>NC_053492.1:62395354-62995354 GCF_905171775.1 Rana temporaria
GGGAAATACATGATGCTTCCATGTTAGAAGCAATGTGACTTCCCTCATATGAAAGTGCTGGTGAATGGCTTAGTGCAGGCAGATTGAGGTGGGGGTACCTAAGCCTGTAACCCTTACACAGAGCCTTTTCCTAGCTCCAGGCAGGTGAAGAAAACGGTGGCAGAGTGTAGTAAAGGGTATATGCTGCTAGGGATGGGGTCACATTAATGCTCGGTTCACACTGCTGCGACATGGGACCTGACTTTTGAGACCTTGAGTCACATGACATGTCAAAATCAAGGTTTCCCTATGAGAGCTGTCTTAACGGACGCTACACAAGTCACTCCACCTGCACTGCTTTGATCTGACTTGGGTGCGATTGTAGTCCTTGTACAGGCTCCTAAATCGCATCCAAGTTGAAAGGATGTCTCGGACAAAGTCGCAACAGTGTGGACCAAGTGTCAAGTAAACCTGTTGCTTTGCCCTCCATGGATAAATTGCACATGAAAAGAGAAAATGTGATGGTTTGAGTATATGTCTGCTAATCATTTTTTTTTTGCTTTTAAGGTAGAGGAAGGATGGTGGAGTGGGACCTGTAGCGGCCGATCTGGCCTGTTTCCTTCAAACTTTGTGAAAGAGGTGGAACTGTCAGATGACGGGGAGAGCCAGGAGAGTTCTGAAGACACAGGTACCAGTTCCCCTGACTGGAGACACAAGGCAGAATTACCGATAGGTAAATTTGCAGCCAAAGGGAACATTTGACCATCCAGAAATTTTACACAGCAATGCACATGATCTGGTCTTCCCACACGGACTGTGTGGCTGCATTGCATAGGAAGGATTGATGACACCTTTCAGAGCCTAGAAAATGAATGCAGAACTCGAAGGAATATACACTATATTGTCAAAAGTATTGGGCCACCCCCCTTTACACGCACGTTAACTTTAATGACATCCCAGTCGTGGTTCAATATTGAGTTGGCTCACCCTTTACAACTATTACAGCTTCAACTCTTCTGGGAAGGCTGTCCACAAGGTTTAGGAGTGCCTATGGGAATGTTTGACCATTCTTTCAGAAGCTTGTTCGTAAGTTCAGGCACTGATGTGGACAAGAAGGTCTGGCTCGCACTCTCCGCTCCAATTCATCCCAAAGGTGTTCTTTCGGGTTGAGGTCCGGACTCTGTGCAGGCCAGTCAAGTTTCTCCACCCCAAACTCGCTCATCCATGTCTTTATGGACCTTGCTTTGTGCACTGGTCCAAATCATTTGGTGGAGAGGGGATTATGGGGTGGGGTTGTTTTTCAGGGGTTGGGCTTGGCCCCTTCCTTCCAGTGAAGGAAACACTAAATGTCAGTATACCACTTTTGGACATTTTTGACATTTTTTGGACAATTTCATGCTCCCACTTTGTTGGAACAGTTTGGGGATGGCCCCTTCTTGTTCCAACATGACTGCGCACAAATCAAGGTCCATAAAGACATGAATCAGTCCTATCGGGTTGAGGTCAGAACACCTTTTGGATGAATTGGAGTGGAGACTGTGAGCCAGGCCTTGTCCACATCAGTGCCTGACTTCACAAATGTGCTTCTGGAAGAATGGTCAAACATTCCCATAGACACACTCCTAAATCTTGTAGACAGCCTTTCCAGAAGATTTGACGCTGTTATAGCTGCAAAAGGGTGGGCCAACTCAATATTCAACCCTATGGACTAAGACTGGGATGCCATTAAAGTTCATAAAGGCAGGTGTCCCAATACTTTTGACATTATAGTGTATAAAAGGATTACGTTTACTCAAAGTGGGCTCAAAAGCGAGGACATTCACAATGCTACTGCTTGAAGTACAATTTCACTTAGTGCAGGTCTCTGGCAGTGCTTTGAAAATGATATTGAATTACTCCAGGCTATAATATAAGCACAGAGAGTCCAGTGATGAAAGGGTACATTCTGCTGGCATAGGCAGAAATAAACAATACTTAGTCCTTACATGTGTTTTGTAAGTCTCTGTAGCCTGGACAAATATTTGCCCAGCGAAAGCTCTGGATAGGAGAGCACACAACCCGTCTAATCCATTATGAATTCTTAGATCACTCATTAACTTTCTATTGTTCCTTGGGAAGTGTACCATGTCAGAATTAGCCATTTGGCAGGCCAATACGGTCTGCTTTTGTCAAATGACTCCACACAACTATCGTGAAATACTAAGTAAGCTGCTTAGGATTTTTTTTTTGTAGTCTTATCTTACCATCTGCTTAGGGACTGAACTGACATGATTTTTAGCAATTCTGGGCTTAAAAAGTAGAGTAATGGCCTACCATTAACCACTTGAAGACCAAGCCTTTTCTTACACTTTGTGTTTACAAGTAAAAATCTTTTTTTTTTTTTTTGCTAGAAATGATTTTGAACCCCCAAACATATATATTGCAATTTATATCGCACGGTATTTGCGCAGCGGTTTTTCGAACGGAATTTTTTTGGTGCACACAAACACAATATATTATATATACTTGAGAATAAGCCGATCCGAATATAAGCCGAGGCACCTAATCTTACCACAAACAACTGGGAAACGTATTGACTCGAGTATAAGCCTTGGGTGTCCATCTGCATGCCTCACTGTGCCTCACTGTGCCCATGACTAGACTTGCGAGTAACATGGGAGTATATAGAAGGGGTGCCCGACTTTAAAAAATTGGTGCTCCCCGGCCGTAGGTCCCCCAGACGGCAAACTTTACACACTTTCTAGAGGAGAACTGGGGCTACATGTGTGCCAAGTTTTGTGTCCAGGGGACCTACGGTCGGCCGGTACCGGGTCCCCAAAGTCACCGGAGAAATGACAGTTTGACATGGGAGTCTATGAAAGGGGTGCCCGAATTTGAAAAATCAGTGCTCCCCGGCCGTAGGTCCCCCGTGCAACAAACTTTGCACACTTGTAGAGGAAGAGTGGGGCTATATGTGTGCAAAGTTTGGCCATTACCGGATCCCCAAAGTCTGGGAGATCAGGCACAAAAAGGTGACTCGACTATAAGCCGAGGGGGGCAGTTTCAGCACAAAAAAATGTGCTGAAGAACTCGGCTTGTACTCGAGTATATACGGTAATATCCAATTTTTGGGTTAAATATAAAATATGGTGTTACCCCAAGTAAATAAATACCTAACATGTCGCTCTTCAAAATTGCACATGCTTGTGGAATGGTGACAAACTATGGTATTTTAAAATCTCCACTCCATAGGTGACGCTTTAAAAGCCTTTACAGTTTTAGAGTTACAGAGGAGGTCTGGTGCTAGAATTATTCTTGCTCTGATGTTCGTGGCGATACCTCACATGTGTAGAGTGACACCCTTTTATGCATGTGTGCGGGACCAACACGTGCGTTTGCCTCTTTGAGGGAGCATGGGGGACCCTTTAAAAAAAAGTAACTTTTTATTTTTACACTTTTTTATTAATTATATATTTTGGGGTTTTGATCACTTTAATTGCTGTGGCAAGAAAGTAAACGCCCCTCATGACAGAAATAGGCAGTGAAAGGTACTCTTTTTTTTTTTTTTTTTTTTTTTTTTGAAGAGATCTGGGGTCTATTAGACCTCAGATGTCCCTTGCCCTTAAAAGAATCTGATCACACCAAGATCAGTGTGATCAGATGCTTTCACAATTTAAAAATGGCGCTGTTGACATCGTAAGTGACAAATGCTCGCCACTTCCGGTTCCCTATACCTTTCAAGTAGAACTAAAAGCTTATTTTTTCCCACTTTGGATAGAAAACAGGAGGATTGCAACCCTCGTCAGTTTTTATGCCATCTGTGTTCCCATTGGATAGATTTACTTTTACTTCCTGTCGCATAACCAAAACAGGATGTGAGAGGAAATCCCTCCATTGTGAAAGAATTCTGGGTGTCGCCAGATCTAGAATTCCCTTCTATCCCTGTTTTTTTTTGTCAACGCAAAATTTGGGATAAATAGGGAGGGGTACAGAGAGCAATAAAAACTTGATGGTTGTTCTTCCACTCTATCCAAAAAAAAAAAAAAAAATTTATCTTAAAGTATAACAAGACAAACCCTTTTTTTAGTTTTGGATATACTGGAGTGGGGTTAGAATACTTGTCCGTTTACATTGCTGTCTGTGCCTCTGGTAAAGAGATTCCCCCTCTCTATTTGTCTTGTTTACCATTATCATTTAAAGTGAAAGTAAATGAAAATTTTTGATTGTCCCCAGAAAAGTAACAGAGGGGAAATCTTCCAATGGGGACACTAGTTCTGGTGACCTGGGGGCCCCTAAGGAATTCCCTTAATTTTGAATCTTCAAATCTTCTCCCTTTGTTTGGAGACGGGACAGGAAGTGAAGGGAAATTTCCATAATGGGACACAGATGGAAAAAAAAAGAGAAATCTGACAGAGGTTATAACCCTCCCTTATTCTATCCAAATTGGGGGGGTGGGAGTTTGCCTATAGTTTTTACTTTATAATACATTTATAATAAGCTTTTTGAATTAACCACTTAACCCCCGGACCATATTGCTGCCCAAAGACCAGAGTACTTTTTGCGATTCGGGACTGCGTCGCTTTAACAGAAAATTGCGCGGTCGTGCGACGTGGCTCCCAAACAAAATTGGCGTCCTTTTTTTTTCCACAAATAGAGCTTTCTTTTGGTGGTATTTGATCACCTCTGCGGTTTTAGTTTTTTGCGCTATAAACAAAAATAGAGAGATAATTTTGAAAAAAAATGAATATTTTTTACATTTTGCTATAATATCCCCCAAAAATATATAAAAAAAACATTTTTTTTTCCTCAGTTTTAGGCCGATACGTTTTCTTCTACTATTTTTCTAAAAAAAAAAATCGCAATAAGCGTTTATTGATTGGTTTGCGCAAAAGTTATAGCGTTTACAAAATAGGGGTATTTTTATGTAATTTTTATATATTTTTTTTTACTAGTAATGGCGGCGATCAGCGATTTTTTTTTTTTCCGGTATTGCGACATTATGGCGGACACTTCGGACACTTTTGACACATTTTTGGGACCATTGGCATTTTTATAGCGATCAGTGCTATAAAAATGCATTGGATTACTATAAAAATGCCACTGGCAGTGAAGGGGTTAACACTAGGGGGCGGGGAAGGGGTTAAGTATGTCCCTGGGTGTGTTCTTACTGTGGGGGGGGGGGTGGCCTCACTAGGGGAAACACTGATCCTCGGTTCATACATTGTATGAACCGAAGATCAGCATTTCCCCTGCTGACAGGACCGGGAGCTGTGTGTTTACACACACAGCTCCCGATCCCCGCTCTGTACCGAGCGATCGCGTGTGCCGGCGGCGATCGCGCCCGCCGGCACACGCACGCGAGAGGGGGGCGCGGGCGCGCGCCCCTAGTGGCGGCTGGGAGAGAGGACGTTATACTACGTGCTCTCGCCCAGCTGAGCCAACTTGCCGACGTAGAACGGCGGTGGGCGGTCGGCTAGTGGTTAATAAAGATCTGTAGCACTGGACAGGTCATACCGCCTGATTCAGTCTGGATTTCATCCTCAACATTGCACAGAAACTGCTCTCCTAAAACAAACAAATGATATATGGCCAAAACTAAGGGACACTATTCTGTACTCCTGGACCTCTTTGCTGCCTTTGATAAGGTTGACCACCAACTCCTCCTTAAAAAACTCCACACCTTTGGTCTCCGTGACCGTACTCTTCGCTGGTTATCCAACCGCACCTTTAGCGTTACTTACAATTCTACTTTCTCTTTACTTCTCTGTTGGGTCCCCCAAGGTTCTGTTCTTGGACCCCTCCTATTTTCAATCTACACTAATCCCTGGGTCAGCTTATAGCCTCCCACGGCTTCCAATACCATCTCTACAGCTATGATTAAGCACTAATTTATAGTGCGAAACGCGTCAGCTGTTTTACTCCCGTGTAGGGTGCTGTGACTTGTAGTGCATTTTTCCTTTTTTAAATAGACAACCATCAAGGTTTTTTGGAGTGCGGCTGCCCATATTTTCTTTTTCCATTTGTTACCATCTCTACGCTGACGACACTCAAATCTATTTCTCTGCCCCTCAACTTGCCCCTTCATTCTCCTCACGTATCACTAATTTACTATCAGATATATCAACTTGGATGTCACACCACTTCCTCAAACTCAATCTATCCAAAACCAAACTTATAATTTTTCCTCCCCCACATGCCTCTTCCCCTGATCTTTGTCAAAATTGATGGCACAACCATAAGCCCATCCCCACATGCCAAGGTCCTATGAGTAGTCCTGGACTCTGAACTGTCCTTCAAGCCCCACGTCCAATCACTGTCCAAATATTGCTGCCTCAACCTCTGCAACATCTCCAAAATACTACTTTCTAACCAATGACACAACAAAGTTCTTAATTCACTCCCTGGTCATCTCTCGACTCGATTACTGCAACTCCCTCCTCATTGGCTTACCCCTGCATACTCTAACCCCCCTTCAGTCCATCATGAATGCTGCTGCCAGACTCATCCACCTTACCAATCGTCTCTGCTGCTCCTCTGTCAATCCCTCCACCTGCTTCCGCTCGCCCAACAAATTGAATTCAAAATACTAACTACCTACAAAGCCATCCACAACTCTGCCCCCAGCTACATCACTGACCTAGTCTCTAAATACCAACCTAATCGTTCTCTTCGTTCTTCTCATGACCTCCTGCTCTTTAGCTCTCCCATCACCTCCTCCCATGCTCGTCTCCAGGACTTTTCCAGAGCCTCTCCAAGCTTATGGAACTCCTTACCTCAATCTGTTCATCTATCTCCTTTTCTATTAGCTTTTAGAGGATCCCTGAAAACCCTCCTCTTCAGAGAAGTCTATCCTATCCACACTTAACATCTGATCACCCCCCCACAGCTACTACCCTTTGTTCCACTTGACCCTCCCTTCTAGACTGTAAGCTCTAACGAGCAGGGCCCTCTGATCCTTCCTGTATTGAATTGTATTGTAACTGTACTGTCTTCCCTGATGTTGTAAAGCGCTGTGCAAACTGTTGGCGCTATATAAATCCTGTATAATAATATAATAATAATACCGGCATACTACAAATTTCCCTGCTGTTTGTTTAATGAATTGGTGGTCAGCAGGAGAATCCTTGAGTTCAAATAGCTTTTGTTGCCTTGACTGATACTTGGAGAGTGGGGAAGATCACTTTTCTTTGATATGAGCTTGTTTTGCCACCCTAAAAGTCCCTAATAGCCAGCTATATAGGTGCAGAGGTCTAATTGGCTAACTTGGAAAGACCTCTTTACGACATTCCCACCCCAGTTCCAGGGCTTGTCTTTTTATGTATGTCATGGTTGTCCCCCGGGGACTGTAGTGTTGAGGTATTGTAGGGGCACTGAAATGTATAAAGTGTCATAAGTGGAAAGCAGATCAAAAGAGCAGATTATTTCCTATGCCCAGCCCATGGTATTTCAAGATTTTTTTTTCTAAATTAAAATGATGAGTCTGCAGAGCATACAGTCCTGGAAATGTTAATTACAGACAAATGTGACTAGAGAGTGCACACAGTGAGAGCTTGCCATCTGGAGCCTCGCTGATTAATTTATGTAAATATTACTATATATTGATAACTATTTTGAAACGGCTGAATTCTGGTGTAATACTCATTAGCAGCCTGCTACAGAATAAACAGATCCTTTGAGAAAGAATCGCTTGAATTTTGACTAGCAGCCCATTCCCACTTCGGCAGAACACCATGTCATTTTAGAAGGATGCTCTAGCCTTAACGTTTTTGTTCTTATCTTTGAAGATTAGTAAAAGGTTAGATCCTTTTTTATTTACCTGATTCCATGATGGAGCCATTTCCTTCAACTTCAGTCTCGGTGGCAACCAGAGCTAAACAGCCTGTTTTTATTGCCTCCGGGCATTCATTATGTATTTGTATGGAGATTCTGCTGAAGAGCCAGTGTCAACGTTGCCAGTCTCTCTGGACTCTCAAATATTTATATATGGATTATTAAATTGTATAAATGAAAAATGTCTCTGGAGTGAGGAAACTGGAAGCTCAGCTTGAAAACAACTCCAGGTGTCATAGGGTTGAAAGCTCTTCCCAGTTGGCAAACTGCAAAAAAAATGCACCAACATCCCACTGCAGTGTGAAAAACATACAAAAAAAAAAAAGCTTACAGCTGCTGAGGAAGGAGGAGGAGGGGGGCTGAGCTTCTGGCTGAGTTTGCCATGGTGACCTCACCTGGAAGTGGGAGGAGCAGGTACCTGTCAAACCTAGGTACACGCTCCCCCTCAAAAGGTGCCAAATGTGGCAGCGGAGGAGGCAGATGAGCGGATCTTCAACTTTTGGGTGGAGCACATTTGTCCTGCGGAGTGCAGCAATTGAACAGCGGTCACATGACTGACCAATAGCCAAAAAGATATTTACGACAATTTTAACAGTCAATGCTTCCCTATTGTGTGTTATTGCCGTGCCTAAGAAAGTATGGTTCCTTTTACCTTTAAGATTATATTACTTTATGGTTAACGTTTGCTTTAAGCTTTTGGTTTACTTTTGGTTTGTTGTCTGTTTCACAGCAGAACCTACTGCAGCCCCTGCTGGTGCTTCTCCATCGTCCCCTGCATTATCTCCAGCTAATAGCTTAGAAGCTTCTACCCCAACTGTGGCTCAGCCAAAGAGAATCATGGGAGTTGGTTTTGGAGATATTTTCAAAGAGGGCTCTGTGAAGCTCAAACCAAGAACACCGGTTGGAGATTCTGAAATCAAGAAGCCTGAGAAGGTAAAAGCAGTATATGTAATCGGCCCATCTTCTGTTCTCTAAAGTATAACTTGAATGAGGGGCCATTTAGAAATTTGCAGCAGGACTTTTTTGACCATTTTTGACTGCATATTTATCTTTTAAATACATCACAGCCTTTTCAATAAGGCTAGGTTCATGCTATGCCTCGATTTGCGTGGGCACGGTAGCCCATCCATTTGAATGGACTGCTATGCCTCCTAAAACATAGGGAAAGGTTCTTGCATTGCAGAAATCACAGCCGTACAGAAACTGCAAGTTCAGTGTGGTTCCCAGTGCGGGAGAGATTTACAGTGCATGCGGCGTACTATTAGGATTAATGGGGGACCCACATGCATCTCCTGCATTTCACTGTGTGGGTGGTTGCAGCTGCAGGAACAGACAGCGGGAACCACTTGCACAAGTGTGAACCTAGGCTTAAGTGGGGTATAAACTATTGGAAATTCGGGCAAGCTTTCGTCCGATTTTCCTCGATGTTTCACATCAAATCGGAACCGAATCGAAAATATGGAATCGGCTGTCGAAAGTTGTTATGCACAATTTGAAAATCGTACAAAAATTCTTTGGACAAAAATATTCGTCAGATTTTCTTAGAATGTATGAGTCTGAAGGTGAGAGTTCTTTTATTTATTTTTATTTTATCTCATGAGCATTTGTGTCATCAAAATCGAATAAAATATTTTGCATTTATAATAAATATAGCACAACTGTTAAATCGTTAGTCACATGGAAAGGAGGTTTAAAGCTTCTTGCTAAAAATATTGTCTAAATACAAGAGGCTTGTGCATTTTACTTAAATCTTGATGTGCTTTGTATTTTCTTTTCCAGATCAGTGCAGTCATCCAGCATTAAGAGCGGCTCTTGCACTTTGTGCAGGAGTTTTGTATAATGAAGACCAGTCCCTGCTGCTCTCTTCTTGTGCAGGTTATCTGGTCTTGTCTCTAACCCCTCCTGTAATTTGCTGCAGGCAGCCTGTAGTGGGGAGGAACTGTTTGGTCCTTCTCACAGCTCTGCTCTCTGGTCAGGCTATGTATAGCACAGTGATAGTTTTAGCTACTTACAGGATAATACCATGGTTTTAAAATTAATTTGGTGCACAAAAAGTAGGGTTATATGCTTTTTGGCTACTGTATACATTTTGTTGGAAGTATTTGTGTCTGGAATTAAGTTGTATTTATCTTTTTCTTATGCATTTCTCATTACTCTAATATCTTGATCGTACAGGACTGAGGAATGTAGTCATAGACCAAGGGTATAAGCAGGCTATCTTAAGGTGGTTGGACACATTCATTTCACCCCCACACACTCCGAACCTCCAGTTTTTGACTAATGCCCTTAGGTAATGGACCTCTGCGGTCCATCCTGCTACTCTGTCACTGGCTTTAATGGCTTGGCTGTTGAAATTCGAACTCTAAAGGATAGGGAGCATGTCTGATTCAGTCATTTCCACCTTTATCACCGCAAGAAAATTAAACGACCGAAAGATCTACCTTTTTACATGTAGAAGGTCTACTTATCTGGTGCAAGGTTAGACCTCAACAGGGAATACTTTGTTCCTGTCTTGGCCTTTTATCTTTTTCCAATCTGGTCCTCACCAGTGTCTGGTTCTTGGTACCCTCAAGGGACATATTTCTGGCTTCTTTTCCAGAAACCTCTTTCTTCACAATTCTTAATCAATACCTTACTTCAGGGACTTAAGTCTGGAACTCTCTGTACTTAAGAAACCCCCCATCCCGAGATATGTTTGGGAATCTCACCTGTGAAGTTGCCTTCCTAATGGTCATTGGGCTTGTTTCTGAGCTTTCTTATTCTGCACAAGGGCAAGGTGAGAAGACCTATTCTACCCATGGATGTTTATTCAATGCACCTCAATTAGGATATTGTCCTGCCTTCCTTCTGTCCAGCTTCAAAACACCCCATGCACTGCCTAGATGTGGTCAGGGCTGTTAAGGTCTACACTTTTTTTGTCCAACTAACAGGCTCTCGCAGAGGACATCTGGCCTCCTGCTTCACCATTGCTAAGTGGATTAGACTACAAATTTTTGGGGCTTACAACCTTAGGAACAGAGTTTCTATTTCTCAGATATGCAAGTCTCATAGGGTGGGTGCGGTTATACTGTATAAGTGTGTACTAGGGACAGCCCTAGCACAGTTCTTTGCCAGTGTCCCATCACCTGAAAATAGCCTGCATACAACCCATGGTCTGTGACTACAGCCCTTTGTCCTGTACTCTACACAAAGATGAGGGATTTACAGGCAAATCAAAATTTTCTTTTTTGGAGCAACCGCTTATGTGATATTGGTGAATGGACTAAAATGTAGCAATTGCCACAAAAGAATTGCCAACTTCCTTTGCGATCATAAGAATTTGCAAATGACCCACAATAACTTACATACTGCATACATTGTTTTAGTGACTAGACCCTGCTGACTGTCGCATCTGTTTTGCAGCCATCACCTACTCCACCAGCAACAAAGGCATCTCGCACACTAAGCTCAGATCTACCAAAAACAGAAGTTGACGGCAAACCAAAAGGTGGGCAGTGTTATGTGGATGGTACGGTCTTTATGAAACTGTTACTTATTTAGCCTAATACTTTATTCCTTAAAAGGCTGAGTCTACCCAATACATTTGTTTACTGTTTTAACTGTATAATGGTTTATACATCTTCTCATAATCTATGGTTGGGGCTTTGGAGCCATGCTGTAGGGGCGTGTCAGCTGGGGACATATTACATGAGATTGCTAGGGATCACTGATTTTACAATCCCTTCGCAAATTAACACTGAATACTGACTGCTGGGGTCAAATGGCTGCACTCCAACCACCAAATGGTTGATTAACATGGTAAATTCCATACCAAACTCCTATTCAGACACAGATTTCTAAGTTACCTAGGACCTTGCAGATTTTCTATTGCAAAATGTTGCTGGCTTTACAGCTAAAGTCTAGGTATGACCTTTTATTGCACGAATGCGTTGGTCCAGTTTGGACCAATATAAGTATTTCATAACTGAGGGGCTGCTGTGGAAGGTGACAAACACGCATTGCTACTACTGTGACCACTACAGTCTTCCAGTTCCTCTACCTTCATTTAAAAAAATACAGGACATTTTTGGAAAAGCTGTGGTGCAGAACGAGCGACCCTCTGTAGTCATTAAGCAGATGGGAATCTGCTCTGCATTGTAACCACATGACTGCAGCAGCTACTACAGTGAGTGCCAGCTACCCCAGCAGCCCATCAAGTATGATATATGTATACTTAAAGAAGCAAGTACAGTAAAAAATGCATTGAATCAGGAATCCCTGAAATATAACTAAAATGGTATTTAAAAGTTTAGTTTCTTATACCTGGAGCCAAGGTCCATAAACAGTAGTGTTGTTCTTTTTAATGGGCGTTGTTGTTATAGAGCAGTATACAGCCAGGGCATGAGCGTGGCCACTGGAGATGATGTATTCAGTCACTCAAACTTGGCTAGTGCTATGTGTGTTTAGTGTTAGGGTTTTATGGGTAGGTAAAAGTTGGGGGTTGGGGGTATAAGTCTTAGGTCAGTTGCAGGGATGGATGTGAAAGAAGGCTCTGGCAAAGAGAGGAAGAAGAGTAGGCAGGAGGGAAAGAGCAGACAGACCTGCCAAGTTTAATTTTGCAGCCTTCTTGCAAGCCATATTTTAAGTGGTTCACATGCTCTAGGTACAGGCATAAGCGACAACTGCCCTGTACCAGGCTTGGCACATGCATTTGGGACAGTTGCCATGTTCTGTGATGTGCATTTGTGTACCATTTTAATCACCAAGGAGAGTAATGGTGTCCCCAGATGCATGGGTCAGGTTTAAAGTGGGTTGGAACGCGGAGGATGCCAGCCCTGGAGACACTGAATAGTGTACCTTTTTGGACAATGTTTGTGTGTTTGGATAGGTGCTGCAGAGTGTAGAATCCTGATCAAACTGTACACCTAAAAGTGCACCAATTCTTTACCACATTTCAGGTTCTGTTTCTTATTACATAGCGTTTTGTTTATTCTCTACTTTTCCAGCAGCCAAAGAGATATGCAGAGCCTTGTATGCCTACGATGCAATCAATGAGGATGAGCTTAGTTTTAAAGAAGGTGACATAATCAACTTAATAAATAAAGTAAGTTGTCTCACAGTAGCAAATACCACCAGTATTAGTTTGTTACCTCTGGAAACTGAAGCTCCTTCTTTGTTGTTTGCAGGATACTGGAGATCCTGGTTGGTGGAGAGGAGAGCTCAATGGTAAAGAAGGAGTTTTTCCTGACAACTTTGCTGCTATAATCCAAGATTTAGAAAAGGAAGTAAGTGTGCATTGTTATTCTTATTATCCGTTGTAGAAATTCAGTGTGTGCATTTTTATTTAGAGGGATCTCCCTTTAAACTGTGTCCCCATCATAAGCAACCCTTGTTTCATTGTTAATGTTCCTTGTTGGATTGTCAGGCCATTTCAAGACAATAACATTCTTACTGGGCATTTCATCTTTAATTAGGGCTTCCCTAGTAGATTTCATCTCAAGGTGGTCTTTTAATCTGACAACCTTTCCGCCCCATTGTGTCTGTGACAATTTCCTTTTATCCAGGTCTAGCTAGTAGTAGTAGTCACATTTCATATAGACTTCTGTAATGTTGTTCCACTCTTCATCAAACTGGATTCCTCAGCCATTATACTAACATTCATACAATTTAGCCTAATCAAATCACAATGGGTGCCAAAGGCCAATCTCCTGTTTAAAAGAAAGTGTGGGGTTCAAAAAAAAAAAGTCAGTCATACTCACCTAGGTGGGTGCAGCATCTGTCCCCCGCCGCTTATAAGACCAAGAACTAAGCGATCAAAACCCACAGATTGCTCAGTCAGAGCGGTGACTGTTGGCGCTCTGCCCCTCCAGCACTCACTGGTGGGATGTGCAAAGAGCGGAAGTGGCTGGCTCCATCTCTCTGCGGCATGCTGGGACGGTAAGCCAGCAATTGGTGGATCCTGAAATTAACGGAACCTTTTAGAGCCTGGAATGGCTGAGTGATGTCGGCCGGCAGCAGGCTTTAGCCAACTGAACTAAGTGAACTACTGTGACCCACAGACAAAGTTGCGCTTTGGCCCTGCTTCACCTTTTATAGCATTGATACAGGGTAAAAGAATGCACATTGTATGTATTTATTGTTATTGGGGAATATAATATTTGATTGCCTGTGCTGCCTCTTTTAGTTGTTATCTGTTGTCTTACAGAAGCCAAAGAAGCCTCCACCTCCGAAAAGTATGGGTAGGTATTATTGTCTGCTTATACTGGGTTATTGGGTTCCCTACAGCCAGACTAATCACTCTGATTGCAGTGCTTTATAGAATGCAAAGGCAGTTGAATAAAGGTCCATAAAGATATTACCGCTGCAGGCGGTCTTGCAGACTATCCAATGATGCTTCACTTCTATTGGTTTTTAATATTTGTTTACAAGTAGTGTAAATCCACAAAGCCAGACAGTGACACATGTGGTGTTTCTCTCTTGGAGGAACTTGGTCATGAATGTGACCTAAATGACTAAGCTCCTGCTGAGGAGAAAGGCATCAAATTTATTGCCCAATTTGTACTTGTGGGTGGTAGACCTGCCGATCTATCACCTGAGATTCCCAGTGGTATAAAGTTGAAATTGACTGGAAATTGCCACATGAATAGCAGCCGTCTTTAATAAAGCTGATAAACTGGCAGGAAAGTATCACCTATGTCCTATAAATGCCCTATACATACATCTGATAGATGATTCCACCCACCAGTATTCCACTGTACTAAATGTTGGATATGTTTTTATAAAGCTTCCTAATTCTAACCTTTCAGGGCCCATTTACGTGCATGTGTGTGTGATTTAATGTGCATTGTGTCAGGGAAAATTACTCAATTTTTGGGCTCCTACTGAGATTCAAGGTACCAAAGAACATACCTGACCCGTATTTTTGGCACAGCGGCCCCCTACAAAATATGTGTGTTCACATCTCTGTATTGTGCTGCATTAACATGTGATGGAGACCCATTAGAAGTGGAGGTATTTCCCCCATATATTTGGTATGCTCTGATTACGGGGACCTGTATAGAAGGGTGTACGCACATTGGGCATGGTTGAACGGAACCATGCCTGGATGTTAGGGATGTCCCTATCGGTACCGATACCAAGCATTTCCCCGAGTACTTGTACTCTGGGAAATGCTTTGATGCTTCACCCGATACCTGGGCAGTCAGGGGTGATCGGTGCGGCGGCGGAGTTACAAGCACTGATCTTCCCCCTTTTCAGCTGCTTTAGTTAAAGTCATCCGTGCTGTGTGTCCCCCTCTGTGCTGTGTGTCCCCCTCTGTGCTGTGTGTCCCCCCCCCCCCCCTCTGTGCTGTGTGTCCCCCCCCCTCTGTGCTGTGTGTCCCCCCCCCCCCCTCTGTGCTGTGTGTCCCCCCCCCTCTGTGCTGTGTGTCCCCCCCCACTCTGTGCTGTGTGTCCCCCCCCCCTCTGTGCTGTGTGTCCCCCCCCCCACTCTGTGCTGTGTGTCCCCCCCCCCACTCTGTGCTGTGTGTCCCCCCCCCCACTCTGTGCTGTGTGTCCCCCCCCCCTCTGTGCTGTGTGTCCCCCCCCCCCTCTGTGCTGTGTGTCCCCCCCCCCCCTCTGTGCTGTGTGTCCCGTCCCCCTCTGTGCTGTGTGTCCCGTCCCCCTCTGTGCTGTGTGTCCCGTCCCCCTCTGTGCTGTGTGTCCCGTCCCCCCCTGTGCTGTGTGTCCCGTCCCCCTCTGTGCTGTGTGTCCCGTCCCCCTCTGTGCTGTGTGTCCCGTCCCCCTCTGTGCTGTGTGTCCCGTCCCCCTCTGTGCTGTGTGTCCCGTCCCCCTCTGTGCTGTGTGTCCCGTCCCCCTCTGTGCTGTGTGTCCCGTCCCCCTCTGTGCTGTGTGTCCCGTCCCCCCCTGTGCTGTGTGTCCCGTCCCCCCCTGTGCTGTGTGTCCCGTCCCCCCCTGTGCTGTGTGTCCCGTCCCCCCCTGTGCTGTGTGTCCCGTCCCCCCCTGTGCTGTGTGTCCCGTCCCCCCCTGTGCTGTGTGTCCCGTCCCCCTCTGTGCTGTGTGTCCCGTCCCCCCCTGTGCTGTGTGTCCCGTCCCCCCCTGTGCTGTGTGTCCCGTCCCCCCCTGTGCTGTGTGTCCCGTCCCCCCCTGTGCTGTGTGTCCCGTCCCCCCCTGTGCTGTGTGTCCCGTCCCCCCCTGTGCTGTGTGTCCCGTCCCCCCCTGTGCTGTGTGTCCCGTCCCCCCCTGTGCTGTGTGTCCCGTCCCCCCCTGTGCTGTGTGTCCCGTCCCCCCCTGTGCTGTGTGTCCCGTCCCCCCCTGTGCTGTGTGTCCCGTCCCCCCCTGTGCTGTGTGTCCCGTCCCCCTCTGTGCTGTGTGTCCCGTCCCCCTCTGTGCTGTGTGTCCCCGCTCTGTGACCCCCTCAATTTGTCAGGATGGAGAGCGGAGGTAGGAGCCGTTAAATCTACCTCCCACCTTTTCCGAATGTACAGAGTCAGTGATCACTGACTCTGTTCATTCACATAACTGAGCATCGTAACCTGTGTTTACGATGCTTCAGTTTATGAATGGAGAGGAGCTTCTCTCCATTCATTTTAGCTGAGGCTGCAGAGAAAGGGACTGGGGATTCTGTGTCCTTAGTCCCTTTCTCTGTCTCAAAGGGTAGATGTCAGGGGTCAGTTAAGACCCCTGATATCTCACCAAAGCCCCCCAATAGGGCTGATAAAGAAAAAAAAATTGTAATAAAGACAAGACATTAAAAAAAAAAAGTATCGGTATTCGGTATCGGCGAGTACTTGGGGGGGGGGAAGTATCGGTACTTGTACTCGGTCTTAAAAAAGTGGTATCGGGACAACCCTACTGGATGTGATTGTTCACCCTCTTCACTACCTCACTGGTCTGTGCTCACACGGTGTTCCTGGGCACGCTTATGTTATCAAAACCATCGTGATCCCTGCTTCTATTCCCAGTGATATATGGAAAGTTCTGTGAGCAAAGAGTTTGCGCTCTCACTGATGTGAACTGTATTAGACCATTAATGAACTGAGACCATCCCCTTTTAAGCGGTCCCAGGCATTACATAGTTAACTATTCCCAGGGACAATCTGGAACATCACAGTACACAGATGAACCAGACCAAGGGGGTACACGGTGCCCCTGGTATGGATAAAACTGTCAGTGTGTGTGTACACCCTTAATGTAACATTCATTTTTGGAGTGTGTAATGCAAGTGGATTGCATATTATACTTGTTGGCGTTGGAACAAATAATTTCCATCACATAACAAGATCCGTGTTGATTCTTTTTAATGTTGCATTTTGAGGCACCTTTAGTGAGGTTTAAGCCGTTTTTTTGAGCCTTTGAGTTTTACTGGTCCTTTTTTTGCTAGTGCCAAAGCCAGAACTTCGTCATGGAGACAAAAGGTTCACTCCCACCAAATCGGAAGAAAAAGAGAAAGGTACCGTAAATTAGTTTATTTTTTTTATTTTTTTGTTTACCTGTCTGCTTTAGTACTGTTCTGCTCATCCACAGTACATTAGGGTCCTGTCACACCATACAGCAAATACAAATAGACTGACAAAGCCTGCGTGATAACATGCATTTGCATGCACATTCAGGTTTATTTATATGCCTTAATGTGTGTTGTGGTGTGAATAAGGTGCATAAAAAACCCTTGTGCCCTGGAAGTTTCTTGCATTAATTTAGTGCCTGGTGTGAATGAGCCCTAAACAAACCCGTCAGCCATTTTTAACTTGTCCTGCCTGAGAACGGGCAGTGCAGAACGCCTACTCTTGCCTATTTTTAGCTTGTCTGTGAGCTTCTTAAACTAGTTTGTTTGTTACTGGATTCTGGCTAAGCCACTTGCCTTTATTTTGTTGTATCGCTGTAGATGAAAAGCCATCTCTTGAGCATAAGCCATCCGTGGATCTCAAGCCATTTGTGGATCCTAAGCCTTCCAAACCAGCCGCACCTCTGGTACCTCCTAAGAAGCCCAGTCTTGTACATAAGTCAAACAGTAATCTGGTCAAACCAGCAACCATCCCACCCAAGCGACCTGACAAGCCATCTTTCTCAACACCTCCATCCAAGTAAGTTTTTTTTACGTGTGTGACTCATAATGGGGGTCCCTATCGAGTGCTCTGTGTGATAAGAAAACCAACTTTATTCAATTTTTCTGATTTAAATAATTAGCTCTGATCCCCATATTGTTTGACAAGTTTTGGTGGAAAATAGGCCCTGGGAAAATATGTAAGTGTTTTCCAAGCATTATTTTAAATATAAACCCAATCACTAAGATCTTCGTATTCCTCTTTGGGCAACTCTGGTCCCTTAATAAAAAGTAATTCTGGGAAAACAATTTCTCTTATTTTGCACCTAATATAATTGGGGAAAGTTTGCTGGGCATTTGTGAAATTTTGATGTCTGCTTGAGAACAGCTGTTAATTCACCAGCCCACCCTTTAAGGATTCACTAATCTGTAAAGATAATATTTCTATACTATTGAAGATGTCCTAAACTGGCCAATTGCAGCTTAGAACAACAATTCCTAAGCAATAACATGACAAATTACGGGTACCTTGTATCTAGCAAGCCCAAATTATTTATAGAGCCTTAAAGGGGGTTTTCACCCTAATGCTTTCTATGCATTAAGATGAAAAATCTTCTGTAGTGAAAAACAGCCCCCCATAGCCCCTTTTTTTACTTACCTGAACCTGATCATTCCATAGACTGGGACGAGCCCAGTAGCTCCAGCTGCTGTCTCAGGTCCTCATTGGATAGATGGATAGCAGCGTAACCAGTGACACGGGGAGCCAGGGGCTGGGCCGAATGCTGCTGTCTGTGTGAATGGATGCAGCAGCAGGACTCGGCAGTGCGCCCACACTGGTGTCCCCTTGGATTGCGTGTCTTCGAGGGGGCGGACTCGATGCGGGAATGAGCCAGGAGCGCCGCTGAGGGACCCCAGAAGAGGAGGATCACACTCTGTTTGAAACCCTTGCACAGAGGAGGCAAGTGTAACATGTTTATTTAAAAAAAAAAAAAAAAACCTTTCCAATCACTTTAACTTCTCTGGACCTTTAAGGTTGGAAGAAGGTTGCATGTCTCCAGATGCTTAAGATGCATGTTTTTTAATAGACTAAACCCTGAATCTTTAAAGAAAAAGGGAAAAAAAAGGCCTTCTCAACCCAAATATACAAAAAACCTGGGATGGAACCCTATAGAAAGAAAGGTCGCCCCCAGGGAAGAGGCTACTGTCGGTAAATCAAGGAAACAAATAATCTTTATAATTTATTAGATATGAAAATACTACAAAACATGATGGAAAATATAAATAGTATACTGAGACATAAAGAACATGGCTGAGTTAATAGGTAAAAAGGTATGCTACCGCAAAGGCAGTATAGCTGGTGTCAGACTCACAAACAAAAAAACATATAACAAACATGTAACACATAAAACTCAGACAGTCCGGACACATAGGTGTCACTTCTGTGATGGTTCACCAGGGCAAACCCCTATCTATGATTTCCACATGTGGCTATGTGTGTAAGCCTGATGAATAGGTGAACAAATCACAGAGGTGACACTGCGGGGAGGGGGAGCAGGCTGTGTAGGCTGATAGGTCAGTTTTAGGTGGGCGATGGTAGATTGAATTACTCCAGTAATTCAAAAAAAGTGGATGGCATGGGCAGATGCCTCCCCACGAATGACAGCTGGGATGATGACATGCTCTTAAAAGGGCATTTACTTCTAGGACTTAAAGCGGAGTTCCAACCACAATTATTTTATTTTTTTTAAATATATCTGTTACTATTATATGTTGTTCTTTTTGCATTGGCTTGTGTTGTAAATAGCGCCACTTTAGTCACTGTTTAACCACTTAACGACCGCCGCACGCCTATATACGTCCGCACAATGGCACGGACAGGCACAAGGGCGTATATATACGCCCTTGCCTTCTAGCGGGTGGGGGGTCCGATCGGGACCCCCTCCGCTGCGTGCGGCGGTCGGGTCCCCTCGGGGAGCGATCCGGGACGACGGCGCGGCTATTCGTTTATAGGCGCTCCGTCGCGATCGCTCCCCGGAGCTGAAGAACGGGGAGAGCCGTATGTAAACACGGCTTCCCCGTGCTTCACTGTGGCGGCGCATCGATCGAATGATCCCTTATATAGGGAGACTCGATCGATGACGTCCATCCTACAGCCACACCCCCCTACAGTTGTAAACACACACACAGTGATCCCTAACTCCTACAGCGCCCCCTGTGGTTAACTCCCAAACTGCAACTGTCATTTTCACAATAAACAATGCAATTTAAATGCATTTTTTGCTGTGAAAATGACAATGGTCCCAAAAATGTGTCAAAATTGTCCGAAGTGTCCGCCATAATGTCGCAGTCACGAAAAAAATCGCTGATCGCCGCCAATAGTAGTAAAAAAAAAATAATTAATAAAAAATGCAATAAAACTATCCCCTATTTTGTAAACACTATAAATCTTGCGCAAACCAATCGATAAATGCTTATTGCGATTTTTTTTACCAAAAATAGGTAGAAGAATACGTATCGGCCTAAACTGAGGAAAAAAAAAAATGTTATATATGTTTTTGGGGGATTTTTATTATAGCAAAAAGTAAAAAATATTGAATTTTTTTCAAAATTGTCACTCTATTTTTGTTTATAGCGCAAAAAATAAAAACCGCAGAGGTGATCAAATACCACCAAAAGAAAGCTCTATTTGTGGGAAAAAAAGGACGCCAATTTTGTTTGGGAGCCACGTCGCACGACCGCGCAATTGTCTGTTAAAGCGACGCAGTCCCGAATCGCAAAACCTGGCCTGGGCATTTAGCTGCAAAATGGTCCGGGGCTTAAGCGGTTAAATTAAAAACTTGCCTTATATTTCTTATGTTGAGGTTTTGCTGCCCATCTTGTTCAGGTGGTGCTTGTGGGCAGGCGAAGCCCACAAGCATAAACTTCCAGGTTTCGGTGCTGCTGAATAACCAGCATGCACCGCCCATTCTTTTGCGCATGCGCAGTAAGCCAATTTAGCAGTGCAGGAAACTTTTCAGGTTGCCATCACAACGGGCAGCGGAAGTGCCCACCCCGTTGTGATGGCAACCATGATGAGCCTATCAAATACCGGGATTCTAGCCCTCAACGCTGCCCAGTGACTCCTGGGCAATGGCACACCTCTCCCAGGAGCACTAGCAAAAATAGGCGTCGAGGGAAGTGACGTCAGGCACCATGGAGAGAAAGGGGGCAGATTACACTAGACCCCATAGCAACAGCCCTGAACAAGTATGTAAAGAAATACAAATATTTATAATGTTTTTTTTTTCTGATGCTTTTTCCAGTAGATTAATGTAAAGTTAATTTTGTGGGTGGAACTCCGCTTTAAGAATTTCTTGATGGTATGTCAAATCATCTCTGCCTCTGAAAACCACCTGCAGCTGCTCTCTACAGTAGTGCTAAACGGCTTTGTACTTGTCCAGGTTGAAGGCTTTTTTTCCCCAAAAACTAGACGAGCAAGACAGCCATTTGTGCCCATCTTTCAGTTGGCCATAAACTGCTTGTAATATGGCCAATTCCTACTCTGTCAGGCCGAAATTCAAGCTTTGGGCCACCATGCAAGCATCACCTAGTTTGACAAAACACATTACAATTGACTGAAACGCATGGAAAATTACTGGCCGGACCGTGACTCAATCCTACTGATTGGGTTTGTAGTAACTGGAAATGGAGGTTCTTCCATCCATTCTCCATCTTGGAATGGATAGGAGAATCGATTGATTTTCTTTTGTGCAGCTTAGGGGCTGAACAAGAGAATATTTAGCTGTCTATGGCTGTCTTTGGTTCACCCGAATCACCAGATATTAGTATTTGTGTTCAATGTATTGCTGACAATCTGTTCTCCCATCGCCCCCCCCCCCCCCCCCCCCCCCCTCGGGGTTTAATCCATTTTTTTCTGGATTGCTAACCCTGAGCAGGAAAGTCAAAAGTTCTTGCCTGCATCCGTGTTCAAGGTCAGTGACTCCAAATATTGAAGTCGATGGCACATTATCCAGCCAGGGAACTAATCTTTTATCATGGAGCACCCAATAAAATGTGTCCGTTTCAATTCTGAGTTCTGTGCAGTCAGTAAATCACTTTATGCTCTTGATATATTTTAGACCAAATGGGGAGTCGCCTCGACCAAAGTCAGAACAAGAGCCATTCAACAAAACAAGAATGGATCTAGAGCAATTTCTAAGCCGACCAAAATCTCAAGATGTAGAGCCGATTGTAGTGAAAAGCCCCAGAGAGAATGGTGAGTGTGACTACCATGGAGGAGCTTGCGATGTCCGAGTGTCTGCTTTGTGTTTTATGTTTTACATAACATCTCTGTATGTTTCCTGCACGTTTTTGTGTCATCACTGAAGGTACATGTATGTCAAAAGAACAGACAGGTCTTGCATTGTAAACCTCAACATGTAAATCTGGAATTCCATCAGAAGCATTTTTTTTTTCGTGGAGACTTGTTGGCGGGTGGCTTTCTTTCCTGGTTACAGCTGGGAAAATAGTCAGAGGTGGGATTTGTGAAGGAGTGCGTTTCACTTCTGGTTGTATTACAGGGATGGGGAGAGTAAGAAACGGTCTCCTCAGCTGGTACAAAGGTAACAGAGGATAATTGTGTAGAACTGGACCACATGGCACTTGGATACATAAGCCCCCCGATTTGATTCCTCCTTTAGTTTATTCTCCCAATGTTTCCTTTCAAAAACTGTAGGGAAGAAGAGTGTATGCCTTTCTTGTAGAACCTATCACACCCCTTTATTGTGTAACTTTCATTAAGAAACAAAGGGAGGTCGCTGCTATGGGCAACAGACATCATTTTATTGGCTCCACAATTATTGTTGCTACGAGCATTAAAGGCTTTTTTTTTTTTTTATTCTTTAAGCCAACCCCACCTAACCCAAAAATGTTTGGGTTTATGTCTGTGGATAAATACAACAGGCTTTCATGTACTTTTAGCCTGCATGTGATATCAGTTTAGACACTTCTGAGGGCATTGACAGTTAAAGTGGTTGTAAACCCTCACATATATACCCACTGAAGTGACTGGCCTCAGCTGATATGCAGAGATTAAACAAATCTTCCTACATATGTTGTACCTGTTTATCTGCGGCCCACTCTCCTATACAGCCGTTCAAATCACACAGTTTGAACAGCATATCTGAGCTTTAGCAGCCAGGGTCCTGTCGTCACACTGAACAGCATAGAGAGGGCAGCGGATTGTAATCCGGCACCTGAGTGGATGGTATTTTAGCAGCCAGGGGGTGGGTCCTGACATTACACACTGCAAAGCATAGAGAGGAGAGCTCATTGTAATCTGAGACCTGAGTGGAGGGAATATACTATACTAATATTCAAATGGAAATTGATCACCTGGCCTTCAGAAAAAAAACTAAAGACCCATCTATTCTGAGGGTTAAACTGAAGGAAAATGGATGCCAAGCGCCTTGAGGCAATTCAGTTCGCATTTGTATCGCTATATAAGTAATTCACTCACTCATACAGTCTTAAAGGTAAACCTGCACAGTTGAGGCTGTCAGTCACCTTCTGTGTGCTGGGGGGGGGGGGGGGGGGGGGGGTGTCTAGTAGAACGGTCTGGGATTGCTTGGTGTCAGGATAAATAATTAGAAGCAACTTATGCAGATAGCAGGGGGAGCAGAGAAAAGCTAGAAATCGCACTCTGTGCTTTGTCGTGTGACAAGTAAACACTATAGGAAGGATATGCTGTGTTTCATTTTAAAGATTTACAACCACTTCAACAAACAGGTTCTTTGACCTGCTGTTGGCGTCATTCTGACTTTATTTGAGTCTTCTCCCTATTCGGCCTCAACCTGCTTGTAGTTGCTTTTTTGATTCCTATTGACTAGTATAGGAGGAAAAAACGTTCCGATGCAAATACAAGCCCATTGACACAGACCCTATTGCGTACACACGATCGGAATTTCCGACAACAAATGTTCAATGTGAGCTTTTGGTCGGATATTCCGACCATGTGTAGGCTCCATCGGACATTTGCTGTCAGAATTTACGACAACAAATATTTGAGAGCTGGTTCTTAATTTTTACGACAACAAAAGTTCTTGTCTGAAATTCCAGTCTGTATGCAATTCTGACGCACAAAAATCCTATGCGTGCTCGGAATTATTGAACTTAATTTTTCTCGGCATGTCATAGTGTTGTAGGTGACCGAGTTCTTGACGTTCGGAATTTCGGACAACATTTGTGTGACTGTGTGTATGCAACACAAGTTTGAGCCAACATTCGGTCAGAAAAAAATCCACGGTGTTGTCGGAAATTCCGATCTTGTCTACGCGGCATAAGGTCTCCAAACATCAGCAGCTGTGGAGAAGCATTTTGTCTTGTCCAGGAGTCGGCACGTCTTAAGTTAAAATTTCCAGTTTGTGTGTCAAGCAAGATAATGTCATTAATGCTTTTCTCTCCTTTTCATTTTATCTATTCTGTTTCTTGATTGATTGTATCTCTCAATAGGCATCTGTCATTTTGCTGCAGAACAGGAGAGGGAAGGTAAAATAGTTTTTTTTGTGTGCAGAAGTCAAGGTAATACAACACCCCATCTTTTAAATGCTGCCTCCCCACGGCTCTTATACTTTATGGATGTAGTTTCTTGTACATGGCCCTGTAAATACCTTTTTGCAAAATTTTGGATGTAAAATAAACTATATTCTGGGAATATGAGAGCAATGGGATGCAGCATTTAAAGGGGTTGTAAAGGTTTGTTTTTTATTTTTTCAAAAGTTCCTTTAGTTCCTTTAAGCTAGTGCATTGTTGGTTCACTTACCTTTTCCTTCTATATGTTTTTTGTTTTCTTTGTCTGAATTTCTTCCTGTTCCTCCTCAGTAAGCTCTTCTGGCTGACTAACCCCCATGGATGATGGGGGCAAGCTTACTGAGGAGGAACAGGAAGTGAGAAATTCAGACAAAGAGAAAAAAACATTTAGAAGGGAAATGGAAGGAAAAGGTAGGTGAATCAACAATGCACTAGCTTTAAGGAACCTATAGAAAATAAAAAAATAAAAACCTTTGCAACCCCTTTTTAAAAGGTGGGTCATTTTATAGCCTTAAAAGCAAACTCCAGGTTTACTTTCACTTTAGTTAGGCCACTGTATACAGCACTCGTGCCACATTTACTTTCTACAGTGGGCACATTAATTGGTAAACTATGCAAAGTGAAAGTAAACCTGGAGTTTGACATTAACTTCTACTTTAATGAGTAGTTGCTACCACAGTGTTAATATAGGCACTCAGAGGTGTCTGCACTTGCGTTCTCTGCGGAGCTCCCTCGTGGGCAGTAAAACCTGAGGGTGCGTTGCCATGCAAATACCAACCTTGTTTAGGAAGTGGGCACCTTCACATTTATCCTGCAGCTCTTCAATGTTAGTTCTTTAATTGGATAGGAAAGGAAGGGAGAACATGCACCTAAAATCTGGCTGCAGTGCAGAAACACTGGCTTTCATGTAAGTTGTAGGGGAGGCATGTTTATCAATGCAATGCAGATAATTGTAATCGGGTGAGTGACGTTGCTGCTTGCCTATAGCTGTAATTAAATAATTCCAAGGCAGTGTCTAAGTTATTGACCGTGGTCGCTCACATTCATAGTGTTACTGCTACAGATACATTTTCACAGATCATGCTTGTTGTATTTTAGGTAAGGCTGTGCTGCATTTTCACTATAGGGCTACTTCATGACATGTGCTCAAAACAGTGCAACAAGCGTTTCATCCTCTGCCATCTTGTGGTTATAAATGGTATGACATTGTTTGAGACCTTGAAGCTTGGGTATTGATTGCGTAGCAGTCTGTTCAGTCCAGTGTTTTACAAATGGGTTATTCTGTCAGTTTTACACAAATCATCACCTGTAAATTTCATTGCTTATTTGTTGTTCTTGGTTTGTAATCTTTGACATCTTGCACTATATTTGCTATTGATTTGCTTTGTATCTAGTGTGTGGTGTAATGTTTGTTAAGGAAAAATATAATTGAGCTTTAAGTGGGACTAAACAATGTTTTAAATGTTTATCAGGCTTTGAATTAAAGTGTGTTTCCACTTTTGCAGCTCAATTCAGAAATCAGACTTTATATTTTTAACATGTTGCCAGTCATCACACAGTATAATATTTTAAAAATTGCCGTTTACCTTTTTTTTACTTGCTGAAAAATCCTACATGGTTTACCCATTCTATTTAACATTAAAGAGGAAGTAAAATTTTCCTCTTTAATTGTACCTACGGGTAAGCCTATAAGTAAGCTTACCTGTAGGTACTGTAAATATTACATAAATGTGCACAGTTTAGGAGATATTTACTATATAAGCTGTCGCCGAAGTCATTGGCACATGCACAGTGAAGTAACAGCCTGCTCGTGACGTTTTCTTGGAACCCATGCCATGATCGGTGGCATGCGCGGGAGTGACGCCATCGCAGCTCCAGTCAATCACAGCGCCAGAGCCTGCAAGCCCAGAAGTAACTCCGGGAAAGATTTCAGCTGTGGGAGAGGAGTGCTGGCAGTACTGCGATGCATACTAGCTCATTATGCCTTTGTCTTGCAGGGTTTTTTTTTCTGACCTCTTTAAGGTGGGGACTGGGAGGTATGTTTTCTACAAATGACCCATCTGTACTGTGATGATGGCTCTCATTATCAATTAATTAACTAGAGCAGCCTACTGTCCTAATGAAGGTTTATAGTTTCTTAAGCCAGCCATAGATGTTTTTTTATTCCTGTTGAACTGGCCGAGAATCGAGCGATCTATGGGCAAGCTGATTGTACCCAAGTCGATCAATCGATCGTCTTGCGTACAGCCAGTATGTCAGATTCTTACATGAGATTATTGCCAGCGGCTATAGACGCTAGCAATATTCACAGTGTTCTCCCTGCAGGGATGGCTCCCTGCTTCCCCCAACCCCATTGCAACCATTGGCTGCAAGTGTTGATCAGATGCTGGTTTTCCAGCATGCCCATTTGGTAAAAACTGGTCGTTTAAACTGGCTTCTGTTGGACAGGCTGCTGTACACATGAGCTAACCGTATATTGTAACAGATATTGGGCCTGTGTGTATGAGCCTTAAAACTGCTTATAGTCCTTTTGCATTCGCCTGATTTAAAGAAACCACTAGAGTTGTAAAATACATTTTAAAATAATTTTTAGGTATGCTCTTTGAATGGGAACAAATAACTCTATCTATATTTAGTGAGTGTTTCTCAAATTTGACTGCAAAGGTGGAAATATACTTTAGACTTCAGAGCCAATGTAAAATCCTCACCCTTACACAGTAGATGGCAAATAAGACTTCTCTGTGTGAGACACAATCTCTCTGCAAAGGTCCTGTATGTCTTCCCACAGTCACAGAGCTTTCTTATCAACATAGCATATGCTCCCTGCTTTTGAAGGGGTGTGCCAGTCCACTGCAGGGAGGCCACGGTTTCCACACAGAAATCCTCTATCTTCATTTCAGCCTGGGAGGGGAGAGTGTTTTATAGTTGTGTTCCCAAGTCAGCAATTTTTTTAAATTTGAATGAAAGTACAGTTGGGGTTCAAACATAACTCAGAAAAAAAAATGGGTAATTAAACTAAAAGTAGTTGCTTAGTTGTATCTTCCCAGAAGGACGCTAGGTATAGCCGCATGAGGCCTGCGCCACACTGGCAAAAGCTTTGCACAGAATTCACTTTGCTAGCCATTATCTAGGCCGTGCCAGCTCAGAGGGTAGCTTTAAAATCCTGCTTAATTATATGGCTCAAAGGTACAGCATAGAAAGCTCTTAGAAATAAGGTCCATTTAGTATTGGTGTTTAGTTAAGAACACCATTTAACTACATCAAAGCACTATTTCCATCTAAACCAGGAGTCTCAGACTGGTAGCCCTCCAGCTGTTGCAAAACTACAAGTCCTATGAGGCATTTCAAGGCTGACGGTTACAGGAATGACTCCCACAGGAAGAGGCATGATGGTACTTGCTGCTACAGCTGGAGGCCCACCAATTTGAAACCCCTGACTGAACAGATAACCTAAATCCGGTAGAATTTTAGTAAAACTAGAACTATTTTTTTTTCTTTTTTTAATAGGGAAAAACTTGAATTCTGGCCTCAATTTTTAGACCACAGCAAATCATTTTAAGGTTTTTATGAAATCCGCATTTGATATTTACTGCTAAATTCTTAATTACAAATTTGAGTGACGTGGTTCCAGGTTACACCTACAGACATGGCTGAATAACATTCCATAGATAATGGAATCCACTCTTGTAGAAATATTACCATCTAAATAGGTTTGCAAGATCGGTCATCAAGTGCAGAACTAGTGCTGGGCTTTCCTATAAGACAGTCTATCTACGGGGCACACTAATTATGCAAATCAAATTTTACAAGTTTTGATAACAATACATTGACCAAATAGTACTATAGGAAGTACGCATTGCAGCTTAGAGTCCTTGCTGTGCCCATGTGATATCCTGGCTGCCGGTAAAGGGTGATTACACTAATACCTCGGGAGCATGCTCAGACTTTCTGCTGCTTCTGCAAATGTTTCCTTTTCTCTTTGCAAAGTTAATTTTGTTTTGAACTCTTTGTTCTAGACATTCCTCTCCTCGACTTTTCTTTCCAGATTTTGTTTCCTCTCCCGTTTGCCATGTATCCCTTCTTTCGTGTCAGGAACTTCCCCTACCCTTCTCCATCTTGGTAAGATCACATTCTCTCGTGGCAGAGTGCAGTGTCTATCGATGATATAGCCAGAAATGTAGTACAGTTATTAGACATTACAGAATAGAGGCTTTTAGTCACAAGCAGTCACTTGCCAGATTATACAATCCTCTCTGCTTTTGTTTGTACTCCAGGAAAAAGTCTAAGCACATGGCCAACATACATATAGATTTATTGTTTACCTATTAAAGGGATTTGTCACTTTTGTCAGTCTTTCCTGTGGTATACATACATACACCTCTGCTAGTCTTATCAACCTGCTACTTTCTGGTCACTGGACAGGGGTAATGATGCCGTTTCACTGTTCTATGAGGAAAGTGAAGGTGACAAAACAGTTATTAATCCGGAAGTGGTAAAGGTAAAAAATCTGTGCTGCTCTCTGTAAAGTGAACAAGTGTAGAAGATAAAGATCTTCACTAACAAACATGGAAAGGAATGAACCTCACCTGCCAAACATTTAGGTGCAGCAATTTAATTAGCCTGAATAAGGCTCTCAGAAATTGGTATAAAGTGATTAAAAAATGTGCAACCCAAAAACTTGTTGGATAAAGGTGACTGATCAATCCTGGGTTCCAAAGCTAGACACTGTGGAGATGGTTCCCAAACCACTGCGGATGGTTCCATGGTCCTTCAGACACAGGGATAAGTGGTGTCTTTTCCTTAGTTGAATACTGCTGTATATGGAGTAGCAGTTTCCATAGACCACCAAATACAATTTACCTCTGTAAACAGTCATTTACCACAGGAAGGGAAGAAGAAAATAATCTCTCATGATGTAGTATTCCCGTAAAAAGTTATTTATTGCAGGCTTCGTTACATATGCAAGAGATTAAAAAGACTTATTCAAACTTGGCTGCGGTTCACACCAGCTGGCTAAAAACGTGATGACGCTAAGAACTTAAAGCTCCACCCTACGCATTTCCCCGTATAAAGATTAGACTGGGAACGATGGCTAAGATCCAGACGTCCATCACCACGCTTAAAGCGGAGTTCCACCCAAAAGTGGAACTTTCGCTTAATCCACTCCTGCCCCCTTACATGCCACATTCGGCATGTAATTTTTTTAATGGGGGAGTGGGGGCTTCAGGAGAAGTGGGACTTCCTGTCCCACTTCCTCCTTCCACCGAGGGGCTGGCTGCTAAGGCAAATAGCCTAATCGCCTTTCTGCAGCCCCTCCCTGTAGGCGATCGCCTGGGACACGTGACAGGTCCCAGGCGATCGCCTGTCCAATTGTATTGCGCGGCGCCGCTCGTGCATGCGCAGTGATGCTCGCGCATGCGCAGTGGGTGCCCGGCCATGAAGCCGAAAGCTGTCACGGCCGGGTGCCCACACTTGGAATGAAGACGCCGGCCGGAGAGGGGCGGAGCCCTGTCCGGCGCGTCGCTGGAACGTGGAGCAGGTGAGTGTCTGTTTATTAAAAGCCAGCAGCTACACTTTTTGTAGCTGCTGACTTTTAATAAATATAAAAGCTGACTGGAAAACCCCTTTAAATACCTATGATGCGGAAGCGAGACACCAACTGAGTTTCACAACTACCAGTGTCACTCACACCCCTTTAACTAAACCATATTCATCGGGTTAAAAAGTATACAATTATTGGAACATGTTACTTATTTGATGGCATGAAAATCGTAACATTATCTACAGCAAACATAATTTAAAATGACTATACATAGAATTGCAAATGTACATGAACACTATTAATATTTTATATTGATTTTTCATAACAATTGAATGCCTGCACACTACTATGCTGTTACCTTAACAGAAATTAATCAATCATAGAAAAAAGCAGAAATGTGTGCATGACAGTATTACTAAAATTATTTTTAATATACATTGTGTATATTTTTGGGGGACTTTTAGTATTACAATAATGGGGTTAGTAGTTGGTTTTTACATCAGACCCATTGTTGTGACTCGTGTTTTATTTTTGGGTGCACTTTTAATAGACTGAGCTGTTAAATTACTCCAATCTGTCTGTTTTGTATGATGTCTAAGTTGTCTTCCTCAACTTAGATCCCTTCTTGTCCTGATGTTTTTTTCTCAGGGGAATGCACAAATGTACATCATGCGTTTACTAATTTAGATAATTGGGCATTTCCGATTTTTATTAAAACTGTCATGCACACATTTCTGTTTTTTTCTATGATTGATTGATTTCTGTTAAGGTAACGGCATAATAAAGTGTGGACATTCAATTGTTATGAAGAATCAATATCAAATATTAATAGTGTTCATATACATTTGTAATTTTATTGTAATTTTATGTATAGTCATTTTAAATTATGTTTGCTGTAGATAATGTTACGATTTTCATGCCATCAAATAAGTAACCTCATGTTGCAATAATTGTATACTTTTTAACCAGATGAATATGGTTTAGTTACAGGGGTGTGAGTGACACCGGTAGTTGTGGAACTCATTTCCGGTGTCGCTCCCGTATCATAGGTATTTAAGCGTGGTGATGGACATCTGGATCTTCGCCTCTGTTCCCAGTAGAATCCTTATACGGGGAAACGCATAGGGTGGAGCTTTAAGTTCTTGACGTCATCACGTTTTTAGCCAGCTGGTGTGAACCGTGGCTAAGTTTGAATAAGTCTTTTTAATCTCTTGGATATGTAACGAAGTCTGCAATAAATAACTTTTTACGGGAATACTACACCATGAGAGATTATTTTCTTCTTCCCTTCCTGTGGTAAACGACTGTATACAGAGGTAAATTGTATTTGGTGGTCTATGAAAACCGCTACTCCATATACAGCAGTATTCAACTAAGGAAAACACACCACTTATCCCTGTGTCTGAGGGACCCTGGAACCATCCGCAGTGGTTTGGGAAACATCTCCACAGTGTCTAGCTTTGGAACCCAGGATTGATCCGTGTGTGGAGTATCAAAAGGATTTTTCCAAGGACAGCTGTGAGCTCAACATTGGCATCGATCCGGTAAGCGGCCAATCACTCATCATTATAAGGATAGTATTGTATGACATCTATCAACGTACCAGTGATGCCCTGTTTGATATGACCACATCTTCTTAGCAACAATTCACACTTTTGCCATTTTGTTTTTGCTTTTGTCTTTGGACATTGATTATTACACTTTTTTTTTTCTTCTCTTTTTGGACCATCACCATATCATGCTCATAGCAATGTGGGTTCTCATCCATGCACATATTTATTTGTGTTTTCTATAGTATTTTTAGACATTTGTTAGATCAGTCACATACCTTTTTATTCAACAAATTTTTGGGTTGCGCATTTTTTAATCACTTTATACCATTAATCGGGAAGGCAAATTGAATGATCAGAAAGTACTCATGTGGCTGTGCAGTCAGGAAGATGTTTAAATCGCATTGACTGCACAACATTGCATACCCTTTGGCAGGTGAAACCGTAAACGGGTATATCAGCTGTATAATTGGCTTTTGCCTAGAGTATTATGCTTCTGAAAAGGCCAAGGCCTATTTATGCTGCACCCGCCCACCCTCCAAACAAATATAAATCTTAGTGAAAGCAATAAAATGATAAAAACATTAGAGGAAAAATATAATATTTCCCCCTGGCTTTTGCCCACTTTGTGTAGGTGCCATTGGGCAGGAAACCCAAACCTTGCAGGAAAAACACTCCAGAACTTGTGGCATTTGGTTTGAGTTTTTATTTAGGAGGTGGGGGCTGCTACATAAAGACTTATTTTCATGCAAGATCTGTTTTAGAGGTGATCTCAATATTTAATTTATTAAAAAGACCAAGCTAGTCCAAACTATTTACTTTAACATTTGCAACAGCTGTGTGGCTGTATGTAGCCAAATCGGACATCTGGTAGATTTTTCTTCTTTCATGGAATGTCCGTTTCCACCTATGCAGAAATGTATTTTAGTTTTTGGGGGGGGGGACACCTTTTTGGTTGCATCACTCACCAGCTTCTTATTGATCTCTGAGAGTCCTGTAAAAAGTTATGCCTGCAGTAGGTTGTGCCTCTGCTCCCTCTCATAACCATTATGAAGGTGTTGCCCTCTTGTGGCTGGATTACCTAATTGCAAGTAGTATGACCTTGAAATGTATGCAGACACCACGCCCCTATGTAAGCCCATAAACCGCGTGCAAACACTGGGATTTTTTAAGATGTGTATCAACTCAGAAAACACTAAAAATAGCTTAAAAATATCACAGGACACAGAGGACTTTGTAATTATAACTACTTGGGTTATGCTGCCACCTTCAGGTGAATGGATAATGGGGGAAAACAGCCCCACCAATGCATGACCCATCCCAGCTTAGAAGCACCTCCTTTTAGCTAATGTCCCCCTACCTACTAAAGTGGTTTCTTTGTTCCACCTGTATCAGGACATTGTGTTGCCATTTTTTTTTTTTGTTCGCAGCCTAAGGAGAAGGTGCTTCTTCACAAGGTGACATTATTTTTCAATCTATATCTAGTTGAATTCCTCAGGCCTGGTATATTCCTCCTTTCACAGTCAAGGCCCATTCCACCAGGAGTGTTAGATCTTCCCAGGTAATTTGGCATCAAGCTTATGTTGTTGTAGGCTGCTACCTGGTCTACTACTCTTCACATGTTTACCAAGTTCTACTACGGAGGAGTTTGTGTCTCCGTGGATGCCAGAGGTGCCTTCATAGTTGGGGCTCTCCCCTGTTCTGTCTTTTGGGTTTTGGCCTTGTTGCCCACCCCTCATGTTCAGTGCTTTGGGACATCCCAGGTAGTCATGAATATGAAGTCCTCTGTGTTCTGTGATGTACGACTAGGATTTTTGGTTTACCGGTTAAACCCTTTTCTTGGCGTACATCACAAGATTGTTACGCATTGCTTGCTTTAAAACTGAGATTTAGGTGGGCAGGGGGGCTATGCCTGGGCAGGGGATTCCCATGGTAATTTTTTTTTGCCAGCGTCCATTCACCTGAAGGTGTCTGCATATAACCCGAGTAGTTCTCTGTGTCCTTTTAGCTATTTTATAGATTTTCTTATTTGATGGCACCTTAAAAGTCAGTTTTTGCAAATTGCTTGTGGCTACATTACTCTATTTGCGTATTACAAACGATCAGAGATCCATTAGTAGTACTGGCAATGTTAAGGTTTTGTAACGGTCCCAGAATTTGAAGGTTGGGAAGAGAAGCTCCCCAGTGTATATACAAAGCCAGTCTCATTCCTAATGCCAACAATATAAAAACTGAGTTTGCCTATAGTTCAGATTTTAAATGCTAGTGAATAACTGTGCAGTCCTAAAATTTGTTTAGTGAGCCATGTAGAAAGTTTCCGTGTTTGTAACGTGTAAGGGTCTGGTGTTTGCATGCTGCAGTGTTTTTGGGATAGAACATGGTATAGTTCGAGAGGTCTGTATTTAAGACAGAATAGTATACAAAACTGTCACACAAGCCTTTATCAGACGCGTTACATTTAGATGCAATGTTTTTTTTTTTTTTTTTTTCTTCTTTGCCTTTTTTTGAGATTTTATACTGGAATTTCCTTTTGAAGATGCATCTTAAACCATTTAGCCAAAGTTTTTTTTTTTTCTTTTGTTTTTCTTTTGACTTGCAGTGACTGTCTGTAGTAGGTACTGTGATTTTGCATCTTTGCCCTCCTGACCTTCATCCCTTATGTGCCCTTGCATCATATCTTTACATCACATTTTTATTTCAAATTAAGCCACTAGATAATATTTTAGTGCCATAGGTAGTAATTTTCTTAATCTTCTGCTCATTAACCTTTACTGTGTGATACGTGCATGTTGTCTAAAGGAATTGTAAAGGCAGAAGGTTTTTTATCTTGATGCATTTTATGCATTAAGATAAAAAGCCTTCTGTGTGCAGCAGCCTTCCCAGATCCCCCCATTACTTACCTTAGCCCCATCTCTGTCCAGATGGGACTTTCCTCCTGATTGGCTGATACACATTAGCCGCGCCATTGGCTCCCACAGCTGTCAATCAAAGTCGTTTCGTCAATCGCGGGAGAGAGGGGGGCGGGTCCAAACAGCAGCTTGTTGTCTGAATGGACACACGGAGCTGCAGCTCGGCTCGTGTGGCCCCCATAGCAAGCTGCTTGCTGTGGGGGCACTCGACAGGAGGGAGGGGCCAGGAGCACCAAAGAGGGACCCAAGAGGAGGATCCAGGCTGCTTTGTGCAAAACCAACTGCACACAGCAGGTAAATATAAAATGTTTGTTTTTAAAAACTAGACTTCAGTCACTTTAAGACCATGCTTCTACTGAACAGTGCACACATGGAATATAATTTTTTTGTCCATTGGAGCAACATTGTCGGTCACATGCTGAAGACCTAGATCATTGGGCTCTGCTGTGCAGGTGATTCAACCCCTGTACTGCCACTGATTGTAAATTATTTTAGAGATGGCATTAGACCTGACATGCTGCTTGAGTTTTAAGGACCCACAGTAGTCTCAAATAGTCTCCAAATACCCTTATTTCTCTAGATCAGAAGCTGTCTGTATAGAAAATCCACAACTCTCTGCACAGATGATTGCAGACAAGAACTCAGTGCTTCCCAATGTTTGCATTCAGGCAATATATACTTAGTATGCTGGTAATTGTAGTTCTCCAAGAGGTAAAATGTTTCAGATTGCTGAGTTGATGTATCAACACAACGCATAGAGAATGAAAATGATGATGCATCATTTTTTTTCTGTCTCTTTTCTGTCTTCCTCAGCTTCCTCAGAGCTCACTTTTGATGAACTTCTGCCTACCTCAGAAAACTTGACTCATCCAACTGCCAGCCGACCAAAGATGACGGGCAAGAGGCCGCCTGGCCGCTTTAACGGTTCGAGTCCTGTAAGTATTGGAGTTTGAATTGTAAGGGAGATATTCCCACTAATGCCTGGATTTGATAGGCCAATGTGCAAAGGCTCTTACCCAATCACAAGTTATTTTTGGTGGTGTGACTGAACTGAGCTAACCATTTCTTTGGTACATTTTAAAGCGGCATTATTAACTTGCCCCCAATTCCATTATGCTCACCTTAGTAATGACCCCTCACTTTTCCTTCCTTCCTTCCTTCCTTCATTCATTCATTTTTTTCGTTCGTTCGTTCGTTCGTTCGTTCGTTTGTTCTTTCTTTCATTCTTCCTTCCCTCCTTCCTCTGAAACTGTCGACAATACCCAAAACTTCCAGGCATGAAGGATTATGTGACTGTAGTAGTGAGATTGGTACTGGACTTTTATAGGCATTACGACAAACAATATAAAAAAAATCGTTTTATTAACAATTTGAATAAAACAAGCACAACCAGGTAGAGACTAATTAAAAACTTTGCAAAGTAAAGATTGCCTATATGCTTTTAACAATGCATAACCCAAGCACCAAGAGGTATATTCCTGAATGATTAGGGTGATGTCCTTGATAAGGCAGCAAAATGTTCTATCAGGCCTGGTGTGAGTTGTTGATGGTAGCTCAGCTCTACATGTATCACCCTCTTGCTGAGGGATCCTCGGAGCGACGTCTATCATGCAGATTCAATCTGTGGTCAGGATATAATTGACTACCCCTATGCTGCAACCACTGAGAAATCACTCTCCTTGGACGTTTTACTGTTTAGGAATTACAGGCTATTCCTATGCCTTCCTTCATCCAGTATTCTATTTCATGCCATCTGTGTAATTATTGCTGAACGGGGGCTTAATACTGTTTCTGTTTATATGGACCAGTTCTATATCTGTTGATCTCCACTTGCAACATTCGCTGTATCCTGTACATCAACCTACTTTATTATCCACTCGCCCAAAGAAGCATTTACACATGTACTACTGTACACTATGATCAACTCGCACCAAGCCTGATTAATCATTTTGTTGCCTCAACAAGGACATCCTAATCATTCAGGAATATACCTCTTGGTACTTGGGTTATGTATGGTTAAAAGCATATAGGCGATCTTTACTTTGCTAAGTTTTTAATCATTTCTGTCTGGCTGTGCCTGTTTTAATCAAATTAATAAAAAAAATGTTTTAATAATTTGTGTGTATCTCGGTGCCTATAAATTCCAGTACCAATCTGTTCACTACCATATTCAATTTATGGGACGTGGCACTTTGTTATATATTATTCTTTGGTATCCACAGCACCACCCTGTGGTGATACCCTACAATCCTCTGTTTCAATTTCCTCTGACAATGCTCAGGTTTAACAGGCAATCCTGAACATTTGTCCCATGATCTGGGGGGGGGGGGTGATGTCACTTCTCTTGGGTCATGGTCAAAAAAATTATTGTGTGGGTTGCAGGAAAGGTTAACAGCTCTTTGTTTTATTGAAGTGACTGCTATTTTGTTGTGTGCATTATTGTAAAAGAATAATAAAATGGAATATCCTGCAAAGTATTCAGATTTTGCATTGATTGAGAGGATTAGGTCTTATTTTAGATTTGCACTTCTATTTTCTTTTTGGAGAGATGTCCTATCACTTCCTGTCCTGGAAGCGCCCAATAAAACTTCCTATTTCCCCTCCTTGGACTACAATCTTCATCTAGGATGAATCTCTTCAGAACCAGTGGTGCTATCAGGACCCCTAGTGGCTTCTCTTTAGGAACATATGGAAATCAGACTGCAGAGAGGGGCAGTAGAAGAAGGTTCAGCCAACAGTTGTGCTCGGGGTGTCACAAGGACAGCTCTGGAAGCATTGTTTGAGAATGAATGGGAATTTGTAAGTGTACCAGTAAAGGAAACTTGTGTCAGACGGCATCCTGCTTTTGTTTTCTTCTGACATATAATTTGTTTTAGTGGGAGGGAGCACATTCCTCGTGATTGAAGTCTAGGGAAAGGGCTTTGCTTATAATACTTGTTTTTGCTTTTTATTGCACTTGGTTTTTGTCCATCTTCCCTTCCTCACTTCACAAAAGTAATTTTGTCTCCACATGTATTGTGTCTCTAGTCTAGCCACTTCATCCGAAACTGAGTGTTTTTTTGTTTTTGTTTTTTTTAGTACTTTAGCAAGATACATTTTCAGTAGTTCTAACATCCTGTGTAGTTAGAGGAAGTTTTTTGGAGCTAATATAATTTCCCCAAGATCCACAAATGGTTAAACTACAACCCCAATTCCAAACAAGTGAGGACACTGTAAAATTGACATAAAAACAGAATGCAATGATTTGCCAATCGCAAACCTATATTTTATTCACAATAGAAAGCCTATCAAAGGTAAGAGCTGGAAGAACATTTTGCAGCAAATTGCGTTAATTGCCAACCGGTTAGTACCATGATTGAGTATAAAAGGGTATCTTACAGAGTCTGTGTTTCAGAAGTAATATTGGGCAGTGGTTCGCCTATCTGTGAAAAGGTGGGTCTAAAAATTGTCAACCAATTTCACAAAAATGTTCAACATAAAAATGCAGATTTGAAAAATATCAAATGATTCCAAGACTCTAGAGAAACCTCTGTGCACAAGGTCGAAATGCATTATTGGATGCCCGCGATCTTCAGGCCCTCGGGCAGCACTGCATTAAAAACAGGCATGATTCTGTGATGTGAACAATCTCATAATGTGGGCACTGTCCTTAAACCCTCTATATTTGTGCACAGAAATAATAGAAAAAATAGACTCTGTTGCCCCCTTGAACACAAAAAAGTTCTCAAGTAGTACAACCAATAAAAGGTAGGCGCTAGTCTCCTAGTGCTTATCTCTAAGTGATAAACACAAATGAACAATAACAAATATCAACTTATAAACCAAATATATATTTCACAGTCCCAAAATCTGTAGTAACAAAGGTAAAAATAAAGAAGTTCCCAATCACCGTGCTATTTTAACAATTGACAGTGCTTCACGTACCCACATAAGAGTGCCCTCACCGAATGACTGCGGCTGACCAGCAGCCCACAAGTAAGGGATATAAGATCCTGTGTGTGTATTGTCAAATCTCCTTAATTGTCTGGTGTAACCCTCTTTTACTCATAAGAGTGGACAAGAACCCAGAAATAAATCATTGTGCAGTATGTTTTTATTAAAAGCCGTTTTTATTCACAATGATAAAATAACTCGCATTCCACAGGTGCTAGAGTAGTACCAACACAAACCGCTACTGTCTAATAGCTTTCCCTGCCACTCGTGATCCAGGGATCAGATCCGACGTGGGTAGGCAAACCGGCTGTGATGTCAGTGGCTCAACTCCAATGCATTTTGCGCGATGCGCATCTTCAGGAAGTTCAGTGAAGTGAAATTCTGAAGACGCCCCCACGTCAGACCCGGTCCTTGGAACACACACGGGTTCGCATATCTATTGCTTGTGGGCTGCTGGTTGGCCGCAGCCATTCAGTGCGTGCACATTCATTTGGGCACGTGGAGATGCACTTTTAAGTTGGAGCACAAGAAAGAAGCACTTTCATAATTGTTAAAATAGCACAGTAATTGGGGACTTTTTTTTTTTTTTACCTTTTTGGCACTATGGATTGTGGAACTGTGACATTTTTGATTTATAAGTTGATATTTTTTTATTGTTTGCTAATCAATCACTTAAGTACTAAAATGATTCTGTGATGGACATCACTACATGGGCTCAGGAATACTTCCAAAAATTACTGTCTGTAAACACTGTTCCCTGTGCCACCCAATAATGCAAGGTAAAGCTCTATCATCAAAGAAGAAGCCATATCTAAACATGATCCAAAAACGCTTCTCTGGGCCAAAGATCATTTAAAATGGTCTGTTGCAAAGTGGAAAACTGTTCTGTGGTCAGATCTATGCAGTCCTACAGCTACTTGCTCCCATTTCCTGCACCAAAAGCTGCCTTGGTCCTTTTTTTTGGGGCAATTATTGGCGCTGCATCCTCCAGACTAAAAAGAAGAGGGACCTTCCTGCTTATGATCATCGCTCAGTTCAAAAGCCTGCATATATGATGGTATGAAGGGTGCATTAGTGTGTATGAAATCCAGACAATGTCTTTTTCTTTTAACATTTTATAAACCAGTAGGTTTTTTCCTTCACTGTTGTGAATCGATGGGGCGGCACTGATAGGCAGCATTGACAGGCATCACTAGTGGGCACTGGCAGGCATTGCTGATGATCATTGCACTGATTATCGGTGCAGACCCCCATCAGGAAAGCTGCTTATCTGCTCTACGTCATAGGCTCTTTACCGTGATCGGAGATGTGGTGTGCCTGAACGACACGCTGCGCACCCCTAAGGCATGCACGAGTAGCTTGTTCTGAAGGATGTCCTATCACATCCAGCCAGAACGGGAAAGCCACCATCTGCCCGTTATTTTGCTATTGGCAGGCGGGAAGTGGTCAAACATTTGATCCATTTTCTGTTGTGAATAAACAATAGGTTGCAAATCCTTGCATTCTGTTTTTATGTAGATTTAACACACCGCGTCCCAATTTTTTTTTGAATTGGGGTTGTAGTTAATAGCGCCTTTAGATGCGCATGTGGGTCACGTTATATTAAGTGGGGCTGTAGCTGATATTGATGGTTTAGGGGAGTCATTTTGAACAGAAAGCATGGGAAATTAACATGGCCAACTTCTTCTTTTAGCAGGCTAAACCTCAGACTGAGACCCAGAAGGTACCAGTACATCACGAAGAGGAGAATGAACGTGCCAAAACACCACCACTAGAAATAAAGAAGGTATTTAATGTTGGCTGGAACACTTTTTAGAATTCACAACAAAAAAAAATTACTGATGAAAGCCCCCATTGATGTAAACTTGGTTTTGGCTTGAAAATTGTCATAGAACATAAAAATTGAATGTAAATCACCCATGCACTGGCAGAGAATGTGTGTTGGTGTGATTCCTGCATGCTTCATAGGGCCCTTACACATGGATCCAATCCGCTCATCCCCACTGAGCAGGCGGATGACAGGTCCATCTCCGCTCACTGTGCGGAGATGGACCTGTCAAAGCTTCGCTGTCCTCTATGAAGATTGGATGAAAACCGACCACCTGTCCTTTTTTCATCCGATACGATTTTTCAGACGTCTGGAAAATAGAGTTTGCCTCCGTCTGGATTTCACGGACAGGATCAGATTGGAAAGCGACGGATGTCAGCGGACATGTCACCGCTGACATCAGCCGCTCCATAGAAGTCCATGAAGCGTCCAAACAGGTCCACCTGAAAAACTAACAGACGGACCTGATCAGAAAGCCTGTGTGAAAGGTGCCATCGACTTCCTGGCTGTTTGATACATATGTAACCGGTTCTTACCCCAGAACTGCAGCTAAACTGAACATTTTTAAGTTTCAATCTGAACTCCAGGAAAATGGCTAAACTCACAGCAAAAATACATGTACAGGTTTTGTTTTACTGGTCAAAGGATTTGTATTTCTGTCCATTCAGTCCTAAGTTTTTCATACCTCCGGCATAAACACCAATGCTCACCTCTGTCACTTTGCTTTGTTCTTTTATCTGTATGTTCCCTGTTAGCACATGAGCAAAACCCACCCGGATTGGCTCTTTGTGCTGCTTCTTCTTGTCCCTGCCTTAGTGCTCCTGTAAAGAGGACTGCAAGATACTGATACCAGGACAAATTCCAGTACTTGAACTGCTTGCATTAAAAAAAAAAAAACATAATATTAATTATTTGTTGAGTTGCATTAATTTATGTAATTTAAACCTGCCCAGAATTCAGCTAAGATGCAAAGCATTTGCAGCTGGCATTTCTCATGGAAGATGTGTGATCTATGCTCCAGTTGAGCTTTTTTTCGGCTTGTATTGTATATGTCTGTCTGTCCTGTGTTGTGTGATCAGAACAATTTTAACGATTTGGGAATTATAAACTGCATATCTATGCATCTCTATTGTTGTTTCAGCCATCCGTAACCCCATTGTCGCCCTCTATATTTACACCCACACCACCTGTGTCAAAACCCAGCATCACCCCAATGAGCCCCGTTCTAATGGACGTCAAAACAAAGTTTGATGTATATGAGGGCAAGAAGAGCGAAGTGGAGGAGTTAAGAGCCCAGCTGGGCGAGCTGCTGACTATTGTGGATGCACTTAGGAAAGAACATAGGTATGTCATTGTGTGTGTGTGTGTGTGTGTGTGCGTAGGGGTAGGAAGCAAAAGGTCATGGATACATACCACGTTTTATTAGAGGAGCCATTAATGTGTGTGCGGGCAACAGAGGGTTAAGGTTGCATATCACATTTTTTTCCAGATTGGCTTTTAGAAGTATGGTGCATAATACCAGCAAAACTATAAATATATTTAACCAGTTCATATTCTAGCTAATATGCTTTTATATAACACAGACGTCTACAGGAAGCTGAAAAAGTGCAAGAAACTTGCTAGATATAAAGAAAAGTAGACATGTCAGATGTAGCTTTAGTTAAAACATACACCAAGTAAATTAAAGTTAATCTAAAGTTAAAGCTCTATTTGTTTAATTTTTTAATATAGTAGGGAACTGGTAAAACTCCAGTCAGGTTTAATATTTTTTTTTTTGCCCTCCGTGTGCAACGGTTACTTTAAAGGATCAGTGTTGACACAACACCGGCAAGCATGTACACCTCTGGTACATAGCTTGCTGGTGTTGTAAAAACAGCAACTTATCCATATCCTCAATTACTGATGATTTACAGTAACCGGAAGTGACGTGATTGGAGATCTCGATGAATTGGCTATTCTGGCGCAAGTGTGGGCACCCGTCTGTGACAGCTTGCGTGTTCACAGCCGATTGCATGTCCCAGAAGACAGCAGGGAGGGAGGGGGTGAGGAACTTCTGCTTGAGCTGCCTAGGGGTCCCAAGCGGAAGTTTGAGAAGGTACCCGTCAAAACTAGGTATCCATTACCCCCCACAGAAAATGACATGCCAAATGTGGCATGTAAGGGGGTATGGAGTGCTTTTCCACTTTTGGGTGGAAGTCTGCTTTAATCAACTTCAACGAGGAACTGCAGTCTTCTCACATAATTTGTAATAAAAACATTTGCCATTCTGAAGCTTCCCTCCAACCACTTTGCATATTATTTTATATATATACTGTGATTCTGTACTTGCCAAATATGCTGCAGAAATCTCCCTCCACCAAGTCTGGCTGCATTGATTTTTAAAGGGGTTGTAAAGGATTTTTTTCCCCTAAATAGCTTCCTTTACCTTAGTGCAGTCCTCCTTCACTTACCTCATCCTTCCATTTTGCTTTTAAATGTCCTTATTTCTTCTGAGAAATCCTCACTTCCTGTTCTTCTGTCTGTAGCTCACCACCGTAATGCGAGGCTTTCTCCCTGGTGTGGAGAAAGCCTCTTGAGGGGGGGGGGGGCGAGCAGGAGGGTCAGGACACTCTCTACTTTGCAGATAGAGAAAGGAGCTGTGTGTGTTAGAGGGCGTCCTGACACTCCTGCTCGCCCCCTCAAGAGGCTTTCTCCATACCAGGGAGAAAGCCTTGCATTACTGTGTGGAGTTACAGACAGAAGAACAGGAAGTGAGGATTTCTCAGAAGAAATAAGGACATTTAAAAGCAAAATCGAAGAATGAGGTAAGTGAAGGAAGACTGCACTGAGGTAAAGGAAGCTATTTAGGGGAAAAAAATGTTTTCCTTTACAACCCCTTTAACTGTGGGCAGCTGAAACCGCTGCCTGTTCACTTGCTGGATTTACACAGAGGCACATCTCAAGCTCTGCAGCTCTCATTGGCCCTCTTATGAATTTCCCAGGAATCATGCGACCTGAAATTTTGTCTTTCCTAGACCTTTGCATTAATATCGTGTGGCATAAAAAAAATTGAACTACCACCATTTGATTCTCTAGGGTGTCTGCTCTCAGAAAATATTTATCATATTGGGGGTTTTATGTAATCTTCAGGCGTAAAATAATTTTTTAATCGTGTGCAGAAAATGCAAAAAGGAACCTGGCAGCAAAAGGGTTAAAGTTGATTTAAAGAAAAATCTGGAGGTCACATGATTTTTGTGGAGGGCGGAGCTTCAGTCTGCAGCCAGATACCATTGGGAAACCTGTCGCCTCCACTTCCACATGTTGTTTCTAAAGTCTATTGAATGTTTGTTATGTTAACCACATAACCCCTGGAAGGTTTTACCCCCTTAATAACCAGAGCATGTTTTGCGATACGGCACTGTGTTGCTTTACCTGACAATTGCACAGTCGTGGTACCCAAACAAAATGTAATGTTATTTTTTCCCCACAAATAGAGCTTTCTTTTTGTGGTATTTGATCACCTCTGTGTTTTTTATTTTTTTGCCACAAAAACAAAAAAAGAATGTGTTTAGGCCGATTTATATATTCTTTTGAGGGCCAGAACTGCTTATCGCTATACTGGCTCCTGGTCATCTTTGAAGTCAAAACGTCAGAATGACAGCTAAGGGGCTAGCATTACCAACAGAGAGTTAGGTAATGGCAGCCTCTATTAATGTCTCGGTACAGTTCCTTTAAGAAACCTAAAGGTCAATTCTGTTCTCCCATGTTTGCTAATGTCTTGCTTAGCATTGAGATTAACAAAGACCACTTTTAACCACGTAAGACCCGGACCTTTAGGCAGCTAAAGGACCCGGACAGTTTTTGCGTTTCGGCACTGCGTCGCTTTAACTGACAATTGCGCGGTCGTGCGACATGGCTCCCAAACAAAATTGGCGTCCTTTTTTTTTCCACAAATAGAGCTTTCTTTTGGTGGTATTTGATTTCCTCTGCGGTTTTTATTTTTTGCGCTATAAACAAAAATAGAGCGACAATTTTGAAAAAAATGCAATATGTTTTACTTTTTGCTATAATAAATATCCCCCAAAAATATATATATAATTTTTTTTCCTCAGTTTAGGCCGATACGTATTCTTCTACATATTTTTGGTAAAAAAATCGCAATAAGCGTTTATCGGTTGGTTTGCGCAAAATTTATAGTGTTTACAAAATAGGGGATAGTTTTATTGCATTTTTATAAAAAACATTTTTTTTACTACTAATGGCGGCGATCAGCGATTTTTTTTTTTCGTGATTGCGACATTATGGTGGACACTTCGGACAATTTTGACACATTTTTGGGACCATTGGCATTTCCACAGCAAAAAATGCATTTAAAATGCATTGTTTACTGTGAAAATGACAATTGCAGTTTGGGAGTTAACCACAAGGGGGTGCTGATGGGGTTATGTATGACCTCCTCTGTGTTTCTAACTGTAGGGGGTGTGGCTGTAGGTGTGACGTCATCGATTGTGATTCCCTATATAAGGGAACACACGATCGATGACGGCGCCACAGTGAAGAACGAGGAAGCTGTGTTTACACACAGCTCTCCCCGTTCTTCAGCTCTGGGGACCGATCGCGGGTCACGGAGCTTCAGACCGGGTTGCGTGCACGCGCCCGCGACCCCACGGCTGGGCTTCAAGGGCAACGTACAGGTACGTTGATGTGCCATTCTGCCGACGTATATCGGCGTGAAGGGGTCCTTAAGTGGTTAATAGTTTGTTAAATCGCTTTTTAGTGGGGAAAAAGTTTGCGTTTTCTAAAAGCATGCCTAGTGCTAAAACCAATGTTACTATTTGCCAACTTCTACTTTTTCGATTTGGTACCTGCATCGTCCCCAGGTGTTTTTTTTTCCTTTTTAATTTTCCTGGTAAATAACTCACTTCTGTCCTAACAATGCTCACACCTCCACTGTATCTATGGTGGGGATCATGATTGTCACCCAGGCTGCTCTTCTGATTTGGTCTACCAAAGAGGTCTTCCTCTATCTCCATTAAATAGGGAAGAGGACTCTAATTTGCAGAGGATAGCTTGTAAGGAGATGCAATTTATATTTTTAGTTCAGCTAACAGGGTGACAATAATTTTTCCTTTTGGCAGAATTAAGAGCCATTTCCTGTACTTTCTGAAAATGTTATTGGCCTGATGAGTTTAAACTAATGCAACCATCACATCCAAGCTGCAATAAATTTCATTTTTTGTTCTTCTCTTTAGATATGTAATAGTACTCACACTTCTATTTATTTATTTTTCTTCAGGAAAGAGATCGATAAATTAAAGCATGACCTAGAAGAGGAAAAACTGCTACGATTCAGTTTAGAGGTAAATTAATTAATTCAGAACAGAGAACTGCTCATTAAGCATAAAGTGAACCTGCTTTAATGTTCTTGGGAACAACCAAAACATGGGATGTTTTATACAAATAGAGACCTTGGTTATTCGCCTGTTTGCCATTTCTGAAGCTTTGATCTAGATAAAGCATGTAATGTTCTCCTCATTGTGCTTTTCTCTCAAATGCGCTTATAATACATTTTCTAGGAGGGCAGAGGGACCTGCAGCTGTAATTGCAGCCTGAAGATGGCAGTGTGCCTCTGTTTTATTATCTGACTGGATCTATAGTAGTCAAAAAAATGTAAAATCAAAATGTCAAATGTATTTACTATACATTATCGCTCATTAAAGGAGCTCAAGCTTTTATTTTTATAACACAAGCATTGTAAAATTCCCGGCAGTAGTGGTTTGGCAATTCAATATAAGATTACTAATCTCCTTTCATGTTGTGAATGCTACCGTCTTTCACCAACTTCCTGGGTTCCCTGCATGCTTTACTGCTTCTTCTCTCCTTTGGTTTATGTTCAATTTGTATGAACTACATATCCAATGGTACCTTGCTGCCTGCAAATGGTGATGTTGTTTGTTTCCTCTACTAACTGCCTCCTAAAGGCTCTGTGGAATGTGTGACACAGGAGTGCATAGCCACAGGACGTATGTCACAGAATTTAAAGAAAGTAAATGTGTGGGATTTTTCAAAAATTAGGTTTTTAAACATCTAGACCAGGGGTCTCAAACTCAAATTACCTGAGGGCCACAAGACAAGTTTTCATAAGCCATGGGGGGCCACATGCAAACTTTCAAACTTCAAAAACAACAGTACTGGTGTCAGCGAAAACATTATTAACCCCCAGCACTGGTGTCAGCGAGCGCATTATTACCACCAGCACTGGTGTAAGTCAGGGTTTGACAAATTTGCTTGGAATCTAGGAGCCAGCTAAAGTTAGGAGCCAGAAAACGCGCCCCGTCCCGACGGGCTTGAGCGCAGAAGCAAACACATACGCGAGCAGCGCCCGCATATGTAAACGGTGTTCAAACCACACATGTGAGGTATCGCTGCGATTGGTAGAGCGAGAGCAATAATTCTAGCCCTAGACCTCCTCTGTAACTTAAAACATGCAACCTGTAGATTTTTTTAAATGTCACCTATGAAGATTTTAAAGGGTAAAAAAGTTTGTCGGCATTCCACAAGCGGACGCAATTTTGAAGCGTGACATGTTGGGTATGAATTTACTCGGCGTAACATTATCTTTCATAATATTAAAAAAAATGGGGATAACTTTACTGTTGTCTTATTTTTTAATAAAAAAAAAAGTGTAATTTTTTCCCAAAAAAGTGCGCTTGTAAGACCGCTGCGCAAATACGGCGTAACAAAGTATTGCAACGATCGCCATTTTATTCTCTAGGGTGTTATGATAAAAAATATATATAATGTTTGGGGGTTCTAATTAGAGGGAAGAAGATGGCAGTGAAAATAGTGTAAAATGACATTAGAATTGCTGTTTAACTTGTAATGCTTAACTTGTAATACCAACGGCCACCACCAGATGGCGCCAGCTTACATCTGGTGGTAACTTGTAATACCAACGACTCACCACCAGATAGAACCAGCTCACAAAAAAAAAAAATATATTTTTTTTTTTTACTCTTTGCTCCCCCCACTTCCACCCTGCCTGCGGGCCATTTATAACTGGTCCGCGGGCCGCAAATGGCCCGCGGGCCGGTACTTTGAGACCACTGATCTAGACTGTTCAGAATATTACTGGTAGGCTAAAAATTGAAATTCAAGGTGGAAATGAGCGATGTACTGCCACCTACAGGAGAATTCGGACACTGGCAAACATCAAAGCTGTTGGCCAGACAATTATAAAACCTCCCACTCCCAGCAGTCTTCAGTTTTTTGCTAGCGTCTTAGATGGACCTAGTTTTCTTGTTAAAAGCGGAGCTCCACCCAAAAGTTGTACTGGTCTCCTCCACCCCCTCCGGTGCCAAATGGCACCTTTCGAGTGGAGCAGATAGTCTGACAGGTATCTTATTCCCACTTCTAGGGGTGTCCGGGCCATGGCCCATGACATCACCGATCGGCTCCCCCCTCCTCCCCCTGCCACCGGGCCAGTAGGAGAGAGGAGCGGAGCCTCTCGCATGAGCAGTAGGGTTCCTGGCGTGGAGCCATAAGCTACACTGTCGGGTTCCCTTACCCGCAATAGCGGCGGCATGCACCCGACAGCTGATGAAAACATTAGCTGCTGGACTCCAGGACAGGTAAGTGTCCTATTATTAAATGCCAGCAGCTGCAGTATGTGTAGCTGCTGGCTTTTAACTTTTACAGCGGTGGGCGAAACACCGCTTTAAGCAAGATGCATACCCCCTTTTTTACTAGCCTTTTAATTTACTTTATCTTTTATCTCAGTTTTGTGGTGGGCACACAACACTACCGGTTTGTAGCCCTACCATTGGGCCTATCTTCTGCACCTTAAGTGTTCACCAATGTTTTGGCCACTGTTGGCCTTGCTACACTCCCAGGATTTTCCCATTTTAGGATACCTAGACAACCTCCTATTAAGAAAAAAGTCAGCTCAAACTTTGACCATCTCTGTAATGCACACAATCCTGGCCCTTAAACTGTTTGGATACTGAACCTTGGAAATTGGCGCTGGAAGCAACACATCACTTGGAGTATCACCCGGTTCTAGACAAGGCCCAAGCCAGAGATTTCTTTCCCCAAGTAAGACTTCTGTGTCTCAGCTCCTTCAGTCAGTTCAATTGAACAGTAGAAAGTACTGTAGCCTGGGCAGAACACATGTTCCAGCCTTGTCTGCCATTCACATTTTAAACCTTTTGCAGCCTGCCGCTGTGCCTGAACCTAGGATAGTGGCCCCTACACACGATGATGTTTAAGGGTCTTTGTCACAGGTGGGAGATGTTGAACACCTGGCTTCCAGGTTCAACACAAAAGTGTGAGCATCTCTCTCCCTTTTCTTTTCTTTTCTTTCTTTCTTTCTTTCTTTCTTTCTTTCTTTCTTTCTTTCTTTCTTTCTTTCTTTCTTTCTTTCTTTCTTTCTTTCTCTCCCAGAATAACTCTTCTTTTCCTCTCTCCATCAGAGCGAGATCGAGAAGTTGAAGAAAGCCGTACAACTGACATGAGATCGACCTCCTTTTGCATCTCAGCATCCTCTTCACATTTTCAGTCTGTTCCACTTATGTCGACAGAAGGATAAAGAAGAAACAGAGTTTTATTACCTGTTCACAATAAGACACAGCTGCGGTTTCCTTTGTTTCTGCTCTCTGCCAATACAATACGAGGCCTTACTACTTATGAGCTGGAGCGGCAAGCCTTTTTTTTTTTTTTAAACTGGGTTTGCTTGAAATACTACTGAACTTCTGTGTAAAGAGAGGGAATTATGTATTAGACTTGTATTAAATACTTCTATTGTAATTTTTTTAAATGTTTATCCTATAAATATGGTGATCTATAAATATATATAAATATCTTTTCAGATAATCTGTAATATAGTCTATCAGGGGTCCAAACGAATAGCCTTAGATTTATTGCTAGCTGTTATTTTTCCTATTCTTGGAAAGGGAAATTTACTTATTTTTTTTTGTTTTGTATATTTTAAATAAAATTTACTAAAAATTCCCCCGGTTGTGCCTGTGCACAGCTGAGTATTAATAACGGGCTGTGTATAACATTAAGATTTCTATCATATAGCAAGATGTTAAAAATCTATGTTGAAAGCATCTCTCATATATGCATATTTGGCTTCTTTTTTTTAATATGTACATGGAAATCAAGTCACTTGCACTAGGATTTAAACAAGGGATTGTGTTAAAAGGTGAGTCCGACAAGAATCTGATTAATCAGTCTTCAGTGGGCTTGACTGCTAGCTGGCTTGTTAAAACACTCCATGACTTTGGTGTCTCTGCCCAAAAACAAATCCAGACTTCACCCTCCTGCCACACACTTGATATATCTCGCTTGACCGTTGGTGTCACCTAGTTTTCTGATCAGTTCATATGTTTCTCCAAAGTGGCCATCAGAAACCAGATAGCATCTCTGCTTAGTATGAAATGAAAGTGACTCGGTTACCTTAAACGAAAAAATGAAATAAAACATTCCCTGCCGTAAAAGAATGTCCCGCTGTATGTTCCTTGAGTCTTCGCTCTGTTTGAGGGCTACAGACTCCTGAAGAAACATCACATATGGCACTTCTGGGAGTGTCTGATGTCTGTTTCCATTGCCACATGATGTGGTCCAGTCCACCAACTCCTATGTTGCCTACAGTGGCGTAGAGGCACAGCACTTGGTGGCAGATCAGACATCCAGGTAGATCTTTTTAAAGAGTAAAGGTTCCAGAAGAAAAGTTCTAGGACTAGGTGACATGACAGGGGGGTATGAACAATCTTCTATTGCCGGAATTTCTTTATAGGCTTTTTTTTTTTTGTCTTAAGGTAACATTCCCTTTAAGGCTTCATTCACACTTGTACAACTCCAAAGTAGCTTGACTTTGGAGTATATCTTTGATACAACCTTGGCACAACTTTGGGTATGACTTGGATGCGACTTTGGCTTTGACCAAAGCTAATGGACAACCTTCGGACCAAAGTAGTGCATGAATTACTATAAAGTCGCTGCATTTTTAAGTCGCGCATATATGAATGGTTAACATTGGAAAACATGGGGTATGACTTGTCATTCTAGATGACAAAAGTCGTACAAGTGTGAATGGACACTCAACCTGTCAGAAATATAAGTGTGGTTCTCCTGGTAAGCTGGCTGTTTTGCTCATCCTCCAGCTTCTGTACTTTGAATCACAAACGCCAAGAGTAAGTATACAGCTAGTGAAGTAAGGTTTCCTGATTGGCCAACTGTCAGTCACAGACACATTAGAAGTTCAGCCTGACGAGCCTAATGGCGGTCCTCATCCATAACAGCAAACATCTTGTTCAGTAGCCAGATTTCCTTGCTATATCGGGTGTGTGGAGGAGTAGGCAAAGGAAGATCTTGAACATCAGGGCGTCAAAGTCCTTGCTGGGGTCACGGACAGTTTTAACAAAGATGGCAGAGGATTGGACCAACCTGGGTTTACCTGTAAAGAGAAGAAAACTGCATGCGAGTGGGGAACACACCATTTAATGCAGTAAAATGGGAGCATTTGCACTTACACTGGATTGTCCCCTATTAAGATCATTCCATATATCAGTGCTGATAAGATTTTCTCCATTGTTTGTATATCGCATGAAGGCTGCCCCTCTAACCCCAGGCTTTTCAGCCTGACGTCTAGAAAGACTGTTCAGCTCTATGCAATATTTTTTACCCGTGTATGTTTCCAGAAAAAAAAGTATAAATATAGCTAAATTTACTTATGTCTTTAAGATATTTTTTTAATTGATATCCATGCAGCCAGGTTGCAATTGTGCATTTCAGATTATGCTCCTTTTGTTTAAATTAGCTGTGATCATATAAAAAGATATTCCGTTTTTTTATGTATGTTTTATATTCTGCAAGATTTCTATTTTCATGTAACAGTGTTTGATTAGTGCTCATGTTGATGGGAGTCATTAGATACAGTCAACACCGGCCCAATGTGGGCGTTTTCTTTGCTATGAACACAGACCACTTGTGTTTTGTCATCCGCTGACCATCTATATTTGTCACAGCCTCCCAGTGAGAACAGTCCCAAATGCATTTTTTTCCCTGCCAGAAACACTTATCAGTTTTTGGCAATTGCCAGAGACTGAACATGCCTTTGGCAACTTCCAGCTCTGGTGATGTTATGTGTCCGATTCCGGTCTTTTAGGTTATTAAAGCCTAACTTAATGTCCAGTTTAAATTGGCTAAATGCATTCAGGGCTGGTTCCCACTGCTAAGACATCACATTTGATTGCAGTGCAAATCACATGTGATGTCTGTGCGATGCGAATTCAGCCATATAGATTGTATGGCTGAGTTTGCTTCGCATTCGGACCAAACTCTTGCAGGAACCTTTTTTGGGTCTCGCCAGAATCGGATCGTTTGGGTGTTCACACCCATGTGATACGATTTCTGCCTGAATTGACGGTTGACACTGCGATATGCTAACCGATCTGGGTGTGTCATTAACTTTGTATTGACAGTACCAGCGGTTTACATAGGGCAGTGTGAACCGCCGACGGGAACCCATACTGGATTTTCAGGGTTCCCTCATCGCTGCAGTGTGAACAGAGCCCATAGGGTGCATCAAAACAAATGGTGTTACAAAAGTCTTACAATTCAATTTCTTTAGAAAGCGGCTACAGCCTTTGTAGAAAAGCCTGTCTTCTGCCAGCATGTTATGCTTTGTGTGCAGAGGTCTGACACAGCCCATGTAGAGCCGGTTAAAGCTCCCTTTAAAAAAAACGCCTGATGATTGGAGAGCTGACGGTATGGATCTCTGCAGAGAGACTGCTGCTTCCACACAAGTTCTTTTCTCCAATGTTCATTTGAGCTTTAATTTATTTTACTTGCTGGAGAGTGCAGAGGGAGGGATATTTTGGTGATTATCAGGGGTATGGCCACTGGATTCTGTGGAATAATGGAAGTGAATATTTAAGCCACCACAAAAAAAGTCTAAAGTTCTTCCCCCCCCCCCCCCCCCCCCCCCCTAATGCACTCTAAGCATTAAAATACAAAAGGCAGAACCACTTACCCAAGCTCAATTTCAATCAAGTGCTATACACAAGAGCAGTGGCTCTCTCCCTTACAGGGCAGTAGGTTAGCAGCGCGGGCCAATAGACACAAACAGGGCAGCTTGGGGGCTAGCCTGCACGAGTGCCCCCATAGAAAACATCTTTCTGTGGGAGCACTCGCTGTAGAGGAAGAGCCAGGAACACTGATGGGGGACCTGAGAAGAGGAGGACCTTGGCACCTCTGTACAAAACCATTGCATAGAGCAGGTAACTATGACATGTTTCTTTTATTGGGAAAAAAAATGATGGCTTTACAATGAATTTAAATATAGATTTTGAGTGGACTTTACCTTTGCGCTCCTACACTACCATGTTTTGGAAACGGCTATTGGGTTATTCTGTGTTCAAGATTACGGCTCTCTTCTGATGATCCAATGCCAACCACTAAGGTTGGTTATTCCTAGTGCCCGCTGCTGTCAGTACTCATTTACACTTCTCTGGGCACATCTTGGATACTTCTTTAAAGTAGGCCTTAGGCCCCTTTCACACGGGCGGACCGTTCAGGTCCTCCTGACAGTTTTTTCGGCGGACCTGAATGAGCGCTCCATGTCAGCAGTGATATGTCCACTGACGTCCGATCGGCTAAAATCAGACGTATGGCTATACGTTTGCCATCCATCCTATCGGATCGGGTGAGATCTGATGAAAACGGACATGCTGTCAGTTTTCGTCCAACCTCTCCATAGACAATCAGCGGTGCTCGACAAGCCCCTCCCCACTCTGTGAGCAGAGAGGGACCTGTCATCCGCCGGCTCAGTGGAGATTAATGGAGAGATCTCCTGCCGAGCTGGCAGGCTTCGTGGCAACGGATCCGCCCCATTGCAAGTAAGGGGGGAAAAATATATATTTTCCTCCAGATTTCTTTTGGCTTATGTGGTGCAGGGGTTGACATCATAATCCTGCTGATCACATGCCTGAGAATAGTGGGAACTCCAAATCTCTTGAGAAGAAGCTGCAGCACAATACTGGAAGTATATTTTCAGGCAGATTTGCAGTACTCCTAAATGACCAGATCTCACAGGAAGAAGGATAATATCCCCTCTAGGCACTGTGACCTTAGGCTGGGGGGAAAGGTATACTAACTTTCTCTTCCTCTTTTTATTTTTTATGTTTAAACAGTGTTTAAGAAAAGGGCAGAGGGAGGCACTTGGGAGAATCCCACCTTGCATTTTAGATGGAAGGCCAATTTTAATATTGGAGTATTGATCCTTGCATTTTTATATCGCTGGTCTGTGCTTGTATATGTGCCATTTATTTTGCTAGGGAATGCAACCCCACCCAAAGAGATGCCTGCATCCATTTGTTTATTAGTGTGAGCCTTGAATACTTTATTTTAAGTTCACAAGTGTGATATTCTCTTAAAAAGCAAATTACAAAAGCGGTTTTCATCCAAGACAAAAACCTGGACTTTAAATTGTAGAGATATGTGCACTTGTAACTGGGAAATGTATGAAATTTAGTGAACGTGTGGGAATTACTGAGTTCTGTTAATCCTTCATTGTTCATGACTGTCCACTTTGAATCACAGATTCTTAAACTGTTCATTGGATCATTGGTGGGGTGTTCAGAAGTGGTGTGACTTTGCAGTGACATGGTCATATGCAACTGGTCTGCAGCAGTTCCTTCTTTTGCATCACCACCAGTCAATTTGCTTGAAAAAAACTTTGTGACCAATGCATGTGCCTTAAGCCCAATGGGGTTCCTAAGAATAGGGATAGTGGTGCAGCAACAAGAGCCTAATATTGGTTTCTTCCTATGCTCTAAGTGAGGGGGTGGTTACTCAAGCAATCAGAATTTGGTGACTGAGTGACCTCACACAGCACTACAATTGTCCTTTTTCTTTTTGCGATCATGCACTACTTGACCAGTACCCTAACCACGACCTTCTATTCTAATCCTAACCCCAGTCATGAGGCTGTTCTGCAAACATGGCGGTGGAGTAATCTCCAATCCCAATGTTGGGAGTGTAAGGAAGCTGTAAGCCAGTGCATAGAAAGCTGTTTTTCCCATTCACTAGTTATTCTCACCATGTGAAATGATCACATGTCCAAAAAAGCCAATGAAAGGTGGTGTTTGCTTGCTCTACATTGGATGATAACCCACTCTTAAAAGCTCCTCGTTGTGATCCATTTGGATCATAATTCTTGTATAGTTTAAACATCTCTAATATAGTTTCTTGACATTATATCCCAAGTAGCTTGGCCAAACACCACTGACTGTTGTATATTTAGCTGGTTAGAGAGACCAGAAAATCCCTGATGCCGCACATCCACGTATATGTTCAGTGGTAAAATGACAACCTCAGCCTGGGCTCCCGCCAGGCTACGCCCCACCAACGCGTTTCGCTCTGCCCCTCGGAGCTTAATCATGGGGATGTTATATATTTAGCATTTGGTCCAAATGTGATCATTCAAAAGTACGGTAGCAAATTGCTTGTTGACCCACACTGCTGGTATTTGGAAGTACAGAGGTGTCCTACCTCTATTTTTCATTATATGCTCTTAAGTTTCTGGCAGAGAATGTTGAACTGCTTGATTCTAAGAAGTGAAAGAGCCATAACTGTACAAGCCTTCCCTTTCACAGACAAAAGGTCATCCTCTCCAACCTGCTCTGGAACTACAAGTGCCAGCATGTCCATTCAAAGCTTGTACTTTCACTCTATGGAGCCTCTGGATGGTGCAGGTTTTTGCTATAGCATGCGCAGTCTGGGTCCGTAAATGGGGGATTTGCATGGAGACAATCAGTATAATATAGAAATAAAAGGCCTTCTTTTCATGTGTAGCAATAAAATGAATGAAAGCGCCATGAGGTCATTTAACAAAGTAATTTTTTTTGTAAGCTGCGCCGGGTGTTACTAGCCAGGCAAAGTATCACACTAAATGTCTGTTTTATGTCGTATTTACCAGGGAGAGAAGTTTATATATAACATTCCAAATCCTACAAAGCTGCTTATGTCAGCGCATCAAATGGGCTGTTTACACTCGCTGTAATATAATGCATGCTTTCAGGGCAGATAATAAAATGATTGAATTTTCACAAAGTCTCTTTGGGTTTTATTAACTTTTGTTTTTTGAAAGGTCTGCAAGTTGATTCAGAGGCACTTATGGTAATGAGTACATGTAAACTGCAAATTCATTGAACTCAATAGTAGAGAATTAAACAAGCTTTCATTTAGAGGAGCGCCTCATGTTTTTCAGGTTTCAGTTTCTATCGCTGTTAAAGGGACGCTTTGCAAAGCCTTATATGATGTATATTTGTGTAACTTCAGTTCACTGGCTTTTTAGAATTTAGAAATTTGGTGCAGGTTGTGTTCAACACGCGGTTTATAAAGCCAAAAGTAAGTAAAAGAACCCCTGAACCAGGCCCATGGACTCAATATCAAATCAAATTGTATTGGGCCTCTTGCACACTGCAGCTGGAAAAAGCTCAGTACAGCTTTTTTTCTTTTACTTGGCTAAAATACAGCCTATTTGCAACATGCCTATACACACAGGCACGTAAACAAGCGCCACACATTCTCCAGTTAAAAAAGAGAAAAATCGCCGTTTTTGGAAAGTAATTTACTGCTCCCGTGCGCTAATATGCGCAAATGCTTATTTTTGCACTTGGTACAAAAAGATAACGTGAGACTAAGTTTGCGTGCAAATTAGAGCGGCACGATTAATCGTGAAAAGATCGCGATCTCTATTCGCAATTTTTGGGTGCGGCCATAGGAAAATCCCTGGCTTCGGCCTAGCTCCGGAGCGGCAGCCACCTTGGTACACCCTGCGGCGGCTGTCTCGTCAGGAAGTGACGTTTCATCACCGCCATCTTGCTCCACCCCACACTCCTCACTAACATTACTGTGCAGAAGAGGGTAAGTGGACATCTTGTTACACCCAATGGAGTTTTAGCATTCACAGTTATTTTAAACACAAAACGGAGCTTATGTGCTTAAATACAGTATGTGTAAATCTGACAGACTGCTTACATGTTACATTTTAAAAGCAGCAGCAAAACCTTACATGCTTGCTAATGTGACAGAACACCTCTGATTTTCACATTTAGTTAAATGTGAAAATCAGAGCTGTTCTTTCACATTAGCAAGCATGTAAGGTCAGCAGGTTTGCTGCGGCTTTAATATGTAAACAGTCCGTCAGATTTACATACTGTATTTAAGCACATAAGCTTTGTTTTGTGTTGAAAATAACTTACTTTTTTTTTTTTTTTTTTTTTTTTTCAAAGTCAATATATTTTTTATTTTTCATTTCAAATAGAAAATAAGCATTACAAGTAGATAATAAACATTGTAGTACAGTATACAAGAGGTGATACATTACTTATCATCTAACACATAAATAAAATGCTAGGTAAGTATAATAAGAACAGCAGTCATTGTATAAAAATGGTAGAATATTTTCCTAGTAGTATCAGCAGATGAGAATCGAAATCTCAACATCAATTGAAAATAAGAGGACTTAACCCTCCTGAGCACCCCCGAGGGGACTCGCAGTGCTCGGGGGCTATCCCCCATTAAAACACCTAACCAAATTGCAAACAAGATATTGGAGAAAATAAAGTAAACGGAATTATGTCATGTTTTTATACCAGATGTTCCAAGGATCCCAATGGATCGTGTATTTATGAAGAGAGCCTAAGGATGATGCCAAAATTCTTTCATAGGAATTATGTAAATTTAAGAGGTCGACAGCATCGTCGGGAGATGGTGGGTTGGAATCCTTTACATTTTCTTGTAATCGATAATCTAGCTGCTAAGAGTAGATGGGTTATCGTTCTACGAAGATTGATTGGAAACGGTTCTATTCCCAATGATAAAAGAGCCAAGGCTGAATCAGGTGCCACTTGTGTATTTGTTAATTCAGATATTATATCGAAGACTTTTGCCCAGTAGGCGGCGAGCTTAGGACAACTCCATAATATATGGAATATGTCGTCTTTAGCTGGAGCTGGGCAAAGTCTCCAACAAGTGTCAGGGGTTCGGGAATCAAATTTGGATACTATCACCGGAGTAAGGTACCAACGTAAAGTAATTTTGGTTGTTTTTTCCCACAGGGAGGTGCAATTAGAAGCAGATTGATTGGCCTTACAGGCTATGTGCCATTGGTCATTCGTAAAAGAACATTGTAGATCTTTTTCCCAAAGAAGCTGGGAAGAAGATTCAGTAAAAATTCGCTTTTGTTGCATCAATTCATAGAATAAAGAATGGGACTACTTTTTTGTCGTGTTGGCGAAGATAAAAAGGTCCAAGCTGAAACGTTAACTTGTTTAGAAATATGGCCAAGTTTATATAGACCATGTACTAATTGTGTGTATTGGAAACTGTTGGTGCGAGGGAGGTCATATTCGGATTGGATAGATGGAAAGGTTTTGATGTAACCATTCAAATAAGTCATCTAGATACTTAATGCCTTTTTTGTTCCAGAAAGCAATTGGCATTCGATTTGTAAGAAAGTATAATGTTTGAATAGGGATTTTAATAATGACGCTAGGACCTGCTAGAGTAGTGGAGGATAACATTTTTTGCCATGTTTGAATGGAAATATGCATCGTAGGAGGTAAATGTATTGGGATTCTAACACCCAAAATAGATCCAAATAACCATAGGCTGGTTAGACCATATGTACAGTAACTAGATTCAATCATTCCCAATTTAGTAGGAGCATCAAGGAACCATTCTATTAGTTGAGTCAAAATGGAGGAATGATAATAATCTTGAAAATCAATATATCCAACTCCTCCACACATTCTATGTTTGATTTAACTTATTATGAGCACACTTGGATTTCTTCCCATTCCAGACAAATTTAGATAAAAGTGATTGCATGGACTTAAAAAAAAATAATGGGAACAGGAATGGGCAAATTCCTGAAAAAATATAAAACTTGGAAGATGTTTCATTTTGAAGACAGATAGTCTACCCCACCAAGAAAATTCGAATTTGCTCAATTTTTGAAGATCGGTTTGTAATTTACTTCTAAGGGTAAGGTAATTGTATTCATATAGTGTTTTAGTGGTCCTCGTGAGATGGATGCCTATATATGGAATACTAGAATCCGCCCAAGTATAGGGGAATTGATGTTGTAGCAAATTTTTATTCACAGCATCAATTCCAATGTCGAAGATGAATGATTTCAAAGCATTTGCTTTGTAAAATGAGACCTCACCAAACCAGGATAGGACCTTTTGGATTTCAAGAAAAGAAGAGAAAGGGCTGGTTAACATTAAAATGATATCGTCCGCAAATAAGCTAATCTTATGGACCTGATTTCCAATATTCCTGATATTTTGGAATTGGTTCTAATGTGTTCTGCTAAGGGTTCAATCATCATATTAAAAATCAGGGGAGATAGTGGACAGCCCTGTCGGGTACCGTTGGAAATATGAAAAGGTTTTGATAAAAGGCCGGAGGTAAAGACTCTGGCCGTAGGAGTGGTGTAGAGAGCTAGTATTGCGTCAAAAATAGGTCCTTCAAAACCAAACTTTTGGAGAGTCAAATTCAAGTAGTCCTAATGGACTCTGTCGAACGCCTTCTCTGCATCTAAAAGAAGCAGAGAAGGCGTTCCCATCAGCTCCACATTGTGTATCACATTTATCATTCTCCTAGTAGCGTCGGAAGTTTGACAACCCTTCGTAAAACCTGTTTGGTCAGTGTGGATCAGATTTGGGAGAATCCGGACCAATTTATTGGCAATCAATTTGGCATATATTTTCAAGTCAACGTTAAGTAAAGAAATTGGTCTAAAATTGGAAGGAGAAGTGGGTTCTTTGCCAGGTTTGGGTAGAGTGATTATAATAGCTGATAACATTTCTTTTGGAAAAGCGGAAGAGGAGATTGAGTGGTTGTATAATGTCGTTAAGTGTGGGGTAAGTACATTTTTAAATAATTTAAAATATTCTCCAGTATACCCATCCGGGCCAGGAGATTTAGAGGAAGGCAGGCAGGCAGGCAGGCCATCAATGGTTTTGCGAATCCCTGCTCCAGTAATGGGGGCATTTAATTGCTCAAGATGGTCAGCTGACAATTTAGTTAACTTAACATGATCGAGGAAAGATTTAATTTCCTCACATGTTGGTTGATGAGTGTTAGCATCTAGTTTGAAGTTGTATAATTCATTATAATATGTACTAAAGGCATCAGCGATAGATTGGGGCTTAATGAGTTTTTCACCAGAAGTCGGGTGATAAAGGTAGGGAATTCTGGACTTAAGTCTAAGGCCCCTGATGCGGTTAGCCATTATTTTACCTGACTTGTTATCGGCAGTGTATGAGGTGGCTTTAAGTTTTCTCATATTAAGTCATAAGGTTCAAGGAGTAAGGACCTTAATTCATGTCTCAGCCCAAATAGTTGGGATTGAAGATGAGGTGATGGAGCATTTTTATTTTTTAAATCTACATCCTCTATTTTGGCGGACAGTTCATCCAGTTTCTGAGTTCTCGATTTTTTTGCTTGTTAACCAAGTTGGATAAAAAAACCTTGCATATAAGATTTGTGAGCATTCCACAATATCGCCGGGTCGGACACTGATCCTACATTGTCTGAGAAAAATTCAGTCTATTTTTGTTTAAGAAAAGTTTCATTAAGAGGATTTTGTAGTAAATAATTATTAATGCGCCATAGGTACGAATTTTGCTTAGATTTTTTATTTGCTATTTTAATACTGACTGGCACGTGGTCCGACCAGGCGATGGTGTGGATGCGAGATTCTATAACATTCTGCAATAACCATTTGTCAGAAATTAACATGTCAATCCTGGAATAAGTGTTGTGACGTGAAGAGAGAAACGTATAGTCTCTCTCCGCCGCGTGACAACACCGCCATATATCAAAAAGATCATTCTCCTTAAAAAAGGAGGATGGAGGAGAAGAGATCCTTTTTAGGACTGGAAGATACTTCGATAGTAACATCTGGAACTATGTTAAAATCCCCACATATCAGTAGATGACCCTGTATTTCTCAATTTTTTTTAAGTACGGATCTATGAAACCTCAATTGTCCGTGGTTTGGGGCATACAAGTTGGCAATAGTGTACAAAACATTGTCTAATTTACAAACTAAAATAACAAACCTTCCATTTGGATCAGTAGTGCAGGATATTAATTGAAAAGATAAAGTGTCTCGGATGGCAATCAAGACTCCTCTTTGTTTCTTAGAAAAGTCTGCTTTAAAAATATATGGAAAGGATTTATTGTGGCATTGGGGAGTCGCCCCTTGAGCAAAGTGCGTTTCCTGTACACAAAGTACATCACAGTTGTGGGAGATAGCAGTCTTCCATAGTGAAACGCGTTTAGCTGGGTGGTTCATTCCCTTCACATTAAGTGTAAGAAAATTAATAGACATTGTTAAGAGCGTGTAGGATTAATCAGTATGTGTCAGTAAATTCTAGAGTCTGGGAGTAATGTGCAGAAAATATCTACCTAGTATATTTCACCCTTGTATAAACAAGGAAAAAAGAAAACAAAGGGGAAAAAAAAATATAAATAAATAAATAAATTATATATAAAAATATGTGTCAATAAGTAGCTCAATAAAAACAGATCCAAGAATGTAGGATATTAAGGTAAGATATACTTTTAAGAGAAATATCCTACAATCTAGGAAAATAAGCAATGTTAAAGCAAATGTTTTAAATGTAACGAATGTCGGGTGTAATTAGTAAACCGACAGTGTAACAGGGTAATGTTCAAAACAGCAAAAGGATGTAAAGACTGGCATCCAGGGAACATTGTTGCAATGAAAAATAACAAAAAATATTTTTCCATTGTATCACTTTGCAGCAGGGATGTGATATTCGGTGTGATTTCCTTTTCCAAGGTTTACACCTTCCATAGCATGTCTTTCTTCATTAGAAAGTTCAGGAACAATGCCCCACGAGCATAGAAGTCGAAGTCCATCCAGTGGTTTGGAGATGGCGGTGGTCTTCCCATTGTGCGTTATCAGCAGTGTAGCAGGATGTCTCCATTTATACGGAATCTTATGGTTGTTTAAGGCTTTTGTGGTAGTTTTCAGTTGTCTTCTCATATTCAGAGTTTACTGTGATAAATCGGCATACATATGAATCTCTTTATAAGATGCTGGGATCTAGCTTTAGCCAGCAATTTTTCCTCGGTAGGGAAAAAAGAGATTTTCATGAGAACATCACGCGGGATGGAAGCTTCCAGGTGCTTAGGTTTAGGGATGCGGTGGATGCGGTCAATCATTCTTTCTATTCGGGATATGTCTGGTAGCAAGGCCATTATCATGTCGCCTGCATATTTTTGTAGATCTGCCTGGGTAATAGATTCAGGGACTCCCCTCAATTTTTGCGCGCATCCAATCTGCATCATCCATTCGGTCTTTATACGCATCAACCAAATTTTTCACAGTTTTTGATTGTTTCTCAATTTTATTTTCTACATGATGAATCCTCTCTCCCAAGCCTTTCATTTCAATAGAAAAGTTGTTGAACATAGTAGAAATATTCACCATAAGTGACGATTGAAGAGATAAAAGCATATCCTTCATAGTAGTATCAAGAACTGGTTGGCCTGAGGTAGGATAACTAGCTATTGATGACGCCATTTTAAGGCCTACTTGATCCTGGCTTAGTGATGTCATAGAAATTACTGGGGATTGCTCTGAACCTCATCCGAGCTTTACCTGGGCTTTTTGAGGATAGACTGTGTGGGGGAGACGCCTCCGGATTAAATACATGAGATTCTGATTCCCAATGGTCCGGGATCTCATCAGGGAGATCAGTATAAGAAGAAGATGGCATTACCTCAGATCCGTGGGCACCATTTTGTGTCTGATCCTCCGCTGCAGCTGACAGATCAGACATGTCAAACAGCTTTTTAGAGCGATTCTCTTTAATTCTCTTGCGTGACTGCATTGAGTGTTATCTCCCCTTTCAGACTATCAGATGTAGGTGTCTGATTGATCTGTAAATCGATCGTTTAGCCGATAAGTCCCCAGATGCCAGTCAGAGCTGTCAGCTCAGGCGTCCATCACGATCGCGCGCAAGCCACGCCCCCTGTTGAAAATAACTTTGAAAAAATAAATTTTTGTGAATCGTGATCTTCATTTTATGCAAAAGAATCACGATTCTCATTTTTCCCAGAATCGTGCAGCTCTAGTGCAAATGCGAAAATGCAGTCACCCCCCAAAAAAAGCCTGAAATGTTGTCTGAAAAAGTTAAAATGCTCAAACAGGAGTATCGTGTGCAAGAGGCCTTAGTATAACGATTTCTTATATAGAAGTAAATGTACCATATGCAGTGGTGTCTGCCTTTCCACCTAACTGCCGTTGAAAAATAGTTTAATTTCTAGGCTGGTGTAAAATGTTGTGTGTGTGCTTTTTTTTTTTTCTCTCTCCTGAGTGGAGAAGTTGTATTGTAATATTGTTTTTAAGAGTTGCCCCCACCCCTACTTTGTGTTGGTCAGGGACCTGACGTGAGGAAGAATGTTTCTTTGTGGGACCTGTCAGTTTCTAGCACTCCCCACTTTTTAAAAATAAAATTGTCTAACCTGGCATATATACAGATGGACTGATTGTTGTCTCGGCAGTAGTGGCTTGTTTGATAAGGGCGGATGTATTTACATGAGCTATTTTGTCATTAAATAAGAGGAACCAAAGCTAGACTTTTTTTTTATTTAAGTGCAATGAAAAGGGTTAGAACCACTTTCATTTTTTTTTTTTTTTTTACGGTGGTCCTAGAGAAGATTGTATTCTGGTTTTGGGAGATTGACCCCCACATCCTCTATCCTGGTTTTAGGAGATTGATTCCCCCCCCCCATCCTCTATCCTGCTTTTAGGAGATTGACCCCCCATCCTCTATCCTGCATTTACGAGATTGACCCCACCCACTCTCTATCCTGGTTTTACAATTTTTTAAATAAGATGGGGAAACCTTGTGCATAGGGTACCTGTTTCAAGTTAAAGTCAAAGTGTGAGTTCCTGGTCAAACATATTTTAACATTTTGACTGAGATTTTTGAACATCCCATTTCAAAACCATGAGCACTAGAATGTGGAGTTGCCTTCCCTTTGTGTTTATAATAGACTCCACTTTTAAGCCTAGTACACACTATCAGAAAATCATACTGCTTTCGAAGCGAACGTACGATAATCTGATCGTTTAGTACACAGCTTTTGGGAGCCGATCAGGACCATTCATCCAAAAGGACACACACGAAAATGTTTCTCGTATGATACCAGATCATACAAGTTTTGTTTTTTCAGTACCGTGTTCATCTGAAAATACAATACATCTGAAGTTGTATTCTGTTGTATGAGAATTTCTGTTTAGTAATCTCTTCATTTTCAATATGAGACTAGCATGCAAAAATAAAAATGGGCGCTTATTCGTCTGATATTCTCATCATGTGTACATGCCTTTATGCATTCCACCAGATTTTGGAATGTGTTTGATAGAAATTTGTGGTTTTTGAACCTCAAAAAAAAACATTTGTGAGGTTGACTACTGATGTAGGATGAGAAGACCTGACTGTCAAGTAACATTTCAGTTCATTCCAAAGGTGTCCAGTGAGATTGAGGTCAGAGATCTTTGTAGACAACTTGAGTTCCATCGCACCAAATTCATCAAACCATGTCTATACGGAGCTGGCTCTGTGTTAAGGTACACAGTCATGCTGGAACAGAAAACGTTCTTTCCCAACTGTTGCCAATTAGGACACAATTCTTTCAAATGTATTTGTATAATGTAATATTAACAGTACCCTTCACTGGAAACCTATGACCTCAAGAGTTTTAATTGGTCACAATATACCTTGGCTAGATGACCAGTGTCCACAAACCTTTGGCTATATAGTGTATGTCTGCTTAATGGGAAGGTGATAGAGGTCTTACCTTGTTCAAAACTATATAAAAAGAAAAATAGGAATAATGTTTCAATTTAAATCAGTCTGCTCAAAGTACAGGTGTTTTTAGCAATGCCCTTTAAGCTTGGTTCACACTGAAGCCTGTGAATATACTGCGGATGTCTCCCGGCTGCAGTTCACACTGCCCTATGCGAACTGCTGGGAGTGTCAATTGAAAGTTAATGACATCCCCAAATCAGTTTGCATATCGCAGTGTGAACTGCAAATTCAGAGAGGGATCGGATTGCATGGTTGTGAACACCTATGCAATACGATTCTGCTGCGCACCAAAAAACCTGTGCAAGTTTTGTCTGACTGCGATGCAAATTTAGCTATCATATCTGTATGGCAGAGATTGCATGTGATTTGCAGTGCGAATCGCATCCATTCTCGGACATCGCACTAGTGGAAACCAGCCCTAAGAGTCTTTTATGTTGTAAGAAGCACGCAAAGGCTTCTGCACATCTAGAGGGACAGAGAGGTGCAGTGTTTTTCATACTACAACACTAGGACTGATCTTGTGATTATATAAAGGCAGAAACCCCAAAGTACACTGGATTATTTTAGAAGATGAAATCTTGGCCATACATGGGTTAAAATTTGGCCGCTTCAGCAGGAACCAGCTGATTTTTCAATCCATGTGTAGCCGTGCCTGTTCTGCATGAGTCAGTCAAGCTTGTTGGAAATGTTTTCACAATCAGCTGGCTGCAGTCATTGATCAATGTATTATTACAATGAAGTGTCCCGTTGTCAGAATACAATGTCCCAGAGCATCGATTTTGTGTGGGTGCAGCAATCCATTTTTTATTTATTTTTTCCTTCTTTAACAACAAACTATTATCCATGTTATCCACTCCAGTGTGCCCAAGATTTCTGTGTCCCCCTATTAAGTGTTTGTGAACCATTCATTTCGATGAACTCCGTAAAATTGGATTAACTGCATAATTCAAATACACAACTGTCTAGAAATGTTGACTTGCCTTCCTGCAAGGAGCTCAAACTCGTGCTAAATGGAAACAAAGAGTGCAAATTATAAAAGATTCCTTTCTTACACCCGCCCAACAATGCATGAGCCATTTACAGTATAGCCTTATCTATAGTTCTGAAACCTGTCAAAAAATTATGTAGATTTCCATTGATGACCTTTTTGTGTCAATACCATTTCTCAGGCTGACAATCTGAAAATCTTCAAATGTTTTCTGACTCAATAACCTCAATAATCAGTATCGTGATGAGTAATTCTGGCAATCATTTCCTCTGTTTGTTCCAGGTCTGTGACCAGCCACACAATTGGCATTGATGGAAGAAGGCTAGCAATAGCAGCCTGTGCTTTACGCACGAGAGGTTTATTTTAAAAGGACCCATAATATAGTTTCACTTTTTCAGCACAGCTGCACAATCTTTTACTAATCCCCTGCAATGGTGTATTGAACTCCATAATAGCGTTGCATCCCAGACCACTTTCCAAGGTTTCCATCCTGCCTTCAATGCCTAGGTGTTCAGATCCCTGCTGCAACGAGTATTATGTTTATATGGATACGCAGTACTTCAGGAGGTCGCCAACTCTTCCTTGGGAAACTCGTAGACCTCAAACTACACTTTACCCAAGATGAATTTTTCTAGAAAACTGATATATGGATATGGGAGCGCTCCTAACTATGAAGGGCTGGGTTATTGTGCAGGCTGCAAAGTGAACAAAAAAGACACAACCTTTCTATATCCAGCGTTTCACTAAGGGGTAGTTATTACAGAAATTGTGAAACATTGCTATGGTGAGACCAACCAGTCAAGTTTTCAATTTCCTGTCAGCCCAACAACCACTATCCATTTAGATGGCTATAACCTAAGAAGTATATTAGGAGGAGCCACTACATAGACCAGAGGTCTCTTCAATATATCATGCTTTGTACATTTATTGTTGCGTCTCTACACTAGGGTGATAAAACAAAGGACATGGACTAGAAAGATGGTGGTAAAATTCTTGCAAACAATAGTGTATACACATTTACTGACACCATGCCTCAAGGAATACTGAAGGGCAACTGCTATGAAAGAAATAAAAATAAATCAGACCTTTTATATGTTTTACGAAATTGCAACTATTCCATGCACTAGAAACACTGCAATGCTTCCTAGGATAAATGTAAAGCGTTCTCTATTCTATTTTATGAAAAAATGTCAACCATTTAGACCAACAGCTGCATCAGAAAACCAAATATTTAAGACTTTTTTTTATTTCTTCTTAGGCAAACTTTGAGTGAGGCTGAAAAGGTAAGAATTATTTGGCCAATCATGTAACCTGGATTCTGGTCCACTGGGCCCTATTTTACAGAGTTGATCACTTTGGCTCTCTACAGACAAAACGATTGATAGCCGGCAGGAATCTTCCCAGAACCGCTGAACAAGGCAACTATTAAATCCTTCCTAAGGAAGCCTGCATTGGACTTTGAATCAGTGATGTAATTACATGCTAGGTAATTGAAAAAGGCTGTTGCCAGGCTTTCCAAAAAATTGTGTGTGTAAAATATATATATATATATATAATATAATATATTCTCGCCGTCAGGATTCAGTAAAAGATAAAGCACCGAAATGTTTTTTGTTCAGGCAATGGCTCAGCTACTGGTGGCAATAGACCAGAGTGAGTGCTCCATCCTTCTTCCCATTCTGTGGACCATGGACTATTAATACAGAAATTGAAGCATTGTATTATAGAGGGCACAGCTCCAAGCTAGTTCTGTGTTTTCTTGTGTGGAAGGTCAGGAGTATGACAAGGAAACCAATACAAGCCCAAAAAATTAATCACTAAACATCAATGCCTAGCAAAACTTCAACACTGGATGAATTCCATCTGGCTGAAACTGAACTATGTCTAAGCTATGATACTAATGGTGAGTGGGCCACATCTAACAAAATACACTGCTCAAAAAAATTAAAGGAACACTTTTGAATCCGAACTCCTGGAATATTGCTCTGGTCAGTTAAGTAGCAGAGGGGGAGGGGTGTATACAGAAGGGGTTGTTAATCAGTTTCAGCTGCTTTGCTGTTAATTGAAATGAACAGCAGGTGCACTAGATGGGCAACAATGAGACGACCTCCAAAACGGGAATGTTTTTTCAGGTGGAGGTGTCTGACATTTTTTTTCCCTACTCATCTTTTCTGACTGTTTTTCACTAGTTTTGCATTTGGCTAGGGTCAGTGTCACTACTGGTAAAACGAGGCGATACTTGGACCCTATAAAGGTTGCACAGGCAGTCCAACTCCTCCAGGATGGCACATTAATACGTGTCATTGCCAGAAGGTTTGCTGTGTCTCCCAGCACAGTCTCAAGAGCATGGAGGAGATTCCAGGAGACAGACAGTTACTCTAGGAGAGCTGGACAGAGCCATAGAAGGTCCTTAACCCATCAGCAGGACCGGTATCTGCTCCTTTGTGCAAGGAGGAACAGGATGAGCACTGCCAGAGCCCTACAAAATGACCTCCAGCAGGCCACTGGTGTGAATGTCTCTGACTAAACAATCAGAAATAGACTTCATGGGGATGGCCTGAGGGCCCGACGTCCTCTAGTGTGCTCTGTTCTCACTGCCGGACACTGTGGAGCTCAATTGGCATTTTCCATTGAACAACAGAATTGGCAGGTCCGCCACTGGTGCCCCATGCTTTTCACAGATGAGAGCACGTTCACCCTGAGCATATGTGACAGACGTGTCTGGAGAAGCCGCAGAGAACTTTATGCTGCCTGTAACATCGTTCAGCATGACTGGTTTGGTGGTGGGTCAGTGAGGGTCTGGGGAGGCATATCCATGGAGGGACGCTCAGACCTCTACAGGCTACACAATGGCACCCTGACTGCCATTAGGTATCAGGATGAAATCCTTGGACCCATTGTCGGACCCTACGCTGGTGCAGTGGGTCCTGGGTTCCTCCTGGTGCACAACAATGCCCGGCCTCATGTGGCGAGAGCATGCAGCCAGTTCCTGGAGAAATTGATACCATTGAATGGCTCCTACGCTCACCTGACCTAAATCCAAAAGAACACCTCTAGGACATTATGTTTCGGTCCATCCGGTGCCGCCAGGTTGCACCTCAGTCTGTTCAGGAGCTCAGTGATGCTCTGGTCCAGATCTGGGAGGAAATACCCCAGGACACTATCCGTTGTCTCATTAGGAGCATGCCATGATGTTGTCAGGCATGCATACAAGCACTTGGGGGCCATACAAACTACTGAGGACTATTTTGAGTTGTTGAATTTTCAGTAAAATGGACTAGCTTGCTGCATAATTTTTTCACTTAGATTTTCGGGTGTCTTTGAATTCAGCCCTCTGTAGGTGGATAATTTTCATTTCCATCAAATAATGTGCCATCCTTTCATTCCTAACACATTACCCAGTCCATATCAGTATAGATATCCAGCATGAGATTGAGATCTGATTTGTTTTCAAAGCGTTCCTTTCATTTTTTTGAGCAGTGTAGTTTACCAAAACTTCTCTTGATGCCTGACTATTGGTGGAGGCTTTTTATACCAAGATTTTGCTTGCAGCCTGGACTGAAGAGCTTGTGAACATGTTAACATTTAGATATCAAGCACCCATCATTGTAAACTTCCCATTCTGATCCCTAAGGAACATTACAAGAGTCAAGCACCTGATACACTCTACAAAAAAAACAAAGCAAAAAAAACTCTGCACACCTATAGGGTTAATGCACATAGAGATAGTACAGGCATTATCTATGCCTAGTGTAAATTTGACTGCACTTTCCTACACCCGAGGTGTCACATACAACATGCCATACAGGAGAATGGCGGACATACATCCCAAACAAGTTTTGTGTTCGGGAAATAGGACAGACAAATTTGTGTGCCTTAAGAAGTATCATGTTTATAGGAGCACAGGTGTTTCCTGTGCCTTCATAATAAGTGTCCTCGTTTCCACCTCGAAAAGTTGGGAGGTATGCAATCAAAGTGATTTCACAGCCAGAAATAAAGCATGGAGATATGGATGGACAGGGGGAGTTTGCTTTGAATAATAAAATTGAATAAATAGTGCTCTTTGGTTAGTGGTGCTCAGATGCAGTGAAGATCTGCTTTAAATGTTATTTTTACGTTTACCATCTTTATAAATCCCTAGGAAGAAAGTTCTATAAAATAGTATTTACAATACAGGAAAGAATGTTTGTCCTTCATTGGATGCACATGAGGACACAAGCTCACATGAAGATATTAATGGTCCATTTTTATAGTTCATTTCACATAAAGATCAGATACATCGATGACGTATCCACTGGTAGGTTCTGATTGGTCCACTATGAAATGATGTTCTGTGTAATGAGTGTAATCAGTCTAACATCCTCACATTCTATACATGTCAGAAGTTTTACCTCATTACCCACATAATGTAAGGACAGATAATCTCTATCTGATGGGCCATTTCAGGCAAATTACATGTCCTGCTTATAATCGGAGAGAACAAATTCTTCTTGGGCATTTAGGGCTTTTTTCCTCATGTAAAGTAGACGTAGCATCAGATGTATTTCCTTATGTTGGGTGCCTGCCAAGTAATGTGTACATGGAACACATCCAGGTATTTATTATCACTCAGAGATCACAGTACCCCTCCCTGACAATGTTTTAATCTGTGTTTCTCTCCTAAAGGACAGAACCATCTTTGTTCAGGAATTGTCCAGGGTCGGCGATGACGTGTAAATCCTGGTGCCTGTGCAGTTCTTGGATGTGATCACAAATGTCTTGCACAGATCAGCCCCTGCTGCAGCCACCCAACTTGCGACTTGCTAAAATGTCACAATATTGCAATCTGATCCCTTGGAAAGAGGAGACTATAATTTCTTCCTCCTGGAAGCATTTTCGGAATAGCAGCAGTGATTTTCTGATATTGGCTAGGTATGGCCATAATATGTATACTTACATTGGCCCGAGTTGGACTAATGTAACTATGAGGAAAAAAAAAATACTTGAAATGCAGCTTGATTGTGTATGTGAAAGCCACGTTTTCTTCAGTTTTGGATGGTGTAGAAAAGGCTTAGATCTTTGTCAGGTTTTGGCTATAGTTACACTTTAGGACGGGTTCATACTATTGTAAATTGGATGTGGGGTTTCACCGCATCCGATTCGCATAGCGGGAGATTGTGATGGGCTCTCTATGGAGCCGGTTTGCACATCTCCACTGCGGCTCCATGTGCGTCTTTTGGTCCGTTTCAGGTCCGAATTCAGACCAAAATTCGGACTGAAATTTGACCTAAAACAGTGAACCCGGACGCACTGGACCCCTGCTGTGAGCTGGAGCATGCTGCTGTGTGAACCCAGCCTTAAAGGTGTTGTAAAGGAAAAAAAAAATCCCTAAATAGCTTCCTTTCCCTTAGTGCAGTCCTACTTCACTTATCTCATCCTTCCATTTTGCTTTTAAATGTCCTTATTTATTCTGAGAAATGCTCACTTCCTGTTCTTCTGTCTATAACTCCACACAGTAATGCGAGGCTTTCTCCCTGGTGTGGAGAAAGCCTCTTGATTGGGGATGGGGGGCGAGCAGGAGTGTCAGAATGCCCACTAACACACAGCTCCTTTCTCTATCTGCAAAGTAGAGAGTGTCCTAAATTGCCTGCTCGCTCCCTCAAGAGGCTTTCTCCACACCAGGTAGAAAGCCTTGCATTACTGTGTGTAGTTACAGACAAAAGAACAGGAAGTGAGGATTTCTCCGAAGAAATAAGGACATTTAAAAGCAAAATTGAAGGATGAGGTAAGTGAATGAGGACTGCACTAAGGTAAAGGAAGCTATTTAGGGGGGGGAAAAAATTCCTTTACAACCCCTATAAGGCCTGATTCGCCGCTATGCATGTTGCATATTCCAGGTTTGTTTTGCATTTTTCAAAACATGTTTTTGATCCATTAACCATTTGGCGACCGCCGCACACAGATGTACGTCGACAGAATGGCATGGTAGGCAGATTGGCGTACAGGTACGGCCCTTTAAATCTGCCGCCCGGCGTGCTCGTGAGCGTGTTCGCGGGTCCCGGGAACTCGATGTTCCCGTACAGCCTGTGATTGCGGTCGGCAAGGGAAGAACAGGGGGATACCTTTTTGTAAACAAGGTATTCCCCTATTCTGCCTAGTGACACTGTCGGGAACGGTCATCAGTGATGTGTCACATGTAGCCATGCCCCCTAACAGGAAGAATCACTCCCTAGAGAACACTTAACCCCTGCAGCGCCACCTAGTGGTTAACCCCTTCACAGCCAGTGTCATTTTCACAGTAAGTGCATTTTTATAGCACTGTTCGCTGTAAAAATGATCCCAAAAATGTGTCCGCCTAATGTCGCAGTCATGGTAAAAATCGCTGATCGCCACCATTACTAGTAAAATTATAAAAATGCCATAAATCTATCCTTTATTTTGTAGACGCTATAACTTTTGCGCAAACCGATCAATAAACGCTTATTGCATTTTTTTTACCAAAAATACGTAGAAGAATACGTATCGGCCTAAACGGAGGAATTTTATATATATATATATATATATATATATATATATATATATATATATATATATATATATAATTTTTTTTTTTTTGGGGGGGGGATATTTATTATAGCAAAAAGTAAAAAATATTGAATTTTTTTCAAAATTGTCGCTCTATTTTTGTTTATAGTGCAAAAAATAAAAACCACAGAGGTGATCAAATACCACCAAAAGACAGTGGTGGGAAAAAAAGGACGTCAATTTAGTTTGGGAGCCACGTCGCAGGACAGCGCAATTGTCTGTTAAAGCAACGCAGTGCCGAATCACAAAAAGTGGCCTGGTCTTTGACCAGCGTAATGGTCCGGGGCTTAAGTGGTTAAAATCTATGGAACCAAAAACCAGAAAAAAGACCCTGGCCCTTTCCATAAAATTTACAGATGTGAACTACATCCATAGGAAACCATGTTAAATGGACTGTAGTGTGCTTCTGAAAAACTGAAAACGCACTAAAAAATGCATCGGTGTGAACCAGGCCTAAGACCACCTTGGACATTCATTCCGAGGTGAATGAAGCCCAAGGCCTCATTCACACGTGTGTGCCAATCCCTACACCTCTGTGAAGGGCCGTCTGCACCTGTACAGCCCCATGCAGGCAGCCTGGTCAAATCAATGATAGATCTCCAAGCTCATCCTGGAGTGCACACCCATACAGGTCTGGTGCAAAGATCAGAATGCAGACAGACTGCGTTCCTTTTTTCGTTGCAAAGTTCTTCCTTGCCTCTGGCAAGTTCTGTGCTGAAACTTACCAAAGCTGGTCCCCCTACAAGTACAATAAATGTATCTGAAAAATCAATGCAGCATATCACTGCAAATGTAATATTCATTGTGACCACTAGATGGCGGAAATATAAAAGCTATCTTATTGTATTAATCCTTTTTACTTACGCACTTTAAATATTATCATACTTAAAAAATATATATATTTTGATCCAGGGAGGTTTTGTTATTTGGAATAATCCTTTACTAGCTCCTGTCACTAACTAAAGAGCTCAAGTATCTTATAGCGAATTGATGTTCACTTATTGCAACACACTGATCTATGTGCCTGTGGCTAACACGTAGAATTGAAATGAAGGTGCTGAACCTGTTTGAGACCTCAAATGGATCTGCCTGAAAAGAGAAAAATTATCTAACAGTAGGAATATATTAACCGCTCACCTTGGTTAACATGAAAGTTTAGAATATGGAGGAGCTCAGCTATGAGGAAAGATTAGAGGAACTGAATTTATTCACTCTTGAGAAGAAGAGAATAAGGGGGGATATAATCAACATGTACAAATATAAGGGGTCCATATAGTGAACTTGGTGTTGAGTTAATCACTTTACGGTCAACACTGAGGACAAGGAGGCACTCTTTATGTCTAGAGGAAAAGAGATTTCACCTCCAAATACGGAAAGGTTTCTTCACAGTAAGAGCTGTGAAAATGTGGAACAGACTCCCTCCAGAGGTGGTTCTGGCCAGCTCAGTAGATTGCTTTAAAGGAACACTAAAGGTTCGTTTTTTATTAGATCAATTGATTGCTGTAAGCTAGAGCATTTAAATATCACTTACCTCGTTTTTCCTTTTGACCTCCAAAATACAGTAATCCAGGTTTGAAAATGCCATTTCCTGTCTCTCCTCCTCTTGCTTTCCACCAACATCTGAGCCGTTTTGCATGGTGGAAAGCAGAATGTGCTCACCCCCTCCCTATGACTACAGCCCTGCCTGAAGATGCTCTCTTATCCCTCACAGGCATGGAGGCTAAGCCTAATAGGAACTGTAGTTCCCATTAGGCCGTGATGTAGCAAGAATGAATGCGCACCGCAAACCAGGAAGTCAGTGAGAATGATTCAGGAGTGAGGGAGGTGAATAAAACAGCTTGATTTCAACAGGTATCAAACTAGTTATAATGCAAAACATTACTTTTTACTTTATCAGCTACTGTCAGACTTTAATTTAAGAAGAAAATATTTTTGTCTTTACAACCCCTTTAAGAAAGGCCTGGATTCTTTCTTAAATGTACAGAATGTAACTGAGTACTAAGATTTGTAGGTAAAGTTGATCCAGGGAAAATCCGATTGCCTCTCGGATTAGGAAGGAATTTTTTTCCCCCTGCTGTAGCAAATTGGATCATGCTCTGCTGTTTTTTTTTTGCCTTCCTCTGGATCAACTGTGGGTATGGAGTTGGGTGTATGGGATTTGTAGTGTGTTTTTTGTTTATTTTGTTTGTGGTTGAACTGGATGAACTAATGTAATGTAATATTTCTAGTAAGTGCATATATTAAGTTATTCATCTAGTTTAACTACTTGCTGACCGCCTCACGTAGGAATATGGCGGCACAGTGGCTGGCTGATTGATGACTTACCTAGTACTTGATCCAGCACTTTCTGGGTAGGGGGTGCACCTGCTGTGCTGTGGTTAAAGCGGTAGTTCACCCTCTCTGACTTGATTTTACCATCGAGACAGGCATTGTAGCGCGAGCTACAGTATGCCTGTCCCGATTTTTTTAACCCCGGACTCACCTTGTAATCGTAGATTGTAGATTTCGGCTCCCGCGGGGAATGGGCGTGCCTATGGAGAGGGAGGATGATTGACGGCCGGCCCTGGCACGTCACTCTCCCCGAAGACAGCCGGAGTAGGTCTCGGCTTTTCACGGCGCCTGCGCACAGGCTATGCGCAGGCGCCGTGAAGAGCCAAGCCTATTTCGGCTATTTCCGGAGAAGCGTGACGCGCCAGAGCCGGCCGTCAATCATCCTCCGTCTCCATAGGCACGCCCATTCCCCGGTATCTTCGATGTACGAGTACAAGGTGAGTACGGGGGTAAAAAAATCGGGACAGGCATACTGTAGCTCGCGCTACAATGCCTGATTTTATGGTAAAAGAAAAAAAAATTTTTTTTTTGCGTTGATAGGGTGAACCCCCGCTTTAAGTAGTGAATGTGTATGGATTATATTTGGGGAATGAGGATATTGTTCGGGGTCACCTTTTAAGCAATACAGGGAACTCTTGGTGGTTAAGAGTTTGCCTTTACAGAAAAAATGTAAAGGTGAACTAACACCATAATCCCCTGTCCACACTGTAACTACCTCCGGTGATGATGAGCTGTCAGTGTTCCCCCAGCCACTCCAGCACCAATTCACAGACCCAGCTGGCACACTGTTAGATGATCTGACGAAAAGACATCAGGCAGGTAAAGCAAAGGCCCATTCCAGGCAGGGACTGTGGGCCCCATGGTTATGTAGCAAAGTCCAGTGTCTAGCTGTTCTGCTGTGGCTACTGATCCCAGCACTGCCTCTTCAGGCACTGCCACCCCAGCTGGCTGCAGCTGCCCCTTTTCACTAGCCATCCTGGCTAGTCTTCCACAGTCCTCCCAGACCGACTCTAAAACCACCCCAGACTGCCACTCCCCAGTCTTCCACTCCCCAGTCTTCCCCAACTGTCTTACTCACCAACCACCCGGCTGTCTTCTCCCTGGAGATCCCCTGGATGTGGTTCTCGGCTCTTGCTGTCCTTACTCTTGTTCCCATGCCACTGGACAGGACTCCTCATGTGTTGTAGAGGATCCCTTCTGCACCTGAGCCCCAGGCCTGAGGTCACCCCCCCACCCAGACTAGGGGACTACCCTCAAGGGTCTTCAACAGCCTCCTCAGCATTCCATCTCAAGCTTCCACCCAAATTCCACTGCCCCTGCTGGCCTGACTCAAAGTATTTCAGATGTCCCTCCCTCTGCCAACTCATTTAGCTGGGGATTGGTTCAATACTTCAGACAGATCCTCTAAACCTCCCTCCCATTCTTCTGGAAGTTTCTCAAAGTTCCAGCAAGTAGAGGGAGGTAACAGAGATGCTGCCTAATGAATCATGCCAGCCTGCCCGAGTCCCTCAAACGCTGATGCAGATAAAACCCAGACTTGGTTGCTAGCAAACCCTAATTTACCTACACTAACACACTTTGTACATTCCCATACTAGCACACTAGAGGGTACTACATCCCTCCTCTTTAGTCAGTTTTCGTCAATTGGCAAAAATGTAGGGTTATTTTTGTTTAGTGCCGCTGCAGTGGAGTATATAACTACTCTAAGCCTAGTAAGTTTAGTGTGCCTGGAATGTTTTTTTTTTTTTTTAAAAAAGATTAAACTAATGTATGTAGTGAACTAGTTATAAGCTGATTCCTGGGCTTGCTAGCACCATGTGTTTCAACAAAAGTTGATTTCAAAATGTACTGAGCTGGGAGGAAATTAAGTGGTGGAACAGCAACTGCATCCTACCATATGCAGTCACTACCCAGGTATTCAGGCAGCAGCCGCTGAATACAATCGCCAAAATTCCTCCATCCCTGCTGATGACAAGGATGGGACAATCAACAGAGTTCTTTCAATTAGCCTGCGAGCTGAAAATCTGAAATTTTACCCATCCATGGCTAATTAACTGACACTTATGCCTCGGACACACGGTCGGACTTTTGACCGTGCAAAAGTCAGCCGTGAGTCCATCGCAAGCCCGACGGAAAGAAAGAGAACAGGTTCTCTATCTAAGGCCTGTCGGACTTCCGAGAAAAAAAGTCTGATGGAGGCTACACACAGCCAGACTTTCCGAGAAAAAAGCCCGTCTGACTATTTCTCGGAAAGTCCGGCCGTGTGTACGAGACATTATAGATGCAATTTGGCCAAGACATCTGGTCTTCAATGACTTCTGGCCACAACAGGGTTAAAGGTCCCATTTTAATGCTTTGATATCTACAAAGGAGCTGATAATGATCACAAGCTGAGACAGTTCATCATTGTCCAGCTGTCAGAACTGTCCGTTCTTATAGCACAGTATGTGAGAGAAGAGAATGAACGCAGCATGTCATTAATTCCTCCGATATCTGTTATGTCTGATAAAGTCACTTTACTAAAACATGCTTGCTTGAATTAGTCCTGGCTAGTTTGGAGCAGACATTACCTGTCCTAGAGGTTTCTTTTGTACACAAACTGCAACCTCTATTTTGGATAAGTCTATCCTTCCCTTGGGTTTGAAGCAGTATTAAACCCAAAGCCAAAAATGTAATATGTGGCAACTTAGCAGTCATTAGATGTCGTGGCTGCATTGTTTTTATTGATTTTTTTTACTTTTTCCCGTGTTTTTTTTCCTGGTGATCTGGCCAGTAACTCACCACCTATATTAGTGTCCTTACTCTGGTTGAGGGGGCACAAGGGCACTTTTGGGCAGTAGGATTGTCAGTCTGGGGGGAGGGTAGCGTTAGATGTACTTGAAGATATACAACCCTTGGCAAAAAGTACTCTTTCACCCTTGTGAAAATATTCATTCAATTGTTTAACCACCTCAATACAGGCCACTTACACCCCCTTCCTGCAGTGTTGCCAACCGTCAGTATTTTTACTGGCAGCCAGTAAAAAATGGGCACTTTTCTCCAGCCAATAAATGCCAGTAAGAGGAAAAGGTTGCCAGTAAAAAATATGGCTGTGACGCTCGGCTCGGAACTGCGCATGTGCAGCGCGGGGCCTGGGGCCCGCCGAGACCATCCAAGTGCCTGCTACAGTGTGTTCGAGTGGCGTGGTGGGCGGGTCTGATGGAGGCGGTGTCTGAGCGTGTTGTGTGATGTCATGGTGCAAGGGAGCCAAGCGGAGCAGCCGGAGCCTCGTGTGTGGGTTTGCAGGATGGGATTAAGGCAAGCCAGGAGTGGGACTATCAGTGCTGTTTTGACTGGAGGGGACTGAAGGGACCACCTGGCATGGAGAGAGACTGTCACTCAGGAGGGGACATGTCAGTATCACTGTGAGTCAATTTCATGTGTGCATCACCCAATATTAATGTATTGCCCTCCTGTCCTGTCCTGTCCCTAAGCTACTTGCTTACAATATCGAAAATAAAATAAGAAATATGTTTTTTGCCTTTTAATATCTACCTTAAATCACATTGGTAAAGACATATTGTACTTATTTGTAGCCTAAATACTGGAATTTGCACTTAAAACTGTAATTTTGGAACTGCCAGTACAAACTTGGCTGTGCCAGTAAATTTTGGGTGTCGTGTCAGTAAATTTCTATCTGGTAGGTTGGCAAAACTGCCTTCCTGCCTAAGCCATTTTTCAGGTTTCAGCGCTGTCGCACTTTGAATGACAATTGCACAGTTGTGCTACACTGTAAAATTAAATTTTTATAATTTTCTTCACACAAATAGAGCTTTCTTTTGGTGGTATTTAATCACTTCTGTTTTTTTTTTTTTCCCCCTGAAAAATAAAAATGACCAAAAATGTTGAAAAACATTGTTTATCTTATGCCGCGTACACACGATAATTTTTCAGCATGTCCAAAAAACGAAGTTTTCCCAGCTTCATCATTAAAACAAAGTTGCCCACACACCATCGTTTTAAAAAAAATGATCTAGCAAAGCGCGGTGACGTACAACACGTACAACGGCACTATAAAGGGGAAGTTCCATTCGCCTTTGGGCTGCTTTAGCTGATTCCGTGTTAGTAAAAGACGATTCGCATCTGTTACAGCGTGATGAATGTGCTTACTCCATTATGAACGGTAGTTTTACCCGAATGAGCACTCCTGTATCATAACTTGCTTCTGAGCATGCGCGGGTATTTTACGTTGAAAAATGACATCGTTTAAAACGACGTTTAAAAATGCAGCATGTTCGAATTTGTTTTTGTCGTTTTTCAGAACCTGAAAAATGATGTGTAGCCCACACACACGATCATTTTAAATGACGTTTTTGTGATGATCGTGTGTACGCGGCATTAGTTTCTGTCAGTACATTTTGTAAATAAATAATTTTTCTCCTTCACTGATGGGCGCTGATGAGGTGGCACTGATGAGGTAGCACTTATGGGCACTGATTAGGAAGCACGAATATGCTGCACTTAAGGGCACTGATAGGCGGCACTGATGGGTGGCACTGGTGGGCACGGATAGGCACTGATGGGCAGCAGTGATAGCCAGCACTAACTTGCATCACTAATTGCTGGCAATTGTGGGTACAGATTGGTGGCAATTGTGGCCACTGGTTAATACTGATTGCTAGCACTTAATTGTAATCAGGGCACTGATGATCAATTCGCATGTCAGGAAACTGTGACCAGCTGTCAATGGAGTAGTTTTACACATCTCCGGGACGGCTGCAGAGCAGTTTGCAGAAGAGTCCTGGGCGTCTTCTGGTACATTTCAGGTCCGAATCCAGCCAAAAATGTATTTGGCCCAGAAATGGAGAACCGGGATGCACCAAACTCCCTGCTGTGATCCGTACCGTGCAGCAGTTTTAATCCAGCCTCATTCTATGGAGTTGCAGCGGCTGCATGAACTCAGCTGCAGGTCCTTATTTGATAAGTGTGCAGGTTTGGGTGAGTGGCCCTGAATGCACACTGTCTGTGTTTTGGGGCTGTACACCTGCATCTACATACCTGTCAAATTAGGATTTGCCGCTGTGTTCATATAGCTGCTGCATCCCCATAGAATAACATAGGCTGCCTGGACACATCAATAGCCACATAAAAAAACTAAAACATAAATAATGCTGATTCATACTATACAGGCCACAGCACCTATGTGAATGAGCTTCAAGACCTCATTTACACATAGTTTTATTTACGCAAATGATGTGATGCGCGATTACAGCTCTGGTTCCCGCATCGCTCCTCTCCCACAGGCAGTTCACACTGCCTTGTGCGAACTTCTGCGGGTGTCATTAACAAAGGCAATGACACCCCCAGTTTTGCAATTTCTAAGATTGCAGCAGTGTGAACCCAGGCTAAAGGGGAACTAACCCTTCAATAAAATCACGTTAGAAATTCCTCCTGTTGCAAGTTCCACTGATTGCACCTGCTGTCTGCTTCAAGCTCTACATACCTTCTTCATGCATTGCACCTAGGCCAGTATCCCTATAGGTATGTGTGGTGGTTAGGGATGAGCTTCGTGTTCGAACGTTATGGGCCGTTCGCGCCAAATTCGAGTGGTGTGTCACGGCCCATAATTCACTGCGGCATCGCAGTGCATTGCTGGCTGATGATTGGCCAAGCATGCACTATGACCTGCATGCTTGGCCATTCACAGCTTGCAAAAAACGGATAGCCATAATTGGCCGAAGTCAGGGTGGCTTTGGCCAATTATGGCTCAGGGGGTTTAGTACACGCCCCACACTATATAAGGCTGCCTGGAAGTCGGCCTTGTGTAGTGTGTTGGTGGTTTACAGAGAGAGAGAGTGTAATTTTTTGCAGTTATATCAGGCAGGCAGGCTAGTCAGTTATAGTTACAGTGTGTAGAGGATATATATGCATCCCAGGTGTTGTGTGTGTGTGTGTGTGTGTGTATATATATATATTTATACACTGTATTGAGTTTAGCTAGATCCGCTCTTCCTAATATACTGACAGGCAGGCAGGTGATTGTGCAAGCTGCAGTATTTTCACATGGTGTACTGTCTGTGTCCTCTGCACAGTGTGCACCTAAAGCTACGTGGTGTGTGTACTGTCTGTGTCCTCTGCACAGCGTGCACCTAAAGCTACGTAAAGCTGGTGTTCTTATATTAATTCCTACAGGCAGAGATCTGCTCATATTAATACCACAGGCAGAGGATCATTCTGCAAGTATTTTCATGTGGTGTACTGTCTGTGTCCTCTGCACAGTGTGCACCTAAAGCTACATGGTGTGTGTACTGTCTGTGTCCTCATGCAATACTTTGCAGCAGGGCTTATTACTGCGCTCCAACTAGAGTATATGTGAGGGGTTGCAGTGTTGTGGCACCAGTTCCTAAGGCCCAATTTTTCTGCCCCTGTTCAACAGGGGCATGCAATTACAATTCTTGATATAATAGTTCACAGCAGGGCGTTCCAGCGCCCACCAAGACTAACTGTGAGGGCTTACAGTGTTGTGGCAACACCAAGGTCCAAATTTCTGCAGAGTATATACGGCAGGTCCCTACTTTCAAACATCCAACTTACAAACGACTCCTACTTGCAAACAGGAGGAGACAACAGGAAGTGAGAGGAAATCTACCCCTAGGAAGGGAAATTCTCTTCTATAAGAGGTGTCTCCTGTCCACTGATGCTTTATCACAAATCTTTTTCACTGAAAAAAAAAAAGTGTCATTGGGACAGAAAGTGAGGTGCAATCTTCTGAACAGATGCACACAGACAGCAAAACAAATGTTACAGGGGTGATAACCCTTCTCTGTTTTCAGAAAAGCTTAAAAATAGATTTTTTTGGCTGGGGCTACACTTTAAAAAAAATACCAGTTCAAAATTACAAACAGATTCTACTTAACAACAAACCTACAGTCCCTGTTTTGTTTGCACCGCCTGTATACTGCTGTTCAAAATATATAGGGCCAAAGGGGCTTGTAATGACCTGAGGGGGGGGGGGGGGGGGCCCCATGCTATTTTTCTCAATGATTTTCATCCATATTGCAGAGACCGGACATTACATTAAAGCCGCAAGCAGTTTTAAATGACTTTTTTCTTATACTATAGAAATGGCATTTTGTGCAGGGACAGTTCTAAACACGTGCCACTTCACAGGCATACTATAGACACCCAGCAGGTACGATATTTACCACTTGACCACTGGGCACTTAAACACCCTTAATAACCAGACCAATTTTCAGCTTTCGGTGCTCTCCCGTTTTGAATGACAATAACTCAGTCATACAACACTGTAACCAAATTAATTAATTAATTTTTGTCCTTTTTTCCCACAAATAGAGCTTTCTTTTGGTGGTATTTGATCACCTCTGCGGTTTTTATTTTTTTCTCTATAAATGAAAAAAACAAAAGTTTTGTAAAATAATGAATTTTTCTTCATTTCTATTATAAAATTTAGCAAAAAAGTAAGTTTTCTTCATAAATTTGGCCTAAAATGTATACTGCTACATATCTTTGGTAATAATAAAAAAAAAAATGGTATATTATTTAGTCTGGGTGGAAGTTATAGGGTCTACAAGCTATGGTACCAATTACTGAAAATTGATCAATTTGATCATACCTGATGTACTGACAGCCTATCTCATTTCTTGAGACCCTAACAAGCCAGTAAAGTACAAATACCCCCGAATTAGGGGGAAGCCACAGGGGGTTTTGAAGGCCATAGGGAAGGCTGGCATGGCCCCTATCCCTTTGGGGCTGAGATGACACCCTACTGGTGCCTGGCCTTTGTTGCAGTGGCACTGCGCTTGAGGTGGACGGCACATCGCTTGAGGTGGACGGCACTGCGCTTGAGGTGGATGGCCCTGCGCTTCTGGGAGTAGGCCGCTTCTCCACGCCAGCACCCCTTCTTTTCACGGGCACACGTTCCTCTACAGATTCTGAATCAGACCCACTGTCTGTAACGGGTTCATAGACCGAACCCGAATCGGACAGAGACTCCCCGCTGCTCTCATCGCTCATGATTAGACGCTGGTAGGCCTCCTCACCGGTAAAGATTTGTTTTGCCATACTGGTGGCTGGTGAGGCTGCACTGCAGAGCACTGTGGTGGCACAGGTGGGCACAGGCGGCACTTATGTGCACTGTAGTGGTACGGGTGTGGCTCTGGTGGGCACAGGCGGCTCTGGTGTGCACTGATTAGCACACAAGCAGAACAGGCAGCACTGGTGGGCACAGGCAGCACTGCAGTGGCGCAGATAAGGACTGATGGGCACAGGTGGCACTGGTATGGCACTGTTGTGGCACTGGTATAGGACTGTTGTGGCACTGGTGACACTGGTGCGGCTCTGGTGACACTGGGGTGGCACAGATGTGGCACTGTTGGGCACAGATGTGGCTCTATTGGGCACAGATGTGGCTCTATTGGGCACAGATGTGGCACTATTGGGCACAGATGTGGCACTATTGGGCACTTCTGGGCAAGGATAAGGTCAGGCAACACTCGGTTATCTCCTCTTCTCTCCCGCTGATACTGTGTGAGATGAACTTTCCCTGACCTGCTGTGTTTACATTGTGATCGCGCCGTCATTGGACGGCGTGATCACGTGGTAAAAGGCCGCTGTCATTGGCCAGTTACCGTGATCTGTGTTGCGCCGGGTCTCGTAGACCCGGCGCGCACGGAAGCTTCTGTGTGCGCGCCCGAGGCGGCGCACATTAACGATTCTCCCGGAGGACGTTATATAACGTCCACCCAGAATTAAGCAACCACCTTGCCGCCATTATATAAGTGGTTAAAGGAATTTTTCATTTTTTTTGTTCACTTTAAGCTTTATTAAAATCACTGCTTCCGAAAAAACTTCAGTTTTTAAAACTTTTAAAACTTTTTTTTTGCATTGATACATGTTCCCTGGGGCAAGACCCGGGTCCCCAACCCCGTTTTAGGACAATAACTTGCATATTAGCCTTTAAAATTAGCACTTTTGAATTTGAACGTTCGGGTCCCATAGACTTCAATGGGGTTCTAAAGTTTGCGCGAACATTCGGTCCGTTTGAAGGTTCTGGTGCGAACCGAACGGGGGGGTGTTCGGCTCATCCCTAGTGGTGGTCCACCCTAGCACTACCTGAACAAGAACCTTGAAAGTAGAATCACCAAAACAGAATCTGCAGGTTAAATTATAACATTGAGTTTTCAAATGAAGATGTTAATAATTGCGGTTTACATATATATGGTATTTTAAATACAAACTGTACAGACAAATGATTTAGAAGTGCTGCTATAAAGTAAATCTGCCCCTGCTTGTGGTTCCTTATGCTGTCCCATGATGCATTTACTTTGACCATTAAACAGCTGCACCATACTCTATCGATCATGGCTTAAAGCTTGGTACACATGATTGGATTTTCCACGGACAAAGCGTAGGACTTTTGTCCGAAGGGCGTTTGCCAGGAATTTGTCTTGCATACAAACGGAACACAATTGTTGGCCAACAAACACAAAACTATGTGTTTTTTCTGCTCTTTAGCGCCACCCTTTGGGCAATTTCTGCTAATATTGTCTTATGTTTAGTATTGCTTCTGAGCATGCGTGTTTGTACTTTGGAGTTTTGTCCGATGGACTTGTGTACACACGATCAGATCATCCAACAACACACATTTGTTGGCGGAAAATTTTAAAGCATGTTCTCCAACATTTGTTGGCGGAAACTCAGACACCAATTGTCTGATGGAGCATACAAACGGTCGGATTTTCCGACAACAGCCTGTCACCACACAATTCCTATTGTATAATCCGATCGTGTGTACGAGGCTTTTAGAATTTTATAATGGAAGATAGAGGGCGCTCAACCACACAATAGTGATTGTGATATGTGGATTACCACACAACAATGTGCAACAATTAATAAATTTACAATTTACAATAAATAGCTCTAGGGCATAAGTGAACAGTGATTGCTAAATCGAAAAAGAAATATAAATCAATATACATCAAAAATATCCCACAAAAATGTGCATGGATTGCGCAGATTCCTCTGCAGTGTGAGCGAAAAAACACTAAAGTTCACTGTGTTGAAAACAGAACATTATAGTCCCAATATCATGCATAGAAAACCAAACGAATCTTGACAAATTGTTGTGATCTTCCTAATGGAGAAAAGTAGAGAATGCCACCACCATACTTTTCAATTAGCTTGTTTCCACCCAAGGTGCTTTGTATATAAAGTGCTCTTACCAGAGCCTGTTGACCACTTTAATTAAAAAGATGTCACACGGGCTAGTGCAGGATTGTGCCTACACACACATGGATATGGACAAATGAATCTCGTTTCCAGGCGTTCCAGATAGGGAGGATATGCAAAGAAAAACCGGGAGAGGCCAATAGCGTAATAACGTTTTAATGGTATAAAACAATAAAAAATGCGGAAAGCCAAATGGCCTCTTACTTTAAAAAGTGCCTACCCGGCACTGGGACTGCAGGCTTGTTACCGCCAATCTGCGGTTCAAAATTCGGTTCGAGGGATCGGATACCACCGCAGTAGTGCCACCATAGAATCCTTCCTGTCAGCTCACCAGAGCGGGGGGGGGCGTCACGTGACCAGGACCGCCTCCGACGTACGTTTCGTTTCAACGTCTTCAGGGGGGCGTCAGAGGAATCTGCGCAATCCATGCACGTTTTTGTGGGATATTTTTGATGTATATTGATTTATATTTCTTTTTCGATTTAGCAATCACTGTTCACTTATGCTCTAGAGCTTTTTATTGTAAATGTATTAATTGTTGCACATTGTTGTGTGGTAATCCACATATCACAATCACTATTGTGTGGTTGAGCGCCCTCTATCTTCCATTATAATTATCACAATTCAGTATTGTTCTATGACAGGGGTCTCCAAACTTTTTACTTCGAGGGCCACATTCTATATTTTACACATATTCGCGGGCCGGAAACATAATTTATAAATAAATCCACAGTAGAAATAGAATAGAATTTGACTTACTGCTGACAGCAAGATTGAATGGTGCTCCTCTATTCTTTGCTGGCACCTAAACGCTGGAGCATCATGCAGCGGGGCTAAACTTCCAGCGTGCATGAGGCTTTACATCCGTGTCACCATCATCTGTGTCACCATCAGTCTCTCCATTCATCTGTGTCACCATCATCTGTGTCCCCATCCATCTGTGTCCCCATCAGTCTCTCCATTCATCTGTGTCCTCATCTGTGTCCCCATCAGTCTCCCCATCCAACTGTGTCACCATCATCTGTGTCCCCATCAGTCTCCCCATTCATCTGTGTCCCCATCAGTCTCCCCACCCAACTGTGTCACCATCATCTGTGTCCCCATCAGTGTCCCCATTCATCTGTGTCCCCATCAGTCTCCCCTTCCAACTGTGTCACCATCATCTGTGTCCCCATCAGTCTCCCCATTCATCTGTGTCCCCATCAGTCTCCCCATCCAACTGTGTCACCATCATCTGTGTCCCCATCAGTCTCCCCATTCATCTGTGTCCCCATCAGTCTCCCCATTCATCTGTGTCCCCATCAGTCTCCCCATCCAACTGTGTCACCATCATCTGTGTCCCCATCAGTCTCCCCATTCATCTGTGTCCCCATCAGTCTCCCCATCCATCAGTCTCCCCATTCATCTGTGTCCCCATCAGTCTCCCATTCATCTGTGTCCCCATCAGTCTCCCCATTCATCTGTGTCCCCATCATTTTCCCCATCCATCTGTGTCCCCATCCATCAGTTTCCCCATCCATCTGTGTCCCCATCCATCAGTTTCCCCATCCACCTGTGTCCCCATCAGTCTTTCCATTCATCTGTGTCCCCATACATCTGTGTCCCCATCAGTCTTCCCATTCATCTGTGTCCCCATTCATCTGTGTCCCCATCAGTTTCCCCATTCATCTGTGTCCCCATCAGTCTTCCCATTCATCTGTGTCCCCATCAGTCTTCCCATTCATCTGTGTCCCCATTTATCTGTGTCCCCATTTATCTGTGTCCCCATTTATCTGTGTCCCCATTCATCTGTGTCCCCATTCATCTGTGTCCCCATTCATATGTGTCCCCATCAGTCTTCCCATTCATCTGTGTCCCCATCAGTCTTCCCATTCATCTGTGTCCCCATTCATCTGTGTCCCCATCAGTCTCCGCATTCATCTGTGTCCCCATCATCTGTGTCCCCATTCATCTGTGTCCCCATTCATCTGTGTCCCCATTCATCTGTGTCCCCATCAGTCTTCCCATTCATCTGTGTCCCCATTCATCTGTGTCCCCATCCACCTGTGTCCCCATCCACCTGTGTCCCCATCAGTTTCCCCATTCATCTGTGTCCCCATCAGTCTTCCCATTCATCTGTGTCCCCATCAGTCTTCCCATTCATCTGTGTCCCCATTTATCTGTGTCCCCATTCATCTGTGTCCCCATTCATCTGTGTCCCCATTCATCTGTGTCCCCATCAGTCTTCCCATTCATCTGTGTCCCCATTCATCTGTGTCCCCATCCACCTGTGTCCCCATCCACCTGTGTCCCCATCAGTTTCCCCATTCATCTGTGTCCCCATCAGTCTTCCCATTCATCTGTGTCCCCATCAGTCTTCCCATTCATCTGTGTCCCCATTTATCTGTGTCCCCATTCATCTGTGTCCCCATTCATCTGTGTCCCCATTCATCTGTGTCCCCATTCATCTGTGTCCCCATCATCTGTGTCCCCATTCATCTGTGTCCCCATTCATCTGTGTCCCCATCAGTCTCCGCATTCATCTGTTTCCCCATCAGTATCCCCAAAAATTGGTGTCCCCATTAGAGCCCCCCCATCATTTATCCGAGTCTCCCTGCACATTTGTGTCCCCATCACAGCCCACCCCCGCCTGCATATTTGTGTCACCATTAGAGCCATCAGCCCCCCTCCTCACATGTTTGTGTCCCCATAAGAGCCACCAGCACCCCCACATTTGTGTCCCCATCAAACCCCACAGATATTTGTGTCCCCATCAGAGTCATCACCCCCCCCCCCCCCACATTTATGTCCCCATCTGAGTCATCACCCCCCCCCCATATTTATGTCCCATCAGTCATCAGCCCCCCCCCCCCATTTATGTCCCCATCAGAGTCATCAGCCCCCCCCCACATTTGTGTCCCCATCAGAGTCATCAGCCCCCCAACATTTGTGCCCCCATCAGTCTACAACCCCCCCTCCACGTGTGTCCCCAGCAGAGTCATCAGTCCCCCAAAATTTGTGTCCCCATCAGTATGAAAAACCCCCTCCACGTGTGTCCCCAGCAGAGTCATCAGTCCCCCAAAATTTGTGTCCCCATCAGTATGAAAAACCCCCTCCACGTGTGTCCCCATCAGAGTCATCAGCCCCCAGATGTTTGTGCCCCATCAGCGCCATTCAACCCACCCCCACACAAGTGTATAAGCCCCCCTCCTTGCATTTGTCCAGCGCGTCTCCACTCTCCATCACTGGCTGTGCACTGCAGACCTGCTGCATCTCCCGACTCCCGCCCCGCTGGTATTACACACTCGTTACTGGTTAACAGCGAGGCGGGAGGCGGGAGCAGGGAGGCGGCAACAGGTCTGCCCTAAACACCTCATTGGCTGCTGGGATGCCGTGGTCCCAGCCAGCAGCCAACACACACAGTGAGACGCCGGGAGGGATTGCGGGACCTGCGCTGCATATTGCCTGGGGCGAATATGCAGCGCAGGTTCCACAACTAACAGGGGAACTAAGGATTCACGCTGCGGGCCGGAATAAATGGCCTGGCGGGCCGGATGTGGCCCGCGGGCCGTAGTTTGGAGACCCCTGTTCTATGAGGAGCAGCTTTTTTAGTTTAATTTAGCACTTATTTGTATTTGGCGCGGAATTTTTATAATTTTTATTATTTTTCCTTTTAGAATTTTAATCAAGTGGGTACAATCAATCTGATCCACATATTGGTCATAATAAATATAGCCACCATCAGAAAACTCTATCAGATAAATGATTTCTTCTGTCTAATCGTGACCTCATCAAACCACAAGCCGAGCTGCCGGGATGACTAATCTGGCCACAATCAATTTGGAATCCTAAATACAATCCTTAAAGCGGGGGTTCTGCGGGAAATGTTTTTTTTTTTTTTTTTAACATGTGCATCTACTGCTTTTAACCTTGTTCAGCGTGTACTCGCTTCTCTGAATTTTCTAGGCATCCGCAATGAAATTCATCCGTAAATAATCATTTATAAAAATGTGTGCAGTACAGTTCCATCTTGCTTGTGGGCATTGTGAAGCCCACAAGCAAATACTTCTGGGAATTGGTGAATGCTGTTATCCCAGCATTCAACGCTCTATCCCGCGCATGGGCAGTGTTGACGACGAGCAGAGCCGTCAACACTTCACGGTTGCCATCGAAACGGCCGGCGTCAAGAAAAGTGCACGCCCCGTTGTGACGGTAGCCACAGGTTCAGTAGTATCAGCTCTAGCTCAGAAAGAACACTGCAGCTGATGACAAGGTAATGTCTTTTTCGTTCTTCCATGAGGGCACAATAAAGTATATTTACGAAATGTATTCATTTAAAATGTAAATTGCATTAAAGCGGGAGTTCACCCAAAAACAAATTTTTAACATTACATTCAGCCGAGTGGTCCTAATGACAATTGGCTGTTTTTTTTTTTTTTACGTACATACCGACTTTCACCGTCGCTTCCGAGTATGTCGTCTTCGGGACTGGGCGCTCCTATCTGATTGACAGGCTTCCGACCGTCGCATACAGCGCGTCATGGGTTGCCGAAAGAAGCCGAACATCGATGCGGCTCTATACGGCGCCTGCGCACCGACGTTCGGCTTCTTTCGGCAACTCGTGACGCACAGTATGCGACGGTCGGAAGCCTGTCAATCAGATAGGAACGCCCAGTCCCGCACAAGACATACCCGGAAGCGGCGGTGAAAGTCGTTATGTACGGGAAAGAAAAGAAAAAAAACAGCTGATTGTCATTAGGACAACTCGGCTGATTGTAATGTTAAAAATTGATTTTTTGGGTGAATCTCCACTTTAAGTAACATTTTAGTATTAAAATCCAGCGAGATTTTGTCTTTCTAGTCTCCTGGAAAGCATGATGCTGTGCTCTCAGGGGACAAAGCGAAAGACTCCCAGCAAACACTCGGGCACACAGAAAGTGGAGCGACACGCCCACTCTCGCGGGAGACAGACCCGGAAGTGTCTGCATCTTAACAGAGATTAAAGGTATTTAAATGCTTTAATAAATTTGGGATAGCGAAAAGTTGATGTAGATAATAATATATTATGGATAAGCTATACTTTATATTTAAGGTGAACCTCTGCTTTAAACTACCTGCTATGTCGTTTTTTGTCTTATGAACCTTTTGCTTTTCGTTCAAAAATTGAAATGTACTGCATGTCTGAAGGCAGATAAAATTGCCATGAATAAACACTGACAATTGAAATTGGCTTTCAGTGACTTTAATCAAATACATCTGATGATTTATCTCATGGGACCAGCTCATGAGTAGAAATTTCTGCTTGTACAACACCAAAGTGTGCTGTGCAAGAGATGCATTAAAAGAAGCCAGTGCTTGTATTGTCCAACTTTCATTGGTGTATATATGTGTCAAAGTTGAGCTTTACTGCGGTACAGCCAATTAAATGACGTCTTGATTATCGTTGGTGACCATGATATATCTTGTGTGGTGTTAATACCTTCAATTTGGTTTGAAACAAATATTCTATAATAAATAATTATTATATCCACAATCAGAAAACTGTGTGGAATAAATGATCCCCTTTGTCTAATCGTGACCACATGGAACCACAAGCCAAGCTCTGGAGATTACAAGTTTGGCCCTATCTGGTTATTAAACACTTATGCCCCGTACACACGATTGGAAATTCCGCCAGCAAAAGTCCAATGAGAGTTTTGGAACAGAAATTCCGACTGTGTGTATGCTCCATCGGACTTTTGCTGTCGGATTTTCAGCCAGCAAAAGATTTAGAGCTGGTTCTCAAATTTTCAGACGGAAAAAAATCCGATCTGAAAATCCGGTCGTCTTTAGCAATTCCGACGCCCAAAATTCTGACGCATGCTCGGAAACAATTCAACCCATGCTCGGAAGCATTGAACTTCATTTTTTCGGCTTGTCGCAGTGTTTTACGTCACAGCGTTCTTGACGTAAGAAAGTTCAGAGAACTTTTGTGTGAACGTGTGTATGCAAGCCAAGCTTGAGCGAAATTCCGTCGGAAAAACCATCCAAGGTTTTTCCGATGGAAAATCCGGTCCTGTGTACGGGGCATAAAAGGAATCGACCGACTACCTGCTATTGAGGCTTTTCCTTAAAAATTGGCCGATATTCAAGCAATTCTGTTTGAAGAATAAAATGTTCCGCGTGTATGAAGACAGATATCATTAGTTAAATTTGCCGTGAATAAACACACTGTCAATCTAAATGGATTTTCAATGTGACTTTAATTAAATACATCTGATGATTCATCTCATGGGACCAGCTCATTATTCTGGATGTATGGTAACAAAGCAAGCTGTGTAGGAGATATGCCAAGAGATGCCAGTTCTTGTATTGTCCAGTTTTGATTGGCTGAAAACCTTGGTGTCCTGAGTTTCCCAATGTACTGTATGTGTCAAGGGTGAATAAGGTGGAACTTCACTGCTGGACAGCCAATTAAATGCCATCTTGCTTTTTGTTTGTGACCACGGTGTCTCTTGTGTGCTCTAAAAACCCTAATGTGGTCAGACTTTTTTTGTAGAACAATTCTCATGGCTCTAGGAAGGTTACATGAGGTTTTTGGTTATGATAATGTGTTGGAGTTTGAATGCAATAGTAAGTCAAGGCCTATAACCTATCCTTATAGTTAGACCTCTCCCTTCCCCTACCATAAAGGGACCTTTACTCCATTTTAATGACGTATTTAATTAAAAGTCCTGCCTAAAACTGGCCATACATGTAACAATATAATTATGGAATCTATATAACAACAACTATGTAACAATCTAATCAGGTAGGCCCTTCAATCAATCTAATTGCTGTACCTTAGATACCAGTAGACACCACAAGATACCTGCTATGGTGCCTGTGTTTCTTTTAGAATTAAAAGTAAAAAAAGGGCAGGTCCATTTTAAACCTTAAACTCACTCTTAAGACCTCTATGACTAAGCTCTGTGAGTGGGGAAAATGTATTAGAGGGGCGTGGCCTGGGCGGAGACAGGTTGAAGTGGCATCTCACATCTGTGTACCTCGGCTGGGTCTTTTGGCGTGCGGCGTCCTGCTGATCGTCTCAAGTGCACTTTTGCCATAGCTGGGATGAGCTCTTCTGACATGGGAACCCATCGGTTGTGTGAGACACCGGGGAATCATGTAGTGGCACTTTCAGCAGCACTCCAAGTTACTCAGTATAGGTCACTCTAATGCCAGGTACACACAGTTTTTTTTTGTTCTGACAGATTGCTGAACTAACACATGTAATGTTAGTAAAGCAATCTCCCCACTGAGCTATTGTGTTATGACCGAGGGATTGTCCCCCCCCACCCACCAGAACACAGTGATCGTGTCTTGCAGCTATTTCCTGAATAGCCCATGCCCGTTCAATAAAAGCCGGCTGCTGCACACACGGGCTCAATGTGGGCCCGCTTCTTTTGTACTGGCCGATATTCGGCTCATGTGTACGAGCCTTTAAGCTATCCATAAAGTGATCAAAACTTGTGTCAGAAGGACGCTTTCCATCCATCAGCAGCTGCAGACATTGCTCGGTGTATTCTGATAGCGATGGGTACAATGTCCCGGCGAAGAAACTCCTCCGTCCACCTCATTTGTGGAATCTCCATCCACACAAACAATTAAAAAAAACTAAAACTAACCAAATATGGTGAGCTTTAAACTCCATAATCCTATCCTTTAACTCTCAAACTTGTTTTAAAATGAATTCCTAGCTCTTACATTTTAAAATTAAGCCTTAAAGCCCACTCCAACTTTCTTGGGGCCCTTCATCCTTATCACAGCCCCACCAACTCTATTTCTTTCTTTTTTTCTAACATCTTTTTTTATTGTTTTTTTGGGCATCGCTAGGCTTGCTAGGTGCATATAAAAGAAAACCTAAAACAACACAACTTGTATCTAAACACACTCTGTTTACTTAGAGTCGGTTCACACTCCAGCGGCACGACTTCGGGGGCGACTCTGCAAGTCGTCCTGAGGACGACTTCAGAGGCGATTTGCAAAACGACTTTTGTATAGAAGTCAATGCATGTCGCCCCGAGCCGCCCCCGAAGTCGTGCAGGAACCTTTTTCTAAGTCGGAACGACTTGCGTCGCTCCTATTAGAACGGTTCCATTGCATTGAATGGGACGCGACTCGTCAGGCGGCTGAGCCGCCTGATGTGTCACCCCAGTGTGAACCGAGTCTAAAGTGACCAGATAAACTACAGAAATAAAGTGTCTACTTGCCAGAAGCATCTCCTGGGAGATTAATACTCTCTCTGCCCTTGACCAAGTTCACCCCAGTTTTGGATTGGAGGGGTAACGCGGCTTTGGAGGCGACATCAGTGAATTATACTTAACTCAGAGGAAGTGCCTCCAAAGAGGCAGTGTTGGAAGGTGAATTCAGCAAAATGTCCCAAACCTTATATACATTTTTGGGACAGTCCCTAGACTCGTACATAAATCTTTTAAAGTGGAATGGCGAGATTAACTAAGTGTTTCCAGCACTCCAGTGTAGGGGCTAAAGGAGACTTCCACTTTAGGATTATAGCTTCACCAACTCTATTTCATTAAAAATACCTTTAGAGCTAATGTAATCAGTTTCCTCAACTCCAGCGACCATTCATTGACCTGCAGTTGATCACCTTCTGACCTGCATTTAACTTGCTTCAAGCAGGTTTTGCATATCCCTAGATTTGTATGTGGATACAAGACCCATCTGGCATTAGCCTATTTATTATGCATCTATATATACCATTTGTCCTGCAGTGTTCAGGCAGGTCCAGTGACATCACAGGTTATTCCTCATGTAGCACCCTCTAGCTTAGTGTGCTAGTGTATGTAGGTTTTTTTTTCTGTTGGTGCAGGCAAATCTGGCTTGGCTAGCAGCCAAGTCTGTATTTAATCTGGGTCAGGGTTGAGTGTCTCAGGGAGGCTGGATGACTCATCAGGCAGGACCTCTGGTACCTCCTCCTACTTATTGAATCCTTAGAAAAGCTTCCAGAAGAATGAGAGGGAGGTTAGGAGTTGCATGGAGTATTGATGAGAGCCCCAGCCAATCCCCGACCAAATGGGCTGGCAGGGGGAGGTCACCGCTTAAATACTTGGGCTCATGCCAGCAGGGGGGCAGTCGAGTGGAAGATGGAGATGGAGTGCTAAGGAGGCTGTTGGTGGCCCTTGAAAGAAGCCTCCTAATTTGTGGGGGTGACCTTGGGCCTGGGGCTCGGGGGCTGGAGGGATCCTCTTAAAACATATGGAGTAGTCCTATCCCGAGGCACGAGAGCAAGAGTGAGGACAGCAGGAGCCAGCTAGCATGTCCAGGAGATCTCCAGGAGAAGTCAATTGAGTGACTGGTGAGTGTGACAGTCAGAGAGGACTGTGGGATGTAGCCAGAAGGGCTGGGGAGAGAGTCGGCTGCAGCCAGGTGGGCTGGCAGTGCCTTAAAGAGGTGGTGCTGGGATCAGTAGCCACAGGAATGCTGGACTCTGGATTTTTGTAAAGGGCTTCTGCTTAATCTGACTTAGTGCCTTTCTGTCAGATTCATCAAACAGTGTCCCAGTTGGGTCTATGGTGTTTTCTGCAAGCGTGCTGGAGCAAGAGAGAGGCGTGTATATAGAGACTGTATATAGAGAAATTGTTCCTGAAGAAGTTGTTCCAAGTCAAGTGGGCATAACATAGTTTCCGTATCCAAACAAGCACTGAACTGTTTCTTGGATCTGGGAGCCTGTGGTGATTCGGTGTACCTGGCTGTGCAGGGTGGGGGATCCCTATTCACCAGCGGCTCCTACAGCTGCAGTGGACAATCATTACTCCGGGACTGAGTGCTGCTCAGTCCACAGATACTGTGATATGGAAATGGAATCTCGCGCCAATATAAATAAAATAAATTAAATTAAATTAACAATATGTAAATAGCCAAGCTGCTCTCTGTGAAATTGCATAAATGCAATTGTAAACAGTGGAGTACAATTTAGAGGCGCTAGCTGATAGTGTGTGTACACTAAATAGATAATAAAATTGTATGCATCAAATAATCAAGTATAAATGAGTGAATCACTATTTATTCACATATTATTGATACATTCACTCATTTATACTTGATTATTTGATGCATACAATTTTATTATCTATTTAGTGTACACACACTATCAGCTAGCGCCTCTAAATTTTACTCCACAGATACTGTGAGCCAAGCTGAAGTGGGTTAAATAATGTTGGAGATAATTCAGTCGTGAAGAGGACCGGCATAAGATGGCAGATAATAGAGTCTACAGAGAAGGAGAGGTGCTAAGTTTTTTATTTGTACTGGTGTTGGTCAGATGACTAGGTGAAAACACAGGGTAAAAGCCTACAAAAGAAAACAAATACAACTACCACATCTAATGATCAGTAAGCTGCAATATTACATTCTTGGTTTTGGGTTTAATATCTCTTTAAAGCGGGGTTCCGGGCATAATTTTTTATTTTTTTTGCAAGCTAAAATTAATCACATTAACCACTTAAGACCCGGACCATTATGCAGGTTAAGGACCTTGCCCCTTTTTGCGATTCGGCCCTGCGTCGCTTTAACTGACAATTGCGCGGTCGTGCGACATGGCTCCCAAACAAAATTGGCGTCCTTTTTTTCCCCACAAATAGAGGTTTTTTTTGGTGGTATTTGATCACCTCTGCGGGTTTTATTTTTTGCGCTATAAACAAAAATAGAGCGACAATTTAAAAAAAAATTCAATATTTTTTACTTTTTGCTATAATAAATATCCCCCAAAAATATATAAAAAAAACATATTTTTCCTCAGTTTAGGCCGATACGTATTCTTCTACCTATTTTTGGTAAAAAAAGCGCAATAAGCGTTTGTCGATTGGTTTGTGCAAAATTTATAGCGTTTACAAAATAGGGGATAGTTTTATTGCATTTTTATTAATATTTTTTTTTTTACTACTAATGGCGGCAATCAGCGATTTTTTTCGACATTATGGCGGACACATCGGACAATTTTGAAAATTTTTTGGGACCATTGTCATTTTCACAGCAAAAAGTGCTATAAAAAAACACTGATTACTGTGAAAATGACAATTGAAGTTTAGGAGTTAACCACTAGGGGGCACTGTAGGGGTTAAGTGTGACCTTATATGTGTTTCTAACTGTAGGGGGCAGGGCTGGACGTGTGACGTCAGTGATCGTCTTCCCCTATAATAGGGGAACAGACGATCACTGATTTTGCCACAATGAAGAACGGGGAAGGTGTGTTCACAAACACCTCTCCCCGTTCTTCAGCTCCGGTGACCGATCGTGGGACACCTGCGGCGATCGGGTCCGCGGGTGCCGCGGGCGCGGTCACGGAGCTTCGCAACGCCACGGCTGGACCTTAAAGAGACACGTACAGGTACGTGATTGTGCCCAGCTGTGACATTCTGCCGACGTATCACGTCGGTAGGGGGTCCTTATATGGTTAAATAGTCCCTAAAACATATTAATAGCTCCCCAATCGTTCCAGAAATCATTGCAAACACTTGCCTTATATCCTCCAGCTCATGTTGTGGCCATATCTTTCATTTGTGTGGGCATGTGAAGCCAAGTTCCTTTTTCTTCCTGGTTTTCAGGGAGAGGTGCATGCTGGGCAATTTTTAGGCACAGTAATGCCCAGAGATTGCTGGGAAATTAGTGTCATCATTTCCCAGGAGGCAATGGGGTCTTAGGACAGGAAGTTGAACCACCTAGGACTAGGAAGTAGGCAAATTACGAAATCTAGTAACAGCCAGATAGAAGTGAGTAAAAAAAAAAAAAAAAAATGTTTTACATTAAAGGCAAGCTGTTAATAGAAAGTAAATTTTTAGGGTGGAACTCCACTTTGACTTACTCCCTAACACTATTATTATTATACAGGATTTATATAGCAGTTTACACACTGTTTTACAACATAAGGGCAGACAGTACAATTACAATACAGTTTAATACAGTAGGAATCTGAGAGCCCTGCTCATTAGAGCTTACAATCTAAGAGGGAGGGTCAAGAGATACAAACGGTAATAGCTGTGGGGGGTAGGCTGATGGAGTAAATAAAAGTACAGTTGTTAGGTGGGGGCAGGATAGGCCTCTCTGAAAAGATGAGTTTTTAGGGATCATCTGAAAGTGGAAAGAGTAGAAGATAGACAGATCAGGGTAGGGAGTTTCAGAGGATGGGAGAGGCTCAGGAGAAGTCTTGGAGGCGAGCATGGGATGAGGTGACAAGGGAACTAGAGAGCAGGAGGACGATTAGGTTGGTATTTTAAGTCCAACCTATGTGTGTGATTATATGTCAGTTAATTCCTTTTTTAATGAATGCCAATATTCTGTTTGCTTTGTTAGCAGCAGCTTGGCATTGCATGCAATTGCTGAGCCTATCATCTACTAGGACCCCCAGGTCCATTTCCTTCCTATATTCCCACAGAGGTTCTCCCCCCAGTGCATTATTTTACATTTTTCTACATTAGACCTCATTTGCCATGTAGTTGCTCACCCCATTTGTTCAGATCTTCTTGCAAAGTTTCCACATCCTGCGGAGAAGTTATTGTCCTGCTTAGCTTAGTATTGTCCACAAATACAGAGTTTAAACTGTTTACCCCATCCTCCAGGTCAATAATGAACAAATTAAGTAGAATGGGTCCCAGCACAGAACCCTGGGGGACCCCACTATTCCGAGTACTCCCCATTTATCACCACCCTCTGAACTCGCCCTTGTAGACAGTTTTCAATCCATGTAATCCATGCCATCGGACCTTATTTTGTACAGTAAATGTTTATGTGGAACTGTGAGGAGGGCCGAGTTGTGGATGGCTTTGTAAGTTGCTGTTAGTATTTTTAAATTGTAAATAAGAAGTGCAACGCTAAACTTATGTAGCACTACCCACGGAGGAGCTACTGGTTGTTTTGGGTGGCACGATTACCTCATGGCTCCCCCGAATTCCTAGGAGTGAATGATGCGTATTGCATTTGGTAGAAGTAAAGGAATGTCCACGACAGGTTCTCTTTACTGTGCTCTTTATTACCCAGCCGGGTAAAAACAATAAAACTTGTGGTGAGGAAAGTAAAGTTGAAGAAGAAAGGAGAACAGCAGATTCAGGCGTAATGATAGGGAAACAGTCCTGCTCCCAAGCGTAACACTTTTCTGCGCCACTCTTGCCTGAGTGGAGTTAGGCTGCATTCACACCTGAACGCGGCGTAATTTGCCGCGACAAATTGTGGCGTTTTGTCCCGCGATTTGCCGCGTCAAAACGCGGTAACATACACAGGAGGGGTGATCAACATTGTCGGCTATGGCCGAAAGCCGCCTGAAAAAAAGGTCCGGGACTTGTTTTGAGCTTCAGGCGTTCAGCGTGGAGATGTGAACCATCTCCATAGCCGACAATGTAAAATCACCCCTCCAGCGTATTGCAGGCTGCAATAGCGTCGCGCTACAGGCGACAATAAGCCTAAGCGTACCCAGACAGGCCTCTCTCACTGACCTGGCAGCCGGAGTATCACTCGAACATTTGTAGGATAAAGTCTCTGCCACAGACCCTCCTTGGTGAACGTCAGGGAGACACCTCTGCCACAGGCCCTCTCTGATTTGTAGTTACGGAGGCAATCCTCCTTGGGTAGATTACTGGATCTCTTTCAACTTGTCGCCCAGGTACCGACTGACAGGTGATCAATCCTTCAGTGTCCGGCTACCTTGATCCCTGGTGGTTTGTCGAGGCCCTTTTGGATCACCAGCCTCTCAATGGCGCTCCTCAGAAGGACTCCCCACCGAACAGCAGGACAGCTTGGGATCCTCAAAGGTGGGAACTCAGTCAATCACTGGGTCCCCGTCGCTGTTCAGATGCTCCGGACCATTTTGGTCCCGGAACCAGGAACACTTCCCAGGTAGGCCATAACGCGGGGGCGCCGTGATGGTGTCACGATTGGGTGGAAGTACATCTTTTTTTTAAGATGTCACACTGAAGCTGCCTGCACTGAAGAAAGAAAACTAGACACCTTATTTATCATTTGATATGGACGGTTATGCACTTTTTAGCACACATGCACTTTACTTTTATTGAACTATTCTAATGCACTGAATATGAATTAATTTAATTTGATGATTTGATATATTTCCATCACGAATCATTTGAGGTTATTTGTTTTACTGTATTTGTTTTTTTTTTTTCTGGTATGCGCAACACTTATTCATATTTAATATTGGTTAGGAAGAGGTGTATCTTGGAGATGTTGCTGAGGTTTAGGCAGCAAGCTGTGGACAGTGAATGGATGTGGGGCTGAAAGGATAGTTTAGAGTCCAGGATAACACATAGCACCTTTGCGTGCGAGGACGGGTTGACAGTTGTGACATTTATTTTGACAGAGAGATCGGGGAATGGGGCATGTGGGGAAGGAATATTATGAGCTTGGTTTTGGATAGATTGAGTTTGAGGTGGTGTGAGTTAGATTTTGGTATCATCAGCAGATGCCCCTGTTGAATTCTACTTAGACGAAACGCATCAGTCTTGACTTATTGCTCCCCATATTGCTTCTTTTTACCTATGTGACCACAAATTTTTATTACTATGGATGTTAACCACTTACCCCCCGGACCATATTGCTGCCCAAAGACCAGAGTACTTTTTGCGATTCGGGACTGCGTCGCTTTAACAGACAATTGCGCGGTCGTGCGACGTGGCTCCCAAACAAAATTGGCGTCCTTTTTTTCCCACAAATAGAGCTTTCTTTTGGTGGTATTTGATCACCTCTGCGTTTTTTATTTTTTGCGCTATAAACAAAAATAGAACGACAATTTTGAAAAAAATGAATATTTTTTACTTTTTGCTGTAATAAATATCCCCCAAAAATATATAGAAAAACATTTTTTTTCCTCAGTTTAGGCCGATACGTATTCTTCTACATATTTTTCGTAAAAAAAAAAATCGCAATAAGCGTTTATTGATTGGTTTGCGCAAAAGTTATAGCGTTTACAAAATAGGGGGTATTTTTATGGCATTTTTATTAATATTTTTTTTACTAGTAATGGCGGCGATCAGCGTTTTTTTTTTCGGTATTGCGACATTATGGCGGACACTTCGGACATTTTTGACACATTTTTGGGACCATTGGCATTTTTATAAGCGATCAGTGCTATAAAAATGCATTAGATTACTATAAAAATGCCACTGGCAGTGAAGGGGTTAACACTAGGGGGCGGGGAAGGGGTTAAGTATGCCTGGGTGTGTTCTTACTGTGGGGGGGGGGGGTGGCCTCACTAGGGGAAACACTGATTTTCTGTTCATACATTGTATGAACAGAAAATCAGCATTTCCCCTGCTGACAGGAACGAGAGCTGTGTGTTTACACACACAGCTCCCGTTCCCCGCTCTGTACCGAGCGATCGCGTGTGCCCGGCGGCGATCGCGCCCGCCGGGCACACGCACGGGAGTCGGGGGCGAGCGGGGGGCGCGCGCGCGCGCCTCCGGCGGCGCCCGTGCGCCCCTAGTGGCGGCTAATAGGCAGGACGTCCATTTACGTGGTCTCGCCTAGGAGAGCCACCTTGTGGACGTATTTCGGCGGTGCAGCGACGGCAAGTGGTTAATTGGTTTTTATTCAATAAAACCTATCCTTTTTTTTTTTTTTTTATCCATACCATGTGGAGCCCTTCTTTTTTTTTTCTTGATGAGTTTTTTTTTGGCCCTTCCATCTGGCTGTTTCAACTTGGTTTCTTAACTTTACGGTCACCTACAAGACCCCTGGAAGCTGCTTCTGGAAATGCTTGGGTTCCCATGATCGTTGTGGAAGACTGCCCATCTTGGCTCTCTCTGCTTGATTGACTCGTTTTCATTGACATTCGAGCCCACCATCTCTGGTAAGAGTACATACCCCATTATTTTGATTGAAGACACATCACCTTGATGTTTCCTTGTGTCCACTATATCACAGTGCTTTACTTCTGAGCAACAACTATTTTATACTGGACTTTATGTGTTCACTACATGGATTGGTTCATTCATTTGGACATTTCCCATAAACTTTCAAATATGAGTTATATTTATATATGTTATATTTTTACACTTTGTGGCTTACCTTTATGTGTATAGCAACATTTGGTTCTTTGAAAATTGCTTAGTCTTTTTAGCGCTACATTTTCCATTTACCTTGTTCACTAATCTTTGTCACATTTGTATTTAGCAATTTTCCACGTTTCACCATTGGGTTAGCACAGTATTATTCACTTTTTTACACATAGAAATGGTATTGAAGGTCATGGGAGACAATTAACTGACCCAGGGAGGAGGTGTAGATCAAGGATAGGAGAGAAGCAAGGACAGAACCTTGGTGAACCTGACAGAGAAAGGAAGAGGAGAAGAGTAATTAGAATTGTGACACTGAAGGTGCAGTGGCATAGGTAGGATGAGAACCAGTGAAGAGTACAGTTACGGAGACCAAAGGAGTGGAGTTTTTTGAGGAGGAGGGGGGTCCACCATGTCAAAGGCAGTAGAGAGGTTCAGGAGTAGGAGTACAGAATAGTGTCTATTGGTTTTAGTCGTTAGTAGATCATTTAAGGAGAGCAGTTTCTGTGGAGTGTTGAAGGCGAAATCCAGAGTGAAGGGAATCAAAGAGTTTGTTCTCAGTCAGATGGTCACTCAGTCAGTTGTAGACCAGATATTCAAGGAGTTTGGAGTAAAAGGGGAGTAAGGAGATCGGGCATAATTTGTTCAGGTTGGTGGGGTTCAATTAGGGCTTTTGAAGGATAGGGGTTACCAGTGCATGTTTTAGAGAGTTGGGGAAGATGCCAGAAGAGAGGGAAATTTTGAAGATGTGAGTTAGAGAGTAGAATGGAGCCAGGAGGGTGACTGTTGCATTTGCAAGGGAGCAGGGTCCAGGGGGAAGGTGGTTAGGTGGGTGTTAGAATAAAGTTTTGCAACCTTGTTAATAGTAGCATGGTTGAAAATAGTTGTGATCGCCCCTGTGGTCATGGGGGGTGGGGGGGTGGGGGTGTGTGTTAAGTGGGGAGGTATCTGCGCATTAGAGATCTCACAAATTGTATCAATCTTATATTATAAGTGATTGGCGATCTCCTGGGCAGTGAGTGAGTTGGTGGGTGGAGGGGTCTAGATTACCCTAAAATACTTTGTGCCTAACTCACCACTGCACCTGGTCCCCATCCCCTCACCCTGCTGTCAGAACTTCTCCCCCTTTCCCCTATTAATCTCATAACTTCACCAAAGCCCTCCTCAGCACTTGCTGCCACTGCCCCAACATACAGTATGCCTCAGCACTCGCCACCGCTGTACAAATTAGCACTTTTGTGCCCGCTACCACTACACTGAAAATAAATAAATAACTGAGGTGGCTGCTGTTCCTTGTCAATTCTTGGTACCTGCACTTTGCCCAACCGTCGGGATAATCTTCATGGTCTCTCTGATGTTCGAATTTAGCTACTAATAGGTTATTGAATGGCATTTTCAGCTGCAATAATCAATTGAATTCTGTGTGGCCTTATCTTCCCTCATTATGGAGAATGTCAAACTGATTAAGAGCATCTTCTTGCTGGTAATCAGGTACATCAATCCATTCAAACAATGGATCCCAGGAGGGTACACATGGACTCAACCTGAAGTGCTAATGGGGAATATAGAGTGTTTTTGGATATACATTGAGTATATCATCTGCTTGGAGAGCTGCCCTTTTTATGAGAATCCTATCATCCTATTATCATCCGTATCATACCGTCTGTTCATGTACGTTTTTATTTTCTTCATATGCTTTTCTTACTACAGGTATTTATATAGTGCAACTATCTTACACAGCACTTTACATACTGTAGATTCATAATTAAAGGAGTTGTAAACGAAAAAAAAAAATTCACCTTAATGCAATTTAGGCATTACCCCCTTAGCGGTATCCCCGAGCGTGACTCGGGTTGTTTTTCTATGCTAGGATCGGTATCCCAGAGTCACGCTCGGGGTAGATGTGCAGAGCGTGCAGCGGCGCGGCTTACCTTTCGCAGCATCCACAGACAAGTTACTTACCTTGTCCCTGGATCCAGCGATGCATCCCCGCTGTGTGAGCGAGCGGGACCTCGCTCGATTCACAGTGTCCCTGTGTGCCGCCGATCTCCGTTCCCTGCGACGTTAGAGAGAGAACGGCGCTAAATTCAAAAAAGTAAACAAACACATTACATACAGTATACTGTAATCTTATAGATTACAGTACTGTATGTAAAAAATACACCCCCCCCCCCTTGTCCCTAGTGGTCTGCCCAGTGTCCTACATGTACTTTTATATAATAAAAACTGTTCTTTCTGCCTGCAAACTGTAGATTGTCCATAGCAACCAAAAGTGTCCCTTTATGTCAAAAATGGTTTTAGAGCAGCTAGAAAACAGCGATAATAAATTATAATCACTTGCAGAATTGTGCGATAGCGATTTGTGGGGAAATTCGTCATAAAAAAATAAAAGTAATGACAGCGACAATTCTGCCACTGAGCAAATTTCAGTGATTTTGAGTTGATTACATTATTGAATAATTTTTATTATAATTATATTATTATTTGTTATTATTTATAATTATTTATTATATTATAATTTATAATTTTGTTTTTTAAAAAAATTCATACCCGGGATGCCTACTAGACTCTTGTTTGGTCAGATTTAAATGAGTTATTCCTAAGAATTGCAGGCCTACAGTATAAAACGCCAAATTTCCTTGCAAAATAATTGTACCGCTTTTGGTACGTAATTCCAGACAGAATCATACCGCCAGGGAGGTTAAGGTGAAAAAACATCTGAAGATGCCGACCCCCCCCCCCGAGCCCCCGTTTTACTTACCTGACCCGTCGAAAGTTCCGTGCTCGGTCCCGAGATCCTCTTTGCCACTCAGCCTGGCCGCTGATTGGCTAGAGCAGATGGATTAAGAGCAGCGCAGCCATTGGCTGGCGCTGCTGTCAATCACATCCAGTGATGCGGCGCGCCGAGGGGCAGGGCCGAGTGATACAGTGAGCGGCTATGGCCTCTCACTGTATCACGGGAGCGCGCCTGCAAGGACTCGCCACCATGCAAGCTCTCTCGCATGAATGTGGTGAGTTCTTACAGGGAGGACTAGATACAGCCGCCGAGGGACCCCCAAAGACGTAATTCGGGCCACTCTGTGTAAAACAAATGCACAGTGGAGGTAAGTATACTGTAACATGTTTGTTATTTTAAAGGGAAAAAAAATTCCTATAGTGACCCTTTAAGCCAATTAACCTACCAGCATGTCTTTAGAGTGTGGGAATAAACCGAAGGAAGCACAGGAGAACATGCAAATAATGAACTAGCTGGGACTTGAATCAAAGACCCAAATACTGCAAGGGAGAAGCCGCTTGGATTTATTTTATTAATATTATTATACAGAATTTATATAGAGCCAACATTTTTCGCAGTGCTTTACAACATGAGGGCAGACAGTGCAATTACAGTACAATTCAGGAGGAATCAGAGGGCTTATTTGCAGTGGCGGCCCGCCCATAAAGGGCACCCGGGCGCCGCCCCCCCTCCCCCGTCAGTAAAAAAAAAAAATCAAAAAATATTTTTTTTATTTAAACATGTCCCTTTAAGGAAAAAAAATTCCAAAAAAGGTTCTTATGTGCACTGAGTCCGGGCGTCGGGCACAGTGCAGTATGGGTAGCGCCACGTCTGTGCGCAGTCTCTGGTAATCTTGTGCAGTATGTCCGCAGTATCTGGTAATCTTATGCAGTATGTCAGCAGTCTCTGGTAATCTTGTGCAGTATGTCCGCAGTATCTGGTAATCTTGTACAGTATGTCCGCAGTCTCTGGTAATCTTGTGCAGTATGTCCGCAGTCTCTGGTAATCTTGTGCAGTATGTCCGCAGTCTCTGGTCATCTTGTGCAGTATGTCCGCAGTTTCTGGTAATCTTGTACAGTATGTCCGCAGTCTCTGGTAATCTTGTGCAGTATGTCCGCAGTCTCTGGTAATCTTGTGCAGTATGTCCGCAGTCTCTGGTCATCTTGTGCAGTATGTCCGCAGTTTCTGGTCATCTTGTGCAGTATGTCCACAGTCTCTGGTCATCTTGTGCAGTATGTCCGCAGTCTCTGGTCATCTTGTGCAGTATGTCCGCAGTCTCTGGTCATCTTGTGCAGTATGTCCACAGTCTCTGGTCATCTTGTGCAGTATGTCCGCAGTCTCTGGTCATCTTGTGCAGTATGTCCACAGTCTCTGGTCATCTTGTGCAGTATGTCCACAGTCTCTGGTCATCTTGTGCAGTATGTCCGCAGTCTCTGGTCATCTTGTGCAGTATGTCCGCAGTCTCTGGTAATCTTGTGCCCATTTAGAGTCCTTCATTACTAACAGTGTAATTTTTTAGTTTGTTTGCGCTGATCTGTAAGGCTGCGCTATATACCATGATTTGTGATGCTGGGGCTATATACTCTGTGCTGTGATGCTGAGCTGTATACTCCTGACACTGAGTGGAAGCAAGTGGAATACAGGGGACGGAATGGGTGGATTCTATAAGGGGTGTGGCTTATGAGATGTGGGAGGGACCAAATGTGGAGGGGCGGGGTCTTGCGCCCCCCCATCCTAAAACTTCACCAGCCGCCACTGCTTATTTGCCTGGCCTGTCCGTGATCGTGGTTGCTCCTGAAGTCCCGCCTCCGGACATGACCACCATACACCCAATCACAGTGCGCCAGACACTAAACATGGCGCCATGATGGGGGCCAGAACGCAGGGGAGACAAGCTAAAATGTGAGCCGCCTCCGCTGCTGCCTCCTCCTCCTCTGCTGCCACCACTGCCACGGCCTTCTCCTCCTCCACTGCTGCCGCCGATGCCACGGCCTCCTTCTCCACTGCCGCCGCCACCACCACGGCCTCCTTCTTCTCCACTGCCGCCGCCACAACCTCCTCCACTGCTACTGCCGCCACCGCCGCCTCCCCCTTCTCCGCAGGACAGGACATGAAGGTGAGTGAGACTCCCTCATGTTACTGGCCCGGGGGTGGCGGATAAGAGAGTGTTCACATGTTTGTGAGTGAACCCTTTATATTCCACAGTACTTAAAAAGATTAATGGGACCTGCAGTATTATTGCTAGGAAAGCAGTAAAATGCAGCACATGGTGCACTGGGCTACCATTCACAAGAAATGGTGCACGTAATGAGAGAGAGAGTATACTGTAGGCAGCTGGACAGTGTAGTGTATTATGGTGGTCAGAGTAGTGTATTATGGTGGTCAGTGTAGTGTATTAACATGGTCAGTGTAGTATAGTATGATGGTCAGTGTATTATGGTGGTCAGTGTATTGTGGTGGTCAGTGTAGTGTAGTATAGTGTGGTGATCAGTGTAGTGTAGTATAGTATAGTGGCCAGTGTAGTATGGTGGTTAGTGTAGTGGACAGTATAGTATGGTGGTCAGTGTGGTGGTCAGTGAAGTGTAGTGGACAGTGTAGTGTAGTATGGTGGTCAGTGTAGTATGGTGGTTAGTGTACTGGACAGTATAGTATGGTGGTCATTGTATTGTGGTGGTCAGTGTAGTGTAGTATAGTATAGTATGGTGGTCAGTGTAGTGTAGTATGGTGGTCAGTATAGTACAGTGGACAGTGTAGTGGATAGTATAGTGGTCAGTGTAGTTATCAGTGCAGTGGATAGTATAGTGGTCAGTGTTCAGGTTGGTCAGTACTATTGTATTGTTGGAAGGGACTCTGGGAGTGTCTAAGTCTGCAGGTTGGGGGGCGCAAATTACTTGCCTTGCCCCGGGTGCTGACAACCCACGCTACGTCACTGATCTAACACTCAGTTGAATGTTGGGCCTATAGTTTCAATTTTAGTACATCAATCTCGATTACTTCTTTTCTACACTTCCTTTTCACTTGTGTCACTTCCCCCCGTCTTTAGTGGAAATAAACCTTCATTAGTGGGGGTAAGCTCATGACCTAATGTGCATACAGTAGTTACATTGTCTTTGGTGCCCGGATCTATTGTCAGCATGTATGGCGCAGTGTTCACAGTACAGAATTTTTTAAGATTTAGGTAGAGTGGGGAAGGTTAAGGAGATGTGTCAGATTGTTTTTGTTTTTTGGGTTTCCAGTTGGAATAGTAGACAACAGGAAATCTCTCAAACAGATATCCAGGCAGTCAGCAAAAAAAACATCATAACCACACAGAGTCTCAAGACTGACACCTCATTGGTTGGTGCATCAGCGTGATTGCTACTTGGATTGGTGTAATTATCTTTATTTATGACCGTTGATTTTTATTCAATATATAAATGTTACATTTTTCAATAAATATGGCTATTTTAAACTACGTAGGTCTTTTTAAGGTTACCAATATATTTGCCTTTACAGTGTTGATTAGGGAGTTTCTTATATTGAATGCATATGTATTTCCAGTAGATGGCGATCTAGACTCCTTTTCACATGCTTACCAGACTGATCTTAATTGCTTTGCTAAAAGCAGTATTAATGTTTTTTTTTTTTAACTGGTGACAGGCAGGGTTCTTACAACAGAAGAGACCCTAGTGGTCTCTTCTGTCATAAATGCTTCTCCTGTCCTATCAGCAGTAAGGTAATCTTAACCTAGCATACACAGCTCACATAGCTCCCAACTGTCCCTGATTCCGAGGGACTGTCCCTGATTTGGAGAAATGTCCCTCTGTCCCTCATTCCTCCTCATTTGTCTCTCATTTTGGTCTGATCTATATAATTGTATATAAAATGCACCTTTCATCTATCAAAAAGTGTTTCCCGGTGCTAAACCTTTCATCTGATTTCTAAATTGCTGCATTTGTAAATTCCAAAAGCCAATATAAAGAAATAGTAGTGGTAAAAAAAGCACTTGTGAGTTTAACCAATCTTGTTTTTTTTGTACAATTCTCCTTTAAGGGGGCGTGGCAAGGGGTGTGTCCTATACCTGCATACTTTTGATGATAGGTGTCCCTCATTGCCATCTCAAAAAGTTGGGAGGTATGAGCTCAGACCATATTTACAGTACCTGCTCTGTGCCATGGTGAAGTGACTCCCATGCACAGGAATGACGATATTGCAGCTGGGCTATTGAAGCAGCCGAGGAGCACAACCCAAAAGGAAGACCAGGCATATATGGAAGCGCCTGGGACCCGTTGGATTGGTGACAGCTCAGTGCAGAGGGCTCTATTTGACAAGTAGGTCTTTCATAATATGCTAATATGTGGTGCATACTAGCACATTATGGAATAGACATCCTGGAGGACCATAAAATAAAAACATGTGGCAGAGTTTAATACTTCCTTAACCACTTCAATACCAGGCACTTTCCCCCCTTCCTGCCCAGGACAATTTTTAGCTTTCAGTGCTGTCAAAAGTTTAATGACAATTGTTGCGCGGTCATACATCACTGTACCCAAACTAAATTTTTATAATTTTCTTCCCACAAATAGAGCTTTCATTTGGTGATATTTTATCACCTCTGGGGTTTTTAATTTGGAAAAATAAAAAAGATTTTATATGCATTAACTACTTCAGGTCCACCCTATAGCAGTTTTACTGCTACAGGATGGCACCTGTTTGCCGGATCATGTGTGTGTGTGTATATATATATATATATATATATATATATATATATATATATATATATATATATATATACACACACGTGATCCGGCTCTCCTTGGGGGGGGGGGTCAGCTTGCTCAGTCTGTGATCACACACAGCAGGATCCCAGTTCTGTTCTGATCACTGTTCTGACAGCAGGGAAGGCATGGATCCTGTGTCTAGGATCCATGGCTTCCCCTTATAAAAGCACCTCCCACAATTTAGAAAAACTAGCTAGGCACACAATTAACCTTTTGATCGCCCCTGATGTTAACCCCTTCCCTGTCAGTGTCATTAGTACAGTGACAGTGCATATTTTTTTTGGCACTGATCACTGTATTAGTGTCACTGGCTTCCAAAAAGTGTTAGTGTCAGAATGTCTGTCACAATATGGTGGTCCCGCTATAAGATGCTGATCGCCGCCATTACTAGTAAAAAAAATAAAAATATCCCATAGTTTGTAGATGCTATAACTTTTGCACAAACCAATCAATATACGCTTATTTGTTTTTTTATTACCAAAAATATGTAGCAGAAACATATTGGCCTAACTTTAAAAAAAGAAATTCGATTTTTTGCATTAAAAAAAAAAAAAAAAGAAAGTAGAGTAATGTTTTTTTTTTTTTTTTTTTTAAATTGTCTGTCTTTTTTGTTTATGGCGGGGAAAAAAATGCACTGGTGATCAAACACCATCAAGAGAAAGCTGTATTTGTGGAAAAAAAGGACATACATTTTACTTGGGTACAGTTTCGCAGGACCGCTCAATTGTATGTTAAAGTAACGCAGTGCCATATCGCAAAAAATGGCCTGTCATGAAGGGAGGTAAATCTTCTGGAGGCCAAGTGGTTGAAAAAGCCAGTTTAAAATTTTAAATAGTATTAGTTTCAAACCACTCTAACTTCCCTTAAAGCAGAGTTCCACAAAAAAATTTTTTTATTCAAAGTCAGCAGCTACAAATTCTGCAGCTGCTGACTTTTAATATTAGAAAACGTACCTGTCCAGGGTGCCCGCGATGTCCTCAACCAAAGTCGATCCGTCCCTCGGCTCCTGGGTGGAGGTGCCGGCATCTTCGGTAAGGGAATCAGGAAGTGAAGCCTTGTGGCTTCCATGCCTGGGTTCCCTGCTGTGCATGCGTGAGTCCCGCTGCGTGTCCTGACTGGTCCCCGCTGTCTTCTGGGACCTTTGTGTCTCCCAGAAGGGGGGGTGGGGCCGAGTCGGCAGCTATGTATGCCGATTGATGACACGCGAGCGCGCCCGCAAGGTAACCCCCTCAGGAGAGAGCTTCCCAGAGGGGGTTATCTATTACGGGGAGGAGCCGCCATGGGACCCCAGAAGAAGACGATCAGGGCCACTCTGTGCAAAACGAATTGCACAGTGGAGGTAAGTTTGACATGTTTGTTATTAAAAAAAAAAATATGCACCACTACTGTCACTGTTGCATTTAGGAGGGACACGTAGAGCCGATGCCCTCTCCACCTGTCCTGCATTACCTCACTCCCAGTAATGGTATGGGGCCCCTCCATCAGGGCTGGACTGGGACAAAAATTTGGCCCTGGACTTCATCCAGACTGGCCCACTTTGACAGGTCTCTCCCATAGCAGCAGGACAACACCCGCACCCCCCCCCCCCCGGCCACCCAAGCCCCCTCTCTCCCTTCACTAGCCGTTCTACTTTATTAGAGTAGAACAGCTGGTACTGGTACTCTATAGGCAGTACCAGTGGGGAAGCTAGACATTATTTCACCCGGGGCAAAGAATCAGTTCGGTGCCCCCCCCCCCCCCCCTTATGGGACAAGATAAGGCAGAAGTGAGAAACTCCCAGGCCATAGCTGTTGAGTCAGCTGTCTGTCCCCTCCCCCATGCTCCTCTGTCGTCCCCCCTGCTCCTCTGGTCCTCCCCCTGCTTCTTTGTCCCCCCAGGTGAGCGCTGTGGGGAGGGAGAGGAGGTGAGCGCTGCAGGAAGGGAGAGACAGAGGAGCAGAGGGGGGCGGCGGTCCGCTGTCACTGAAGCCGGCCCACTGAGCCATCGGCCCACCGGGAAACTCCCTGTAGTCCCAATGGCCAGTCCATCCCTGCCCTCCATGCACCTAGCGCTGACTCCATGCATGTCACTTAACTCTTCCTCTTCAGTACCTTTGTACAGGTTAAGGAACTGTTTGACAAAATGCTTTCACGCTGCACCTCAGCAGGTCGGTGTGAACAGTGATGAACCTAAGCCTAAAAGTAGTTCCAGTAGCAGGGTCTTCTCACTGCAGCATGTGGTTCTCGCTCCCATGACTGCCGAGTTATTAATTCTGTATGACACTACTAAAATATTCAGCAGAGAGTATGAGGCCCGTTGTATCCAAAGCAAGTTGACAAAGCTGAACGGCCCAGTGGTGGAGATCGTGACGCTAAGAGATATAAGAAGCTGATTATTGTACATGAGGAATACAGTTTTATAAGCACTGTGCATGTGTCAGAATCCTGTCTGCATTTTAGTACATTTTCCATAAGCAGCGCTCATAAGAATGAATACATTAGGCATTTCTAAACATTTTTACTGCATCTGCACTTTCCATTTTAAAGTCTCTCCCTCTGGTAAAAAAAAAAATAGTTCCTCCCTCACTTTGGAAAATGTATGGCTTAAAGGTGACTTCTAGATGTCTGCCTTTATTTATTACTCAAAATTTCCTTTAAAAGGCAATGTACACCTTCTAATTGTTTTATTGTTTTAAAGGGTAATTCCTCTTTTTTGCAAAAAAATATAGCAAACGCCAAAAAAAACAAAAAAACAACAACGAATAATTGGTACACAAGTCATGTTGAGATTTAAAGTGACATTAAAGGTTCATAAAAAACAAACAAACAACAAACATGTCATACCTGCTCTGTGCAGTGGTTTTGCACAGAGCAGACCTGATCTTCCTTTTTTTTAGCTCCCCCTGTCAGAGCTCCTGGCTCTACCCTTCAGCCAGTGGCCCCAATAGCAAGCCGCTTGCTCTGGGGGCACTGATTACTTGCCTTCTTCTGAGCCAAGCTCTATGTGTCCATAAGACACACAGAGCAGCAGCTCAGGTTTGCCCCCCACCGCTCTCTCCTCATTGGCTCACTGGCTCCCACTGCTGTCTCAGCCAATGAGGAATGAGTGATCCGGTAGCTCAGCTCTCGTGCACATTGCTGGATCGAAATGCAACTCAGGTGAGTATTGGGGGGGTTACCTTTATGCATAGAATGCATGAAGGTAAAAAACTTTTACCCTTTAACTGCTTGCCGACCGCCCACCGTCGTTTTACGGCGGCAAGTCGGCTCCCCTGCGCGAGAGCCCTTAGTATAACGTCGGCTCTCGCGCAGGCCACTAGGGGCGCGTGCGAGCCCCGCGCTCGCCCCCGACTCTCGGGCGCGATTGCCGCTGGGCACACGCGATCGCTCGTTACAGAGCGGGGACCGGGAGCTGTGTGTGTAAACACACAGCTCCCGGTCCTGTCAGGGGGAGAAATGCTGATCTTCTGTTCATACAATGTATGAACAGAAGATCAGTCATTTCCCCTAGTGAGGCCACTCCCCCTACAGTTAGAACACACCCAGGGAACATACTTAACCCCTTCCCTGCCCCCTAGTGTTAACCCCTTCACTGCCAGTGGCATTTTTATAGTAATCCAATGCATTTGTATAGCACTGATCGCTATAAAAATGTGTCCAAAGTGTCCACCATAATGTCACAGTACCGAAAAAAAACGCTGATCGCCGCCATTACTAGTAAAAAAAAAATATTAATAAAAATGCCATAAAAATACCCCCTATTTTGTAAACGCTATAACTTTTGCGCAAACCAATCAATAAACGCTTCTTGTGATTTTTTTTACAAAAAATATGTAGAAGAATACGTATTGGCCTAAACTGAGGAAAAACATTTTTTTATATATATTTGGGGGATATTTAGTATAGCAAAAAATAAAAAATATTTATTTTTTTCAAAATTGTCGCTCTATTTTTGTTTATAGCGCAAAAACTAAAAAACGCAGAGGTGATCAAATACCACCAAAAGAAAGCTCTATGTGTGGGGAAAAAAGGACACCAATTTTGTTTCGGAGCCACGTCGCACGACCGCACAATTGTCAGTTAAAGCGACGCAGTTCCGAATCGCAAAAAGTGCTCTGGTCTTTGGGCAGCAATATGGTCTGGGGGTTAAGTGGTTAAAACCACTTACATTAAAAAAAATAGCTTTCCTTTTAAGCTGCTGTAAATTTCTGTAAAATGTAATGTAATATGGCAACCTGGAGGCACTCACTCACTGTGTTCATTCAGAAAAGGAAAGGCTAGAATATTTACTGGCCCCTTCCTTTTCTGAATGAACACAGTGAGTAATCGATACCGATCACTCCTGTGTTCCTTAATCACTCAAGCATAATAAATTGTGTATTTGTGAATGTAAAGGGTCTTTCACATGTGCTTTGTTCTCTGAAAAGTAATCTGCATTGAAGGGCAGTGAGGAGGCATTGTATCACCTTCTCACTACCTTCTTTAACTCCTCACTAGCATGTTCCAACCATGTAGATTGCACGTGGTTGCGTGGTGCTTGCAGAACTGTGTGGTTTGCTTGATGGGTCATGTTCAACAGGAGGCATATTTCTTGCAACGTTTGCAAAGCATTGTGGCTGCAGAATGTGTACACTCACAGCTGCTGCCCCCCGCTCTCCATCCTAAACCTGATCCTCCAGCTGCAGCCACAGTGGGGGGATCAGAGCAGTGGGAAGAGGGGGTGATCGGAGTGGCAAAGGGTTCAGATCCTAGAACCGATCCCCCCCCCCCCCCCCCAGAATAGTCTGCATGTCTTAGCCATCATTCATACACACGCTCTGACTTTTCTGCAAACTTTCCTAAAACTTTCCCAACATCACGTGGTTTTTCTGCTCTTTACCGCCACCCTTTTGTCAACTTCTGCTATTGTTGGTTGATTTTAACATTGGTTTTGGGCATGCGTATTTGTACTTTGTACAAAAGTCCGATGGCTTGCTGTACCCACGGTCGGACTAGGCACCATCTGACTTTTGTTGCCGAAAATTTTGTCCGTTTGCAGAGCAAACTTTTGTCCGATGAAAACCGAAAAAGTTTGTCCGATGGAGCGTACACACAATCGGATTTTTTGGCAAACCTGCTCATTTTCAAGTTTGTTGGCAAAAAGTCCCACCGTGTGTACGGCCTATAGGGACTTAAGTTCATCTATACTTTTGGGCAAAAATGTTATATATTGCAGCCATCCAGTTCTTGGATGTGGTGACTGCATTACTTTTATTTTTATGCTTTTCCCCCTTATTTATTACCTGGTCATCTTGCCAGTGACACACTTCCTGTTCAAGGTTGACCACGCTCACTCACCATACTGTATCTATAAAGGAACAGAATTGTCTCCCTAGGCTACGTGCTCCTGATTTGGACTACAAAACACATCTCTCCCATATCCATAATACAGATGGGAGGTGTTCTGTGGTTTGCAGTGAAGCGCTGCTCAGGGCTTGAGATTTCAGTGCAGCAAAGGCAATGCATTGCAGGTCACTACAGTGATTTATGGTCTCACTGGATTTCTGGCAGGATCTGCGGGTAATCTGTACTTATGGTACTGATATAACAAAATGTTTTTAAAGGTAAATTGAATGCATAACTTGACTGCTGAGGCGCAATGAGACCAGGTACTGATGTGGACTCATTAATCAATTTCCTGATAAACTCAGGGTTACCCATTTCTTCCGGAAGACCCAAATTACTATGGGTGAAACAATGCAATCTTATGGAGAAAGAAAGATTCACATGCTCACCTCTCGGCTTCGATCCCAAAACAGGAAGGAGAAATCCTCCTCTCTTTAGCTTTATTGAAAAATACAACATCACAAAATGCATTCTCATTCGTCAACCCATTTCACCCACCCCTTTGTGAGGCTGTCATTGGCCAGTTCATATAAGGGCCTCTCCATATAGCTCAAATGAGTTCTTGTTACAAAGTTTAAAGTTCCTTCCGACGTCACGAGACAGAAATTCCTTCTGGGGGTCTGTAAAGACAGGATGATGGGGGAAGGGTAACTTCCTCTTGAAAGTTATCCAGGAATGCAGGGAAGGGGTGAATAGAGACACACATGTAATGGAGGATAGCAGCATCTGTTCTTGTATAATGCTGGATTCATAACTTTAAAACAAAATCTGAAAAATCATCTCAAGGAAAATATACACTTCATTTCAGTGGTTCTAATCATAACACAATATTCATTTTATTTCACATCTACCACAGTACCCCTTAACTGTAATATATATATAAAAAACCTTCCCCCTTGCCCCTTCACCCTATTAAATAAACACACTTACCACCATTAAGTTGGAAAGGGCAAGGCCACAGCTTTATTAAAAGCAAACACAACATTGAACATTTCAACCAGTGCCAGCCACAGTTGTACTGTGAGCACATAACTCCAAAAATAACTCCAAAAAGGGGGGGCCTGTCCTTACCATAAGTGTTGGACAGGCCGCCTACTTCCGGTTTCCATCAAGGGCATGGCCTATTATAGCCATTTTATGCTGGCAAGGTCCAGAAAACTGCCACCGCCTGTCATTGGCTAACTGACGGGCACCCCACCGCAGCCAGCGCCTGTTCCACACCACTCTGAAGGCCAAGGTTAAAGATATCCAAGCCAATGTCATTAAGGTGAACACCATCCGATCGCAGCAGATCAGCATTGGCACCCTCTAAATCCTTGTGACGGACCACAAACCCCCCGATCTGGCGGACAAACTTTGAAACCTGGGAATCAACCTGTGCTCCGAGAATAAAGTACAATGTTGGAAAGCATTGGGGTGTGTTAAAAATATATGTATAGTAATTATTTTCAGATTTTTGTCCAATTGTTAGATGATAAAAAAACAAACACAGTGCCCTTAAAACTATGTAGACAAATTAGAAGTATTGATTGTCAAGTTATAGTTCAATAGAGACCTCCTATTGAGTTAGGCTGCATATACAGTATCAACGATGCCTATTTTTTTTCCAAAATGTTGGGTTGTCACCAAGACAGAAATAGAGGGAGGGTCTAGTTTGGACACTAGTTCTGGTGACTCTGGACCTCCTCACTTTGGAGGGTTTTCTTCTCACCTGTTTTGGCTATGGGACAGGAAGTAAAGTTAAATCTCTCCAATGGGACACAGATGGAAAAAAAAACTATACAGGGTTATAAACCCCCCCTACTCTATCCCAGGGGTCAAAGAACCAGATTACCATCCTTCAGACTTTAGGGGGGCTGGACTGTGCCCACTGGGAGTAGAAAAGGTCTTGATGTCCATGAGAAAAAACAATGCCCCATCGCTGGCATCATTGTGAAAAATTGTGCCCCATCGTTGACATAATTGAGAAGAATTGTACCCCGTCATTCATCTTTGGTGTCATTGGAAGAAATTGTGCCCCTTCATTGGTGTCATTGGAAGAAATAGTGCCCCTTCATTGGTGTCCTTGGGGGGAATAATGGCCCATTGTAGCTATCAGTGGATATAATACTGCCCCAAAAGCAAGTAAAGGGCCACAGTTTGGAGACCACTGCTTTATCCAAACTGAAAAAAAAAAGTTTTCCCCTGAGGTTCCACTTTAGGTGACACATATTAAAGCTTCTAAAACTTGGTCTTTGTATCCAGTCTTTGAAATCGTTACTTGGGTTGTCCCTCTGTACTGTCTCTTTTACTGCCAATTTGATCAATTTCATTTCACATGGAAGAAGCTAGGTGAAGTTTTTTTATTCATGCGTCATCATCCCTCAGATTTCTAATCATGTAATGAAAATCTCTGAAAGGTTTCCACAAATAGAAGTTATGTTCCTGGCACTTATTCTAAGATTCAGTGCATGAATGTGTGCAATATTGCTGTGTGACTTGTCTGTAAATTGAGCTATAATGGTGTCTCTGAAAGATTAGCCTAAATGGAAAGTCATTTTTCATTGTATGCTTTTGTCTCAGACAGAAGGACAATTTATATATCATTAGAATCAGATCAGTAAAACCAATAAAAGAGGACTTCTATCTGTGGGAATACTAATTTTACTATCACTCTAAATTTTCAGCGGGAGTCGCATCAAGTTTTCTAGCAAGTGTTTGTGTTTTACATAGAAATGAATCAGATTGTTCTAGCACTGCACTGGGTTTAACAAGCAGCTCTGCAATATAACATGGTACTTAGGAAGCTCCCAGATGCACTACACCATTAAATTGATATTAGACCCTCATAGGTAGATTCACAAAGAGTTAAGCCGGCTTATCAGTAGATAAGCCGACCTAACTCTGAATCTACACCGGCGTTTGTTTAAGCGTATGCTCAAACAGAGATACGCCTAAACAAAGCTAAGATAGGACGACTTGCGCCGTTCTATCTTAGCTTGCAATTTTTCGGATGGCCGATAGGTGGCGCTTCCATTGCGGCCGGCGTAGATTATGTAAATGAGCTTTTACGCCGATTCCCGAACGTACGCGAGCCCGCCGCAATCTAATCACGTTGTTTCCGTAAGGCCTTAGGCGGCCTAAAGTTATTCCACCTTTGAGATGGAATAACAATGTTAAAGTATGGCCGCCGTTCCCGCCGCGAGGTTCGAAATTTTTACGTTGTTTGCGTAAGTCGTCCGCGAATCGGGAATTACGTCGTTTACGTCCGCGTCAAAATCAATAGGCCCGTACGGCGTACTTAGCCGCAATGCGCCCTGGGAAATGTAGGCGCCCAGCGCATGCGCAGTAAGAAAAAACGTCAAAAAACGTGAGGTCAAGCCTCATTAGCATTAAACACGCCCCCCCCAACCCATTTGAATTAGGCGCCCTTACGCCCGCCGTGTTTACACTACGCCGCCCTAAGTAAGGAGGTAAGTGCTTTCTGAATCATGTACTTTCCTCTCTTACTTAAGGCGGCGTAGTGTAAACACGCTAGGCTACGCCGACCTATTTTTAGGCGCCCCTACCTGAATCTACCCATCAGTTTTTAGGGACATTCAGTAGCAGATTTAATCACTTACTGAAGCTTATGGAGCTTCTTTATCTTTTAATTCTTGCCTATGTTCCAGGTTTAAGCTGGTGCCATGACCGCTTCCCTAAGTTTTCTGTTTCAGGGTGGCTGGCTGCAAACAACAAGCAATAGATCACCTTAGCAGTGATCTATTGCTGCCGGGAGAGGAGGGACACAGCTGCAACTGTTCTGTTGCTGCCTCTGTGCTCAAAGGAAATGTTTCCAATTTCTTTCCAATTTCAGCACAAGAATTGTGTTCACAGCGGCCTGCTACAAGACCACCTATGGAGCACTGTGTAGCATGATTGGAAGCCCAGAAGCTGAGATTTTCAGCTCCGTGGCTCAGAGCTGGGTCTTAGCTGTCACTAACAGCTGGAAATTCCAACATGAAAGCAGAAACCGCTAAGACCAGCAAAGCATTTTAAAATGGCATTGGAGTGGCTCTGGGACAAATAGCTGCTATCTCTGCGCCAATATAAAATGGCACTGGGGACTCTAATCAACCCCTGTATCCTCAACATGTATTTCCCTTCCTTTACTCTCCAGCTGTTCTGTTCAGTTCTGGGAGCTGAAGTTGGAGTGCCCTGTCCAGGAATACCCTTTATTTTCTGGGAGGAAGCATGTGAAACACTTCATGTGACAGAGCTGACTGGGGGAACGTCCTTTCACTTCCTGTCTTATGGCATAACAGAAAGTGAGAGGAAGTACAGGACATGCCCACTAAGATGATTGTCACCAGAAACAAAGTGGTTCCATTGGAAGATTTTCTCGTCTCTCCTTGTACCAGTAACTCAAATTTTCCTTGTCTCTTGTTAATGGTCACCAGGACATTTAGAAAGAGTGACTTCCCAGAGCATTACAGACAGCTGTAGAAACCTGATGGGTGTTCTAACCCTTCATTGCTCGAAATCTTGGCTTTAGATACACATTACAGTGATACTAAAGTCAAATTTGTTTTCATTTAAAAATAACAAACATGCCATACATACCTGCCCTGTGTAAGGGTTTTACTCAAAGCAGCCCAGATCCTCCTCTTTTCAGGTATATCACCTCGCCAGTGCACCTGGACCCTCCAAGTGCCCTCATAGCATTCAGCTTTGGCCCTGCCCCTCTCTGTCTCCTCATTGCCTCACTGACTTTGACTGACAGCAGCGAGAGTCAATGGTGCCCTGCTGATGTCTCAGCCAATGTGGAGGGAGAATCCTGGGCAGCCGAGACTCTTGTAGAACATTCCTCTATAGAGATGGGGCTCAAGTAAGTATTAGGGGGGCTGAGGGGGCTGCTACATTCTATGCATTAAGATTAAAAACCTTCTGATTTTACAACCACTTTACCTTTCAGCAATAAAATTACTACAGACCAGTTTGTACCCTATGGCAGCCTTTCTTAACCTTTTAAAATCCTGTCCTGGGGAACCCCTGCTAATAATTACTATACCTACAGCTCATGGTACATAATAAGCATTAACAGTAAGTCAGTTAAGACATGTCTCATTAAATTGGGGGTCAGTAAACGTCCTCCCTAAAGTAATATTAAAGCTTTATATTTTTTTTTATTAAAATAACAAACTTGTCATACTTATCTGTTCTGTGCAATGGTTTATCCAATCCTCTTCTTCTGGGGTTCCCCGCCAGCACTCCAGGCTCCTCCTCTTCGGCAAGTGCCCCCCATGGAAAGCCACTTTCAATGGGGGGCACTCGTGCATACTCACTCCCAAGCCACCCTGTCTGTGTCCATTGACACAGAGTGGGCGGCTCAACCCCACCTCCCCCGCTTTCTAGGCACAGCATTTGATAGCAGCAAATGTCTCCCACTGCTTTCAATCTGCCCAGGGAGGAGGGAGCCACTGCTCTTCTGTACATCGCTGGATCAGGTTCAGGCTCAGGTAAGACTAATGCCCCATACACACGATTGGGATTCCCGGCGGTAAAAAGTCTGCCGGAAATCCCGGGGGAAAACCGAGAACCTCCCCGGTCACTTTCTCTGTGTACTCACCAGAGGTTTTCCCATCGGGAAAACTGCGGTGAGAGCTTTGGCCCGGGAATCCCGGCCATGTGTATGCTCCACCGCAGTGTTTTCCATAGGGAAACTGCCAGGAAAAAGACCGCCGGGAATCGCGACAGGCAAAAAGAGAACATGTTCTCATTTTTCCTGACGTGATTCCCGTGGTTTTCATGTCCGGAAAACTGCCATGAAGCATACACACGGCCAGTTTTCCCGGCCAAAAGCTGTCATGGCAGTTTTCCTGTTGGGAAAACTGGTCATGTGTACGAGGCATAAGAAGAGGCTGGGGGGGGGGGGGGGGGGGGTTGCAGCACAGAAGGTTTTTCACCTTAATGCAGAGAATGCATTAAGGTAAAAAACCTCAAGGCTTTAGAACCACTCTAAATTGATGTTCAGTAGAGAAATGCTCCCTTAGATTGGTAGTCAGTGGCAGATGGACCCCTTTACATTGATGGTAAGAGACAGAAGGGCCCCATTACATGAGGAAGCCTGCCCTAGAAGAAAACGTTAACAAAAATGTTCAGGTCTCAGGGATCCCTTAATAAAACTAATTTATTGGGGGTCAGTGGAAAGAATGCCACCCCTTACAATTTTGGCAGAATGCCCCCCTTACAAATAGCTGAAAAGATCATCGGAGTCATGCCACTGGCATTAGTGGTATTGGCCTTGGAACTATGCAGGAACCTTCAAATGGGAAGTGATCCAACCACAGCTCAAAGACTCTCTAGAGAAACCCAAGAGTTTGGAATGATGCTTGAGAATGGCTGACCAACATAGCGGTATATAATGTATCTATTATATATGTGAAACAGTACTCAAAAGTGTTAACCCAGAAAATCTGCAGTCCATTACACATGGTGACAGACAGATTAGTGCTGCTCATTTAACAACTGCTGTAACAGGGGTTTAGGAAGTGAAAATGGATGCAGTTATCTTTAATATCTTCTCAGGAAGGCTTTTGACGCTTTTGTCACACTGTCCTACTTTTCTGACTGCTTCAGTCCTTTAACCTTGTGGTGCTGGTGGCTGAGAAGGTCTTTGTATCATTGCTCCAACCTTCCTTGTAGAGTTCTAAACTTTTAAACAATGAAGACAAAAATCCGCAGTGGGCTTGCTGTAATGACAGAGTTACTCTTACTTAGAAGATAAAATCGATGTTCTATCATGAATTCAATTCTAACAATATAAAAGATAACAGCAGTAAATGGCAATACAGGTGTATGAGAATTCCACTTTGTCGCAGGAAATCTTTGAAGCAAGATATTCTCTCTATCAGATAAAGGCTTTCATATTTCAGATGGCATTGCACTATAAACTTGAAAGGAACAATATTCAGAACTGTTACCTAAAATAATGGTGCATAAAGAGAGGCAGTCATCCATTCACTGCAGTCGGTTTATTTTAAGGAAATTCTGTGTGTAAAGGGAAACATTTGTGACTATTTTGCAACTCGGGTGGCAATTAAAAAAGTCATAAATGAGCTAAAAAAATAAAGAGATAATGGGGGTGATTTCTAAAGGCAAATAGGCTATTGACTTTGTATTGAATTTTTCACTTTACAAGGGAATTTTCCCTTAGCCTAGTAAATGTGGTGAAAGTTTACTTAGCAAAGAATAACCAATCACATGCAAGGAAAATAAAGAAGAAAAAAATCTGCAAAAGTTTGGATGATGGACATCATCAGGTTCCTAGTAAACCATCCCCCGCTTTGACTATTTAAATAGCATAAAAAAAAGGGGGAAAAAACTCTGCGCTAAACCCACTTACAAGTGAGGAAACATTGATATATGACCTCTAAATAGAGGAAGGAATGAAAAAAATGAGTGAAAAATGAATTTAAATAGGGGAGTGCTGCTGCCTATTCAAAGCTCAAATACTTAAACTTCAAAGACATACATACAAAAAAGAAATACGCGCGCAACTCCAAACATTTAAATGTGCAATCACAAGGGAGTGAAATAATGTTATATCAAAACCATATATATCCAGCTCTTTGGTTCGTTCCTTGGCTGTATATTTTACAATATATATTTTTTTATGCTGTTTTTTTCTTTTCTATCCTGAGTTTTTACATATTTTTTATGATGAAGTGACTTGCTGTGAGAATTTTAAAAGTGGATTGGTGCCTGCTGTGAAGTTTTTAAAGTGTTTTTTTTTAATAAATTCTTTGGATATACTACACTATGAGGATCTATTTTTTCTCCCTCCATTTCCACTGAGTCTACGTGATCAGAATTTATTATCCTGCATCTTCCAAGTTGAAAACTGAAATCTGACTACCATTCTTCTTGTGTCATACGGCCTGGAAAGACAGCTGAAGCCTTTTCTCTTCCTTCTTGCAAGATAGAAGCACTCCTCCCCAAGATAGTTGATGGGGCCAGCAGGCTAATGCACAAGCTCATCTGACCTCCTTAAAACCGGGGTCCAAAAATTGGGTAAGAGTCAGTATTTATATTTCTTCAGCTGAATATAAAGATTCAAGTTTCTTCAAGATGTTGGGTTAAAGTCTGCAGCGATTAATGAACTATTGCTTGGAAGTATCTGGTGGTCAGGATTTTCTTTGATATATTTTGTTGAGGACTTTGATCACTCAATTACCTCTTTCTTTATTCATTTTGGGTTTATTTATATCTTTTTTGTTCACCTGGTACAGGGTGTATCAACACATCAATTTTTTCATCACTTTATTTTTTTGATATAACATTATTTCACTTCCTTGTGATTGCACATTTAAATGTTTGGAGTTGGGCGCTTATTTCTTTTTTGTATGTATATTTAAATAGCCTGCAAACTCTAACAATGAAGGTCTTTTATTTGCTTTCTAAAACCTGCCATGTGGTTGCAGGTAAGAAAATTGCTTGATTTCCCCATCAACACAGTCAGTGGGGTTACCCTCCTGTGGAGCCATTGTCTTCTCCCAGAGGTGGGGTGTGGGAGGCTGTCCCAGCCGGGAGAACACAGTGATTATTGTCAGTAGCCATAGACATGGGCAATAATCTCATGAAAAGTCCAGCAGACTGGTGCTCCAAATTAATTTTTCTTGCTGCCCCTCACTGAGTTGTTATGCTGTTGCTGCATTCTCCTCCAGCTATCAGGTGCGAGCTAAATATTCAAAGCTGAAAGACTTTAAACAGAATGCCTGGATTTCTGGTAAACATAGTTTGAGGCGGAAGCCATATTAAGGGGGGGGGGGACTATAAACTTCAAATCTCTGTAGTCTATGCTCAGCAGGAAAAGCCAGGAAGGCTTTATATTCTTTTCTTGGGAAAAGCCTTCTCTCTTGGCACCATGCGTATCCAAGTAGTACAGAGCCGTTGGAATGAGCAACTCAAGAAGGCCTGGGAGTAGGGGAGTAGGGTATGGTGAATAGGTTTGCAGGGGTTGAAAGCACTATCCACATCATGGGATTAATGCATCTGTTGGACCTGCTACCTTGTCCCTAGCGGAGAGAGTTGCACGTCCTCTGGAGCAGCTGAACTGTCAGTCGAGATACCACCACTTCGGCATCAGCTCAAGAGGGGGGCTCCCTTCCATCATAAGACTCTACAGCTTCACTAGTAGATGGTGGGTGGGTCATTGGCACATCTTTAAGACCAGAAATACCGCTGACTAAAAAATACCATTAATCCTTTCCCTTGTACTCAAAACCCACTAGTTGAGATTTTTATCGTTTGACTTCATCTCACTTTACCACAATCACAGGGTGCAATTATATTACATTGTACCACGCATTCTCCCTGCCTAACGTGTGTTCTTTATTATCTAGTAAAACTCCATCTGACAGCTTGCAGGATATAAAGACCACCTCTAGTGCACCAATGATCATCTACAGGGCCCCAGCGTTAGCTGGTGGAAGAACCATCATAAAGACTGTCCCTTTTTTTCTGTGCTATTTATGCTGTCTAATGCCGACCTGTGTTCTCCCAATCTTTTTTTTTTTATAAATTCTTTATTTTTCTTTTTCACAAAAATAGTAAAACAATTTTAGATATATCGATACAACACAACCTCTATTTTATGCCTAATCTTCTCTTGGCTATCGCCAATTACTATTACTCACACTCTGAGGTTGTATGACCTTTAAACTAGCTCATAGTTTATTCAAACTTTCATAGAAATCTAATATGAGACCGCTCAATTTCTACTTTTGTTACATTTTCTCCCAATCTTGAAGGATGCGGCAGAGCATGGAGGACCAATCTTAACCAGTGGCCCCTTCAGGGGTGGTGCTACACAGTAAGGCCCCGTACACATGAGGAGATCTCTGCTGGAAACGGTCCGCTGGACCGTTTCCAGCGGAGATTCCTTCTCCGGATTTGGATCCAAGCCATCGGATCAAAATCTGCGCGGAATTCATCCGCGGTGACGTGTCGCGCCGTCGCCGCGACGATGACGCGGCGACGTGCGCGACGCTGGAAGGTAAGTACTTCCACGCATGCGTCGAATCATTACAACGCATGCGAGGGAGGGGAGCGGACGGATTGATCCGGTGAGTCTGTACAGACCACCGGATCAATCCGCTGGACTGGATTCCAGCGGATAGATTTTGTAGCATGCTACAAAATTTTTATCTGCGGATAATCCGTCGGCTGGATTTTTATCCGCCGAGATTTGTCCGCTAGGCCGTACACACGACCGGATCTATCTGCTGGAACTGATCAGCGGATCAATCCCAGCGGATAGATCCGGTCGTGTGTACGGGGCCTAAGTGTAAATCTGTTAGAGAAATTAGATGCTTATTTTATAATCATTTATGAATGCTTGAAGTAGAATTATTTCATACATATAGAGAATGTCTCCATTTTTAGTGTTAGATGATTTCTCTTGACACAGGTGTTCTTAAAATGTATTTGGATAGTTCATTTTAAAGAGGAGTTCCACCCAAATTTGGAACTTCCTCTTAACCCACTCCTCTCCCCCTTACATGCCACATTTGGCATGTAATTTTTTTGGGGGGGGAGTGGGGGCTTCAGCACGAGTGGGACTTCCTGTCCCACTTCCTCCTTCCTGTAGGCAACTAAGCTTAATCGCCTTCAGGAAGGGGCTGCTGTAGGCGATCGCCTAGGACACGTCACAGGTCCTAGGCGATCTCCTGGCCAATTACACGGCGCGGCGCCGTGCCGCGCCGCTCGCGCATGCGCAGTGCCGCGCCGCTCGCGCATGCGCAGTGGGTGCCCGGCCGTGAAGCCGAAAGCTGTCACGGCCGGGTGCCCACACCGAAGATGAAGACGCCGGCCGGGGAGGGGGGGAGAGGAGCGGAGCCCCGGCCGGCGCGTCGCTGGAGCGCTGGAGCAGGTAAGTGCCTGTTTATTAAAAGCCAGCAGCTACACTTTTTGTTGCTGCTGACTTTTAATAAACATAAAAATGTCTGGAACTCCCCTTTAAGTTCACTAATTAGAGAAGATAAACATTTTGGGGCAGATCCTCAAAGAAATTACGCTGGCGTATCTCTTGATACGCCGCGTAATTTCAAATTTTGCGCGTCGTATCTTTGTTTTGGTATCCACAAAACAAGATACGACGGGATCTGTGTTAGATCCGACAGGCGTACGTCTTCGTACGCCGTCGGGTCTTGGATGCAATTTTTCGGCTTCCGCTAGGTGGCGTTCCCGTCGTAATCCGCGTCGAGTATGCAAATTAGCTATTTCCGACGATCCACGAACGTACGACCGGCCGTCGCATTTTTTTACGTAGTTTCCGTTCGGCTTTTCCCGGCGTATAGTTAAAGCTGCTATATGGTGGCGTACTCAATGTTAAGTATGGCCGTCGTTCCCACGTCTAATTTTGAAAATTTTACGTCGTTTGCGTAAGTCGTCCGTGAATGGGGCTGGACGCCATTTACGTTCACGTTGAAAACAATGACGTCCTTTCGACGTCATTTGGAGCAATGCACCCTGGGAGTTTTTACGGATGGTGCATGCGCAGTTCATTCGGCACGGGGATACGCTTCATTAAAATGAAACACGCCCCTACCTGCCCAATTTGAATTACGCGCCCTTACGCCGAGAGAGATACACTATGCCGCCGTAACTTATGGCGCAAATTCGTTGAGGATTCAAACCAAAGCCAAGTAAGTTACAGCGGCGTAGCGTATCTTACATCTGCGCCGGGCGCAGCGTATGTATGTGGATCTGCCCCTTTGACAACAGTTGAAATATAGCTGGTGAGATAAGAAAGTCTTCAAGAAAAAGTAATAAAACTCCTTATAACAGGTGGTTTAAAATAATTATGTTGAACAAGGGGAAGTCATGTACAGTACATTAATTAAGTTTGACAGCGTCAAACAAAGGTCTGCTTGTGCCCTAATTAAAACGGTTAAAATACAGTTTTTAATGTATGTATTAATAATTAGACAATGTTGAAAAAAGCAGTTGGCTTTGCTTCGTGTATATACAGTATATATATATATATATATATAGCCCTCAAAATATTGAATTGAAAGCTGTTATGTTCCCCGCGCTTTGAACAACCAGGCGGCGGCAGCGGCTCTGGCTCATCTGCCTTACCCAGCACAGGTAGGCTGCAATGTGGGGGGACTCCTGGCTGCAATGTGGGGGGACTCCTGGCTGCAATGTGGGGGGACTCCTGGCTGCAATATGGGGGGACTCCAGGCTTCAATATGGGGGGACTCCAGGCTTCAATATGGGGGGACTCCTGGCTGCAATGTAGGGGGACTCTTGCTGCAATGTGGGGGAACTCCTGGCTGCAATGTGGGGGGCTCTGGCTGCAATGGGGACATTTTGCTGCATTGGGGACATTTTGCTGCATTGGGGACATTTTGCTGCATTGGGGACACGTGACTGCACTGGGGACACATGCTGCATTGGTAGACATGGGCAGGCTGCATTTTTGGGCACGGATAACGTTTTTGTTAATATTTATTTTTATAACTTAATTCTGCATAAAACATTTAAGTGTAATTTCATGAGATTTATGAGGGCGTGTCTAGGGGCGGGATTAGGGGTGGGACATGGTAGGGGTTGGGCGGGGCAACTGGTGGCGAGTACGCCTTGAGGCCTGGCTAGTAGCTCAGGACTTGAAACTTTGAGCCCTGTGTGTGTGTATATATATATATATATATATATATATATATATATATGTATGTGTGTGTGTGTGTGTGTATATGTATATGATGTAACTGATACAGTATTTTTTGGGGGAACCAATATATATAAATACATACATATAGGATTATATAGTAAGACATAACGCATAAGGTGGGGTTATTGAAAGTTCATTCTTCCAAAGTCATAAATCTGTTATCCTTGAAGTTATGGCTAACATAGCTGGGTGCCAGACTATCCAATACTCTAACTAGGAGGATTCTACATATATGAAGTATTGTACAGTAGAACATATCCAGGCAGTTGAATTTGTATTCCTCCCTAGATCCTCAGCTATGTGACTTTGCAAAGATATTTGCCTGGCCACATAAGTGAATGTTGGTGAAAATGTTGGGAGAATTTCTAGTCTAGTTGCCGTATACAAAATAGCCTGCAGTACATTTAATGCTGACACTGAATGTCCTTCTATTATGTGTGTGTATATTACATTCTACTGCTGACAGTTACCGAAATACCGGAAAACCGTCATTTAATTCTGGCGTATTCGAGAAGTTGCAGCATTTGCCAGCTGTTTTGTTCAGATAAAATTGAGGTTCGCTTAATTTTCTTTTTATCAGAGTCGGTAACGAGTCCATTGTCAACGCTCCCCTGTTGATCAGCCTCTTACCTGCACAGTGGGCATGGGCCATGCTGTTCTAAAGTAGAGGAATGATAAAAGACTTCCTGATTCCTGCAGAGTCTCATGAACAGCTCAGTCGTGTTTAGGGAAATGCTGTATATTTCATAATAAACAAAATATTATTTTTCCAAACATGGCACTGTCTTTAGATTTTTAAATAATAAAATAACTAAAGATAGAGGGGCACGCACTATATACTCCATCATAAATGCATTGACCCAATAACCAGTTATTAGTAATTTTTCTGGCTGTGCACCATTCTGCTGGTCAATTTCATATTATGATTATAAATATTGGAGGGGTGGGGATCGGGAGTTGCTTCTAAAAAGCGTGAAGTGCATTAGATACATCGCATTGCTTGGATACACTCCATCCCCGGTGTCTGAATTCAGTAATTGAACTGGGTTTGTTTTTTTCGAATATTGTTGTGTTTTATTCTGGTTATTTTTCTTTGTTTCTTTTACTGTATGTTTTCCATGGGATAAATACGTTGGTCTATTTATAAAAAAAAGTGAAATGTCACTATATTTCTATAGGAATGTATAGGCATGAGCCATAAAGAATGTTCTCTGTGTTTTGTCTAATAGGTTTATTTCTTAGGATCCTCAGCTCCATCCTCTGGCCACAATGTGTTATTTTACGGAAAATGCCTCATTATGGCCACTAGATGAAGCTGACAATCAAAGGTAATAAACCTTTTAGACAAAAGACTGGGAAGTTTTGTTATGGCTGGACAAATGCTTGTGTCATTAGCCCTGTTCATTTTTTTATATAAATGGAAAAAAGTTGCGCTAATAATGTACATTTAAATAAGATATACTGTGACCAGCATAACTATGTGCAAACCATAAATGTAGTGTCTTTAAGTAACCTGTAAATATCAACATGTCAATGAGTGAAAAAAGAATGCAAAAACAGTGCACATTAAGTATGGAGCATATCGCTATAAAGTCCACAATGATTAATATGTAGGAACAATGTTCATAAGAGTAATCTCCCAAGTGAAAATAAGAATTCCAAAACCAATCCAAGAAAATAGTGATGAGAGAAGCACTGCCACCAAGATCAAACACTGCCTCTTACCGAAAGGGAATGATCTCTAAATTATAGGAGATCAAAAACAGCGTTCAAGATGGTATCCTCAAACGTATCTCCAACCCGGGACAATAATATGGTAGATGGTCTCAGTCAATATGCCAACAAGGAATATAGATGGGAAGGAAGAAGGAACTTGCATAGTATAAAATCCTTTGGTTTATTCAATAGTAAAAAACAGATACAGGTACACTTACATCAATTCAGTAGATATTAAGCATCTTCAATAAACAGCAAGCCGGCCACTTCCCCACACATGCAGACTGTATCTTCCGGGTCTGATCACTGAACGCGGTGACGTCAGAACGTCGCCTCCCTACGTTTCGTCTCGAAGGGGACGTGGTCACGGGATACAGGCGGGTTTATGAATCACCGCTTAAGTACACAAATCGTATGGTGCAGCCTCGATATGAGTCACAGAGCAGCCGTACCTCTGCCATCTTGGTTGATGGAAATTTTACATAGATGAAAAAAAGTTGTAATAAATCTATCTTAAGTTAAAAAGCGAAAAGACTGTAATCCTTCCAGCAATCAAACTAATGATCCCTTAAAAGCATTGTGCACCATAAGGTACGTATTATGCCATATACCCAAAAATGATCAACATAAAACTGGCATATAGATCTAAATGTAGTGTCATAATTGAGAACACTAATAAAAGGCGCTAAAAGTTCCCAGAGATGAGCTCTATAAACCTCAATGCGTCCAAAAGTGTCCGGCAGATCCAAAATCATACATTTTCTATTAGACCAAGACACATGATGTATTAAATGGAGCAAGAGCAAATAACCCCACAAAATGTTATGATTTAAGCGGGCACTAGCACACAGCTTCAACATCTAAGCCCCTAAAAAATATAATAATAATTTGTATAAAAATCCCATCCAATTATCACCAGATGGATTTAACTTAGGAATTCAAATCCATAGAAAAAAATAAATAATAATAACAATAATAATAAAAAAACAAAGCTGAGTGGGACTCACATCGAGCTTACATCCATTACAAAATAAATTCACTCCTTTGCCAGTGGGTGGCATCAGAAAAACCCAAACAAAGGGGGAATCCATAGATGTAAAGAACAATATGAAAACAATATAAAACATGCCAACATGCCAATATAAAACATATTGTCAACAAGCATTGGCACATTTTAAAGAATGACAAGGTCCTTGGTGATTTATTACCCAGTAAACCCCAGGTAGTATTTCGGGGAGCACCATCCCTGAGAGACAAATTAGCTCCTAACATACTGAATCCTCCGAGTATAGGTTCAATGTTTTTTTCAGGCCTAACAGGATACTTTCAATGTGGCAGATGCCAGGTATGTTCTTTGAATGGATGTAAGGTTAGGAGAACTACCACGTTTCGCTCTATGTGTACCTCAAAGAGTTACACTATAGAGCCGTTCATTACGTGTTCTACCACCGGGGTAGTTTACATGCTTCAATGCCCGTGCGGCCTGCAGTACGTGGGCAGGACCAAACGCCCCCTGCAGGTTCGCTTAAACTAACATATTAACAATATTAGAAGAGGCTATACAAAACACTCAGTGTCCAAGCACTATTTAGCTGTACATAAGAGGGATCCAAACAACACTATTTTTTTGGGCATAGACAAATTTAGCCCCCATTGGATGGGAAGTAATTTGGTACGAAATATATCAAAGTTAGAAATGTCTTGGGTGTATAAAATAAAATTCTACACCCCTTTCGGCCTGAATATAGATGTTGATATCAATTGCTTTATTGACAATTTCTAAATACCTAAAATATTTTTTTTCTTTATATTGTTTTCATATTGTTCTTTACATCTATGGATTCCCCCTTTGTTTGGGTTTTTCTGGTGCCACCCACTGGCAGAAGAGTGAATTTATTTTGTAATGGATGTAAGCTCGATGTGAGTCCCACTCAGCTTTGTTTTTTTATTATTATTTTTATTTTTATTTATTTTTTTCTATGGATTTGAATTCCTAAGGTAAATCCGTCTGGTGATAATTGGATGGGATTTTTGTACAAATTATTATTATATTTTATAGGGGCTTAGATGTTGAAGCTGTGTGCTAGTGCCCGCTTAAATCATAACATTTTGTGGGGTTATTTGCTCTCGCTCCATTTAATACATCATGTGTCTTGGTCTAATAGATAATGTATGATTTTGGATCTGCCAGACATTTTTGGACGCATTGAGGTTTATAGGGCCAAATCCACAAAAGAGATACTCCGGCGTAAGCCGTCGTATCTCTGGTTCTAACTTTGGAACTGATCCTCAGAAGCAGTTTTCCTAAGTTAGGCAGAAGATCCGACATCTGTAAGGGACTTACACTGCCGGATCTTAGGATGCAGTACCGCATCCACCACTGGGGGCATTTCGAGTCGAAATGCCTCTGTTAGTATGCAAATTAGCACTTAGGGCGATCCTCAAAGCTTTTGTGCCTAGTTTTTTCGCCGTAAGTGTTAGTTTGCCTGGTGTAAAACTAGGGCTGCTTTTACAAAGTGTAAAGTTAGTCACACCTTGTAAAGGCCCATTCAAGCGACGGCATTTGGTATGCATTCCCGAGGGAGAACTCCACGGCAATTTGTTAATTCCAAACCGGCATGGGTTCCCCCCCAGGAGCATACCAGGCCCGTAGGTCTGTTATGGGTTGTAAGGAGACCCCCCCTCCGCCGAAAAATTGACGTAGGGGGTCCCCCTACAATCCATACCAGACCCGTATCCAAAGCACGCTACCCCGGCCAGCCAGGAAGGGAGTGGGGACGAGCGAGCGCCCCCCCCCCTCCTGAGCCGTGCCAGGCCGCATGCCCTCAACATGGGGGGGTTGGGTGCTCTGGGGCAGGGGGGCGCACTGCGGGCCCCCCCACCCCAGAGCACCCTGTCCCCATGTTGATGAGGACAGGACCTCTTCCCGACAACCCTTGCCATTGGTTGTCGGGGTCTGCGGGCGGAGGCTTATCGGAATCTGGGAGTCCCCTTTAATAAGGGGGCCCCCAGATACCGGCCCCCCACCCTAAGTGAATGGATATGGGGTACATCGTACCCCTATCCATTCACCTGTAGGCAAAAAGTAAAAGTTAATAAACACACAACACAAGGCTTTTTAAAATATTTTATTATTCTGCTCCGGAGGCCCCCCCTGTCTTCGTTATTAGCTCAATTACCAGGGGGGGCTTCTTCTTCCACTCTCCGGGGGTCTTCTCCGCTCTCCGGGGGTCTTCTCCGCTCTCCGGGGGTCTTCTCCGGACTCCGGGGGGCTTCTTCCATCTTCTCCCCTCTTCCGCTCTTGACTCGGCGAACCCCGGTTCTTCTGCAGCTCTCCGGTGCCTTCTTCTTCAGCGCTGGCTGCCTGCTATGTTTGTGTGTTAGCTCGATTTCTAACAGGCAGCCGGCGCGGTCTTCTGTGACGTCATCTTCTCTTCTGTTCTTCTCCCCTCTTCCGATGTTGCCTCGTCGCCTGTTGTCGCTGTAATGATGGAAGCGCGCCTTGCATCACATTTATATAGGCATCACCGTCCCATCATGCTCCGGCAGGTACCCACGTGGTAAATGTGATGCAAGGCGCGCTTCCATCATTACAGCGACAACAGGCGACGAGGCAACATCGGAAGAGGGGAGAAGAACAGAAGAGAAGATGACGTCACAGAAGACCGCGCCGGCTGCCTGTTAGAAATCGAGCTAACACACAAACATAGCAGGCAGCCAGCGCTGAAGAAGAAGGCACCGGAGAGCTGCAGAAGAACCGGGGTTCGCCGAGTCAAGAGCGGAAGAGGGGAGAAGATGGAAGAAGCCCCCCGGAGTCCGGAGAAGACCCCCGGAGAGCGGAGAAGACCCCCGGAGAGCGGAGAAGACCCCCGGAGAGTGGAAGAAGAAGCCCCCCCTGGTAATTGAGCTAATAACGAAGACAGGGGGGGCCTCCGGAGCAGAATAATAAAATATTTTAAAAAGCCTTGTGTTGTGTGTTTATTAACTTTTACTTTTTGCCTACAGGTGAATGGATAGGGGTACGATGTACCCCATATCCATTCACTTAGGGTGGGGGGCCGGTATCTGGGGGCCCCCTTATTAAAGGGGACTCCCAGATTCCGATAAGCCTCCGCCCGCAGACCCCGACAACCAATGGCAAGGGTTGTCGGGAAGAGGTCCTGTCCTCATCAACATGGGGACAGGGTGCTCTGGGGTGGGGGGGCCCGCAGTGCGCCCCCCTGCCCCAGAGCACCCAACCCCCCCATGTTGAGGGCATGCGGCCTGGCACGGCTCAGGAGGGGGGGGGCGCTCGCTCGTCCCCACTCCCTTCCTGGCTGGCCGGGTAGCGTGCTTTGGATACGGGTCTGGTATGGATTGTAGGGGGACCCCCTACGTCAATTTTTCGGCGGAGGGGGGGTCTCCTTACAACCCATAACAGACCTAAGGGCCTGGTATGCTCCTGGGGGGGGAACCCATGCCGTTTTTTTCATTGAAAATTGGCATGGAGTTCTCCCTCTCAGGAATGCATGCCGAGCGACGCTGTCATTTTTTTTTATAATTATTTGTTTTCCCGGCGCGTCTTTTTTTCACCCGTCGCAACTTTAGTGTCCCGTCGCAATCCACAAAGCCGCCCGGCGTCAATTACGTTCGCGCGATGCACGTCCGGAAAATGACGTCACACGCATGCGCAGTACGGCCGGCGCGGGAGCGCGCCTCATTTAAATTGTAAACGCCCCCCGGAGAGGAGGAACGCCTTACGACGGCGGCACTTAACTTACACTGCTTGAAATTTTTACGTAAGTGCTTTGTGGATCAGGCACTTAGGTAAAAACTTTAAGTCAGTGTAACTTAACTGCTGAAAGTTAAGTTACGCCGCCTGGCTGTGGATTTGGCCCATAGAGCTCATCTCTGGGAACTTTTAGCTCCTTTTATTATGCCTTGTTTCCACTGAATGGAACAGTTCGGGTCAGTCAATTTGGAGCGGTTAGAATGGGCCTGGTCTATTCTCGTGAGCGTTTCCACTGCAAATCGGACCGTCAGGGACCATTCAGGGTTTAGAAAAAATGCCTAGCGCGTCCACCAATCAGTGGAATGTATTGTATCTCTGCCCTGATGGAACCGTTCCATTTTCTATGGCCCCACATCTGAAGCAGGACCCAGAATGGTCCGGTACGGTTCGGTTTAATGGCACACTTTCATAATGGAAACACCCAAAATAGCGTACCGTACCAATCCGCTCAGTGGAAACGAGGCATTAGTGTTCTCAATTATGACACTACATTTAGATCTATATGCCAGTTTTATGTTGATCATTTTTGGGTATATGCCACAATATTTTATTTTTCATCTATGTAAACTTTCCATCAACCAAGATGGCGGAGGTGCGGCTGCTCTGTGACTTATATCGAGGCTGCACCATACGATTTGTGTACTTAAAGCGGAGTTCCGGCCACAAATTGAAAAAAAAAAACTTTTTAAATATAAATACCCCTGTAATACACAAGCTTAATGTATTCTACTACAGTTAGTCTGTAAACTAAGGTCCGTTTTGTTAGGTTGTTACAGCATTTAGACACTTTATAAAACAGAAATTGACTGGGGCCATCTTAAGTGTGGGCATCATGAAGCCAGACTGTATGACTTCCTGGATTTCAGCCTCGCACATGCTCAGTGCTGTACAAGCAGTGTAATGGTTTCAGATCAGGTTTCAATAGCAACGGGAGTGTCAGAGAAAGTTACCGCCCCTTATCTATGCAAAGCAAACCTCTCCTCCCCTCCTCCCCTCCCCTCTCCTCCCCTCCTCCCCTCCTCCCCTCCCCTCTCCTCCCCTCCTCCCCTCCTCCTTCCAGGAACCAGTAAATATAATAAATAATTTGTTCCTGTGCAGATATATCTACATAACAAGATTATATACATCTCTTGTTATATATGTGGTGTGTATACATATACCAGACATGTGCACTGTCAATAAATTCATTTTGTTAGTGCGGTGATGTTAGTGCTGTGATGTTAGTGCGGTGATGTTAGTGCGGTGACGTTAGTGCGGTGACGTTAGTGCGGTGACGTTAGTGCGGTGACGTTAGTGCGGTGACGTTAGTGCGGTGGCGTTAGTGCGGTGGCGTTAGTGCGGTGATGTTAGTGCGGTGACGTTAGTGCGGTGACGTTAGTGCGGTGACGTTAGTGCGGTGACGTCAGTGCGGTGACGTCAGTGCGTGACATTGGTGCGGTGACAACATTAGTGCCCAGTGCAGAGTGGGGGGAGGTACAGATGATCAGGCATACAGAGCGGATCTCTGATTGGTCTGTATGTGAGTACAGTGATCATAGTACAGCCCCGCCTCCCTGCACTAGACTTGTAACACACAGTGCAGAGCTCTGTTTCTATGTACAGGGAGGCGGGGCTGTACAGGGAGGCGGGGCTGTACTATGCTAGGTGCTCTCACATACAGATCTATCAGACAGAGATTCGCTCTGTCTGCCTGATGATCTGTATCTCCGTGCACCGGAGACAGACTGCAGATGGGCGGGTGGTGGAGGGAGAAGGACGGGGGCGGCGGTGACGGACGGGTGGAGGAGCTAGGACGGGGGCGGTGCTAGGACGGGGGGCGGTGCTAGGACGGGTGGAGGAGCTAGGACGGGGGAGGAGTTGGAGAGGGAGAAGAGGAAGGACACCACCTATATGGGCGGCACTGCCCTCCCTCCCTCCCGCCCCCCGAGATGTTCATCCACGGCTGCGATGTTCAGCCCAGCCTGGGGATGATAACACACATATCCCAGGAGGCATAGCAGCACTGGATGCGGCGGGGGGGGGGGGCCATTCCGCCGCGGCGGGGGAATAAGACACTCACAGATAAAAACGTGAGTTTTTAAAAGACAAAAACAAAACATCCCAAATGTATTTAAGGGGGCAGTGTAAAAACGAATGCAAAGAAGTTGTAAAATAGGGTGGAACTCTGCTTTAAGCAGTGATTCAGAACGCCGCCTGTATCCCATATACAATGACCTGTGGATCACCTCATATTATGATAAACATAACATAACATATGATAAACATGTCCAAGCTAGATATGTAAATAACCTGTCACTCAAAGCAAGGAGAAGAAGAACAGACTTTTTATTTAGACAGGGTTTTATCTGGAAGTCTGTTAATTTTCACTGAACAATAAAAGACGATTGTTTAGAGCTGGATTAACTCTGTGTGGCAAAACTGGGCACAGATGATAGGAAATCTTATACTCTACATTGTGACATCTTTAAGTGGTGAAAGTTATTTGTGCCCCCCAAGTTTTGACTGTAATATCTTATGTGTCCCCCTTATATAGCAATCTTAGAGTTGCCACTAGTTCGAGGAAGTGTAAAAAAGGTGAGGAAAAATAAACTTTATTACGTGTTGGTGAAAATAACCTTTAGAGCAGAAATGAAACGTAATGTTTTGAGTGGAGCACAGAAGAGGAAAAAGGCTGCAGAGGAGAAAGAGAAAATGTGCAAACTTCCAAAACTAACATCTTGGCTCAATCCAGGTGCAACGTCAGCCAGTAGTTCTGCTCCTCCAGATGTAGCATCCACATCTACATGCACTCCAATTCCAGCAGAAATACCAATGGTATCATTACCTGATCCTACTGCTGGGGAAAATCCACAAGAGGAAATGCCCACATCTGTATCAGTAATGGAGTTTGCAACCCAAGACCCAGATCCGGGGCTATGGGATATTAGCAATACTAGTACAGTGGATTACTGGATTCGTAGTGGGCCGACAGCATGCCAGAATCATGACTGCAACCTTTTAAACTCAGGCAGAGTGTATAAGGGAACTGGAAGAGAAAATACACAGACAAGGTATTTGTCAAATAATGTCTTTAAACGTGACTTGCGGAATGGCGAGTGTGTAAAGCGTGAATGGCTACTCTATTCGCCATCCCAAGGTCGTTTGTACTGCTTTGCATGTCGCCTATTTTCCAAGACAGAATCTCCCTTTGCTACATCAGGATTCAATGACTGGAAACACAGCAATGTTATTGGTGAACATGAAAACGAAGAAGAACATCACAAGTGCATGACGGCATATTTGATTCGCCATAAAGAAACTGGAAATGTTGATACACTATTACTTCAACAACTTCGCTCAGAGCAGGAGTATTGGCATAAAGTGTTGACACAAGTGGTTTCTGTAATTTGCTTTCTTGCCTCCAGAGGTCTGCCATTTTGTGGAGAAAACCAAATAATTGGGTCTGCTAAAAATGGAAACTATTTGGGTATTCTTGAGCTGTTAAGTGAATTTGACCCTTTTTTGGAAGAACATCTCAAATTGTATGGGAATCCAGGAAAAGGGAACCCATCATATTTATCAGCAAACATTTGTGAGGAATTCATTGAAATAATGGGACAACATGTTCTTTCTGCTATTCTTGAAGAAATAAAAGAATCAAAATATTATTCAATAAGTGTAGATTCCACTCCAGACATCTCACACACCGATCAACTGACATTTACTGTCCGGTACATTCGAGGATGTGAGCCCGTGGAACGTTTTCTTAAGTTCATCCCCATCTTTTCTCATGGAGCAAAGAATCTAGCCGACACTGTTATGGGATTCCTTAAGGAGAACAAAATTCCACTATCCAACTGTCGTGGTCAGTCATATGACAATGCCTCAAATATGTCTGGACGCTATACTGGATTGCAAGCACGGATTCTTCAGTTGAATGAGTTTGCCATGTATGTCCCCTGTGCTGGACACAGCCTGAACCTGGTGGGAGTAAAAGCAGCAGAGTGTTGTCTACAGTGTGTAAAATTATTCGACTTTGTTCAGCGTCTTTATTCATTCTTCTCTGCTTCCACACATCGATGGAATGTTCTTGCAACATCTCTTGGAAAAAACATTGTGGTCAAGCGTCTGTCTGACACAAGATGGTCGGCACATTTTGATGCTGTTCATGCTTTACATGAGGGTTTTGAGAAAATAAAAAATGGACTAGATTCTGTATCAGCTGACACTGAACAGGAAGTAAACACAAGGCGAGAGGCAAAAGGATTGAGTGACAAAATGGAAAACCTGGAAACGATCTTCCTCACAATTCTTTGGAATGACGTTCTTGAAAGAGTCAACAAAACAAGCAAGGTCCTGCAATCAGAGGATATGAACATACTTGTTGCCATGAACCTTCTTGAGTCTCTAAAAACGTATCTTCAGGATACTAGAGACAGATTTAGTGCATATGAATTGAAAGCCAGGAGTAGGTGTCCAGATTCAGAATATAAGGAAAAACGGCAAGGAAAGCGAAGTGTACGCCTCACTAGATATGACGGATCAGAAGAAGAGGTACTTCTCAGTAAAAGTGAAAAGTTTAAGGTGGAAACATTCCTTCCTGTTCTGGACTCTCTAATTCCTGCACTGACAAAACGTGCAGAAGCTTATTCATCGATTAGAAATATGTTTTCATTCTTCTGTGAATTAAAAACAATTAGTTCTGATGACCTAAAAAAAAGGTGTGAATACTGTACCTGGCTAATGTTTATCAGAAAGATCTTGATTATGGTGACCTACTAAATGAATGTGAGCATCTCAAGCACTACATGATTCTTGATCAAAATTGTGAGACTCTTCCTGCATTGTACAGAAAAATTATTTCAGACTTGAAATCTGTTTTTCCGAATGTGGAAATTGCACTCAGAGTGTTCATGTGCATGATGGTGACCAACTGTGCAGAAGAGCGTTCGTTCTCAAGATTGAAACTGATAAAAAATGAGCTTCGCAGCACAATGGGGCAGCATCGTTTGAACTGGCTTTCACTAATGTGCATTGAAAATGACATCCTAAAAACCATTGACTTCAAGCCAGTTATAAAGGAATTCTGTACAAAAAAGTGTCGCAAATTTAATAAATGATTAGTGTTTTTGTACTGTCTCATTTCAATCAGTAATGTCTTGTTTTTCAATTTCTTGCTTTTCAAGCTCATGTTATATTGTTCAAACATTGTGTTAATGTTTAAACACAGATTTTGTTGAAAGTACCAATAAATATCGCCTTATTGATAATTTGCATTTTTATTCTCGTGCGTGATTGTGTAGACAGGGCCCCAGTGCACTGTATTGCCCGGGGGCCTATAATGCTCTTAAGATGGCACTGGTACTGGGAGCTTTCTCTCTCTGGTCACTAATCAAGGAGGTGTGATTACTGTGTGTCTAAAACCCCACAGCACCAATCAGTTTTTCCAAACCATCACTGCCCTGTATTGGCTCTCTGGCTCTGTACAGCAGAGAGACAGGAAACATGCAAAAACGAAACTAGAAACTACAGGTACATTATATGATTGATTTGTATCTATTTGTAATAGTTTTTAAAAGGAATCAGTTAACTATTATGTCTCTATACCCTGTAAACAGTCATTTCAGCAAAACATTTTTTTTTATTTACAACTCCTTTAATCTAGAGGTATAAAAGCAAATCCACCGCTGGAATCACTTTTATCAGAAAGCCTTTTGCCTGAGGAAAAAGGATACCAGGATTATGGCATCTAGCTGCAGCCAAAACCCTGGTATTTAACTGTAAAGTACTGATGTACATTTACAGTTAGGGAGTCGGCAAGTGCTTATTTCAGGAGAGAAGAGCCCACGGATGACCTATTCAGTGCCCTGCTCCTCCTTCTGCATCCAATCAACAGGCCAGAGATGGAAAAGTGATTAGTGCTGAGTAAGGCCATTTAGACACGCTGCACAACTGCTATACAGGAGAGTAAAGGTGAGGTTATAAAAGTTGTTAGAGGAGTATTTCTTTTTATTAATGGGACTTCAGATGGTTTTAGGTCAGTGGTTCTTAACCTGGGGGTAGGGACCCCCTCTGGGGTTGAATGACGATTTGCCAGGGGTCACCATATTCTGGGCTGTTCCTGAAGCCTGTACCGCTCTCCCAGTCTTTTTGCGGCCACCCAGCAGGGCTGTTCCTGGAGCCTGTGGCCACATAACTGGGCTGGTCCTGGAGCCCGCGACCGCCCACTCAGCCTCTTCGCAGCTGCCCATTCAGTTCACAGCATGGCTGGGGGGCAGACACTAGAGGTCAGCTGACTGGTGAGGAAAGTGAAGTGGGAGGGGCTGGTAGAGACCCCATCTCCTAATTTAGGCATAGGTGTCACTGGTGCTAGACACCACAAAGTCAGGGACACAGCGAGTAACACTACCTGCGATTTGAGTTGCCATTAAAAGTCCCCACTACAGTTCTCAGATCAGCCGATGACCTTGATCAAGAGCACCTAAGTTGGCTCATCAGAACTCCCCCCAGCATTGCCACTCATTCCAACTCCCCACCAGCACTGCCACTCATCCCACCCCCCCCCCACCCCACCAAGGAGTAGGAGAAAGAATACAAATAGAGAATACATGGAAGGGAAAGGAAAAAAAGGGGAGGAACAATGAAAAAGGGAGAGAAAGAATAAGAGAAAGAGAGGGATGGGGGGGGGGGGGGACAAGAAATTAGGATAGAGAGAGATAAAAGGGAAAGAGTGGTTCTTAAAATGTACCAGAAGGGGTTTTAATAAAGTACGTGTGGAAGTGACTCAGGGAGCACTAAATATCTGTGGGTTGGGGGCGCAAATTACTCGTCTTGCCTTGGGTGCTGACAGCCCATGCTACGAAAATAATTTTACTGTTAGGGGTCCCCACAACTTGGGAAATTTTATCAAGGGGTCACGGCACTAGAAAGGTTGAGAACCACTGTTTAAAGTAGAGGTACACCACCATCTGGCTGTTCTGCCCCACTTTTATGTATTTTTTATGTCTTGTATTGAACTGCATTAGGTTGTTGTTGTTTTATAGTATGCTGACATCTAGTGGAACCTGTGTCAGAGTAATTAGAGGTTAGGGCTGAGTGACTCTTCCAGGCAGCTCTCCGGAGCTCCCCCTGGTTCAAGAATGTTGGAGAATATTCTAGAAATTAGTGGGCAGAAGCTAGGAGGAATGTCTTGCATATTTAGGGACCTTTAGCCAATCCCCAGGAAGTGGGCCTGGCAGGCAACTACGGAGCCCTTAAATAGAGATGAGTCATGCCAGCAAGGGAGTCGTTACATAGGATGAAGATGGAGTGCTAAGGGAAACTGTTGGAGGCCCTCGAGGGCTCTACCGTGGGCCTGGGGGGTCAGATGGCTGGCCTAGAAGGATCCTACTACAGGACAAGTTGGAGGAGGATTACCTGAGAGGCAGCAGGAGCCAGATGAGACAGAGTGAATAGATCAGCACAGTGTAGGGACAGACAAGGGAAGAAACTTCCACATGCAGCAGGTTTCTCTTGAAGACAGCAGAGTGCTAAGTCTTCAGCCTTGCTCTGGGAGATCTCCAGTGTGACATTTGTGAAGACTGGGAGAAGAAACAGCCAGATGGGCTGGTGAAGCAGTAGCCAGGTGGGTTAGCGTTTCTGCAAGGAATAGAGCTGGGACCAGTACCCAGCTGCAAATGCAGTTTGGCTAGGAACACCTACTCCTCCAGACTGACATCTACCCATCATGGTATTTAAATGTTTGTATAACCCTCTTTAGGAGCCAGCCCACTGTTTGCATCATGGCTGAGGGCTCTTGGGAGGAGTACTGAGGCAGGATTCCGGGATGTTTTCATGGAGCCTTGTACAGCACCCTGCCGCAGCCCCTTCAACTAGCCATGTGATGTTGGCACTGGATCTAAAATGAGGTATGTAATAAAGAATGTTTTTTTTTTCCTTTCTTTTTTTTCTTTTAAAACATGTTGTTATTAGCATGTTAGCAAGGGAAGAAAAAATATAAACTGAATAAACTTCAGCTTTTTAAATTTTTCAGGTTGAATGGTTGTCATGAAGACCAATATTACCTAAAGGTAGTCAAGACAAGACAGGTAGTAACTGTAAATGCCAATCCACTATGCTTGATGCACATGTCACCATCAAATCCCCATAAGTCTTTCTGTCATAATATAAAATGTCAGCGGCTATAACGTATAGGATAGACACATTCACTACCATGAAAACCAAGCAGAGCAGCAGTAATGTACACACAAATGTATTAGTCTATATTGTTACTTTTATAAAGAACCCTTCCCTTGTATTTCTACGAAGTGCCATCTGGGATTTGTGGAATCTTAATCATACAGAAGCATATGCTGTATAGCTGAAGCTGTAGAGATAACATTGTGGAAAAATTAGGAACGTGCCAGAAATTTGCTCAGCTCTGTACCTGTACGCTTTAGAGCTGCAGAGATGACGGTGAGTTTTTTCCAACCTAACAGTAACTAGTCTTAATCCTCCTGCTACCTATCCTGCCTAACTGACAAAAAAAGGGTTGGATGCTTATCTGCAATTAGTCCTCTCTGGTCTGGTTACGTGGTTCCCCTGTGTTAGTGAACAGCTGCTGCAGGGAAGAGGAGGGGGTGCTAAGAATGGTTGGGAATTCCAGGAGCAGTGATGTCACCCATGGGCTCCCATGTCCAATCTGCTATCAGTGCTCCCTCCTCTCCTTTGCAGCAGCTGCTCACTGACATGGGGGAGACGGATCACATGACCAAACCGGACTAAAAATAGGTAAGAATATATTTTTTTTTTAGGCAGGTTGGGTAGCAGGGGTAGTGGGTGGGCGGGAGGGAACATTTTCAAGACTAGTTAGTGTTAGCCTGGATTTCTACTTTAAAGTAAATGTAAATCTAATTAATAAAATCTCTTTAATGTGTTAATGTAATTTTAAAAGTAATTTATAAATATTTTAAATAAGTATCTACTTAATTAAAATAGTACCTGGTGATACTTCCTTGCTTAGAACTTCATGTCATAGGGTGACACTACTCTTTTCCTTGTATTTTGAAACACATCGGGCCAGATTCAGAAAGACTGGCGAATTTTTAGGCGGGCGTAGCGCATCTCATATACGCTACGCCGACGTAACTTAGAGAGGCGAGTACCGTATTCAGAAAGAACTTGCGCCCTAAGTTACGGCGGCGTAGCGTAAATGGGCCGGCGTAAGCCCGCCTAATTCAAATTATCAAGGCAGTGGGCGTGTTGTATTACAATAAGCCGTGACCCCATGTAAATGAGGGGCCGACCAAACGGAGCATGCTCAGAATCACGTGGCAAATACTCCCTAAGATACGTCGGCTCAATCAACGCCCATCCCCATTCATGTACGACTAAGGCCCGGTACACACGAGCAAACATGTACGATGAAACCGGTCCGTCAGACCGTTTTCACCGTACATGCCTGCCAGAGGGCTTCTGTACGATGGTTGTACTAACCATCGTACAGAAGTCCGCGCGTAAACAATACGCGGGGCGTGTCCGCGTCGTCGCCGCGGCGATGACGCGGAGACGTGGGCGGGCCTGCCATTTAAAGGCTTCCACGCATGCGTCGAAGTCATTCGACGCATGCGAGGGACGGCGGGCGCTCGGACATGTACGGTAGGTCTGTACTGACGACCGTACATGTCCGAGCGGGCAGGATTCCAGCGGACGGTTTTAAAACACGTCCAGGAATATTTGCCCGCTGGGAAAAGGCCCGGCGGGCAAATGTTTGCTGGAATTCGGCCCGCTCGCGCCTACACACGACCGAACATGTATTCTGAAACTGGCCCGCGGACCAGTTTCAGCATACATGTTTGGTCGTGTGTACGGGGCCTTACACAAACGACGTAAAATACGACGCTGTTCCGACATCCATACCTTAACATGACTTACCCCTGCTTTATGAGGGGAAAACTTACGCCGGACATACGCCTTACATAAACGGCGTAGCTAAATCCGACGGGCGCAAGTACGTTTCTGAATCAGCGTATCTTGCTCATTTGTATATTCGACGTGTAAATCAACGGAAGCGCCCCTAGCGGCCAGCGTAAATATGCACCTAAGATACGACGGCGTAAGAGACTTACGTCAATTCGTATCTTGGACAAATTCTGGCGTATTTGATTCTTTGAATCGGGCGCATAGATACGACGCCTCACATTCGGACTTACGACGGCATATCTGGAGATACGCCGTCTTAAGTCCTTTCTGAATCTGGCCCTTATTGTGTATCCATCACTTTACATTGTACTTCTTTATGTAATGTATAAAGACCTTTGCACTGAAATCTAGTGCTATTCATTGTAACTACAATTGTTAATTGTATTTCTGAAGTGGTGCGATCCAGGTTAGCTTTGCAGTTTAGGTTACTTAGTATAGTCCAGCCATTATAGTGGAGACAAGGCATAGAAGGTCATTGTCCCGGCTCAGTTCACACTGCCGCGACAATGAACTCTCAAGTCGCACCACATTAACGGCAATGGAACTGTTCTAATTGGCACGACTCAAGTAGCAGCGACTTAGAAAGAGGTTCCTGCACTACTTTTGGTAGATGATAGGCTTAGCAATGGCATGCAATGCTAAGCCGCTGCTAACAAAGCAAACAGAATATTGGCATGCATAAAAGGGGATTAAAGGAAATAAAATGATAATTCTCCCACTCTACAAGACTCTGGTCTGGCCGCACCTGGAGTATGCTGTCCAGTTCTGGGCACCAGTCCTCAGGAAGGATGTACTGGAAATGGAGCAAGTACAAAGAAGGGCAACAAAGCTAATAAAGGTACCGGAGGATATTAGTTATGAGGAAAGGTTGCAAGCACTGAACTTATTATTTCTGGAGAAGAGACGCTTGGAGAGGGGATACGATTTCAATTTACAAATACCGTACTGGTGACCCCACAATAGGGATAAAACTTTTTTTGTGGAAGGGAGTTTAATAAGACACGTGGTCACTCACTAAAATTAGAAGAAAAGAGGTTTAACCTTAAACTGCGTAGATAGTTCCAGGGGCGGACTGACCATTGAGGCTCTCGGGCACTGCCCGAGGGCCCCATGCCACTAGGGGGCCCCATCAGGGTTGCCAGGCTCAGTAAAACCAGGGACAGTATGTACAAATCTGTGTTTTTTTTACATCTGTCCCTGATCTGTCCGAAACCGACATGCTTTTGATGTGAAAATCCCGAGATTTTAGCTGCCCCACCTCTGTACTGCCTCCTGGCTTGGTGGCCATCTGTAAGCCCGGGGGCCCCATAATCTTCTATTGCCCAGGGGCCCCATGAGTTGTCAGTCCGCCCCTGGATAGTTCTTTACTGTAAGAGAGGCAAGGATGTGGAATTCCCTTCCACAGTCGGTGGTCTCAGCGGGGGCATCGATAGTTTAAAAAAACTATTAGATAAGCACCTGAACGATCACAACATACAGGAATATACAAGGTAATACTGACATATAATCACACACATAGGTTGGACTTTTCTTTTTTCAACCTCACCTACTATGTAAAATACAGCCACAGCACAGACAGAAGAGTTTTAGGTTGCTTTCAGATAGGTGGAAGTGTTTTTTTTGTCCCCTGAAAAGCGACCAACTATGGATCGCTTTTCAGAGAGTGGTGGAACAGCAGCTGACAGTTGTTCACAAAGGTGTTAATGCCGCTTCCTGATGCTTGTTTTTTTTTTTTGCTTTTTTTCATTGCTGTGCGGCAATTTTACATTGCAGAATTTAAAACATTTACTGTGCATTAGTGGTCCGTCATCACTGAGTAATGTTTTCTCATATAGAACATTTTGTCACTGTTTCTCAAAGGTGTTTACAAAGACGACCTTGAAAAAGACATCCAAGAGTTCAAGTTAAATACTTCAAGTGCAAATGGGCCATAAGAAGATGCATCAAATGTAATTATTCACACTAATGCACCTCAAAGGTCAATGGTCACTTCAGTTCACTGACAGAGAAGAGACATCTTTTGAAGTTGGCAGGATTGTGGTGGAAGTGTTATCTCTGCACCAACACCCTTTAGCTGATACATGGATGGATTTGGAAAATGTACTGGATGAAGGATGACGCTTTATTAGGAGGTTTACGCACATAACACATTATTTTAGTAGCCTACATATGCAGAATTACATTGCAAAAAGAGATCAAATGAATTCTTCATATTCTTCTTTCTGGATACTGTATTTTATGCTTTTTTTCAATGAAACCATTTTACTGCCTCTTCTGTGTGGCTCATTGATTTATTTCAGCTGCAAAATACATCAGTGACATGCCAACATGTTTGCCAAGCTGCCTAATAATGACAGATTTGTGTTATTTATATGAAAGAAATATTAACACCCCCCCCCCCCCCAATTTTTTTTTTATAATAATTAAATAATATATTGCAAATCCTGCCGTCGTTTTTTTTTTTTTGATCTTTTTGTCCTGTATTTTCATTTGGTGATCCAGCCAATAAAACACATCTAGCTAGATTCACGTACGGCTGCGCTTCTTTAGGTCGGCGTAGCGCATCCCATTTGCACTACGCCGACCTAAGATAGTGACTTAGTACTGTATTCACAAAGCACTTGCCTCCTAAGTTACGTCGGCGTAGCGCAAATGGCCCGGCGTAACCCCGCCTAATTCAAAATAGGCAGGTAGGGGGCGTGTTGTATGGTAATGAATTCACGATTCATTACCATGCATGTAAATGAAATACAGACAGAATTCTCACCGCTCCAGGTGAGCCTCGTGATGATCAGGGGTTGTTGAACCACCAGGGTGCTGGCAATGCGGTAATGGCAAAAAACAAAAGAACAAAAGCTGGACAGCCGCACTCCAAAATTTTCTTTAAAAGAGATGTCTTTATTTTCAACTGTGCATACAGTCACTGCAAGCCCACAAAAATCAGTATGGCCAACGTTTCACACTGGCGTCAGTGCTTAGTCATGGCTAAGCACTGACGCCAGTGTGAAACGTTGGCCATACTGATTTTTGTGGGCTTGCAGTGACTGTATGCACAGTTGAAAATAAAGACATCTCTTTTAAAGAAAATTTTGGAGTGCGGCTGTCCAGCTTTTGTTCTTTTGTTTTTTGCCATGTAAATGAAATGCCGATCGTACGGCGCATGCTCAGTATCACGTCGCAAATACTCCTTGCTTTCGACGTGAACGTAACCTACGCCCAGTCCCATTCTGAATCGGCTTACGCAAACGACGTAAACGACGTGAAATTCGACAGCTGTCCCAACGTCCATACTTAACATTGGCTGCGCCATCTTTTTGGTGGTTTATCTTTACGCCTGAAAACGCCTTACTGCACGGGCGTGCGTACGTTCGTGAATAGGCGTATCTTGCTCATTTGCATATTCTCGCCGTAAATCGCTGTACATGCCCCTAGCGGCCAGCATAAATATGCAGCTAAGATACGACGGCGTAGGAGACTTACGCCGGTCGTATCTTCGCAACAGAGAAGCGTATCTCAATTTGAGCATACCGCCTAAAGATACGATGGCGCGGATTCGGACTTACGACGGCGTATCTACTGATACGCCGTCGTAAGTCTTTGTGAATCTAGCTAATCCTGTTTTAGGAATTAGAATCTGCTAGCCCAGGGGACCAGGGCGCCTCTGCAAACATGGAGCATTTTTGCGAGTGCCACACCACAGTACCATGCAGCTCAGTATGGCACCGTTTAAAAAAAAAAGGGCCAGGGACTTCTTTCTCTGCATTTCTGTTTATAAGGCAACCCACTGAAATAATGGGGCCGCCTACACACAGAACCCATTACGCAAAGATGTGAACCTAGCCTCAGATCTTTTACATCACAATCCTGGTATTGCATCAGTGTTCTCAGTCCCCCTGCACATCACCCCCCCATTCACATTACAGTCCTCAGCCCCCCTTCATATCACCCCCTTCACATTCCTGTCCTTATCTCCTTTATAGCACCCCCCTTCACAGCACCCCCTTCACATTCCTGTCCTCACCCCCTTTATAATTCCCCTCTTTCACATTGCAGTCCCCTGCTTACTTTCACATTCCTGTCCTCACCCCTTTATAATACCCCTCTTTCACATTGCAGTCCCCTGCTTACTTTCACATTCCTGTCCTCAACCCATTTATAGCACCCCCCTTCACAACACCCCCCCACATTCCTGTCCTCAACCCCTTTATAGCACCCCCCTTCACAACACCCCCTCACATTCCTGTCCTCACCCCCTTTATAGCACCCCCTTCACAACACCCCCTCACATTCCTGTCCTCACCCCCTTTATAGCACCCCCCCTTCACAGCACCCCCTTCACATTCCTGTCCTCACTCCCTTTATAGTACCCCTCGTTCACATTGCAGTCCCCTGCCTACTTTCACATTCCTGTCCTCACCCCCTTTATAGCACCCCCCTTCACAAAACCCCCCCACATTCCTGTCCACACCCCCTTTTACAACACCCTCTCACATTCCTGTCCTCACTCTCTTTATAGTACCCCTCTTTCACATTGCAGTCCCCAGACCTCCTTCGCATTCCTGTCCTCACCTCCTTTATAGCACCACCCTTCACATTGCAGTCCCCAGCCCCCCTTTACATTCCTGTCCTTGCCCCCTTTATTGCAACCCTCCTTCACATTGCAATACCCAGTCCCCTTCACATTCCTGTCCTCACCCCCGTCACATTCCTGTCCTCACCCCCTTCACATTCCTGTCCTCACCCCCTTCACATTCCTGTCCTCACCCCCTTCACATTCCTGTCCTCACCTCTTTATAGCACCCACCTCACACTACTTTCTTCGCCCCCTTTACAGCACCCCCTTCACATTCCAGTCCCTAGGCTCCCTTCACATTCCTGCCCTCACCCTCTTTATAGCACCCCCTACACATTGCTGTCCTCACCTCCTTTATACCACCCCCCTTCACATTCCTGTCCTCACCCCCTTTATAGCACTCCCATTCACATTCCTGCCCGTACCCCTTTATAGCACCCCCCTTCACAGCACCCCCTTCACATTCCTGTCCTCACCCCCTTCATAGTACCCCTCTTTCACATTACAGTCCCCTGCCCCCTTTACATTCCTGTCCTCACCCCCTTTATAGCACCCCCTTCACAACACCCCCCTCACATTCCTGTCCCCACTCCCTTTAATGTAGCCCTCTCTCACATTGCAGTCCCCAGCCCTCCTTTACATTCCTATCCTTGCCATCTTTATAGCACCCCTCCCCTTCACATTGCAGTCCCCGGGCCCCCTTGACATTCCTTTCCTTAACCTCTTTATAGCACCCCCCTTCACATTCCTGTCCTCACCTCCTTTATAGCACCCCTTCACATTCCTGTCCTCACCCCCTTTATAGCACCCCCCTTCACATTCCTGTCCTCAACCGCTTTATAGCACCCCCCTTCACAACACCCCCCTCACATTCCTGTCCTCACCCCCTTTATAGTACCCCTCTTTCACATTGCAGTCCCTAGCCCTCATTCGCATTCCTGTCCTCACCTCCTTTATAGCACCTCCCTTCACATTGCAGTCCCCAGCCCCCCTTTACATTCCTGTCCTTAACCTCTTTGTAGCACTCCTCCTTCACATTGCAATACCCAGTCCCCCTTCACGTTCCTGTCCAAACCTCCTTTATAGCACCCCCCTTCACATTCCTTTAAAGAACCCACCTCACACTACTGTCTTCGCCCCTTTATAGCACCCCCTTTACATTCCAGTCCCCAGGCCCCCTTCAAATTCCTGTCCTCACCCCCTTTATAGCACCCCCTTCACATTCTTGTCCTCACCCCCTTCACATTCCTGTCCTCACCCCCTTTGTAGAACCCCCCCCCTTTCAATTCACTCTCTTACCATTTTGGTCCTCACCCTCGCTTTACATTACCTCCTCCCTTCACATTGCAGTTTCCAGACCCCCTTCACAAAGCCTTCTTCCCTGTCCTACCTTACACAGGGTGAAGGGCGGGACGCACAGCAGGTCTAGAGCTGACATCGGAACAACGGCACATTGATGAACGGAGGTCGGGAGCTGCCCCAGTTTACTGATTTGTTGCTGGGATGCAGGGTGGTCTTACAAACCAATCAGTTAACTAGGCCAGCTCCTGCCCCTCCGTCCATTGCTCCGTCCATTGCTGTGTCGCCCTTCAGATGTCAGCTCTGCAAAAACAACAGTGCTAGCAATGGCTGAGGGAAAGAAATGGCTCCTAAATGGAGCGGCAGGTCTGGATTGGACATTGACTTGGTCTGGACCCGGACCCCGGTCTGTCATTTAGTGATGCCTGTGCTAGTCCATCTAACACTACCCTCTCCCCAGATTGACAATGCTGCTGTCCAAGGGTGTCTCCACTCTGGATGGAGGAGCAACGGAAACACCCTTGGATAGCAGCATTGTCAATCTGGGGAGAGGATAGTGTTAGATGGACTAGCAGATTTAGATTAACTTGGCTAACAAATTAAAGCCAAACTCCATCTAACATTTTATAAACAGTTACAGCAGTGTTTTTATTTTTGGGATAAATGTACATAAATTAAGAAAAACTGATCATCATAAGCACTCATGTCAGTGTTAAATAGTTTGTTTCAACCCTCTACCTACTACTTTTGCAGGACAGCAGGATTAGCCAGGACACTTACCACCTGGCAGAGCAACCAGGGTGCTACATATGAAAAAAAAAAAAAAAGATTATTTTACTTCTCTTTTAACTGTGTTTTTCTAGGGAGTGCTTGCTAACTGTGTGGGGGAGGTGCTTGTACTGTGGGAATGCAGAGATCCATGTTCCTGCTTAGCAGAAACACAAGATCACTGCCTTCCCTTGTCGCCGTTCTGCCTTGTTTACATAGGCAGAGCCCCATTCTGCCTGTCTCCTAAACGATCAGCAGGTCCCAGCGGACATCACGTCTGCCGGACCCGCTGATTGGCTCCCAATGTGCCCAAACACAGAAGAAGCTAGTCACCGGTACCACGCATGTGTGCTTCAGACCCGGAAGTTCAGAATCACGTACAGGTGTGTGATTCTGCACAGAGAGTCCCCCTGCCGCAGTAAATGTACGTGGGGTGGTCCGCATCCGGTTAAAGAAAACATGAGTGAGCAGGCAAAACACATTTCTTTTATTTCTTATGGGATTAATCTTCTGTAATTGTAGGTCATAAACAGAATTGATCATCATAAAAAAAAAAATGGCAACAAGAAAACATATAAAAAAGACCCCTCTGCATCCCTTTATTTATTAATACTGTGCCCCCCTTTAGCATCAATGACAGCTTGCAGTCTTTGGTAATTGTTGTCTATGAGGACTTGAATTCTTGCAGGTGGTATAGCTGCCTATATGTCTTGGCAAAATGCCTCCAGGTCATGCAAAGTCTTTGGTCGTCTTGCATGAACCGCATGTTTGGGATCTCCCCAGAGTGGCTTGATGATATCAAAGTCAGGAAACTGTAATGGCCACTCCAGAACCTTCACCTGTTTCTGCTGTAGCACACCCCCTTTTTGTTTATTGTAAGATAACAACTTAAATAGGAATGGGAGATTATAGGATGCCCACATGACTTCAAAACAAATCTCAGTGACAACAATTCCTTACAGTCTCTATATATACAGCTTCCTCCTGCACTCACTTGCTTACAGAACCCAGCTGGAACACTGTGAATTATCCAACAGTCACCCAGTCAGATGAAGCAATAGCCCATTACAGCCAGGAACCCAAGGCCCCTTGGTTAACCACTTAAGCCCCAGACCTTTAGGCAGCTAAATGCCCAGGCCAGGTTTTGCGATTCGGCACTGCGTTGCTTTAACAGACAATTGCGCGGTCGTGCGACGTGGCTTCCAAACAAAATTGGCGTCCTTTTTTCCCCACAAATAGAGCTTTCTTTTGGTGGTATTTGATCACCTCTGCGGTTTTTATTTTTTGCGCTATAAACAAAAATATAGTGACAATTTTGAAAAAAATGCAATATTTTTTTACTTTTTGTTATAATAAATATCCCCCAAAAACATATCTAAAACATTTTTTTTCCCTCAGTTTAGGCCGATACGTATTCTTCGACCTATTTTTAGTAAAAAAAATCGCAATAAGTGTTTATCGATTGGTTTGCGCAAAATTTATAGCGTTTACAAAATAGGGGATAGTTTTATTGCATGTTTATGATTTTTTTTTTTTTACTACTAATGGCGGCGATCAGCGATTTTTTTCATGACTGCGACATTATGGCGGACACTTCGGACAATTTTGACACATTTTTGGGACCATTGTCATTTTCACAGCAAAAAATGCACTTAAATTGCATTGTTTATTGTGAAAATGACAGTTGCAGTTTGGGAGTTAACCACAGGGGGCGCTGTAGGAGTTAGGGTACACCTAGTGCGTGTTTACAACTGTAGGGGGGTGTGGCTGTAGGACTACCAAAAACCTACAACCAAAAAGAAGGTACAGCGCTGATGTGAATGAAATAAGTTATGAATAAACCAAATAAATTATGAAAAATACTCAGTGACTTGATGAACAAAGCAAATTAATGATGTGATGAAAAAGTTCATAAAAATGTCCAAAAGTGAAAAAGTGAATATGCTGATCCTCCACCAACCAATGATTGAATATAATTGATAAAAAATAGCAAATATAAATCAGTGAAAAAGAGAGTCCAATGGTAAAAGCAAACGAAATTCTTAATCTTCCACCAAGAGAAAACACCCGTGTGATGGTATTCCAATCTGCTTACCAGATTCACTGACCGTAATTGCGGTCAGATAGAGCCCAGAGATCTTTTAAAGTCCTCTCAAGTGGACTATATGACAGCAGGTTACACAGATCGAATCGTCTACTGCTCCAAAACTCCAGATAAAATAAGGATGCGCTCATATATTCAAAGAGAAAAAACGAGAAATAGCTCCATGGTGAAGTACTGTATGTAAGGATGGTTTATTAAGGAAATAATTGCACTTACAATTCAGTTGATATAAACAGGCTTGTCATGGATCCCAGCGCATGCAGCGCGTACTGGCAATCGAATCCTGGTGGCTGTGTTCAGTGTGTATAGCTCTCTCCGTACGAGCGATGACAAGGTACGCTTTAGGCCACTCCTACGTACGTTTCGTCGTAAGACGTCGTCGGGGATGGACCAATAGCGCGCCGGCCATCGCTAGAGCATTATATAGTGTCCGGCCGCCATTTTGATTGTGGGCGAGCACTAAGGGCAAACGGAAATGGCTGTATACACACTAAGGAAGAACTGATGGAGAATCGAATCAAGATGCAGATGACTGCCATCTTGTGGAGAAATAGAAGAAGAGTCTTACCACACACTGAGACACAGCATCGGGAAACGAATGGGACATGGTATAAAATATAATTGTATAAGTTAGATAGACAAATGATGGTCCATTAATACAAAAGAGCCTGAATATCTTAATGTAACAATATAAAATCTGTAATAATATCTTTAATTGAATAAAATTGATTAAAACATTTATATATATCTCACATATTAAAATATATAAAAAAATATATATATAAAAAATTAAAAAATATATTGTAAAAATACGGTAAAAAAATGGGGAAGCTATGTATTGCTGAGGAAACAATTTATGTCCCACTCTACGTTCAACCCGAAAGGGACAAAACTTTTCATATTAAAAATCCATTGAGTTTCAGATTTGGATATAGAGCGTACTTTGTTTGTACCCCTCCAGGGAGCATTCAGTTTTTCAATAGGAAGAAATAAAGTTCCTGCAATCTGTTTATTATGGTATTTAGCATAATGCTTAGACAGATTGTGTTTAGAAAACCCTCGCCCTACATTGCCAACATGTTCTTCCAATCTGACATGTAATGCCCGTTTTGTACGTCCTATATATTGTTTAGAACAGGGGCATTGTACAAGATAGACTACATGATCACTGGTGCAAGTGATGAATGAGTCTATATTATATGTCCTTTTAGTCTGAGTAGACTGGAAAGACAGAAGCTTACATCCGCGGAAAGAATTTATTTTGCAAATATTGCACTTTCTGCAAGGATAGAAACCTTTCATATCTTGGAAAAACCCTATTGTGTTTGGCGGGTCAATTACATTCGGGGCAACTTTTAAACGCAATGGCGGTGCTCCTCTGAAGATGACAACTGGTTGATCCGGAATTACTGCCCCCAAAACGCGATCATTTTTTAAAATCTTCCAATGTTTCTTTAAGATTTTTTTGACAGAAAAGTGCTGATTAGAATAACCAGTAATCATTGCGTAACTAAATTTTGGATCTATATTATTTCTTGGAGCTCTTTTAGTGCCAAGTAACTGATTTCTATCGATTGACCCCACCTGTTGGACGATCTCATCAATAGTGGCCTGATCATAACCTTTTTCCAAAAATTTAGTTTTTAAGATGCCAGCCTGTTGGAAATAATCGTCTGATGATGTGCAATTTCGCCTAATCCTTTGGAGTTGGCCCTTTGGTATGGCCTTAAGCCAGTGGCTGTAGGACTGACATCATCGATCGAGTCTCCCTTATATAAGGGATCACTCGATCGATACGCCGCCACAGTGAAGCACGGGGAAGCCGTGTTTACACACGGCTCTCCCCGTTCTTCAGCTCCGGGGAGCGATCGCGACGGAGCGGCTATAAACGAATAGCCGCGCCGTCGTCCCGGATCGCTCCCCGAGGGAACCCGACCGCCGCATGTAGCGGGGGGGGGGGGGGCCCGATCGGACCCCCCACCCGCTAGAAGGCAAGGACGTACATGTACGCCCATTTGCCTGTACTTGCTATTCTGTGGACGTACATATACATGCGGCGGTCGGGAAGTGGTTAAGGTGACCAGATTTTTTAAATGAAATCCGGGGGCTTTTTTTTTAACCAGTAATGGCGGCAATCAGCGACTTTCTGTCCGTCGCCGCCACAGCCCACCTCACAGCCTGTCAAGTCTTACTCTCTGGGCTCTGGCTACTACTGGGTGGGGAGCGGAGGAAGATCTTTTCACCAGGGAAGGCAAGGAAATAAGCCAGCAGGCGGCTGGCCGGGACTTGAGCCAAGGTAGAAGAACATGCGAGCGTAGCTGAATGGGCATGCGCCTGAAACTGAAGAAATATTCCCTCCACTCTGACCAGCACATGATCATCAGAAAGGGATGCAGATAATAGAAAAATATACACCCCCTAAGCTAGTAAGAGTGGCAGGGCGTGCGGGGTGTAATTCTGATTTTTTTTTTAATTCTGCACTGACTGTCTTTGAAATTGCCCCAGCTCCTGTTCAAATCCATTTCGGGGACAAAACCGGGGGCAGACTTGTCCTCAATCCGGGGACTGTCCCCTGAAACCAGGGATGTCTGGTCACCCTGCCCTTGGTTGTATAGAAAAAGTTACATTTTCAGCTTGTATCCCTTCTGTGGCTACTGGTCCCAACACCACCTCTTCAGGCACTGCCAACCCACCTGGCTGCAGTTGTCCCTTTCACTAGCCCTCCAGGCTAACTTCTCTCCACAGTCCTCAAGACTGACACCAACCGGCTGACTCCCAGGAGATCTCCTAGATGTGCTAACCTGCTTCCCCTGCCCTCTCTTCTTGCTCTGTGCCTCCAGGAAGGGTTTCCTCTGTGTGTTGTAGGGGGAATCTTCCAGCACCCGAGCCCCAGGTCACCTCCCCCCCCCCCAGACTACGGGGCACCCTTGAGGACCAATGACAGCCTCCTCAGCCCTCCATCTCCTTTTTCCACCTGACTGCCCCTGATAACATAGCTCATGTCTATTGATGAGGTAGGCTCTGCCCCCTGCTGGGCCAAAGCTAGGGATTGGCTGAGGCCTCATAAATAAGCATGGCAGCCCCTTCTTACTCCCACCATTCAGAGCCAGGTGAGTTATCCATCCCCTGAGTCACTGAACCTTGACCCAGATTCACAGCCCAGGCCTGGCCCTCAGCCAAGCCCAATCTTTCCTACACTAACAACCACTTCTAGCACACAAAAAAGGGTGCTACACTGCTGTAACCACTAAAGGATCAAATTGGCCTTGTGCTTTGGGTCATTGTCATGCTGGAAAGTCTAAGAGCATCTCATGCGCAGCTTTTGTGCAGAAGAATGCAAATTGTCTGCCAGTATTTTCTGATAACATGCTGCATTCATCTTGCCATCGATTTTCACAAGATTATAGCTCACACACCCCCAAAATATCAGTGAGTCACCTCCATTCTTCACAGTGGTGATGATATTCTTCCTCTCAAATTATAGCTCTTATGGTTGTGACTATAAACCTCTATTTTGGTCCTGCCACACCATCTTTTTTCCAGAGCAGCCTGTAGTTCTCCTGAGGTTACCTGTGGGGTTTTCTTTGTATCCTGAACAATTCTTCAGGCAGCTGTGGCTACAACCTTTCTTGGCCTACCTAACCTTGGCTTGGTATCAAGAGAGCCCCTATTTTCTACTTCTTAACCACTTGCTTACTGGGCACATATACCCCCCTCCTGCCCAGGTGAAATTTCAGCTCCCGGCACTGCGTCGCTTTAACTAACAATTGCGCGGTCGTGCGACGTGGCTCCCAAACAAAATTGACGTCCTTTTTTCCCCACAAATAGAGCTTTCTTTTGGTGGTATTTGATCGCCTGTGCGGTTTTAATTTTTTGCGCTATAAACAAAAAAGTGCGACAATTTTGAAAAAAATACAATATTTTTTACTTGTTGCTGTAATAAATATCCCAATTTAAAAAAAAAAAAAAAACACATTTTTTTTCTCAGTTTAGGCCGATACGTATTCTTCTACATATTTTTGGTTAAAAAAAAAAAATCGCAATAAGCGACTGGTTTGCGCAAAAGTTATAGCGCCTACAAAATAGGGGACAGAATTTATTATTTTTTATTATTTTATTTTTTTACTATAAATGGCGGCGATCTGCGATTTTTATTGGGACTGCGACGTTATGGCGGACACATCGGACACTTTTGACACATTTTTGGCACCATTCACATTTATACAGCGATCAGTGCTATAAATATGCACTAATTACTGTATAAATGTGACTGGCATTGAAGGGGTTAACACTAGGGGGTGAGGAAGGGGTTAAATGAATCCCTGCATTGTGTTCTAACTGTAGGTGGAGGGGGGGTGACCGATCTATGTCCCTATGTACAAGAGACACAGATCGGTCTCCTCTCCAGAGACAGGACGCTGTCTCTGTGTAAAACGGCAATGAGAGATGATCTCATATGTTTACATATGAGATCATCTCTCATTGGCCGCACAGATCGCATCGCAAACGGCCACTCTGATTGGCCGTTCGCGGCGATCTGTAATTGGCTGTGTCCAAGGGACACGGCCAACACAGAGTTTCCCCGCTGCGCGCTCTGGAGCGCGCAAAGGGGCGGACGTCAATTGACGTCCACTTGGATTTTGGGATCCGCGCTGTAGCCGTCATTTGACTATAGCGCGGGTCGAAAGCGGTTAATAAGTGATTAAAAAGTACTGACTGACATATTTAAGGCTTTGGACATTGTTTTATATTCTTTTCAATCATTATAAAGTTCCATTACCTCGTTATACAGATTTTTGACTGGTCTTTTCTGTATAGTATCTAGCCTGCTTAGTGCATCCAAGTGAGAGCTAATAAACTCTTTGGGCCAGATTCTCAAAAGAGATACGACGGCGTATCTCCAGATACACCGTCATATCTCTGAGTTGCACCGTCGTATCTATGCGCCAGATTCTTAGAATCAGTTACGCATAGATTTCCCTTAGATCCGACAGGCGTAAGTCTCTTAAGCCGTCGGATCGTAACTGCATATTTACGCTGGCCGCTAGGGACGTGTACGCTGATTTACGGGTCAAAATATGTAAATCGGCTAGATACGCAAATTCACGAACGTACGCCCGGCCGACGCAGTACAGTTACGCCGTTTACGTTAGGCTTTTCCCGGCTTAAAGTTACCCCTGCTATATGGTGGCATAAGTGCGGTGTACCAATGTTAACCCCTTAACGCCCGCCGCACGACTATTTACGTCCGCAAAATGACACGGACAGGTAGAAGGGCGTATATATACGTCCTTGCCTTCTAGCGGGTGGGGGGTCCGATCGCGACCCCCCCCCCCCCCGCTGCGTGCGGCGGGCGGATTCCCGCGGGGAGCTATCCGGAACGAGGGCGCGGCTATTCGTTTATAGCTGCTCCGTCGCGATCGCTCCCCGGAGCTGAAGAACGGGGAGAGCCGTGTGTAAACACGGCTTCCCCGTGCTTCACTGTGGCGGCTTATCAATCGAGTCATCCTTTTTATAGGGAAACTCGATCGATGGCATCAGTCCTACAGCCACACCCCCCTACAGTTGTAAACACGCACTAGGTGTACCCTAACTCCTACAGCGCCCCCTGTGGTTAACTCCCAAACTGCAACTGTCATTTTCACAATAAACAATGCAATTTAAATGCATTTTTTGCTGTGAAAATGACAATGGTCCCAAAAATGTGTCAAAATTGTCCGAAGTGTCCGCCATAATGTCGCAGTCACGAAAAAAATCGCTGATCGCCGCCAATAGTAGTAAAAAAAAAAAAATTCATAAAAATGCAAAAAAACTATCCCCTATTTTGTAAACGCTATACATTTTGTGCAAACCAATCGATAAACACTTATTGCGATTTTTTGGACCAAAAATAGGTAGAAGAATACGTATCGGCCTAAACTGAGGGAAAAAAAATGTTTTTATATATGTTTTTGGGGGATATTTATTATAGCAAAAAGTAAAAAATATTGCATTTTTTTCAAAATTGTCGTTTTTTTGTTTATAGCGCAAAAAATAAAAACCGCAGAGGTGATCAAATACCACCAAAAGAAAGCTCAATTTGTGGGGAAAAAAAGGACGCCAATTTTGTTTGGGAGCCACGTCTGTTAAAGCGACGCAGTGCCGAATTGTAAAAACGCCTTTGGGCATTTAGCAGCATATTGGTTCGGGGCTTAAGTGGTTAAGTATGGCCGTCGTTCCCGCGACAAAATTTGAAAATTTTGCGCAGTTTGCGTAACTCGTCTGTAAATGGGGCTGGACGTAATTTACGTTCACGTCAAAACCAATACGTCCTTGTGGCGTATTAGGAGCAATGCACACTGGGAGATTTCCACGGACGGCCCATGCGCCGTTCGTGAAAAACGTCAATCACGTCGGGTCACAGAACATTAGCATAAAACACGCCCCCCTGTCCCACATTTGAATTAGGCGGGCTTACGCCGGCAGATTTACGCTGCCGCAACTTACAGAGCAAGTGCTTTGAGAATACTGCACTTGCCCGTCTAAGTTTCGGAGGCGTAACGTAAATCGGATACGTTACGCCCGCACAAAGTACGCGCTCCTACGAGAATCTGGCCCATTGACTATTTATACACAAACACTAATTGCAATGTAAAAAGCCACAGATGTGGGAAATTAACCTTTAGTTGCCAATCTAACCATGTTGAAAGAGGGGTTCTGCGCAAACCTCCACGCTATCAGAAAACGGTGATCAGTGATAAATACAAATACATAAAGTGGAAATACTAAATGTAAAAAAGATATATAAAAGTGAAAAGCAATAATAATAATAATAATAATAATAAGTGTCCCAAATGTGAATGAGAAAATCGCCGCCAAATGGGGATGAGGATGCAGCTAAATATCCATCAGGCCTGCTGTAGATGAATTACTGACAGATAGAAGGTCATATCCATAACAGGGCTCCCAAAACTCTCACCTCAATAGCACAGGAATAAGGCATCCAGGATATCCTTAATGTCAGCCTGTTCCTTACAGCCACAGCGTCTCCCCACCTGTCACACTCCTGGGGCTTCTCCACGATCTATCCCTAATGTGGACTCCAAGAGGAGGGAGGGGGAGAGAGAACAAAAGAGCCACCAATGGTGTAGTATGCAAGTACAGGGGGAATTTACATCAAACATATAGAAACGTGCAATAACATAAACGACCAGCGGCGTCCTCAGCGCCTGATTACGTCACTCCATGTGTACGTACGTCCCATCCCTAAGCGTTACGATGCGGTCATGTGTCTTTATCTGGGAACCCCGATGATCAGTCATAAATTCAATATCAATGCCAAAATTTCACCATTTCTGCCAGGGTATGCAAATATTTGTATATACACGTGTAGCACTACCCCCGAAGGAGCTGCTGGTTTGTTTTGGGTGGCATGTTACCTCTATTTCTCTGCCGTCTAGGGTACTGCATGAGAGCTGAAACAAAGTCAATGTCCACATGTTGCATTCCTTTTTCTCTGCTTTATTTACCGAATGTGGTAAAAGAACGAGCAGTAGGTTGAAGAGGTGAAATAGGGTATAGATAATAGGTTCAGGTGTAAAACTTGATAGGAAGCACTCCTGCCTCCAGACAACTCTCGTCGCCACTCTAGCCAGAGTGGGTATTGTGCCCCTCTCTCACTACCTTGGTACAGTCTCTGCCACTGACCTTCCCAAAGGTGGAGATACGATCGGTCCAGAATCCTCTCAGTTTAGGATTAAGCACCTGGATCTCTTCTCAAAGCAATAACTTGTGGAATCAGGCAACTGACGGGCGACCACTGCTCAGCCTTTCAGTAATGATAGGTCCTCCAATGAAGTTCAGGCCTCCCCTGAGTGTACCAGCCTTATGCTGGGTGCTCTCCAGACAGGTACTTCATTAGACAGCTTCCTCCCTCTAGGACGGATAGCACAGGACCACTTTAGCAATGCAGACCCAGTCTGACTACTGGGCCTGCTCAGCAGGGCACGACTCCGGACCAACGTGGTCCCAGAGCCTGGAAACTCTGAACACGCACCCCCGGCCAGGAGGGCCACACACAGGGGTGGTGGGACGACTGCCCAGGGCGGATGATGACCCAGAACCCATGACGACTTTTTGAAGCCAATTAGAGCCTCAGGCTCTAATCATGTGCTTAAAATAACACATTGAAATCCATGCATCCATCACCCTACATGTAGATTAGGGACTGGGCACATGGAAACAGGGGAGCCACGACCCTGTGCCCTGCATGAGCGGCCGCCACTGATCCATAGACTGGTCAGTGTGCCCATGCTGACCCGTGTGCACAGCCAGAAGCTCCTACAATAGGCATGTGATCATCAAAACTGGACCATGGAGCAATGGAAAAAGGTGGCCTGGTATGATGAAGCCTGTTTTCTTTTACATCATGTGAATTTCAGGTTAACCATCGTTAAAAATAGTGCTGGAACAAAAAGCCATTGTCCCTGTACCATTTTAAAATGATGCCCATGATTCAAGTGGTTAATAAATGCTGAGTAGCGAATAGAAAAACTTAAATTGTCTAATCTGCCTAAATATTTCCAGTCAGTTACTGTACGTCCTCCAGGCATACCTGACAGACACCATAACCGATTCAATTACTTCCCTTTTCTCCGCAGGAGGTAAGATACACAGATTGATCTAAGGCAGGGATATGCAATTAGCGGACCTCCAGCTGTTGCAAAACTACAAGTCCCATCATGCTTCTGCCTCTGAGTGTTATGCTTGTGTCTGTCAGAGTCTTGCTATGCCTCATGGGATTTGTAGTTCTGCAACATCTGGAGGTCCGCTAATTGCATATCCCCGATCTAAGGTCTACCTTAAAGGGGTTGTAAAGGTACAATTATTTTTTCCCTAAATAGCTTCCTTTACCCTAGTGCAGTCCTCCTTCACTTACCTCATCCTTCCATTTTGCTTTTAAATGTCCTTATTTCTTCTGAGAAATCCTCACTTCCTGTTCTTTTGTCTGTAACTCCACACAGTAATGCAAGGCTTTCTCCCTGGTGTGAAGTGTCATGCTTGCCCCCTCCCTTGGACTACAGGAGAGTCAGGATGCTCTCTTCGTTGCACATAGAGAAAGGAGCTGTGTGTTAGTGGTCATCCTGACTCTCCTGTAGTCCAAGGGAGGGGGCGAGCACAACACTCCACACCAGGGAGAAAGCCTTGCATTACTGTGTGGAGTTACAGACAGAAGAACAGGAAGTGACAATTTCTCAGAAGAAATAAGGACATTTAAAAGCAAAATGGAAGGATGAGGTAAGTGAAGGAGCACTGCACTAAGGTAAAGGAAGCTATTTAGAAAAAAAAAAAAAATACCTTTACAACCCCTTTAAAGAGGAAGTAAAGCCTGATGGGTTTTACTTCCTCTTTGTTTCCCTGCAAAGGTAAAGCATAATGGGCTACTATACATCGCATAGTAGCCCATTATGTGTCACTTACCTGAAACCAAAGCCTGCGATGTCCCCGATTTCCTCGCTGGCTGGAAGCGTCCATTCTTCACCCCTCTTTCTTCCGGGGTGCGAACTCCGACTCTGTGACTGGCCGGAGTCGCGTGACGTCACTTCCACGCATGCGTGCGGGAGCCGCCAGTCAAGGCATGACCCCAGCTTGAAACAGCACAGCGTGCCCTTTCAAGAGTGCGAATGCGCCGAATACATCGGCGCATGTACAGAAGACGGCATCGCTCGGGACATTGTAAATATAAGTAGGTTTAGGAGATATTACAGCACCTACAGGTAAATCGAGGCTTACCTGTAGGTGAAAGTGGTCTGTAAAGGTTTACAACCACTTTAAGGCCTGCTAACTAGGCCGTGAAGAAATATAACAACAATGGTAAGATCATCACTCTGATCTCTCCTGACAGCCCTGTGCACTACAGTAAAGCATGATAGGCTTATGATGCTTGCCTTCTACTCCTGTATGCATTTCATGCTCTTCTGAAGAATACATTACTGAATTCTTTGTTTTATTAATATGCCAGGAGTTCAACTGTAGTTTGATTATTAACCACTTAACCCCCGGACCAAATTTCTGGTCAAAGACCAGAGCACTTTTTGCGATTTGGCACTGCGTCGCTTTAACTGACAATTGTGCGGTCGTGCGACGTGGCTCCCAAACAAAATTGGCGTCCTTTTTTTCCCACAAATAGAGATTTCTTTTGGTGGTATTTGATCACCTCTGCGGTTTTTATTTTTTGCGCTATATACAAAAATAGAGTGACAACTTTGAAAAAAATAAATATATTTTTTACTTTTTGCTATAATAAATATCCCCCAAAAATATATCACAATTTTTTTTTTCCTCAGTTAAGACCGATACGTATTCTTCTACATATTTTTCATGAAAAAAAAAATCGCAATAAGCGTTTATTGATTGGTTTGCGCAAAAGTTATAGCGTTTACAAAATAGGGCGTATTTTTATGGCATTTTTATTAATATATTTTTTTTACTAGTAATGGCGGCGATCATCGATTTTTTTTCGGTACTGCGACATTATGGCTGACAGTTTGGACACTTTTGACACATTTTTGGGACCATTGGCATTTTTATAGCGATCGGTGCAATAAAAATGCATTGGATTACTATAAAAATGCCACTGGCAGTGAAGGGGTTAACACTAGGGGGCGGGGAAGGGGTTAAGTATGTTCCCTGGGTGTGTTCTAACTGTAGGGGGGGTGGCCTCACTAGGGCAAATGACCGATCTTCTGTTCATACATTGTATGAACAGAAGATCAGCATTTCTCTCCCTGACAGGACCGGGAGCTGTGTGCCTGCCGGGCACACGCATGGGAGTCGGGGGCGAGTGGGGGGCGTGCGCGCGGGCCTCCGGCTGCGCGCACGCGCCCCTAGTGGCCTGTGCGAGAGCCGACGTATAGCTACGTGCTCTCGTGCAGGGGAGCCGACCTGCCGCCGTAAAATGACAGCGGCTGGTCGGCAAGTAGTTAATACACTATTTGGAACATTTAGAGGGATATGACATTAACCACTTGAGATCCGCGCTATAGACGAAATACGTCCGCAGCGCGGCTCTCAAGTGCCAAGTGGCCGTTTAAACACGGCCTTCTATGTGCATTACCCGCGCGCGCCACTGGGTGGCGCGCGGCGGGTAAAAACTGTCCCGACGCATCGCCGAAGACCCGATGCGTGTACCTGGCGGCCGCGATGTCCGCCGGGTACACGCGATCGTCGGTGACACGGCGCTGACAGCAGGGACGTGGAGCTCTGTGTGTAAACACAGAGCTCCACGTCCTGTCAGGGAGAGAGGAGACCGATCTGTGTCTCTTGTACATAGAGACACAGCATCGGTCACCTCCCCCAGTCACCCCCCTCCCCCACACAGTTATAACACACCCAGGCTACACAGTTAACCCCTTCCTCACCCCCTAATGTTAACCCCTTCACTGCCAGTCACATTTATACAGTAATTCGTGCATTTTTATAGCACTGATCGCTGTATAAATGTGAATGGCGCCAAATTTGTGTCAAAAGTGTCCGATACGTCCGCCGCAATATCCCAGTCCCAATAAAAATCGCAGATCGCCGCCATTACTAGTAAAAAAAAAAAATAATAAAAAAAATCATAATTCTGTTCCCCATTTTGTAGGCGCTATAACTTTTGCGCAAACCAGTCGCTTATTGCGTTTTTTTTTTTTTTTTTTTTTACAAAAATACGTCGAAAAATACGTATCGGCCTTAACTGAGAAAAAAAAGAGTTTTTTAAAAAAAAAAATGGGATATTTATTATAGCAACAAGTAAAAAAATATATATTTTTTTTAAATTGTTGCTCTTTTTTTGTTTATAGCGCAAAAAATAAAAACCGCAGAGGTGATCAAATACCACCAAAAGAAAGCTCTATTTGTGGGGAAAAAAGGACGCCAATTTTGTTTGGGAGCCACGTCGCACGACCGCGCAATTGTCAGTTAAAGCGACGCAGTGCCGGACGCTGAGATTTCGCCTGGGAACGAAGGGGGTTTATGTGCCCAGTAAGCAAGTGGTTAAAGGGTGGAAAAGTCGCTGTGCATTCTGTAGGTCTAATTCTGATTTACAGCTAAAAACACTTTATCAGGGGAAGACATTAATTAGCTTAGAGCTTTGGGGTTAACTGAACCTTCCTCTTGTCGAAATTAGCTTTTCTGCCATGACAACAGCTTCTCACACCAACGCAAGAATTTTACTCACTGATCCAGAAAGGTGTAAATGGTCAGTCCATCTAAAAGTGCTAAAAGCCAGTATTAATAACATTCTGCTAAAGTTTAAAGAAATCAATCAAGTGTGTAAAATCATTTAATGCTTTGCCTGGTGATACAGAACACAGGACAGGACACCAGAGTCATGACAGCAGTATATCAGAGCTCCACCATGGTCCAGCACAATGGGAACATCAAGGCCATTTTAGAAGCATCGTGGCCCCCTGGACAAAGTAATGCTCTGGGGCCCCCTACCATCCTGTACCAATTTACACACCTACTTTCAATATATAATGTATAAATAGTTGCTTGAATTAAACATACAGTATATTTGTTAGTACTTTTAACAAAATCAATGTAAAAAAAAATAAGAAAACATGCCATATATCAAAGACTAATCAATACCAAGAGCACAGTACAGGGGAGGCAGAAGGGCACCATACAGGAGGAGCCAGGAGGGCACAATACTGGCATCAGGAGGATATGGTCATCCTGGGACAGCTTAGTAAAAAGCGTGACTGTCCTGTCAAATCCGGGACAGTTGGCAAGTATGATATAATGCAGGATTATGATGGACACTGCCCAGAGGTGCCAATGCATTAAGACAGCTCTGTCCCAATAACATCATTGCTTATGGATATTAGCTTACAAATGTAGGGCCAGATCCACATAGAAATGCCCAGGCGCAGTGTATCAGAGATACGCTACGCCGCCGTATCTTACCTGGCTCTAAGTCGAATTTCAGGAAGATTTTGCGCTGTAAGTTATGGCGGCGTAGTGTATTTCTGGCGGCGGATTTCAAATTGGGCGGGTAGGGGGCGTGATTCATTTAAATGAAGCGTGTCCCCGCGCCGATTGAACTGCGCATGCTCTGTTTTGAAATTTCCCGCCGTGCTTTGCGCGAAATGACGTCGCAACGACGTCATTCTTTGAACTTAGACGTGAGTTACATCCATCCCTATTCACGGACAACTTACACACAAAAAAAAAATATTCAAATTTCGACGCGGGAACGACGGCCATACTTAACATGGCAAGTCTATCTATACGCCGCAAAATACCAGCTTTATTTATACGCCGGAAAAAGCCGACTACAGACGACGTTAGAAAATGCAACGGCCGCGCGTACGTTCGTGGATCGTCGTAATTCGCTAATTTGCAAACCCGATGCGGAAAACGACGCAAACTTCACCCAGCGGACGCCGAAGTATTGCATCTAAGATCCGAAGGCGTACGAAGCCGTACGCCTGTCGGATCTTACCCAAATGCCGTTGTATCTTGGTTTGAGGATTCAAACTAAAGATATGACGGGGGAAATTTGAAAGTACGCCGGCGTACTTGCTCTCTGGATCTGGCCCGTAGTGTCTGTTGAGATTCAACTATAGACAATTTTTTTTAAAGTTTTGGACAGAATTTTTTATTCATTTTAATAGGGTTCCGAAGCCAGCAGAGCACAACGCTCATTTGTAAAGCAACTGTGCTTTATATATAAGTGAGTGTGATTCCCCTTCATTTTATATTCCAGTAACATGAGGACAGCTTTTCTCCATTTGTTAAAGCTGTACTTTCGGAATTGCTATGGTTAAATGCTTCTCTAGTCTAGGGGTGCAGGGATAAGGTGTAAAACGTTTTATTTAAGTAAATCTGTCCATGCAATTTAGCTATACTGGTGCCACATTGCTGAACAGAGTATAACACAAAAATATAAATAATGGAAGGGATTTTTTTTTTTAGGCACCACAAGAAATCGTAAGCTAAAAAGTATAAATTTGATTTTACAATGGCTTAAAAAAAGACAAAAAGTCTCAGTACATCAAATGCGCAATAAAATATCACATGAGTGTTATTAAACTCATCAATCCACATAAAAGGACATAAAAAATCCCCAATTCTTAAATTCTACCCCTGCGTGTTTCAACTTTATTTGTCTTCCTCAGGGAATTGGGGGTAGCATTCACAAATTGGGGATTTTACATGTCCTCTTATATGGATTGATGAGTATAATAACAATCATGTGATATTTTATTGTGTGTTTGATGTAATGGGACTTTTTATCTTAACCATTGTACAATAAAGTGTATACTTTTTAGCTTACAATTTTTTTGTGGTGCCTGAAAAAAATCCCTTCCATCATTTAGTATTCATTACCCAGTGGCTAACCCTCCTTCTCTATTTCTGAAAACTTCTTCCAGAGGCAGGCAGGCAGGAGTAATCAACCACCGGGCTTAGTGACCAGATCTGAAAAATGTATTGTTGCAGGGTTGGGTATAGCAGAGCCAAAAACGAAATATAGCCAGCCTAGGTCAGGGGTGCTACGTCAGTAAGGCCGCGTACACACGGTCGGACAAAACCGATGAGACTGGACCGAGGTTCAGTTTCATCGGTCCAAACCGACCGTGTGTATAGCCCATCGGTCTATTTTCCTTCGGTCCAAAATTTTAAAACATGCTTTAAAATCGACCCGATGGACCGCTACCCGATCGGTCCAAACCGATGGTTAGTACAGAAAGCATTGGTTCGAAACCTGCGCATGCTCAGAATCAAGTCGACGCATGCTTGGATGCCTTGAACTTCGTTTTCTTCAGCACGTCGTGTGTTTGACGTCACCGCGTTCTGACCCGATTGGTTTTTGGAACGATGGTGTGTACGCACATCAGGCCATCAGGCCACTTCAGCGGTGAACCGATGGAAATGGCCCGTCGGATCATTCTCATCGGTTTTGTCCGACCGTGTGTACGCGGCCTAAGAATTCCTATTTTTATCTCTTAGGCCAGTAAAACACCAAATAGGAGGGCAACACTGTACTCATCCATAATTTCCCACCATTCCTGTATATTATTACAGAGGAGCAAACCTCAAACATTCCCAGACTATAATAAAATATAAGGATCTTTCGGAAACTATTGTTTTATGTTTATTGTTGTAAAAGTTGAGGACCCACACATCAGGTATGTATAGTGTTATCCCATGTACTTGTATCCCATGTACCATGTTCTACCCAGTGACGTATCTTAACCTGCAGTGCTAATTTGTTTGAAGCACTACCCCCCGAAGGAGCTGCTGGTTTGTTTTGGGTGGCATGTTACCTCTATTCCTTCGCCGTCTAGGGTATACGATGAGAGCTGAGAAGAACTGCAATGTCCACACTTTAGGTGTCTTTTTCTGTGCTTTATTACCCAACAGGGTAGAAGAATAAAAGTAGTAGCTGAAGGGTAATAGGTGGTAGGTTCAGGTGTAAAACTTTGTTCGGAAACAATCCTGCTTCCAGCAATGTAACTCTCGTCGCCACTCTAGCCAGAGTGGGTATTGTGCACATGGATAAGCCTCTCTCACCAGCCTAGCAGCCAAATGTCACACGGAAACTTCAGCAAAGTCTCTGCCACAGACCTTCCCGAAGGTAGAGATGTATTCGGTCCAGAATCCTTCTCAACACAGGATTAAGCACCCGGATCTCTCTCTTGCTCTTGAATAAACTTTAGAACTCAAACTGACAGGTGACCATCACTCAGCATTTTAGCAATCGTGCGTCCTTCAATGAAGTTCAAGGCCTCTCCTGAGATACCAGCCTCGTGCTCAGTGCTCTCCAAGACAGGTGCTTCATCGAGTGGCTTCCTCCCTCAGGACAGACAGCATAGGACCACTCTGCGATTGTAGACCCAGTCTGACTACCAGGCCTACATAGTAAATCACAACCCCGGACCAACATGGTCCCAGAGCCAGGAACACATCAACACACACCCCCTGGCCATGAGGGCCACACACGGGGGGTGGTGGATTGACAGACCCAGGATCGGCGACGACCCCGAACTAGTGACGTCTGTCCCTTAAGTACTCTCACCCAGCATGCTCAGCGAGGCGATCAACCCTCACTGATTGGCTGCTGAGGAAAAACACCCATTACACCCTGACTTGACTGCTGCCACCCTCGGCCTGGGGTGGGACCAACACCCCAGACAACAATAGTGGTCACTCACAGTACAGCCACGGCTGTAACAGAGGCCTAAATTGGGCAAAACACAGTCAGAGGTACTTAAATCTCTGACTACCCTCTAAATTTAAGGCAGCACCAGCTACGGAAAATAGCAGGGCGCTACATGTTGTTTACTAGCAAAACCTTTTAATCTATTAGAGTTCTGTATTAAGTATTTATGATTTGCTGTGGTGGTCCTGCAATGAACAATACAGACTGTAAAAGGGATCTGCATTAGTAGTGGAAAAACAAGAGCAATGTGTTTATCTGTGTCCAAATTGCACCATCCATAATGCGGAGGCCCAGTCTAACATAATTTACTTGTAATATGTAGGTCATTTGTAGGATACACAGGAGCAATCATTGTAACATTATAATAGAAAAAAAAATGACAGGCTCCATGTATCAAAGTGTCAGCAAAAGAATTACCATTTACCCACAGCCAATAAGCTATGATAAAGGCCAAACAAACTTTCAGTTTAAATCAATTAAACACATTCTTGATGCATAAAAACAAAGGCTCCACAAAATGTTATATTTTGTTTTCTTTAAAAAGCAGCCATAGTCTGAGTATAAAAGCCTATCCCTTGCCAGAATGCTGTCGAGTGGGACCCTTGCTCCTTGCGTGAAAACAATGGTCTCTCTGCAATGGTCCAACATACCCCCTGCTAAGTCAGAAGCAGAACCCTTCAATCAGGGAGGATAATTTGCTTTTCTGATTGGAAACCTCAACAATGAAACCACTGCTATAACACACAAAGCAAAGGTCCTTCTCTATAGCATGCTAGTAGGGGACAGGCTTTACACACAACTTCTAAGCAATAATCTAATCGGGGCTTTTATTTTCGGAGAATAGGTACAGGTACTACCCCCTTTCAAGTCATCCATTATCTCCACCCCTACCCACCTCCCAGTACCGCCCCTTTTAGAGAATACAGAACCAAGTATCATTTTTGGTGGTAAGTCATTTGGAATTTTTTAATGAAAGGCAGTAAAATAGGTCCCCTGCAGCCAGCAACAAAAGACTCCCCAGCAAAAATAGATGCCTCCCAGCAACATTTTATCCCCTTTAGTAACAACCGATCTTCCTATAAACAATAGATCCCTCCCAGCAACTTTATGTAAGGATGGTCCGACCTCTAGATGCCTAATGGTCACGTACAGAGTCAGGGAGAGTTGACATCCTTCTTTGTAGAGGGGGTTACTAGGCATGGTGGGTGTAATGCAACATGGAAGAATTGGGTGCCAGTCACTTTTTGAATGCAAACAAAAGAGATTTATTGTCTCTTAACAAGAACTGGGGTAGAGAGGGTTAGGGCCTGAACACCTTTAGGCAGATGCAATAGCAGACTCAGAGGCAGACAGTAGGGATGAGCTTCGTATTCGAGTCGAACTCATGATCGTCTCGAACATCGTATGTTCGATCGTTCGTCGAATTACGAACGTTTTGGGCCGTTCGCGCCAAATTTGAGTTACGTTTCACAGCCCATAATTCACTGCGGCATCACAGTGCATTGCTGGCTGATGATTGGCCAAGCATGCACTATGACCCGCATGCTTGGCCAATCACAGCTTGCAAAAAACGGAGAGCCATAATTGGCCAAAGCCATGGGTGGCTTTGGCCAATTATGGCTCAGGGGGTTTAGTACACGCCCCACACTATAAAAGGCCGCCTGCAGGTCGGCCTTGTGTAGTGTGTTGCGGTGGTTAAAAGAGAGAAGACAGAGAGAGAGAGAGAGACTGTCATTTTTAGTAGGTAAAAGAGCAGGCAGGCAGGCTAGTCAGTTAAAGTTACAATGTGTAGAGGATATATATGCATCCCAAGTGTTGTATATATATTTATACACTGTATAGTTTAGCTAGATCAGCTCTTCCTAATTTACTGGCAGGCAGGTGATTATGCTAGCTGCAGTATTCTCACGTGGTGTATTGCCTGTGTCCCCTGCAGTGTGCACCATAAAGCTATGTGGTGTGTGTACTGCCTTTGTAGTCTGTAGTTTGCACCTAAAGCTACTTGGTGTGTACTGCCCGTGTCCTCTGCAGTTTGCACCTAAAGCTATGTGGTGTGTGTACTGCCTTTGTCCTCTGCAGTTTTCACCTAAAGCTACTTGGTGTGTACTGCCTTTGTCCTATGCAGTTTGCACCTAAAGCTATGTGGTGTGTGTACTGCCTGTGTCCTCTGCAGTTTTCACCTAAAGCTACTTGGTGTGTACTGCCTTTGTCCTCTGCAGTTTGCACCTAAAGCTACTTGGTGTGTACTGCCCGTGTCCTCTGCAGATTGCACCTAAATCTACGTGGTGTGTACTGCCTGTGTCCTCTGCAGTGTGCACCTAAAGCTACGTAGTGTGTACTGCCCGTGATCTCTGCAGTGTGCACCTAAAGCTACGTGGTGTGTGTACTGTCTGTGTCTGCTATTTTTCTCAATGATTTTCATCCATATTGCAGGGACCAGACATTACATTAAAGCCGCAAGCAGTTTTAAATTACTTTTTTCTTATAGTAATCTCATTTTGTGCAGGGACAGTTCTAAACACGTGCCACTTCACAGGCATACTATAGACACCCAGCAAGTACAATATTTAAAGGAATTTTTCATTTTTTATTTTTTTTATTTAAGCATCATTAAAATCACTGCTCCAGAAAAAACGACAGTTTTTAAAAAAAAATTTCCATTGATAACTGTTCCCTGGGGGAAAAACCCGGGTTCTCAAAGACGTTTTACGACAATAACTTGCATATTAGGCTTTAAAATTAGCACTTTTGAATTTGAACGTTCGAGTCCCATAGACGTCAATGAGGTTCTAAATGTTTGCGCGAACGGTTGGTCCGTTCGAAGGTTCTGGTGCGAACCGCACAGGGAAGTGTTCGGCTCATCCCTAGCAGTAGCAGACAGCTATTCTGGTTGAGGGACTTTAAGCTGGTTGCACCACTTTATTTGTAGAACTGCTATCTCCTATGGCAACTGAATACTTCAACTTCAATGTAGATCCACACACTTAACTCACAGTGTCTCCAATTGCAGATCTTCACTCACATCTTACAGACTTTTACTGTAGATTTTCTCACTGAGCTCCCAGTCTTCTCACCAGACCTTCGGATCCCAGCCACCCGCTGGATCCCCTAAACTCTTCCACAGTTAACCCGCTGTACACTCCAAGCTTCACCCACGCTTAGGGTGACCACGTGTCCCGGATTGCCCGGGACAGTCCCGCATTTTGCAGGTCTGTCCCGGGCACATTCATTCCATGACAATACAGTGTCCCGGAATGAAACTGACACAGCCACCCCCCTGGGCCAATCTGATGCCCCCAAAAAAAGGCCACCACATCACCTCTTTACTCACTGACAGTACAGATTCAGGCTTAGGGCAAAAAGTCAGTGGATACAACTACCAATTAGCCAGGCTAGTTACCACCTAGTATAACTAAATTTGTTAGCAACCCTACCTAATACCAGGGTGCTATATCTAGATCCCCCAGCAACAATAGAAGTCCCTGGCAATAATGGACCCCTGACAACAAAATCCCCCCCTAGCAAAAATAGACTACCCACCAGCAACAATAGTTGTCCCAGTAGCCAGCATCAATAGACAATCCAGCAGCCAGCAACAGTAGATCTCTCCCAACAACAATTGACCCCCCAGCAACAATAGACCTCCCCAGCATCAATAGAACCCCCATCAACAATAGATCCCCCAGCAGCCAGCACCAATAGACTCTCCAGCACACCTCAGCACTGCTTGGCACTATAAACATTCAATGCTGGAGGTGCAGGAACTGCGTTCCCCACATTTTTGCTGACAAAAAGCCCTGAATCTTATGATTACAAAATGTAAGTGTTGCTAAATAAAGAGCTATGGATCTGTCTTAGCAAGAGGCATATTAGACCTCTGCAGAGATAAAATGGCAAACAGCTGGAGTGATCTCTGGGTTGGCGCCACAGGTGAGCAGCTGGAGGAGTCCCAAATCTAGCACCACAGGCAGGTGGCTGGAGATGCAGGGCCACCCCACCTGAAGTGCAGTACCCTTATAGCAATTGGAGCAGTGCTGTTCTGTGGAAGTGGGGTGATAAACTGTTTCAGTCTGGCTGCCTGAACAGTACAGGTAATGGTGGGGGACCAAACACCTGGCTGAAGATCACATGCCCAGCTTCCTCGGCCTGATCAGGTTTCGTCTCTCTGAGTTGCAGAGGCCTGGAAATTTATATTGCCTTGGCATGCCCAGAAGTCCAAGGGATTATGTGAAACCAAAGGAACATGGTAAAAAGAGTTAAAGGAGTCCACACTTGAATCTGAACATGGTTAGTCAGGGGGCACTTCACTATACTAACATACAGTGCCTTGAAAAAGTATTCATACCCCTTCAAATTTTGTCATGCTACAACCAAAAACTCAAATGTATTTTATTGGGATTTTATGTGATAGACCAACACAAAGTGGCTCATAATTATGAAGTGGGAGGAAAATAAATAAATATCTTAAAATTGTGGCGTGTATTTTTATACAGCCCCCCTAAATCAATACTTTGTAGAACCACCTTTTGCTATAATTACAGCTGCAAGTCTTTTTGGGGATGTCTCTACCAGTTTTTCACAATTAGAGAGTGATATTTTTGCCATTTCTTCTATGCAAAATAGCTCAAACTCTGTCAGATTGGATGGAGAGCGTATGTGAACAGCAATTTTCAAGTCTTGTCACAGATTCTCAATTTGATTTAGGTCTGGACTTTGACTGGGCCATTCTAACACATGAATATATTTTATTCTAAACCATTCCATTGTAGCTCTGGCTGTATGTTTAGGGTCGATTGTCCTGCTGGACCTAACAGGTTTTCTTCTAAGATTGCCCTGTATTTGGCTCCATCTATCTTCCCATCAACTCTGAACAGCTTCCCTGTCCATGCTGAAGAAACACATTCCCACAACATGATGCTGCCACCACCATGTTTCACGGTGGGGATGGTGTGTTCAGGGTGATTTGCAGTGTTAGTTTCCGCCACACAACGTGTTTTGCTTTTAGTTTAATTTTGGTCTCATCTGACCAGAGCACCTTCTTCCACATGTTTGCTGTGTCCCCTACATGGCTTCTCGCAAAATGACAATGGGACTTCTTTTGGCTTTTTTTCCAACAATGGCTTTCTTCTTGCCATTCTTCCATAAAGGCCAGATTTGTGGAGTGCACGACTAATAGTTGTCCTGCAAACAGATTCTCCCACCTGAGCTGTGGATCTCTGCAGCTCCTCCAGAGTTACCATGGGCCTCTTGGCTGCTTCTCGGATTAATGAATCCTTGCCTGGCCTGTCCGTTTAGGTGGATGACCATGTCTTGGTAGGTTTGTAGTTGTGCCATACTCTTTCCATTTTCAGATGATGGATTGAACAGTTCTCTGGAAGATGTTCAAAGCTTGGGAATTTTTTCTCGTTCAATATTTTTTATTGAAATTTTTCAGGAATATGATAGTATGGATACAAACATTCAAATGAGATAAGTATATTATGAACATCAGTAAAATGAAGATCACGTACAATTGGTTGAACTTAAACAAAACATTCAATAATAGGTTGATGCAGTTGGATCTCAAAAAGACTAGTACAGAGGGACTCCGATAGTCCATAGGAAACCTTGAGCGTGCCTTCGGTACACCCGACCACCCATACTTGGAACAACCTGTGGATGGGTGGGGGCACATCCCAGACAATTTTATTTTCTGATACAATGTCTTTTTGAGGTATGAAAAGGGAAACAGATAACCAATTCCCACGCAGGGGATATGGACATGAAACATAAATGAGCTCACGCAAAAGTACATGATAAAATATATTTTATAAGGGTACAAATTATAAACTGACACCGACCCACCAGCCAGGGCAAAGTTTGGGATTTTTTTAATAACCTAACCCTGCTTTAAACGTCTCCACAATTGTATCACTGACCCTTCTGGTGTGGTCCTTGACCTTCATAATGCTGCTTGTTCATTAAGGTTATCTAACAAACCTCTGGGGGCTTTACAGAACAGCTGTATTTATACTGAGATTAAATTACACACAGATGGACTCTATTTACTAATTAGGTAATTTCTGGAGGCAATTGGTTCCACTAGAGTTTAGTTAGAGGTATCAGAGTAAAGGGGTCTGAATACAAATGCACGCCACACTTTTCAGATATTTTTTTTTTTTTTTAATTATCATTTTTATTTCACTTCCCAATTATGTGCCACTTTGTGTTGGTCTATCATATAAAATCCCAATAAAATACATTTACGTTTTAACTGGTTCCCGACCATGTCATGCAGCTATACTGCTGCACAATGGCTTTTCTGGGCGAAATCCCGTACGGGTACGTCCTACCCTTTTTTGCCCACTAGAGAGCGTGTGGACGAGCACAAGCACAGGGATTTGTGTGTGTAAACAAACAAATCCCTGTGCTGTCAAAGGAGAGGAGCCATATAATTTGTTCCTAAGTAGGAAAAATATGTCTTCTATCCTAGTCAATTCTATCCCCATGCAGTTAGAACACACTGAGGGAACACACAATTAACCTCTTGATCGGGCCCCTAGTGTTAACCCCTTCCCTGCCAGTGATCACTGTATAAATGTCAATGGTCCCAAGAAAGTGTCAAAAGTCTCCGATCTGTCTGTCACAATGTTGCAGTACAGATAAAAATCGCAGATCACCGCCATTACTAGTAAAAAAATAGTTTTTTTTATAAAAATTACATAAATCTTTCCCATAGTTGTGCAAACCAATCAATATATGCTTATAACGATTTTTACCAAAAATATGTAGAAGAATATACAGTATATTGACCTGAACTGGTAAAGAAATTTGGGCCTGATCCACAAAAGGGATACGCCGTCGTATCCCTGTTTCTATCTATGGAACTGATCCACAGAATCAGTTTCTCATAGATAGGCAGAAGATCCGACATGTGTAAGGGACTTACACTGTTGGATCTTAGGATGCAGTACCGCAGCCGCCGCTGGGGGCATTTCTCGTCGAAATCCAGCGTTGGGTATGCAAATTAGCACTTACGGAGATCCACGACGCTTTTACGCTTCGTTTTTTCTCCGTAAGTATTAGTTTGCCGTCGCAAAATTAGGGCTGCTTTTACAAGGTGTAAAGTTAGTACACCTTGTAAAAGTATACCCATCTATCCCGCGTCGCTGTAATTTTTTTTAAAAAAAAATGTTTTTTCCCGCCGCAACTCTTTTTTTTTTTTATGCCCGTCGCGATTCTCAAAACCCGGCGCAACGTAAAACCGCGCAAAGCACGTCGGGAAAATAACGTCGGGAGCATGCGCAGTACGTCCGGCGCGGGAGCGCGCCTAATTTAAATGGGACTCGCCCCATTAGATTAGGAACGCCTTGCGCCGGACGGATTTAAGTTACACCGCTCAAAATTTCTAGGTAAGTGCTTTGTGGATCGGGCACTTAGGTAGAGATTTTGCGGCGGTGTAACTTAAACAGGAAAAATTAAGTTACGCCGGGTTTTTGTGGATCAGGCCCTTTGTTCTTTTTTTTAATTTGGGGAATATTTATTTTACCAAAAAGTAAAAAATTGAATTTTTTCAAAATTTTAGTTTTTTTGTTTATAGCGCAAAAAAAATAATAAACCCACATAGGTGATCAAATACCACCAAAAGTAAGCTCTATTTGTGGGAAAAAAGGATGCAAATTTTGTTTGGGTACAACGTCGAACAACTGCGCAATTGTCAGGTAAAGCGACGCCGTGCCAAATTCTAAAAAGTGCTCTGGTCAGGAAGGGGGTAAAATCTTCCGGGGCTGAAGTGGTTAATTTATAACATGACAAAATGTGGAAAATTTCATGGGGTATTTCTTGGAGAAAAAAATAAGCCCCAGTAAATAGCTTTCTCTCATAAGAAGATACAATGCACTGAGAAAGCCAATAACACATGACAGAGCTATCAGATGATGTTGCTTCAGAATGATGGTCTTAAGATGACAATATTTCAGTGTCATCATTCCAACCCTGAATTCCTAATAAATGACCTTCATTCACATCTTATGCATAATGGCATTATTTATTGAGTTTTTTTTCTTTCTAATGCAAGGGTCAGAGTAATTAGATCCAGCTAATCCAGTGATGAGACTGTAGAGAATCAAGTTCATCAGTTAATTTCACTTCCATCTTGTTTGTTAAGCATTACAGCTATTGTAAAGGGGAAACTAAAGCGCTAGCAGTGCCCAAATGTGCAGGGTGGAAAATGAAGTACTAAAAATGATACAATAAACTTAATGCTGCTCAAATCTAAAATTGCAATAACAACAAATGAATAATATGAATAAAGTGATTGATGAGCGCAAAATAGTGGTATAATAAAATAAGGTGGCAGTGAAACGTCCAATTAGAGAAAATAACACTAATAAAATATGATCTCCAAAGTGATACAAAAGTGTAACGAATAGTGCCAAGTAGGCACAATGGATCTACAAAATCCAATGTGTAAATGATACAAATAATGAAAAAATAATAAAAAATGTGAAAAAAACCAATTGTGACAACAGTTCATATGTGACAGTTCATGAATCACAGGAGTGAATGACAATTCCAAACGGTGACTGTGTATCCAAGCAGAGTGATGAGAAAATCCACATGCGCAGCTGAGCTCACAATGTGCTTACCTCACACACATGCAATGACAGCATGGTATCTCCACAGATGAAATCCGACACAAGAAACGAATCCTCCTCACCTCTCCTATAGTGACACAGGTCTGTGAATGGTAGAGACGGCGTCCTTCTAGTTATGTCTGCAACTCCGGACTTCACCAAAATGGAGGATCCGTATGCAAGTGCACTTAGAATGGTCCCAAAATAAACGGAAAGAATCTCCAATAGTGAAGTATGTAAAAGCGATTTAATGTCATCCACAAAATAAAATATCAGGAGGTTCAGCTAAACAGAGCCTGAACCAAAACAGACAGCGAGAACGGCTGTGTGATCGGGTAGGTGCGTCACTTCCGGTCACGTCTTTCGATGCCTTACGCGTTGCGTCACGTCACGTGACTTCTCTGATGACCTCTGATGAAGTCACGTGACGTGACGCAACGCGTAAGGCATCGAAAGACGTGACCGGAAGTGACGCACCTACCCGATCACACAGCCGTTCTCGCTGTCTGTTTTGGTTCAGGCTCTGTTTAGCTGAACCTCCTGATATTTTATTTTGTGGATGACATTAAATCGCTTTTACATACTTCACTATTGGAGATTCTTTCCGTTTATTTTGGGACCATTCTAAGTGCACTTGCATACGGATCCTCCATTTTGGTGAAGTCCGGAGTTGCAGACATAACTAGAAGGACGCCGTCTCTACCATTCACAGACCTGTGTCACTATAGGAGAGGTGAGGAGGATTCGTTTCTTGTGTCGGATTTCATCTGTGGAGATACCATGCTGTCATTGCATGTGTGTGAGGTAAGCACATTGTGAGCTCAGCTGCGCATGTGGATTTTCTCATCACTCTGCTTGGATACACAGTCACCGTTTGGAATTGTCATTACAGCTATTATAACCATACCTGAAATTTAGCTTTAACTTAAAAAAAGAATGAGCTTTTTGGTCATACTTCTCTTGTGGGTACCAGTGGTGCACTTACTTTTGTTCTCCTGTGACCCAGAACCAGCTGAGGCGATGGAGCTGCTCCAGGCTCTAGAACAGTGATGGTGAACCTTGGCATCCCAGATGTTTTGGAACTACCTTTCCAATGATTCTCACCTACACTGCAGAGTGCATGAGCATCATGGGAAATGTAGTTCCAAGACATCTGGGGTGCTAAGGTTCTCGCCATCACTGTTCTAGAAGGATCCCAACAATTTTGTTAGGACCTACACAGCTGCCTGACTAACAGCTGGTTCTACCTCTCACCATGCAACTGAAAGCCAAAGCTAGGTGTGCCTGCCCCCTTCCCTGCCTAAAGCAGAGCAGAGATTGGTGACTGATAGTTACTGCTCTGCATGCAAACCGAGAACTGAGCGATCAGTGGTCATGTGATCGCTCAGATCTCAGTCTTAAGGCAGCTACAGCATTGGTGTGACATAGAGGTGACTACTGTATACAGCGGGTAAAATGAGTATTGAACACGTCACCGTTTTTCTAGCTAAATCTATCTCTAAAGGTGCTATTGACATGACATTTTTACCACCTGTCGGTAACAGCCCATGCAATCCAAACATACAAAGGAACCAAAACAAATATGTTCAGAAATGAAGTGTGTAATGTGTAATTATATGTAATAAAATGTAATGACACAGGGAAAAGTATTGATCGTGCTAACTGAAATGTATTTAATACTTGGTACAAAATCCATGCCAAACAGTCTTCAAATCTTGAAGGTTCCGTGGGCCTCTTCTATGAACTCTGATCTTTAGTTCTTTCTATAGATTTTCTATTGGAATCAAGTCAGGTGATTGGCTGGGCCATTTGACCTCCAAACATGGGGTGTATTATGGCATCCAAAGAGTTGAATTTTGGTCTCATCTGACCAGACTATATTCTTCTAGTATCACAGACTAAATGTTGTGCAGCAAACTTTAAACAAGCTTCAACATGATTTTTCTTCAGCAATGGAGTCTTGAGTGGTGATTATGACCCCAACAATGCTCACTGGAACATTCAGAAATCCTCAGAATCATTCAGATTTATTCAGAAATGTTGAAATCCTTCTGTAACCATTGCCATCAGTTTGTTTTGCAACTAAAAGGTTGCAGAGGTCTTGAGAGAGCTCTCTGATTTTACCCATCATGAGATGTTTCTTGTGTGACACCTTGGTAATGTGACAACTTTTTATAGGCCAGGGTTTGACAAATTTGCTTGGAATCTAGGAGCCAGCTTAAAAAGTTATGAGCCAGAAAACGCACCCCGTCCTGCCAAGCTCGCACGCAGAAGCGAACGCATTCGTGAGTAGCGCCCGCATATGTACACGATATTCAAACCACACATGTGAGGTATCGCCGTGATTGGTAGAGTGAGAGCAATAATTCTAGCTCTAGACCTCCTCAGTAACTCAAAACATGCAACCTGTAGAATTTTTTAAACGTTGCTTACGTAGATTTTAAAGGGTAAAAGTTTGTCGCAATTCCACGAGCGGACTCAATTTTAAAGCGTGACATGTTCAATTTACTCGGCGTAACATTATCTTTCACAATATAAAAAAAATTGGGCTGACTTTACTGTTGTCTTATTTTTTTATGAAAAAAACGTGTATTTTTCCCCAAAAAAGTGCGCTTGTAAGACCGCTGCGCAAATACGGTGTGACAGAAAGTATTGCAATGACCGCCATTTTATTCTCTAGGGTGTTGGGATAAAAAAAAATATATAATGTTTGGGGGGCTATAATTAGAGGGAAGGAGATGGTAGTGAAAACACAGTGAAAAAACACATTAGAATTGCTGGATTGCTGTTTTACTTGTAATGCCAACGGCCACTACAAGATGGCGCCAGATCGCAGAAGGAAGCTTAGGCCTGCAGAAGGCCGCGGCCTCATTTACCGGCCGGCGTGGGCCCGCCGCGATCGCGCGTCGGGGGAAGTGGGGGCGTACGGAGACACAGGAGCCCCCACCCCCCCGCACTATCGCGGTGGGCCCGCCCCGGCCGGTAATAGAGGCCGCGGCTTTGTGGCCTTCTGCAAGCCTAAGCTTCCCGGGCGCCAGGTCACTATTTCTTGTCGCAATTGCGACCGGGCGCCCGGATTTTATAGGCCATCAGTTGAGACCTACAGTAGCTGAACCAGCTGATACGAATTTACACTGACAAGGAGCAGGATTTCTTTCTAACTACTGATAGATTTCAGCTGGTGTCTTGGCTTTCCATGCCTTTTTGGACCTCATGTGTTCAATACTTTTCCCCCATTTCCTTCCATTTTATTACATATAACTTTTTTTCTGAACCTTTTTGATTTGGGTTCTTTGTATGTATGTATTGTATGGGTTGTTATGGACATGTGGTGGATATGTCATGCTAGTATCACCTTTAGAAATATATTTAGCTTAAAAAACGGTGACGTGTTCAATACTTATTTTACCCGCTGTTTATTTGTATTTATTTGCAAAACTTCCTGTCACATAACTAATCAGGGTAGGAACTGAATAGAAATGAGCAGATCTGTCTAAGTTTGATATCCCAAGGGTTTAACACCTTCACCCCCGTAAGGATTTACTCGTGCGACGTTGTAACCAAACAAACTGACTCTTTTTTCCCACAAATGGAGCTTTCTTTTTGTAGCATTAGATCATCTCTGCGGTTTTTTTTTGCGCTATAAACAAAGAAAAATCGCCAATTTGGAAAACAAAACAATATTTTTTACTTTACAAATGTATTCATCAGTTTAGGCCAATATATATTCTTCTACATATTTTTGGTAAAAAAATTCCAATAAGTGTATATTGATTGGTTTGCGCAAACGTTATAGCGTCTACAAAATGGGGAATAGATTTATGGCATTCATTTCTTTCTTTTTTTATTAGTAATGGTGGCGATCAGTGATTTTAAGTATGACTGCGACATTGCGGTTGACAGATCGGACACCTAACTGACATTTTTTACACTTTTTGGGAACCAGCGACATTATTACAGTGATTACTGATAAAAATATGCACTGACATTGTACTAATGACACTGGCAGGGAAAGGGTTAACACCAGGGATGACCAAGGGGTTAAATGTGTTCCCTGTTTGTGTTTTCTTACTGTATGGGGGACTGTGTGACCAGGGAAACACACAGATCCGTCTTTCTGCTTAGCAGCAAGACAGATCTCAGTGTCATCCCCTGACAGAACGGAGATCTGCATTGTTTACTTCGGCAGATCCCCGCTCTGTCCCTGCGATCGTGGGCAGCCGGAGGACATTGAGTCCGCCGGACCCACTAATTAGCTCCCCCACTGGCCAATCGGAGCGTGCGTTCGTGCCCACAAAAGCTAGTGCACGAATCGCCGTACCAGTACAGAGATTTGCACAGCTGAGTCACCTTGTAGGTGGTCGGCAAATAGTTAATAAATTCTGTTTGATACTTGAACTTAGCAGTGAGTCCTATTGAGGTCTATAAGAGAAAAATTGAGTACACACTGCCCATTTTTAGGGCTACTTCGCAAACTAACTTAAAAAAGGCATTGGGGGTTGGGCACTGCTGTGGAGGGGACATGTACCAATGCAAAAAATAAAATAAAAAAAACTATAAAAATACTGTACAGAAGGCAGAGAGTAATTTCATGTAGCTTTGAGAGCAACACTGAAAACACACAAATCATTAGCATAATATGCTTTGCTGATACCTTAACGCTGTATGTGAACAGTGCAATTAACACTTACATTCTCGAGTTGCTCTCATAGCACATAGTGGCAATTATAGACTACAGATTAAAGCGGAGTTCCACCCAAAATTGGAACTTCCGCTTAACCCACTCCTCGCCCCCTTACATGCCACATTTCCATGTAATTTTTTTGGGGGGTTAGTGGGGGCTTCAGGAGGAGTGGGACTTCCTGTCCCACTTCCTCCTTCCACCGAGGGGCTGGTAAGGCAAATAGCTTAATCGCCTACAGTGGCCCCTCCCTGTAGGCGATCGCCTGGGACACATGACAGGTCCCATGCGATCACCTGTCCAATGAGAGAGTGCAGCGCCGCTCGCGCATGCGCAGTGTGTGCCCGGTCGTGAAGCCGAAAGCTGTCACGGCTGGGTGCCCACACTTAGGATGAAGATGCCGGCCGGGGAGGGGGGGAGAGGAGCGGAGCCCCGGCTGGCGCGTCGCTGGAACGTGGAGCAGGTGAGTGTGTGTTTATTAAAAGCCAGCATCTACAATTTTTGTAGCTGCTGACTTTTAATAAACACAAAAAATGCCTGGAACACCCCTTTAACCTCTTTTGTGTTCAACACCCACCTGACACCAGTCAGTTTCAATCCTGTTCAGGGACCCTTTCTCTGCTGAAAATTATTATATGCATCTTTACACAGTGACAGACCATCCACTTGTCACAAGGAGCATTGGCTAAATGTCACGCTTACCCCTAACGCAGTGTATATTTGTGTGATTTTTCTTCTCTAACAATTCCCATAGCCCATTTTCCACTTCCTGGGGAAGACATCCAAGAATCTGAAAGTTGACCTTATTTTAAAGATTAAACATTTATGATGTACAGTATCAAATGCCTTAGCAAAATCTAGATAATCTATGTCCACTGGACTCCCACCATCCAATTTCTCACTTATTTCCTAATAATATATTAACAGGTTGGTCTGACGATAAAACAATGCTGGCTGTCACCTATGATACACTTATGATGATCTCAAACACCTTTCTGTATAGTCTCTTGCCAATCCCTCAAATATGTTAAATACTATTAATGTTAATAATACAAGAAAAAACTGTGCTAACCAGAAAAATGTATAATCAGGTGTAAAAACCAGTAGGTATATTCACAAAGAGTTAGGCCGGCTTATCAGTAGATAAGCCTACCTAACTCTGAATCTACGCCGGCGTTTGTTTAAGTGTATTCTCAAACAGAGATACACTTAAACAAAGCTAAGATAGGCCGGCTTGTGCCGTTCTATCTTAGCTTGCAATGTTTCTGTTGTCCGCTAGATGGCGCTTCCATTGCGGCCGGCATAGATTATGTAAATGAGGGGATACGCCGATTCACGAACGCACGCCAGGCCTACACCGTCGCATTACGTCGTTTCCGTAAGGGATAGGCTGCCTAAAGTTATTCCACCTATGAGGTGGAATAACAATGTTAAGTATGGCCGCCGTTCCCGCCGCGAGGTTCAAATTTTTTACATTGTTTGCGCAAGTCGTCCGCGAATCGGGATCTATGTAGTTTATGTACACGTCGAAATCAATAGGCCCGTACGGCCTACTTAGCCGCAATGCGCACTGGGAAATGTAGTCGCCCGGCGCATGCGCAGTGTCAAAAAACGTAAAAAAAAACGTGAGGTCAAGCCTCATTTCCATACAACACGCCCCCCTCCAAGTCATTTGAATTAGGCGCCCTTACGCCCGCTCCTTTTAGGCTACACCGCCGTAGATTAGCAGGTAAGTGGTTTGTGAATCACTACTAGCCTAACTAATTTACGGCGGTGTAGCCTAAAAAGGCTAGGCTAGGCCGTCCTAAATTTAGGCCAATGTACGTGAATCTGCCTACAGAAGGCTGCAATTACGTGGTACAAACACAAATAAAAATAGAAAAAAGAGAAAACTGCGCCAACTAATACATATACTCAGCAAGCAAGGCTGGTATAAATATGACAGTATGAACAAAGTCCAAATGAATGTTGAATATTGAATGGACGCCTCAGATAGTGAAAATCAGGACGAACAACACCCAGGTGCACTTAAAATCCGTGGAAACCACAACCACATGGAGAGCAGCTTACCAGATTGCAGATAAAAAAACAGCAATGTATGATGATCAAACAGCAAATGAAACCAAGGTATAACAGAGCCACAGTAGGGTTGTCCTCAGAATATGGAGACTCAGATCCGTATCAGACGACCGATCCGTGGGTCATAAACATAATTGGAAGAAACCGGACCATAGCGTGATAACGTTTAAAAAGCAGGTTTAATAAGTATAAAATCTTACTCACAGACATCCGTGAATTGTAAGCATGTAACAAACAAATGCCGACCGGCACAATAGGAGCCCTTCCTCCTTGCGTTGAATGCGGTGACGTCACTGCACGCCGTCCCAGACGCGTTTCGTCATAAGTTTGAAGTTTTTAATGGGGATGTTAGGTTGACTGGTCTGTAGTTTCCTGCTATACATCTCCATTTTTTCATGTAAATCGGTACCACATTTTTATTTACGCCAATCAGTTGGTAACATTTTATTCAGTAAGGTATCTAAAAATTTGAAATAGCAAATTGGCTATAACTGCACTTAAGTACTTGTGGGTGTAAGTCATCTGGAGCTGGTGATTTGTTCACGTTTAGTTTCTCTCGTCTCTTTTGTAACTGGTTTTCAGTCAACCACTGAGGTACTTTCAATGAAGCATCATTAAAGGAGAAATATACCAAAGCAATTTTGGCTATACTTCTATGGATTATAGGCTGAATCCCACTGTCAGCTGACGACACAGAGTCAGTCCAGGCTTTGAAAACCATATGGTCAGGATTCACCTAGAACCCTGGACCAGCAGCTGGCTCAGCCTCTCAGTGGGCCTCTGGGAACTCGAGACAGCTGCTTCCATCCACTGCTCAGGGCTCCAGTAAGGGGGGGGGGCAATGTGAGTGACAGTCACATAATGTTGAGAACTGAGCAATCAGTGGTCTTTGATTGCTCAGTTCTCTGTGCAGAGCTGGTGGGGAACAGATGTAGTAATTTATTTTTCCTAAATCCCAAACGTATCTTTTATTATTACAGTGAAGCCTGTCAATCTCTTTATTTTTATCTGTAAAAACTTAAGAGAAAAAAAATATTTAACACATTTGCCTTTTTCCCTTGCTGTAGCAATGTGTCTCCCATATTTTATTTTAGGTAACCTAATTTCTCCCATGAATTTCTTGTTGTTCCTTGTAAATTTGGAACGCCAAGGGTGTTCCTTCAATTTTGTAATTTTTAAAGGCATCTTTTTTCCTCATTAATTTGTCTTTTAGCCACATAGGTTTTGGAATACAATGACTAATGCTCTTGTTTAATTAATCCTTTCAGTCATGGTTTCATCAATTCAACACTCCCGCTTGCCTTCTGTGCTCTTTGTTGCAAATAATTAGCCCCATTGGGTGTTGTGCAGTAAGGTTTTTAGCATATTGAAGTAAGTTTTTTTTGTATTTAGAATTCTTGTCATACCATAATGCTTCTCCTTCATGTAACTTATGGAAAATGTGATTACACAATGATCAGTATAACCTAAGTTGTCTCTAACCTGCACATCTGTAATGCAGTCCATGTTGCTTGAAATTAATAGATCCAGCAGAGCATTTTTCCTTGCTGAGGCTTCCACTAGTTGTTTCATGGGTTGAAGGTTTTGTAGGTGGCAAAAAATCCTGTGTAAAAAAATCCTGTGTAATAATTCAAGTTGGGACTCTGTTACCCAGCTTAACGTAGTAATAAACCATAGCTTAAAGTGATTTCTAAAGGAATATGATCACTTTCACTAGACCAAGTCAGGATTCAAACAGCCAAATTTTGGACATACTGTAGTGTGTTTAGTGTGGAACTAGGCACCCCAGCAAGTACAGCAACAGCAACAAAATAAAGTTCCCAGCTCAACTTACTTACATCCTGCAACCAACCAAATTATCCTGTCTAACAGTATGGGTTAAAAACAGGGGTTATACTATACTGTTAGACATTTGCAAATACATACGTATGCGGCAGAGCCCCTTCATGGCACCCCAATATTATCTGCAGTATTAACTCTAAATTTTAATAGCCTCCATAGTAGGAGCACATGCATTATAATGGATAGGCAGAGGGCAGGTGAACATGAAAAGAAAACCCATCCCTCCTTAACCACTTGCTTACTGTGCACACCCCCTTCCTGCCCAGGCAAAATGTTAGCTTTCAGCACTGTCACGCTTTGAATGACAACTGCGCGGTCGTGCGATGTGGCTTCCAAACAAAATTGACATCCTTTTTTTCCCACAAATAGAGCTTTCTTTTGGTGGTATTTGATCATCTCTGTGTTTTTTATCTTTTGCGCTATAAACAAAAATAGAGCGACAATTGTGAAAAAAACACAATATTTTTACTTTTTGCTATAATAAACATCCCATTATCCCAGCCGATATGTATTCTTCTACATATTTTTGGTAAATTTTTTTTCGCAATAAGCGTATAGTGATTGGTTTGTGCAAACGTTCATAGCGCCTACCAAATAATGGATAGAATTATGATTTTTTTTTTACTAGTAATGGCGGCGATCTGCAATTTTTGTCAGGACTGCGATATTACGGCAGACATATCGTACACTTTTGAATTTTTTTTGGGACCATTCACATTTATAGAGCGAACAGTGCTATAAATATGCACTGTTTACTGAATAAATGTGACTGGCAGGGAAGGGGTTAACACTAGGGGGCGATCAAGGGGTTAAATGTATTCCCTGCTGGGTGATTCTTACTGTGGGGGGAGGGGACTGACTGGGGGAGGGACATACCATTGGTATCCTCTCCCTGACAGGACGTGGATCTCTGTGTTCACACACAGAGATCCACGTCCCTGGCTCTGGCGGACATCACGGCCGCCAAGCACGCGCATCAGCACCTGAGTGACACGGCGGGCACTCGCACGCCTTCCCCCCCAGCGGCGGGAGGCCAGAGGCTGTATATTGACGGCCTCCCGGCATTGTAGAGCCACCTTGTGGCCGTCAATAGTCGATGGCCGGATGGGATGTGGTTAAAGGCACAGGGGTGCACTGGACATCCAGCACAAAGCACAATGGCAGCAAAGGTGTCCAGTGCACCCCCTCACCGGTATTCGAACAGTACAAACAAATGGTCACTGCCCCACTTATAAATTGCATGTTAAACAAAACCAAAATCAATTCCGAGCTCAACTTTTCCGAACAGCCTGCAACCATCCAAGTTATCCTGTCTAATAGTATGCATTAAAACACAGGGGTTTAGTTTGCACACATTTGCAAATACAATATGTAAGCTCCAGAGCCACTTACATAGTTACATAGTTACATAGTTAGGTTGAAAAAAGACACAAGTCCATCCAGTTCAACCTCAAAAAAATAAACAAACAAAATAAAAAACACAATACAATCCCATACACCCAACTCCATACCCACAGTTGATCCAGAGGAAGGCAAAAAACCCCAGCAGAGCATGATCCAATTTGCTACAGCAGGGGAAAAAATTCCTTCCTGATCCCCCGAGAGGCAATCGGATTTACCCTGGATCAACTTTACCTACAAATCTTAGTACTCAGTTATTTTATGTACATTTAGGAAAGAATCCAGGCCTTTCTTAAAGCAATCTACTGAGCTGGCCAGAACCACCTCTGGAGGGAGTCTGTTCCACATTTTCACAGCTCTTACTGTGAAAAAACCTTTCCGTATTTGGAGGTGAAATCTCTTTTCCTCTAGACGTAAAGAGTGCCCCCTTGTCCTCAGTGTTGACCGTAAAGTGAATAACTCAACACCAAGTACACTGTATGGACCTCTTATATATTTGTACATGTTGATCATATCCCCCCTAATTCTCCTCTTCTCAAGAGTGAATAGATTTAGTTCTTCTAATCTTTCCTCATAGCTGAGCTCCTCCATGCCTCTTATCAGTTTGGTTGCTCTTCTCTGCACTTTCTCCAGTTCTCCGATATCCTTTTTGAGAACTGGTGCCCAAAACTGAACTGCATATTCCAGATGAGGTCTTACTAATGATTTGTACAGGGGCAAAATGATATCTCTGTCTCTGGAGTCCATACCTCTCTTAATACAAGAAAGGACTTTGCTCGCTTTGGAAACCGCAGCTTGGCATTGCATGCCATTATTGAGCTTATGATCAACTAAAACCCCCAGATCCTTCTCCACTACAGATCCCCCCAGTTGTACTCCCCCTAGTATGTATGATGCATGCATATTCTTAGCCCCCAAGTGCATAACTTTACATTTATCAACATTAAACCTCATCTGCCACTCAGTCGCCCAATTGGACAGAGCATTGAGGTCAGCTTGTAAATTGGAGACATCCTGCAAGGACGTTATTCCACTGCATAGCTTGGTGTCATCTGCAAAGACAGAAATGTTACTTTTGATCCCAGACCCAATATCATTTATAAATATATTGAAAAGTAAGGGTCCCAGCACTGAACCTTGGGGTACACCACTGATAACATTGGACCATTCAGAGTAAGAATCATTAACCACGACTCTCTGAATTCTGTCTTTCAGCCAATTTTCTATCCATTTACAAACTGATATATCCAATCCTGTAGACCTTACCTTACACATGAGCCGTGTGTGCGGAACTGTATCGAACGCTTTTGCAAAATCCAAATATATCACGTCCACAGCCACGCCTCTGTCCAGGGTTTTACTTACCTCTTCATAAAAGGAAATCAGGTTTGTCTGACAACTTCTGTCTTTCATGAATCCATGTTGTCTGCTGCTTAAATAGTTTTTTTCCTGCAAGAACTCATCCATGTGGTCTTTTATTAAACGTTCCAGTATCTTCCCAACTATAGAAGTTAGACTAACAGGTCTATAGTTACTTGGTAAAGACTTTGTTCCCTTTTTAAATATAGGCACCACATTGGCTCTACGCCAATCCAGTGGTACTATTCCTGTCTTTAATGAGTCCCTAAATATTAGATACAGTGGCTTTGAAATGACAGAGCTCAACTCACCTAGGATCCGTGGGTGGATGCCATCTGGTCCAGGTGCTTTATCCACCTTTATTCTGTCTAAATATTTCTGGACCATATCACTTTTGAGCCATTGTGGATTTGGGGCTGTGTCACTCCCACCCCCATTTTGGACATGAGCTCCCCCATGCTCCATTGTATACACAGAGCTGAAGAAAGCATTTAATAAATTTGCCTTCTCTTTGTCCCCAGTCACCCACTCTAGATTATTTTGTAAGGGGCCTACATGCTCAGACTTCACCTTTTTACTATTAATATATTTAAAGAATTTTTTGGGGTTTGTCCTACTATCTTTTGCAATCTGTCGTTCATTTTGAATTTTTGCATCCTTGATTTCCTTTTTACATATCCTGTTATATTCTTTGTAACATTTAAACAACACTAGTGTTCCTTCATTTTTATATTTTTTAAAAGCTACTTTCTTATTGTTTATAGCTTTTTTAACTTTGCCCGTGAGCCACATAGGTTTTATTTTTAGCCTTTTAAACTTATTGCCCATGGGAACATACTTTGCAGTGAGGTTCCACACAGTCTTTTTGAAAAATTCCCATTTCTGTTCTGTGTTCATCTGTGTCAATAGTCCCTCCCAGTCCAAGTCCTGGAGAGCAGCCCTCATCCTTGGAAAATTTGCTCTCTTAAAATTTAGTGTTTTAATATTTCCTGTATGTATTTCCTGCTTATAGTTAACATTAAATGAAATCATGTTATGATCACTGCTACCCAGGTGTTCCTTTATCTGAACATTAGTAATAAGCTCTGCATGGTTTGAGATTATCAGGTCCAACAGGGCATCATTCCTAGTTGGGGCCTCAATAAACTGCACCATAAAATTGTCCTGCAATAGGTTTTTAAATTTTTGTCCTTTAACTGTCCCAGAAGTGCCATTAATCCAGTCAATTTCTGGGTAGTTAAAATCCCCCATTATTATCACCGTCCCAGCCCTTGCAGCCCTTTCCATCTGTGCAAGGAGCTGAGTCTCCACCTTCTCATTAACATTGGGTGGTTTATAACAAACTCCAATGATTAATTTTGAACTACGCACATCTGTATGCAGTTCCACCCATAATGCTTCAGCCTCACCACACTCTCCATCAACCAGGTTCTCTTTCACGCTTGCTTTGAGGTCACTTCTCACATAGAGACAGACCCCTCCACCTTTCCTTTTTACCCTGTCTTTCCGAAAGAGAGCATAGCCAGGAATATTAATAGCCCAGTCATGTGAGGATTGAAGCCAAGTTTCAGCAATACCGATTACATCATAGCTCTCCTCATGCACCAGAGCTTCCAACTCACCTGTTTTGCTTGGCAGACTTCTGGCATTGGTGAACAAATACTTAAATGTATTGTTACATTTTTCTCTAGTGTTTTTCATATAATTTATAGTAGTACAAATGGCACTATTATTTCCAATGGCTGTTTGCAACATGGGAACTTTCTTGTCACCTGCCATGACCCTCCCCCCATCTATCCCCATTCCACTCTCCATTAATGTCTGACCCCTAGCTGACCTGTGTACCCGATGTAATTCTAGTTCACCCTCCCCCCTCAATCCTAGTTTAAATACTCCTCCAGCATTCCCATAAACCTCTCCCCCAGCACAGCAGACCCCCTTCCATTCAAGTGCAAACCGTCCTTAGCATATAGGTTGCACCCCAATGAAAAGTCATCCCAGTGCTCTAGAAACCCAAATCCCTCCTTCCTACACCAGGTCTTTAGCCATGCATTCAGCTCTCTAATCTCCCCCTGCCTTTCCTGTGTTGCGCATGGCACAGGCAATATTTCAGAGAATATCACCTTGGAGGTCCTTCCCTTCATCTTGCAGCCTAGTTCTTTAAATTGATTCTTAAGGAGCCTCCACCTTCCATGTATACTGTCATTGGTTCCAACGTGGACCAAGACAGCTGGGTCATGCCCAGCCCCTCCCAGTAATTTATCCACCCGGTCCACCACATGCCGAACCCTGGCACCAGGGAGACAGCAAACCATTCGGTTGAAGCGATCCTGGCGACAAATTATTCTATCAGTCCTTCTGATTATAGAATCCCCTATTACCACCAACTGTCTAGGCCTACCTGCACTCCCCTCCCCACCTCTACTAGATGGGTTGCTCTCCCGGCTGTTAGGGGTAGCAGTAACATCTAGGGCTGCCACCTCTGTGTTTGCCACCTCCACATCATCACCCAAATTGGCAAATTTGTTTTGATGCACAAATACAGGACTGGCCTTCCCTTTCTGCACACCCCTTCCACTCCCTCTAGCTACATTAACCCATCTCCCTATCTGATAATCCTGACTTGCCCCTCCACCCTCCACATCAACCTTACTAACCACCTGCTCAGCGAGCAGAGAACCCCTTTCAAGGTTGTCATTTCTACCCAGTGTTGCAACTTGCTCCTCCAGATCTCTAATACGAGCTTCCAGAAGGGCAACCTGCTCACATCTGTCACAGTGGTATCCATCTTGGAGCTGTTGCACCAATTTTGCATACATGTGACACACTGTGCACTGAGCAAACCCTTCAACCCTGCTAGCACTCATTTCCCAGTTACAATACAATTACTTGTAGGAAGTTTAAGAAGTTACTTACAGTTTTAGAAGACTCCTGTCTTAACTCTTGTTTTAAACTCCTGGTTTTTAACTCATCACTTGTATTCAAAAATCCCACTTCTGATCAGAAATTCCACAGATCTACTCTTAGCAAGGAGCCAGCTCTTATGGTGTTTTTACAGACACTTATATACTCACCTGTTACCAATTAAACACTCCCAGCAAATCCTGGTTTTTAACTCATCACTTGTATTCAAAAATCCCACTTCTGATCAGAAATTCCACAGATCTACTCTTAGCAAGGAGCCACTTAACGGTACCCCAGTATTATCTGCAGTTCTAACTCTAAATTTTCAGAGTCTGCATAGTAGAAGCACATGCATTATAATGGATAGGCAGAGGGCAAATAGCACAATGGCAGCAAAGCTGTCCAGTGCGTTCCCTCATCAATATTCCAACAGTACAAACAAAAAGCCACTGCCCTCAACTATAATTGGCCTTTGTAGCAAGTTGCACATGGAAGGGCAACGCATGCCAAACAAAACCAAAGAAAATTCTCAGCTCAACTTACCGACCAGCCACAGTAAGGAGGGCATAAGGCAGAGAGTTCAGGGAACAGGAGTGCATTATGGGATACAGGGACAGTCATCGGTAATCGGTGCGGCTTTGGGGGGACTTACAATCGCTGTATAACTTTCACTAAAGCAGCTGAAAAGGGGGCAGATCAGTGCATGTAACTCCCCCCCGGCCGCACCGATCACCCCTGACTGCCCAGGTATCCAGTGAAGCATCGGAGCATTTCCCTGAGTACAAGTACTCGGGGAAATGCTCGGTATTGGTACCGATACTGATACTAGTATCGGGATAACCCTAGTGAGAAGGTTGGTCACTGATTGATTGCATTTCGTTTAAAAAACGTGTAGCTGGGAATGGGAGGGTAGATGATGCAGGGTGTGTGCTAATGAGATCAGCTGGTCAACTCCTTCCTGTGTCACCTACAGTCTCTAAGGGCATAAGACAGAAGCAATAGATACTTTTGGAATCATGGATGTAGGACAGTAAGGGACAATAACCCGGAGGGGGAGAGCAGCAAGGAGGAGGATACAGGGACAGTCAGTGGTGATCGATGCAGCTTTGGGGGGACTTACAAGCGTTTAAAAAATGTGCAGCTGGTAATGGGAGGGTAGATGATGCAGGGTGTGTGTCACCTACAGGCATAAGACAGAAGCAATTGATACTTTTGGAATCATGGATGTAGGACAGTAAGATATGTGTCTGTAGATTTTATGGAAAGCTTTGATATTTTTGCAAAAAAAGTACATGAATGCTAAATTGGGACATAGGGGAGCTGTAATTTAGTAAAAAAGTTAACTTAGCCTTTAAATAGTAAATAGGCCATAAGTGATAACTATGATGATGATAAGAGTTCCTTCTAGGGAAACAAGTACTGCTAACCTTGATTGGGGTCAAAATTTTGCACCAATGGGGCATATTTATGTTTTATATATACGGACAGGGAGTCATACATTACTAAGACGATCCCATAAACCTTGTCATTTTTCAGAAAAAGCCTGAAGCGAGTCTCGACAAAGACAAGTCATATACTGTTTATTAAGAAATCTAGGAGGACTAGAGTATGGAGCAACCAACTCTTTGCCCTGCCTATAGCTGTGTGATCATGGCACATGACTGTAGGATGACCACATGAGAGTCTGGACTGAACGACACCGCAAAACAAATATATTTATTTTGACCTCTCAACCCAAGAAGTTGTGACTGCGAAAATGTCAATTTGTAAATTTATCTGACAGCCAGAGTGGGTCAGGAAGATGTCAGAAATATAGGGAGACTATATGAGCCTTGTTTTATTTGTTTTTGTTTTGGCAAATTTCCTGACTGAAATTCAACAGCAAACAAAGAGCATTGTACATGGTAAAGCTCACAGCTAGCCCTGTGGGACTCATATGTCTCCATGAACCTCAATATGTCATCGTAGCTTCTACTGCAAGTCACAACATACTTGGCATGCACAGTTCTGGTTGGAGCCGGCCGAGACCATCCAAGTGCCTGCTACAGTGTGTTTAGGCGGCACCGGCAGTGGGACAGATCTGATGGAGGCGGTGCCTAAATGTGTGTTGTGATGTCATGGTGCAAGCAAGTCGAGTGGAGTGGCCAGAGCCTTGTGTGTATTCTGTGGGACGGGAGCAAGTCAAGCCGGGAGCTAGACTGTCAGTGCTGTTTAGACTGGAGTGGATTGAAGGGTTCACCTGGTGTGGATTAAAGGTTTACCTGGTGTGGAGAGAAACTGTCACAGTGACTCAGGAAAAGACATGTCATGCCGGTGAGGCGTCATCATCATCTGTGCTGTTGCACACTGCTGCCAGTGTCACTGTGAGGGTCAATTTCTTGTGTGCGTGCTGAGCCATTTTAATTTCTTGCCCTCTGGAGTCCTGTCCTTAAACTACTTACTATATCAAAATTAAAATAAGAAATATGTTTTCTTAATGTAGCACTGCCCCCGGAAGAGCTGCTGGTTTAATTTGGGCCTGCCGTTACCTTACTGTTCAACACACTCGATCTAGGGGTCCCTCTTAAAGAGTTGTTCAAAAAGAATGTCCGCACCAACACTTCGGTTTCTTTTTCTTCAAGAGTTTTATTAAACAGGTTCTCAACAGAGGGGTAGAGGCATAGGGAAGATTCAGGTACCTTGCTTTGCGGATCACGGGTACAGTCTTAGATCCAGAGGACAAATCGGTTCCATGCTGGATTTAGTGACCACCGGATAGACCCACTCTCACTGACCTAGCAGCAAGTGCGAAGCTCGCTCAAAGTCTCTGTCACAGACTTGATGAGTATCGTTGGGTCGTTACACAGCCCTCTGCCACAGGATTGTGTAACCACGCATACACTTAGCGAAAGTACACAGCTCACGGTGCCAGGATCTTTCAGCCGGCAGCACAGTGAGGCAAGTTGGTCCGGATGCGTCCTTCAATTGAGTCCCCAATTGCTCGGCTTCTTCCCGCAGGCACAGGACCACCCCTGGACCTGTAGGCCCCCCGAAACTCCTGGGCCTACTCTCAGTTGTGGAGCCTCAGGCCAGCAGGCTCCGAGACCGGAAAACACTGTCAGTGCATTCCTGAGGCCAGGAGGGCCATCAGGTCAGGATCGGAAGACCCAGCCAAAACGGTGTCTATCCCTTAAGTACCCTCCCCCAGAATGCACAGCGGGTTGACCACGTCCACTGGGCTGCTTCTGGGAAGAAGGCACCCAATGTACCAAGCCCATTGCATTTCCAACCTTGACTCCCAGTGAGAGCAACACCTGCAGGCAAGGGGAAAATGCGCAACACAGCTGGACTGGAACAGAAACCCACATGTTGGTACAGGGCCGGCCTTAGGTGTTCAGGTGCCCTGTGCGAGCTAATCCTGTGGCGCCCACCCCCCCATCTTCACCCCTTGCCCCTGGACACCTAAACATACACAAAGAGGAAAAAAATATTTGTAACACATTTGTTTTAATAACAGTTAATTTAAGTGCATGTACAAACAATTGTCGTCCTCCCCTTCTTTGTGTAGGCTGGCTATAAAAAGTAAATACTTTTTATTTTTTATTTTTATCTGATAAAGTAGATGCATGCAGGGCCAGGGGCTCAGTGTGACTTACCTTTCAGTGGACGGCGCGGCTTTGCATTTAAAAATGGCGCCGCCCGGAGCTTAGACGCCACTGCGCATGCGCCGTCTACCTGAGAATAGCCGAGCGTTTTTGGACTTTCCCGAGCAGCGACGGTGCATGCGCAGTGTGCCTGTCGGGGCTAGCAGCAGCCATTTTTTTTTCAGGTGCCGCAGCCGATGTGTTGCTCTTCACCCAGTCCCAGGGCAACGCCTACTCCTGTGACTCGTAGGAGTCAGACTCCTGTGATGATCATGTGAGTAACTGACTGCAAATCACATTCTGCGAGCTCTGATGGCCGTACGGCGCCCCTGTTGTCCATGGCGCCCTGTGCGGCCGCACAGCTCGCACACCCCAAAGGCCGGCCCTATGTTGGTATAATCCCCTGAGCTAAACTACAGGAGCAGGGTGCTACATTAATATCTACCTTAAATAACAACGCTGATTGCATATTGTACTTATTTGTCTAAATATTGAAAATTGCACTTAAAACTGTAATTTTGTAACTTTCAATCTGGTAGGTTGGCAACACTGGTCTCAAGCCTCGCTCTCCTATCCAGCCTAGGGTGCTTTACCGCGAGTATTTAGAAAAAGATCTGAAATTAACCTTTACAACTGGTATTGGGTGGGGGGGTTGGGGAGAGCTGAATGTTTTTTGCAGTACCTTCATGCATTCTATGCATGAAGGTAAAAAACCTTCAGCCTTTGTAACCACTTTAAAGTAAAGCTGTCTGGAAATTTTGTAGTTCATTTGCCAAACTCTTTCTGAAAATGTCACTTGCTTGGCTTTTTTGCTGACCCACATTCATATTTTCTTGCGTTCCTGACCAGGAGAAGTGTGGCTGGAGCTGCACTTTAATTACTTTATTTTGTAAAAATTGTTTTGAAATGTTCAAGAAATGTCATTATTTAAACAAAGAATCAATTCATGCCTTTCGTGGAGCATCAGCACAATCAGCATATTACAAGGATTCATTTCTATTAGCTGAAAGGGAAGGCACATTAGGAATGGTGCCCTAATTATAGGTCGTATGATCATAAGGCACAATGCAGCTTTTGTAAAACATACCCTGAAATCTATCATTTCCTTTAACTCTGTAAAAATTGAGTGAAATGCTAATCCTAACCGCAGAGATACTGCAACTGTGTTAAAGAGAACCTGTGAGAACAGAAATCTGCAAACTGATACCACTGATTGGTTTCAAAGGTGCAAAGTGCAGGACCATTATCGTCCCCTGCATTTCATTGTGTACTTGTGTATTGTGGGTGCACGTAGGTCTACAAGTGCACGCTGGTCTGTTGATCTGCGAGGGCACGCTGGTCTGCGAGTGCACGTAGGTCCGTTTGGTCTGCGCGTGCACGCTGGTCTGCGAGTGCACGCTGGCCTGCGAATACACCTAGGTCTCTTGGTCTGCGAGTGCACGCTGGTCTGCGAGTGCACGTAGGTTCCTTTGGTCTGCGAATGCACGCTAGTCTGCGAGTGCACATAGGTCCGTTTGGTCTGCGAGTGCACGCTGGTCTGCGAGTGCACGTAGGCCTGTTGGTCTTTGAGTGCACGCTGGTCTGCAAGTGCACGTAGGTTCGCTTGGTCTGTGAGTGCACGCTGGTCTGCAAGTGCACGTAGGTCCATTTGATCTGCGAGTGCATGCTGGTCTGTACGTGCACGTAGGTCCGTTGGTCTGCGTGTGCACGCTGGTCTGCGAGTGAACGTAGGTCCGTTTGTCTGTGAGTGCACGTAGGTCTGCGAGTGCACGTAGGTCCATTGGTCTGCGAGTGCAGGCTGGTCTGCAAGTGCACGTAGGTCGGTTGGTCTGCGAGTGCAGGCTGGTCTGCGAGTGCACGTAGGTCCGTTGGTCTGCGAGTTCACGCTGGTCTGCGAGTGCACGTAGTTCTGCAAATACCTGTGTATTGTCTTGTTGAGTACCTGTGTATTTTCTTGTTGAGTAACTGTGTATTGTCTTGTTGAGTAGTAGTGTCAGGAAGCTAGTTGTTAGGTAATTTTGGACAGGGTATAATCCCCAATTCTCATTAAATTAATAGGTACGATGCCCAGCGGGTGTGGAGAGGCGACTAGGTGTACATCTATGCGTTCCTTGACCATCCGATTGAGGGCAAATACTGCTGTGCAAAATGTAAGCACATTGTTTCCCTGGAAGCCCAGGTTCTGAGACTGGGGAAGCAACTGTCAGCACTGAGAAGACCCTCCACACTGAAGGAGAGCCGGGAATGTACCCGGCAAGTGAGACAAAGAGATGCAGGCACTAGAAAATAGCAGATGGGTGACAGTCAGGAAGGGTAGAGGGGGAAGTGCGAGGAAGGCCGATCCAGGGCTGGAGCATCCCAATAAGTACGCTCTATTGAGTGACATTGATGAAACCACTCAGGGACCAGCACTGCTGGAGCTGAGGGACTCTCCTAGCTGCCGGGGGAAGAACTCCTCCAGTGAGAGTGGGGGAAAGTGAAGTGAAAGGAAAGACAGGTTCTGGTGGTAGGGGACTCAATTCTTAGTACAGAGAGGGCAATCTGTAACAAAGACCTGAAGCACCGAACTGTATGTTGTCTACCGGGCACTCGGGTTCGGCACATCACAGATCTGGTGGACAGATTTCTGGGAGGGGCTGGGGAAGACCCAGCTGTCATGGTGCACGTTGGCACCAATGACAAAGTCAGAGGCAGATGGAGTGTCCTAAAGAACGATTTTAGGGACTTGGGAGCTAAATTTAGGAAAAGGACCTCCAAGGTGGTATTCTCAGGAATACTACCAGTACATTGAGCTACAACAGAAAGGCAGAGGGAGATTAGGGAAGTAAATAAGTGGCTGAGGAGCTGGTGTAGTAAGGAGGGGTTTGGGTTCCTGGAGGACTGGGCCAAATTCTCAGTACTATAGAAGGGACAGACTGCACCTAAATGAGGAGGGGTGCAGATCAGCTGGGAATGAAGATGGCCAAAAAGTTAGAGGAGTTTTTAAACTAGGTGATGGGGGGAGGGTCCAGAGGTAGAGATAGTAAGCACGGAAGATATTGCAGAGGGTAGTATTGGGCCATTAGTGGTAGGGTAACCAAAGCACATAAACCCAAGGTAAATATAGTAGCAAGTCCTAGTTGCAATCTCGGAACACCCAATAAGAGGATAGTATGCGACCGGTCTGAACTACGTGGCATGTTCACCAATGCCAGGAGCCTGGCAGACAAGATGGGTGAACTAGAGATACTGTTATACGAGGAGTATTTGGATTTGTGGGAATTTCAGAGACCTGGTTCAGCCTAGGTTCACACTGCTGCGAATTCAAAATCGCGGTAAAATCCGCGATTTTGCCGCGATTTCGGCCGCAATTTAATGTAAATCGCGGCCTGAAATCGCAAAAAGTAGTACAGGAACTACTTTTTGAAATCGCAGATGCGGCGTCGCACTGATTAGGACAGTGCCATTGCCGACAATTGCCGCCGATTTGAGATGCGATTTGACATGACAAATCGCATCTCAAATCGTTCCAAATCGTACCCAGTGTGAACCAGGGCTCAACAGCTCTCATGATTGGCTGGCAACCATTGAAGGGTATACCCTTTTTCACAAGGATAGAGAGGGTAAAAAAAGGGGGGGTATGCCTATATAGCAAGAATTATGTATAAGTGAATGTGAGAGATAACATTACTAAAGGAGCTAAGGAGGAGGTGGAATCCTTATGGGTAGAGCTCCAAATGGAATGAAGCTAAGTGGAAAATAATACTTGAAGTATGCTATAGGAGGGGGAGACAGATCTCCTATCACAATTTGGATTAGCAGCAAGGATGGGATGTGTTATAATGGGGGATTTTAATTATCCAGACATAGACTGAGCAGAGGGAACCACGCATTCATCTAAGGCTCGCCAGTTCTTAAATGTCTCTGCAGGACAATATTATGGGTCAGATGTTAGACGCACCAACTAAAAATAAAGCGTTTCTGGATCTATTGATTACCAACAATACAGACCTGATCTCGGATGTGGAAATACGAGGCAATTTAGGTAACAGAGATCACAGGTCACACAAATAGCAAACATAATGGGCATACAAAGACACTGAATTTCAAAAGAGCCAACTTCCCTAAACTACGAACCTTTCTAGAAGGCTTAAATTGGGATAAAATTCTAGGAACAAAAAACACGGAGGAGAGATGGGTTTGCTTTAAAAGCATGTTTAATAAGGGCATTACCCAATGCATCCCATTGGGTAATAAGTTTAAAGAGTAAACTGCGCTGTGTCTAATGTAAACAATTTACAGATACGAGCTGCCACACAGCTATAGGCAAAAGCAGTACTATGATAAAAACGAAAAAAAATTAGCGCTAAAATCTGTATGTGTATATGGAAATGAACCACATCTAAATAATCAAACCAAATCTACATGTGTGTAGTACCTCAATAGTACCAAATGTCACCACGTGACTATGTAGAACAAATGAAACTAAATAAATGAACCACAAACTTGATCGTGAAAAAACATAAATTGTGATGTCATAAAAGTGAAAAGTGCATGAAGTGACTAAAGTCCAAATGAATGAAAATAAAGACGACTCCACCACGAATAGGCCTTGAAGATGGGACAACAGCTTGGCAGAAGTACCACCACCAATGGTAGGAGAGAGGCTTACCAAATGTCAATGACTGGGTAAGGCTTACACCACCCAAGTCATCAAAGGCTTAAAGGTCGATCAACTCAATTGGTACAACTGGTCCTGGATAAGATCGGCTATTCGACAGTAATAATCCAAAGTCCCGATGTATAACATGTAATCTTGTAAGTGTAGAGGTTCAGTATTCACAGGCCATGCAAGATATGATAAAAGAAACCCACATAGCGTGATACCGTATAAAAAGTGTTGTTTATTAAAAGTTAGATAAAACTCACATTTTTGAAGCTCATCATAGGCTTGTCATAATGCAGGTTTCAACCCCAGATGACGACTTTTTAGTTGAAACGTGTCGGGTAGACCCATTCACAACATCGCTTTTGGTACCTGCATTATGACAAGCCTATGATGAGCTTCAACAATTTTAGTTTTATCTAACTTTTAATAAACAACACTTTTTATACGGTATCACGCTATGTGGGTTTCTTTTATCATATCTTGCATGGCCTGTGAATACTGAACCTCTACACTTACAGGAATACATGTTATAAATCGGGACTTTGGATTATTACTGTCGAATAGCCGATGGTATCCAGGACTAGCTGTACCGATTGAGTCCATATTCACATACAGATTTTAGCGCTACATTTTTTTCGTTAATAAAGGGTCTGGAGGATATTAGTTACGAGGAAAGGTTGCAAGCACTGAACTTATTCTCTCTGGAGAAGAGACGCTTGAGAGGGGATATGATTTCAATTTACAAATACCATACTGGTGACCCCACAATAGGGATAAAACATTTTGTCCCAGGTATCTTATTTGTATTTATGCTTGTAAGAATATTGCATGTGCCACCATAATGGTAGGAATTGCAACTGCAGTTGCAGGGTGGGCAGAGATATTTGCTGCTTGTGGAATGCATCACCATAGAGAAGGACCCGCCTTGACATTGACAGCAGCACATGCTTTGATCCACAGTATGGCGAAGGACTTGGCTTACTGGCAGTAAGATTTGCAAGCCATTGGAAAATGTCCCCCTTCTAAAAGAAACTTCTGTCACTAGCAATTCTGCTTACCGTCAGGTGGACAGAAAACCTGATAAATGCAAGCAATACCAAAGTTGTAAGCATTACTTGAGATTGCTGATCCATTATTGGCCAACCTTCTGACCAACAGAATGTTAGCTACTAGTACTAAAGTAGTTGAAAACTTGTGTGCCACAACAAACAATGTGTATCTTTGTTTGATTGCAATATTTTATATCTAAAGTACCCTTTGTCAACCTCATAGAACTTATTGTAAGTTGGTACATAAACACATTTAGTTAGTTGAATCGGTATTATTGTTCCTTAATACGGATATATATTTGCTCACGATTACAAGTTTAGTAATGTTAATCTACCATACTGTTTATTTGTTCCAAACCTGCCATCATTATATTTTCTTGAGCAAAATAAGAACACTACCACATCCCCTTATAGCATTATCTTCATGACTAAAGCAAAAGTCTGCCTTGGTGTTATTTTAGTTCCCGGAAATCCTGATGATTATATATTGCCTATATCTATATTACACTTTTCCTAAATTTAAACTTTAGATAAAACTTTGGATATTTACTTATTCCTAAAATGCAATTCATGAGCTTTAAAACAAATCCTCACTAATCTTTGTAGCTGCAGGCATTGTGGAATAAATTCATCATCAAAAGCAAAAACCTTTCATTTTGATTTTTTTAAAGAGGAACTGAACTCTGTAAGCTGTGCCCCCTCAAAACAAGCCAGAAAGAGGGCTCTGTACTAGTCACTAATATTGCCTGTAGTCATGGGCATCCGCACCATAGGGCAAGGGAGGGCAATTGACCCCCCCTGGAAAATCGAGAAGGTGTTGAAAAATCTAGCGGCTGTGCGCTGTCTGAGCGGTCTCGGCCCGGATGTCACACAGGCACAGCGAGCAGAGTGAAGCCGCCTCCCCCTCCGGTGTTTATGTGTACACAGGAGGAGGGAACCTGCTGTGCCGCGCTTATGGCTGATCTGAGGTACTGAATGGGATGGGGAGGGGGGTCCGTCTGTGCTGAAGGGAGGTCTGTGCTGAATGGAGGGGCCTGTGCGAAATGGGGGGGGCGTCTGTGCTAAAGGGGGGGTCCATCTTTGCTGAATGTAGGGGTCTGTGCAGAATGGGGGGTCTGTGCTGAAGGGGGGTCCATCTGTGCAGAATGGAAGGGGCTGTGCTGAAGGGGGGTCTGTACATTCTCTTGGCTATATTTATATGGGCATCAAGTGAAGCTGAATTATTTGAATAGCTATTTCACACTGCCAACTGACGGCGTTATCGGTAAAGCGCCACTTTACCATCATTTTAGCTGCACTATTCGGCCACTAGCGGGACACTTTTAACCCCTGTTAGCATTTTAAGAAAGGGTTAAATGCGACTGTGTATCACCGCTGCCGAAGCCCCCCCCCTCTGAAAAAATTTCAGCGGACGCCCATGCCTGTAGTGCTGATGATTTTCTATTACTGACTTACCAAGACTTGTTCTGCACTGTCTCCTGAGATGAGCAGTTAGAGGAAGCAGGGGCCCCACATTGCAACTTTACAGCTAGAAGACTATAGGCACAGAGGTGCCTAGGCAGCTTCCCCACCCTGCCATCTTTAAAATAAGTCACTCTATGCCTTGCTGTTTTTTTTTTGTGATGGCTATCATTATCAAAAATCCAGAATGGTCACATAAAAGACTCTAGTTGGCTTTCTGTCGATTTCTCTCAGGCTGCCACGATCTGCTCTAATAGAAAAAAAATAAGAATTTGTATCAGTGCCAGTGTTGTGAAATTTGCAAACGGATTTCTCTACAAAGCCTATAGATACACAGATGAATAGGGGCTTGTTTTAAGGGCTACTGCTTTTTTCACAATATTAAAATATTTAAGTGTGCCTGATCTTGGCACAGGTTTGCTTTAAGATGGAGCTGGTCAGTGAAACATGACAGCAAATAAGATGTCACAGTTAACTGTTTTATAATACAATGCTTGAAGAATCAATACATGTTATAAAAGCACTTAGAATTTAATGAAAAGCTTTTGTTTGGTACATACCACCCACAGTGAGTTCATATCATTTTGTAAAAATACATGATCTTTCGGGGTAGAAAAATGACAAATATAGATCCTCAAAATGTAATTTAAATGTCTCTGAGCAATGACGCATTATTTTCTATCAACAGCCTTATCTTATGTTTTTTTTTTTTATCTTTTGAATTACTTTATAGGGTTCTTTAGTGACTAGAATAGAATGTTTATCATTTTTAATGGTTTCGTCAAAGAAATAGGCCATTTGACTCAAAACAGATTACTAAATCAAATATTTATGGGATTAAACTAAGAACCAGAGCTATATTCATAATACCATCAACCTACATCAACCCTGGTTGCACAGTGCAGGGATAAAGAGAAGTATAGCCGTGGTGGAGTGCTTATTTGGATGGGTTGCTCATTGTGGTAGATTATGGAGGTAGTTTTGTAGGCTGTCCGAAAAGCTATAGAGCCCCTATGACATGTAGTTTAAATCTGAAATTAAGCAGAGTAGCAAGGCCCCAGGCAGATTAATAGTACCCCCACCCCACGCTACCTTTCATATGGATATCCTGTTCAAATAGTACATTAATACAAATAAAATAAATACAATCCTCCACTTTTAATACATTGTAAGCATTTTCACTTTATGTATCCTTCTCTTATACCCTAAAAGACTATGGGCCAGATTCACAAAAGAGATACGACGGCGTACCTCCTGATACGCCGTCGTATCTCTGTGATCCGCCCGTCCTAACTATGCGGCTGATTCATAGAATCAGTTACGCATAGATAGCCCCAAGATCCGACAGGTGTAATTGACTTACACCGTCGGATCTTAGGATGCAATTCTAGGCCGGCTGCTAGGTGGCGATTCCATTGCGGTCGGTGTAGAATATGCAAATGACTACTTACGGCGATACACGAAGATACGCGCGTTCGTCGCAATCTCTTACGTCGTCGCTAGTCGTTTTTTCCTGTCGCAAAGTTAGGCCTGCTTTAACATGTCTTATCTTTAGAACAGCCATGTTAAAGTATGGCCGTCGTTCCCGCGTCGAATTTAAATTTTTCTTTTTTTGCGTAAGACGTCCAGGAATACGAAACGCCGTAACGCACGTCGCCGTTCAAAAAAACCGTCGGGGCGCCGTAATTTCACACAAAGCACGTCAGGAAATTTACTAACGGAGCATGCGCAGATTGTTCGGCGCGGGAACGTGCCTAATTTAAATGGTGCCCGCCCCATTTGAATTAGGCGGGCTTGCGCCGAGCGGATTTACGTTACACTGCCGCAAGTTTACAGGTAAGAGCTTTGTGAATCAGGCAATTACGCTGTAAACCTGCGGCGGTGTAACGTAAATGGGATACGTTACGCCGCTGCAGCGTAACGTAATTCTCTTTGAATCTGGCCCATTAAAGGGGAGTTCCAGCCATTTGTATGTTTATTAAAAGTCAGCAGCAACAAAAAGTGTAGCTGCTGGCTTTTAATAAACAGGCACTTACCTGCTCCAGCGCTCCAGCGACGCGCCGGCCGGGGCTCCGCTCCTCTCCCCCCCTCCCCGGCCGGCGTCTTCATCTTCAGTGTGGGCACCCGGCCGTGACAGCTTTCGGCTTCACGGCCAGGCACCCACTGCGCATGCGCGAGCGCGAGCGGCGCCGCACTGCGCATGCGCGAGCGGCGCGGCCCGGCGCCGCGCCGTGTAATTGGCCAGGAGATCGCCTAGGACCTGTGACGTGTCCTAGGCGATCGCCTACAGCAGCCACTTCCTGAAGGCGATTAAGCTTAGTCGCCTACAGGAAGGAGGAAGTGGGACAGGAAGTCCCACTCGTGCTGAAGCCCCCACTCCCCCCCCAAAAAAATTACATGCCAAATGTGGCATGTAAGGGGGAGAGGAGTGGGTTAAGAGGAAGTTCCAAATTTGGGTGGAACTCCTCTTTAAGCTCTTTTGTTTTCCTACCTTAAACCACAATAGAGTGTACGCTCTTCCACCTTCTGTAGCTTTCACTTAAGCCTTAATAGAATGTAAGCTCTTCTATTTCACACCCCCTAATACTTTAATAGACTGTAAGCTCTTCTATCTTCTGCATCCTAACCGTATACCCTAATTGACTGTCAGTTCTTCCCAAAGGTATACACTAATATACCCCAGGGGTTCGGTGAGTAAGTCTCGGGGGTTCGGCGGAGGTCACACAGGGCCGCCGGTACAAGGCAGGGGCAGACGGGTGCCCTGGGCGATACCATTTCGTATAGGAGGGGGGGCGCAGCCGCAGGTGAAGCTCTGCCACGGCCGTGGCCACCAGCGCGGCCAGCAGCACTGTACAAATTGTGTGCCGAGTGCACTCTTGCATCCGGGACTGTCACCTCCCGGCTCCCTTTCCTGTCTGCTGCAGCCTGTTTACTCTCTCTTGGTCCCTTCCAGCGGCGTGACGTCACTCCACTCATGGCAGGAAGGGGGGGACTCGGAGTGCTGCGCAGAGAGCTGTGTGTCGGCGCTGCCTGTGACAAGCTAGAGAAGCAAGGACTAGTCTCGAGGAGCCTGCCTGACTAGTGGAATTTTAACCTAGCAGACAGTGTGCTAAAAAAGACTACTGAACTTGTTTAAAAGTAAGTAGAACCTGTTAAGAGCATATAATTAAATGGCTGGATTGGGGGGGAGGGGAAGAGGCTGACTGAGGTGAGGTGACCAGCACTTTATTAATATAAAATGGCAGATAAAAAATATGTTTTTGTGTTATTTGAAATTGGCCTTCTCTGACTAGCAAAAAAAAAAATATATATAAATTGCAGCCTCACTATGCCATCACATGCAGCCTCTGTGCCATCAATTGTCACCACTGTGCCCATCACACCCAGCCACTGTGCCCATCACACGCAGCCACGGTGCCCATCACACGCAGCCACTGTGCCCATCACACGCAAAATCATATTTTTATTTTTACAATTAAGAAGGGTTCGGTGAATGCGCATATGAAACTGGTGGGGTTCAGTACCTCCAACAAGGTTAAGAACCACTGCACTAATAGATTGTAAGTTCTTCCACCTTGTATCATCACTTATAGCCTAATAGACTTTAAAGGGGAGTTCCAGCCTTTTTAGGTTTATTAAAAGTTAGCAGCTACAAAAAGTGTAGCTGCTGACTTTTAATAAACAGACACTTACCTGCTCCACGGTCCAGCGATGCGGCTGCCCCGGAGCTCCTTTCCTCTCCCCCCCTATCCGCCAGTGCCTCCATTCACTCTGTGGGCACCCGGCCGTGACAGACTTTCTGCATCCTCCTTTATACCCTAAAAGACTGTAAGCTCCTCAACCTTTTGTATAATGCCCTTACTGCCCATAAGACTGTAAGCTCTTTCAATTCTTGCAACCCTCCCTTATACAGGTCCAAGGGCAATATTCCCTATGCACATGTACAAGAAACTGGCTGTTCAGTAGTAATAGGCTGGAAACCTTTGATGATCAAAGTGAAGAAATGTCATCAGCACACCAAGGATTCCTCAAAATGGTTCAAAGCTTTATTATCATGGTCACGGTATAAACAAACAGTCACTGTATGCTTGTCATGTGACCATGATAAAAAAGTTTTGGACCCTTTAGAGTAAGGGTGCCCAACCTTTGAAGAGCGAGGGACACTTAAGCGACTTGGTAACCAGTCGTGGGTCACAATGAGCAGAGTGGGCAGATGACAGATCCGTGTCCACTCTGCATATGCAGAGCAGAAACGGACACAGCCCACTCTACTCTATGGGCCCTCCCATACGATTTAGAATATTGGATTGGAGGTAGGCAGATGTAAATGAACACCATTGACATCTGCTGCTCCATAGAGGTGAATGGAGGGTCTGATTGGGTTAGACCAGATGTGTGAAAGGGGCCTAAGGCTGCTTTCACAATGATGCACTGTGGTTTACCCACACAGAGGGTGCAGAGCAGTGCACCTGCGGCTTTCCTGCGGGTTAGCTGCACTTTGCCATAGACCTCTATTATATCCTGCAGGTGTAGTGCACTTTCTGAAAGCTCACCAAACCCACAGGTAGTAACAGAAGCCTATGGCACAGTGCAGCTTACCCTGCAGATCAGTTTGAAAGCAGCCCAGTAACCATTGCAGAACAGATATGCCCAAATATACACTTTGATTTTAGTAATAAACTTACCTTTAATAACAGTCTTCCATTTAGATATCACCGGCTGTTTCTGTCCCAGGCAAAGTGCATTTGGTATCACTCTGCTTGTGACAGGAGAGGCGCTATACAGGAAGCATCGGCTTCTGCAGCTCTGCTCCGCAGCCGATTGCTTCCTCTACTGGTGGCTCCCAAAGAGGGAGAGCTGAGAAGAAAAGAGGGACAGCTTAGAAGAAAAGAGCGACAGCTTAGAAGAAAAGAGGGGCTCGGTCATAAACGGAGTCAATGCAACCTTGGAAACGAATTGTTGGTAAAGGCCCCATTGGGCTGAGGGCTGGGGAGTCGGAGAGCTCTGGGCGGCTCTCCCGTCCGAGGCCGAGCGGCCCCCTATTGGGGGTGGGCGGGCTTGGCGGGGGGTCAGCTGGGATGCTCATTATGTACTTAAACATATTTGTGTTGTAAATGTTTCTTGCCCCATGCTAATGTTGACGTGTTGACTGTAATGTAAGGGTCCGGCCGGACCGGTTTCTCTGTCATAAATAAAAAATTAAAAAAAAAAAAAAGAAAGAAGAAAAGGAGGGACAGCTTAGAAGAAAAGAGGGATAACTGAGAAGGAAATAGACAGCTCAGAAAAAAAGAAGGAAAGAGACAGTTTAGAAGAAAAGAGGGACAACTGAGAAGGAAAGAAGGACAAATAAGAAGAAAAGATGGACTGCTCAGAAGAAAAAAGAGGGACAGCTGAGAAGGAAAAGGGACATCTGAGAAGGAAAGAGGGACAACTGAGAAGGAAATAGACAGCTCAGAAAAAAAGAAGAACTGAGAAGGAAAGAGACAGTTTAGAAGAAAAGTGGGACAACTGAGAAGGAAAGAAGGACAAATAAAAAGAAAAGATGGACTGCTCAGAAGAAAAAAGAGGGACAGCTGAGAAGGAAAAGGGACAGCTGAGAAGGAAAGAGGGACAGCTGAGAAGGAAAGAGGGACAACTAAGAAGAAAAGAGGGACAACTGAGAAATAAAAAGAGGGACAACTGAGAAGAAAAGAGGGGCAACTGAGAAGGAAAGAGGGACAACTCAGAAGGAAAATGAACAACTAAGAAGAAAAAAGGGACAACTGAGAAGGAAAGATGAACTGCTAAGAGGGAAAGAGGGACAACTGAGAAGGAAAGAGGAACAACTAAGAAAAAAAGAGGGACACCTCAGAAGAAAAGAGGGACATCTCAGAAAAAAAGGACAACTGAGAAACATGAGAGACAGTTGGGAGCTATGGGTATTCCATGTACACTTGAGTGTCCTTCCAGAGTTTTATTTGAGCTTTTCCATAATTCATTGTATAAACAAATTCAATCTCACTATGTGTTGTCAATCTTTGGTGGAAAAAGTATACAGCGCTACAGCTTCACGTCAATATCATGTTCCCATCTCTTTTTAAAGCTAGTTTCTTTCTCAGTCCATTAAGTTTAATTGTTGCAACTGACAAAACTGGCACTGTAGCAAGACAAAATATTCCTGCTTATCGCCTCGGTAGATGTAGAACCATTACCTAATTTTATGGCAATTCAACATTGGATGAGACTCAATAAGCACTGTGGTTTCTAACTAAATGAACATATATAGGCCCATTTATATTATGGATGTTGTCTTAATCCACTTTACTATACTTTACAGTAAGATTAAGTCTGTGTCATAAAAATATTTCTCCAGTAATACTTATGCAGGCCTTAGGTTTTGGAAATACCAGACAAAGTGGAAAATATTACATGGCTTTTAAACAATGGAAAGTAGACATCATTTTTTTCATGTAGCACTTTAGCCACACACTCTATTTATCACCATAAAGATGGAAATTGCTGTCTAACATTGGTTCTGGACATTGACAATATTATTAACATTGTTTGGTCAAACAACCGATTTAATGATTTGTCCAAATGGTAAAGTTGATTGTGTTTTCTAATAGTTTAATCTGATTGCTATTTGAGTTTCTTGTTTGTCGACTGTGAACACTGGCCTAAATGAAATCAAAACAAATAGGTGGATTCAGAAAGACCGCCTTAACTTTGCGGCGGTGTAGTGTATCGTGTTTACACTACACCGCCGTAAGTTAGCGAGGCAAGTACATAATTCACAAAGTACTTGCCTGATAAGTTACGGCATCGTAGCGTAAATGCGGCGGGCGTAAGCGCGCCTAATTCAAAATAGGCTGAGGGGGCGTGTTTTATGTTAATATGGGTTGACCTGACGTGATTGACGGTTTTTACGAACGGCGCATGCGCCGTCCGTGTACATATCCCAGTGTGCATTGTGGCTAAGTACGCCGCACGGACATATTGGCTTCGACGTGGACGTAAATTACGTCCAGCCCTATTCACGGACGACTTACGCAAACGACGTAATATTTTCAAATTTCGACGCGGGAATGACGGCCATACTTAACATTACTAGTCCAGCTATTTGATGGAATAACTATACGCCTGAAAATGTCTTACGTAAACGGCGTACCTGTACTGCATAGGCCGGGCGTACGCTCGTGAATCGGCGTATCTAGTGATTTACATATTCTACGCCGACCGCAATGTAAGCGCCACCTATCGGCCAGCCTAAAAATTACACTTTTCGATACGACGGTGTAAGACACTTACACCGCTCGTATCTTAGCCTAATTTAAGCGTATCTGGTTACCAGAATACGCTTAAATTTGCGTAGGCGCAGATTCAGACTTAGGCTGGTGTATCTACTGATACGCCAGCCTAAGTCTTTCTGAATCTGCCTAAGAGACTTCATTCACAATAAAAGGAAGTCTATTGCTTTAAAATTAGGAGCTTTAAAATGTATTAAAGCGGAGGTTCACCCAAAAAACAAGTATATAACATTACAGTCTGTATACCTCAAACATGTACAGTATGCCGTTTTTTTTTTTTTTTTGGGGGGTGTACATACGGTATTATCGGTATTTTCCTCTCGGCTTCCAGGTACTCGCTCCCGCAGGAATGGGAGTTCCTGTGCAGTGCCGCAATGTCATCTGGGACTTTGCCCATATGATTGAAGTGCCTAAGAAAAACTCCCCCCGGCGGATAAGGCGCGTCACGACTTTCCGAAAATAGCCGAACCGCGAGTCGGCTCTATACAGCGCCGTGTAGGAGCCGTGTAGAGCTGACTGCGCAGGCGCCATATAGAGCCGACTCCCGTTTTTGCTATTTTTGGAAAGTAGTGACACGCCTTATCTGCCGGGGGGAGTTTTTCTCAGGCACGTCAATCATATGGGCGAAGTCGCGGGAGCGAGTACCTGGAAGCCTGGAGGAAAATACCGATAATACCGTATGTACACCCCCCAAAAAAAAAAAAAAAAATGGCATACTGTACATGTTTGAGGTATACTGAATGTAAGGTTATATACTTGTTTTTTGGGTGAACCTCCGCCTTAAGCTATAACAGAACTCCAGCCAAAAATAACAAGATTATATAGTCCTAGATCATGACTATTCAATTAAAATATGGAACAAAAACAGCTTTTGCTGCAATATTTATCTTTAGTCCATAAATTTGCCCTTAACTTTTCTTCTGCCTCTAGAGGGTTTTTTTTATCCCCCTTCCCCAAAGGCTGGGTCTTTCTGGACCTGCCCCATTGCCCCATTGCCTGAAGCAGCACAGTAATGAGCTCTGCTTTCCTATCAGAATGCTTCTTGCCAGCACATGAACTGACTGGCTTCTTATGCTGCTTCTTCCTCTTTCACTCCAGCTCTGCTGTACCTGGACTGCAAGAGACTGATACTAGGTCAAATTCTGTAAATTGCTTGTAAAAGAAAAAAAAAAAAAATTGAATGATGTACTAATGATAATAGAGGTGCATTCATTTGTGACTTTTTATATCTTTAAAACCATTAGATTGATTGGTTCTAATGGAACATATTAAAGAGCAGTTGTACTCTACAGCAGGGGTCATCAACCCCTGGGCCCTGGCCCACTACTGGGCTGTGGCCCTTCTGCAGCCGGGCTGCGGGCGTGGAACGGCCGGCAAGAGACATGCTGGGCTGCAGGCATGAGAGCGCTGGGTGGATGGAAGAAACGAGCGGGCGGGCGGCCAAGCAGAGAAGATGTCATCTCTCTCCGCCCCCCGCATCACCGCTCTTCTGCCCTCAAAGCCAGTGCTCTGTCTCAGTGTCAGAGGTGTGGTGGGGAGCAGAGAGATGACATCATCTCTCACTGCCCGCCACGCAACACCGCTCTCCTGTGGCTCCTCGCTGTGAGAAAACTTAGATTCTTAGTTCAGCGGCGCAGATTCCCTCCCCTCCGACAGCTAATCAGGAATGGCAGGCGGGTGGAGCTAGAGAGTGACAGCCGAAGGAGTCCCAGGCCCTCCCTCTGCCAGGTGAGACCAGCTGCATCATGAGGAGGGAGACACCCTGCTACATCCAGAGGGGCGATCCCACAGAGATGTGACATCATCAGTGACAGGTGAGCTGTGTGTGGGAGTACAGGTGAGGTGTGCTGGGACTTGTAGTTCACCCCCTCAGCTGTCTGCCTGACATGCCACAAGGGGCGCTCCACTCACTCCACATCTGGTGACAGGCAACGTGGCAGGTGGCGTGGCAAGTGACATTCCACATATGGTGACAGGCAACGTGGCAGTTGCAATCCACATCTCGTGGCAGACAGTGTGGCAGGTGATGTGGCAAGTGACATTCCGCATCTGGTGACAGGCAACGTGGCAAGTGACTATCCACATCTGGTAGCAGGCAGTGTGACAAGTGACATTTCCGCATCTTGTGGCAGGTGACAGTGACTCAGGGCTCCCACTGATTCTAAATTATGGTGAGTTAAACTATTTCATTTATTACTACAATGTAATAATAGAAATAATGCGCTTTAATCACCCTGACACCATATCAAGCATGGTGCCGTGATGATTGAAGCGCTAACACCAGCCATTGCCCACGAAAAATCGTTGCGCAATTTTCTTCCATGCAGCCGGTCCCCGGTGCCGAAAAGGTTGGGGACCACTGCTCTACAGTCAGGGCCAGATTAAGAACATCATGGGCCTGGTGCTGAGGATTTTGGTGGGGCCTTTTAGGCTTCATTCACACCTCCGCGACAAGTAACGCCGCGTACGCGGCGTATTTTGCCGCGAATAGTGTAACTTTTTTTTTACAAATCCTTCCTATTGCTTTGTATGGCCGAACGCCAATGCCGCCTGAAAAAAAGGGTCCGGGACTTTTTTTCATGCCGCAGGTGTACGGCGTCTATGAGATGTGAACCATCTCATAGACAGCAATGGGAATTCTCCCCTCCAGCGGCACGAGCGGCCGGTGTCGGGCGTTTTGTCGCGGAGGTGTGAATGGGGTGTAATAAATAATAAATAAATGCGTGGGAATGACATGAACGCAGCCCAGCCAAGGCAAGTGACCAAAGGCACAGAACCCAGAAGGAAGACCGGGTGAAGATGGAAGTGTCCAGGCCCCGCCTGATTCATCGCAGTGCAGCACTGGAGGGCTCAGTCTGAAAATTAAAGTGTACACTAATGTGCTAATATGCTGTGCATACTTGTACATTGTGGCATAACCTACCCCAGGGCCTCTAAAAAGTAGTAATGTCAGGAAAGTTTACTACCGCTTTATTATCACAGGATCCCAGGAGCCTCTCATGGGGCCCCCTACTGACCCGGTGGACGGTGGCCCTTGGGCAGTGCCTAAGTGCACAGTTGCCAACATTTAAAAAATATTTTCAGGGCCACTTTTTTATATAAGTGCTATATTTAGAGTAGCTGAGATCCCCGATGTTCCTCTATGTTCCTCTATACATCATAGTAGTAATCACAACATTAAAGTACTAATAATGGGGCAGAACAAATATGAGAACTGATATTTCCTTTAGTTGAACTAACAAAAGTGTGTCCATTCTAGAGCTGGTAACATTGAGGATATTCAGTATAATTTTAAAGAACTGTTTTTGTGGGTAAGCGACATAGGGGAGGAGTATGGACGGTATATAAGTGGGAAGTATGTGCAGGTGAGGGAGAGGAATGTGGAGGGTCTAACAGTGGGCACTATGTACAGGAGAGGAGTACAAAGGGTACGGAAAAAAGCACTATGTACAGGAGAGGAGTGTGAAGGGTATGACAATGGGCAGTATGTACAGGAAGAGTGAGGGGGTATGACAGAGGGTAGTACGTACCAGAGAGAAGTGTGGAGGGTATGATGGGGCAGTATGTACAGGAGAGGAGTGTGGAGGGTATGACAGTGGGCAGTATGTACAGGAGAGGAATGTAGACGGTATGATAGTGGGCTCTATGTATAGGAGAGGAGTGTGGAGGGTATGACAGTGAACACTATGTATAGGAGAGGAGTGTGGAGGGTATGACAGTGGGCACTATGTATAGGAGAGGAGTGTGGAGGGTATGACAGTGAGCAGTATGTACAGGAGAGGAGTGTGGAGGGTGCGACAGTGGGCACTAAGTACAGGAGAGAAGTGTATGACAGCAGGCACTATGTACAGGAGAGGAGTGTGAAGGGTATGACAGTGGGCGCTATGTATAGGAGAGGAGTGTGGAGGGTATGACAGTGGGCACTATGTACAGGAGAGGAGTGTGTAGGGTATGACAGTGGGTACTATGTATAGGAGAGACGTGTGGAGAGTATGACAGTGGGCACTATGTACATGAGAGGAGTGTGGAGAGTATGACAGTGAGCACTATGTACAGGAGTGGAAGGATATTTAGGGACTGAGTAGTGGTTAAGTGGGTCATACATGGATTGAAATTACGCCAATTATGCAGAGACCAGCCATAGTCAATCTATGTATGGGCTAGCTGGTTTTACACAAGTCAATCTATTAATCAACTTGAGTACAACCAGCCTGTTTTTTTTTCTTAAAACAATCAGTGCTGCCAGCTAAAGTTAGCAACACTGATCATTGTACTCACTGGCAAAACACAATAACACTGCAGGAGTGATTCCCCCATCCACAGGTCAGCAGGTGAGAGGGTGTGTGGGGACAGGCTGGGGAGAGATACTAGTCAGTGGCTGGGTAGGCACGGGTAGTATCAGAGCCAGATACACACAGGTTACATACGCCACGATCGTTAGAGCAAGAGCAATAATTCTAGTACTAGACCTCCTCTGTAACTCTAAACATGTAACCTAAAAAAATGTAAAGCATCGCTTAGGATACCAAAAAAAATTTTGCTAACTTAACTAACTAACTGTTTTTTTAATGAATGAAACATTTTTTCCAAAAAAACATGTTTGAAAAATTGCTGCGCAAATACCGTGCTAGAGCTGCACAATTAATCGTTAAAAAAATCGTGATCTCGATTCAACCCCCCTGACGATCTTCAATGCAGAGTTTGCTGATTCTTTCATATAACAAGTGGAAAGACTTTCAGCTATCAAAAGAAAATATCTGGGCAGTCTGCCAAGTTTTTAACAGAAAACAATGTAACTAACGCTTCCTTCTTAGATCAAAGGGATACACTTCTGTGTGTAAAGAACAAATCTGGGCAGTCTGCGAAGTTTGTAAACAAAATGAAACATTGTAACTAACTAACATTGTAACTAAATTTAACCACTTAAAGTCCAACACTTGTTTCTTAAGTTAGAAAGCAATATTATTTGCTAGAAAATTACTTGGAACCGCCAAACTTTATATATATTTTAGCAGAGACTCTAGGGAATACAATGGCTATTGCTGCAATATGTTATGTCACACTGCATTTTCCCACTTCAATGAATAATAAAAACCATAAAAACAAAACAGTGAAGTTAGCCCATTTTTTTTTATTTTTTTGTTTTAATGTGAAAGATGATGTTACGCCGCAACAATCGTGAGAGAATCGTGATCTATCTTCTAAGCAAAAAAATTGCAATTCTCATTTTAGCCAGAATCGTGCAGCTCTGTACCGTGCAACATAAAAAGTGCAAAGACCACCATAGAGTAATTTTCTAGCAAAAAACAAATGATGATTTTTACATGTAGTAGAGAAGTGTCAGAATTGGCCTGGGTGGCAAGGGGTTAATTACCATGAGTAATATACAAATAATTATTATAAGCACTGTGATCCTATCAGTCTGCTGCAGTGTGTCAGCTTGTATTTATATTGGCCGCTCTGAATGTAGCTTCTGACAGGCTGTGCAAGCAGGCCCGTATCTCCGGAACCATAAATGATAGCTGTCCCATATTTTAACCAGTTGTGGGGTAGCTCTTCCCATGCCTACCCCCAAATGTGGGGTTTCTGTGACCTCTGGTCATCGAGCTACAACCCCCCAAATTCGATCTTAGAAAAAAAAATTCTAAAAAAAAAAAAAAAAAAAAATAATTATTTTTTTTTTTTTTGGGCAAATGGGCCTATCTTGAGAAAGGGGCCTGGAGCTGCAGCTCCATCAGCCCCATTGTTAATCCGGCCCTGTCTACAGTACACAATGATTGCAATATTTTACTTTTTGCTGTAAAAATCTAAATGAGCACTTATCTGGTAATAAATTATATTTTCTCTGCTGGAAGTTCTGAGGTTCAGGCAGGTCCATACAGTTGGTGACAGACCTGACCCATCAGCAGACATCATTGGGGGGAATTTAAGAGTGGCACATGGCTAATGCTTGCACTACTATTCTAAACTTAGAAAATTAAGCAGATACTTCCCCTAATTAAAGAGGAACTGCAGTCTGCTCACATAATTTGTAATACAAACATCTTTGCTATGCTGAAACTTCCCTCCAACCACTTTGCATATTATTTTATATATACTGTGATTATGTAAATGCCAAATATGCTGCAGAAATCTCCCTCCACTGAGTCTGGCTGCAGCTATTTTAGCTGTGGGCAGCTGAAGCTGCTGCCTGTTCACTTCCTGGTCTGGATTTACATAGACACACACAGAGGCACACCTCCATCTCTGCAGCTCTCATTGGCCCTCTTATGACTCACCCCCCCTCCGTTCCTAACAAACTCTCACGAGAGTGAGAGAGAGAGAGCTGTGCATGATGTCATAAGCCTAGGCTTTTTATCAGACAAGAAACAGGACTTGGTCTGTGTAAGGTATTTACTGGCAGAAAAAAATGTTTTACTATCCAAAGTTAAAACAGCACAGAACAGTAGTTGTGCATGCATGCCCTGGATTCCTCAGCTCAGTGCAAGAGGGAGGAGGAGGAGGGCTGTGCAGGCCCTGCTCCATGAGTGAAGAGAGGAATGTGAGCTGTCTGCTGACAAACCGGTATTCCAGTTCTGGACCTGGAAGGGATCTGCCACAGTTTTTTTTTTTTTACAGAAAACTGGCATGATCTCTTTGCGTTCGGGTGGCGGCGCATGCGCAGTAACGTAATGGCGCCATTTTTTTATAGATCGGGACTTGGCACTCGGGAGTCGGGACACTATGGCGGTCGCCGCTATTCGGTGGCTCATCTCATGCAGACAGTGCACTCGAGGACTCGGCTGAGCATGGGTGAGGAGGAGGAGAAGGAGAGTACAACTGGGGGGATATCAAGTGAGAGCCGAGGAGGACATAACTGGGAGCCCGGAGGGTGAAGCTGTGGCACTGGCATGCAGGGGAGGGACATAGACTGATGTGCCCTGTCCACCATCATATCTCCACATCATCAGTATGCTGTGTCCTCCTCCTGTGCCCCTTTCACCTCTCCACAGGTCAGATCTGCCCTGACCTGTGGAGAGGTGAAAGGGGCACAGGAGGAGGACACAGCATACTGATGATGTGGAGAAGTAATATGATGGTGGACAGAGAAGGAGGCTACTGTGAGGGGATGAGGAGGACACTATTATATTTGCAGCCTCTGTCATCCTCCTGTGTCATGTCCTCCTGTGTCATGTCCGCAGCCTCTGTTCCCCTCCTGTGTCATGTCCGCAGCCTCTGTCCCCCTCCTGTGTCACGTCCGCAGAATCTGTCCCCCTCCTGTGTCATGTCCGCAGCCTCTGTCCCCCTCCTGTGTCACGTCCGCAGAATCTGTCCCCCTCCTGTGTCATGTCCGCAGACTCTGTCCCCCTCCTGCAGTATGTCCGCAGCCTCTGTCCCCTTCCTGTGTCATGTCCGCAGCCTCTGTCCCCCTCCTGTGTCACGTCCGCAGAATCTGTCCCCCTCCTGTGTCATGTCCGCAGACTCTGTCCCCCTCCTGCAGTATGTCCGCAGCCTCTGTCCCCTTCCTGTGTCATGTCCGCAGCCTCTGTCCCCCTCCTGTGTCATGTCCGCAGCCTCTGTCCCCCTCCTGCAGTATGTCCGCAGCCTCTGTCCCCTTCCTGTGTCATGTCCGCAGCCTCTGTCCCCCTCCTGTGTCACGTCCGCAGCCTCTGTCCACCTCCTGTGTCATGTCCGCAGCCTCGGTCCCCCTCCTGTGTCATGTCCGCAGCCTCTGTCCCCTCCTGTGTCATGTCCGCAGCCTCTGTCCCCCTCCTGTGTCACGTCCGCAGCCTCTGTCCCCCTCCTGCAGTATATCCGCAGCCTCTGAAACTCTCCTGTCTTTTATCGTGTTTGCAGTCTCTGAGGGGATCCTAGAAAGGAGTCAAGAGTGGGAGCGCCAGGATGGGGGTTACAGGAAGAATCAGACGTGTGGACTGTGGAGAGAAGATCAGAGCCGCCAAGCTGGAGCCGTCTGACTGAGCTCCGCACGGTGCACCTGAGAGAAGGTCAGTGACAGTGCCGACAGGCCAGTCTGAGGGGGGGGGGTGTCACTGATCTAAGGAGGGGAGTGAATACAATAATGTAAGGGGGCACAAATATAAAGGTTCCCCCCTATATTAGTAACCCTCCCTTACCTTGGTGTATTCACTCTGAAGGTGGTCTATTCACCAGAGCCCCTCTCCCCACATCAGAGTTCCCCTTACATCATGATCTGCAGCGTTCCCCTTTACATAAGAGTTCCCTTGCAGTGTAAGGCGGAACTCTGTGCTTTGGGTTAAGTAACCCAACCTTCATGTAAATTGAGATATATGTTTTTTTACTTTTGTTTAACTTAAACACATTGATAATAGCATTAGATGTGTGTTTATAGTTCAAATATTGATATGTGCACTGTTTAGCACTAAAAACAGTAATTGTAGGTACTTTTTTGCAGTGCCAGTAAAAAATGCAGTTTCTAGTTTTGTTTTTGCATGTTGTTTCCTGCTTCTGAGATGTACAGAGCCACAGAGCCAATACAGGGCAGTGATGGTTTGGAAAACGAAACTGATTGGTGCTGTGGGGTTTTAGACACACAGTAATCACACCTCCTTGATTAGTGACCACAGAGAGAAAGCTCCCAGTACTGTGGTGATCAGGAAACAGACAACCAGGAAGTGTGGAGATCAGAGAAGAATTACAGCAACTTGAGAGCAAAAACAGACAATGAGGACATGAAAACAGCACTGCATTAAAGCGGAGCTCCACTCTAAAGTGGAACTCACGCTAATCGGCACCCCCCCCCTCCGGTGTCACATTTGACACCTTTCAGGGGGAAGGGGGGTGCAGATGCCTGTCTAAAGACAGGTATTTGCACCCACTTCCGGCCACACAGTCTCGGGCAGACTGTGGGCAGAACGTCACCTCCCTTTCCCCCCCCGTTGTGCTCTGGGAACACTCGGCTCCCAGAGCACAGCGGGAGCCAATCAGCGGCGCAGCGCAACTCGCGCATGCGCCGTAGGGAACCAGGTAGTGAAGCCGGAGCGCTTCACTTCCTGGTTTCCTCACTGAGGATGGTGGGGGGAGCAGCAGAGGACGAGCGATCGCTCGTCCTCTGCTGCGGACGGCGCTTGGACTCCAGGACAGGTAAGTGTCCTAATATTAAAAGTCAGCAGCTGCAGTATTTGTAGCTGCTGGCTTTTTTTTTTTTCATGGCACATCCGCTTTAAGGTAGAGGAAGCTATTAAGATAAAAAAAAAAATGTCCTTTACAAACCTTTTAAAGATAAATAATATGCCCATACATGGAATTTCTGTGAATGTCAGGAGCAGCAGATTTTCTTTTATTTTTGTGGGTCATGGTAATGAAAGGAAATATACAGCTGAATAAAAAAAAAAGAGATTTTCTTTTATTATTTTGGGCCAGTTGGATTTATCTATTAACCTTTACCACCTAATGAACTAATCATAAAATGTGTATTTTTGATTACTAATTTTAAATTTATGTCACTATTAATTTGAAAAGAAAAATTCTCTCTAACAAGACACGTGAAGAAAAAGTTTTAACCTTAAACTACAAAGAGGGTTCTTTACTGTAAGAGCGGCAAGGATGTGGAATTCCCTTCCACAGGTGGTGGTCTCAATGGGGAGCATTGATAGTTTCAGAAAACTATTAGATAAGCACCTTAACCCCCTTAACGGTAATCCCGAGCGTGACTCTGGGTGTTTTTTTTATGCTGGGATCGGTATCTCCGAGTCACGCTCGGGGTGGATGTGCAGAGCCTGCAGCGGCGCGGCTTACCTTCTCCAGGCGATCCAGCGATGATCTCCCATTGCTGTGATCGCCGCCGAGATCCCCGCCGCGCCGTCCATCGGTCATCTGACTTCCTGGTTCCGTTCCCTGCAGCAGCAATGGTGCATGGGAGCGGAACTGGGAGGGAAATTCAAATGTTGCACAACACAAAAAGGTGGTGATACAATGTAATCTGAGAGGATTACACTGTATCACCTTAGTATCAGACACAGTGCCCTTTCAGTGCCCATTGCCATTGTCATTTGTGACAAATAAAACCATTTGAAAACCCTTTGAAAATGGCATTAAAAAAGCACTGTCCTACAAATGCGCTTTTGGATCAGCTGAGCGACAGCGACACGGAGTTGCTCGCAGAACAGAGCAACAGTGAGTCGTGGGGAGATTTGTCATCTGACTCCGACACTGATCCAGAAAGTGACAACGCCGATGATCCCGCACCTGATCTAAGTGATGTGTGCACTTGGTGCCCTATAGACAGCGATGCGGACCAGGCAGCGCCCCCGAGGTTCCGATTCACTGGATCTCCTGGGATGAAGGTTGATGTGGAGAGTGACAACCCTCTGGCGTACCTGAAACTTTTTCTTTCTGAGGAGGTAATCGCTACCACGATCAGCAATCTGCTACGCTGCGTGCCAGATTTTCCAGATCATGAAAATGGGAACCGGTCATTGAGGAGGACATCTGGAAGTTTCTGGGACTCATCATCCTTCAGGGGGTGGTGGGTAAACCGCTCCAGAAATGGTACTGGACCACCAATAAGATGCTGGCCACTCCATTTTTTGGGACCGTGATGTCTGAGTATCGTTTTTCACTAATTATGAAAAATTTACACTTCGCCTAAAAACAACGAAGAGTTTGATGAGGCCACGCATCCTGTGCCCAAGCTAAAAAAAAACTGGGAGGTGTGCCAGATGATTGTCGCCAACTTTCAGCAGACCTACGTGCCAGAAAGGGATGTCAGTGTGGATGAAAGTCTGATGGCCTACAAGGGACGCCTGAGTTGGATCCAATTTATTGCATCCAAAAGAGCGCGGTTTGGAATACAATTTTATATGCTCTGTGAATCTTCCACCGGATATATCTGGAATGCGGTAATTTACACCAGGAAAGGTACCAAGTTTAATCCCAGGTACAACCGCTATGGGATGGCCACATCTTCTGTCCTTTCACTGCTGGACCCATTACTGAACCAGGGATATTGCGTGACAATGGACAATTTTTATACGTCACCGGAACTTTATGAGGTTTTGCTCCTCAATAAAACGGATGGGTATGGTACCGTTAGGCCAAACCGACGTGACATGCCATCTACGTTTGGCAAGAAAAAACTAAAAAAAGGAGAGATGGTTGCCTTTCAAAAGGGTAAAATGATGGCAATGCGTTGGCGAGACAAAAAGGACGTGTGTCTCATGAGCACCGTGCACAGCACCTCCACTACCATGGTCCGCACAAAATACGGAAAAGATGTGCTGAAGCCACAAGTCGTGATCGACTATAATCACACGATGGGAGGTGTCGACCGAGCCGATCAGGCAATGACATTTTACCCGGCGATGCGAAAACAAAAGAAGTACTATAAAAAGATTTTCAGGCATCTCCTTGAACAATGTCTTTGGAACGCCTATATTCTTTATAAAGCAAACAAGAACATACCTCTTGTTCATTCGGACTTTATATGGAAGGTGGCTGAGCAGATTTTTATCAACCACCCGACGCCATCAGTAATCTGCTAACAGACCCAGAACGCCTGACAGGTCATCATTTTGTAGACTTCGTACCGCCAACCGCACGAAAGTTAGCGCCTACCAGGATGTGCGTCGTTTGCTGTTCCAAGAGGGATGGAAAAGGAAAAAAAGTCTGAAAATAAACAAGGTACAATTGTCCAGATTGCAACGTCGGACTTTGTCTAGTTCCATGTTTCAAACTGTTTCACACTATGGATGTGTATTGAATTTCTTTGTTTGACAAATTTCATTATTTTTCATTGGTTTATTGAATAAAATTATATTATTGATTAGATTATAATTCATGTGTTTGTGTTTCAAATTTACCACATCTGGAATGTCTACTAGAGTCTTGTTTTGGTCAGGTTTAAGTAAGTAATTACTAAGAATTGCAGGCCTATAATACATATTAGACATGTGCACAGAATTTATTTTTATTTTTTTTTGTTCCGTTTCGTATCATTCCGTAGGTTCGTTTCCGTTCGTTTTTCGTAAGACGCCCGTTTTCCTGTTTGTTCCCGTTCGTTTTTCGTACGACGTGATTTTTTCGTATTCCGATCGTTTCGTATTTTGGTTACCGTTTTATTTTCGTACATACGGGATGGTTCGTTATTCTGTTTAATTCATGTTCGTTACTTGTTAGACAATAATTTTCGTGAATTTTTCGTCATTTTGTACTTTCGTAAATATATCGCGGGATTCGCGGCACTTTCAACACGCGGCTCATCCATATTAACTATTGTTAAGCCCCATACACTTGGTCAGACTTTTTTAACAACAAACATAAAAACGATCGTTTTACCGAACGTTCGTTCGTTTTTAAACTCCATCAGAAAACCATTTTTGAGTTCAAAAGTCTGGCCAACTGATCTCCCTTCAGACGAAAATCCACAGAAAAGTTCATTTGGCTTTACTGTACTACTCAGCACAAAAGAGAAGCTGCTTTACTAACTACACTCACTGCCCATTCAAAAAAACGAAAATTACATCTATAACAAAAGATTTGCATTCTGTATTTTGAAACCAAATTACGAACAGAAAAAAGGAATTCAGAATACAGAATACAAATCTTTTGTTAGATGTCATATGAACATACAAAGAGAAAATGGATTCAAACAAAATACAGAATGCAAGTCTTTTGTTATAGATGTAATTTTCGTTCTTTTGCTGTTTTCGTTTTGTCGTATTTTCGTCGGATCGTTCGTTCGTATTTGCGGTTGTTCGTTATGCGGCTCATTCGTAATCCCGTCGTTTTTGTATTTTGGTGCTTTCATTTTTTCGTATGTACACATTATTCTGCGGGTACGAAAATTAACATTTTCGTACGAAAATAACATTAGTACGAACGGGAATGCACATATCTAATACATATCACCAAATTTCTATGCAAAAAATGTTACCGCTTTTGGTACGTAATTCCAGACAGAATCACCGCCAGGGAGGTTAATGACCACAACATACAGGGATATACAATGTAATACTGACATATAATCACACACATAGGTTGACTTGATGGACTTGTGTCTTTTTTCAACCTCGCCTACTACCGGTATGTAACTATGTAATATATGGCAGTGATGAAACAGAAAAGTTCTATTTGTGAGCTCCACACCGAGCCATTTTCTGTCGGTATCTCTGTTTCACTTTGGCACAGGATTGTTTCTAAAGGTAACAGATGTCACATGACCATATTCTAAACTACATTATCCAAAGGTTTCTCCCTCATGGCCCTATTCATTCCTATGGATGGGACCATACTTATAGATGCTGCTTGAATTTACTGATCATCTTCGTTTTCTGTCCGTGGCAGTGAGCAGCTCATGCCAAAATGGCTTTTGAAGCACCCCCAGGGGAAGGCTGTCCGTCCTGTTGGAGGAAGCTGTACGGTGGAGAGTCTGCCTGAGGATCCACCGGGGACCAGGGGAACCGGACACTGAAAGGCTGGATGTCGGCCACCTGTCAATCGGTACCCTAATTTGAAACTACCTGAATCTGCTATCTTCACTTTCGCTAAACCTCTATTCTTCACCAAGTTTTATTGTTTTTACCCGGCTGGGTAATAAAGAGCACAGAAAAAGACACCTGTGGACATTCCGTTATTACAACTTTCACCAAATACCCCTAGACGGCGGAGCAACACGAGGTAACATGCCACCCGAAACTATAAAAAACATTTAAAAAACTTGAAAACTTTAAAATGATATTACAGCATTGTATAGCTTTCCATGAAGACAGCAGCCTGGCTGTAATGTTTAACATGTAGCCACTCACTTTATGCATCCATCATATCATGTGAAGCTTCTTAACCCATATATATGAATTTAACTGGATGCTTACTTTAAACTGTTCAAAGATTTCACGGCTCATTAAAGTTTATCTGGGTTAGCTGTACTTCCTTTGGCTTCCTGTGATCTGGGTTAAGCATATGACTACTTAATGTGTATGTTCACCTCTATTGTAAATGATGAAATACCCCATGCGTTTCTTCTGTAATTCCACATGTCCCAGCTTCGGTCAGATTGCATGTGTTACAAGTACCTTTCTTTGGGAGCTTGTTTGTCTACCTAAAACCCAATTTTATTAAACATTTTATTTGTGAATCTGGTGCAAAGTTGTGTACAAGGCCTTATTCTATCTGTAAAGTGGCACATTTGTACTTTGTATAGAAGCTGCTGCAGCAATAATTGTATTTATAAAGCCAAAAAAGAAAGACATTTTCCCTGCAAGCTTTCTTTATTTTGTAAGCAATGGCTTGGGGAGCCAGGCTACAATGTAGTGCACTGGTAACAAGATTAGAGATTTTTTTATAAATTCTAGTGTCTCTTCCACAGACTTTGGATAGAAGTAACAGGTGCGGAAAAATTGGTCTTTGGGTGTCGATGGCGCCTTTACACCGTAACCCTATTGGGGTACTTTTGATTAAAGCAAAAATTGGCCTTGCTGTCAAAAATTGCAATGATATGCACCTGTCAAACAGGTGCGGAAAAATTGGTCTTTGGGTGTCGTTGGCGCCTTCACACCGTAACCCTATAGAGGAAAGATTATAGGTGGTTCCAATTGCAGTTTCAAGGGGTTGTAAAGGTTTGTTTTTTATTTTCTAAATAGGTTCCTTTAAGCTAGTGCATTGTTGGTTCACTTACCTTTTCCTTCGATTTCCCTTCTAAATGTTTTTTTTTTTTTTTGTTTTCTTTGTCTGAATTTCTCACTTCCTGTTCCTCCTCAATAAGCTGTTCACTAAGCTGTTCTGGCTGACTATCCACCACTCGGATGATGGTGGAAAGCTTACTGAGGAGAAACAGGAAGTGAGAAATTCAGACAAAGAAAAAAAAACATTTATATATACCAGGCATGTCCAAAGTCCGGCCCGCGGGCCAAATGCAGCCCCTCTGTTGATTTAATATGGCCCCCTGGGGATTTGAATATATACATTGTTTGTGGCCCCCAGGGCCACAAAAGAAATGTACCGTATTTGGAGGGGACGGGGAGGGGCAGGACAAGCGCCGTCGGATTACATGAAGAGAATCTCCTGTTTACTCAGCAGTGTCTGTATTGGAAGTCCCGTCTCCTGGGATGCCATTGGATGACTGTTCTATCTTTCGTAGGAGGCGGGACTTTGTAATAAAGAGGCCATAGAGTAAACAAGATATCCTCCTGTTTGTAATCTGCCGGGACTTGTCCCACCCCCCTCCCTCTGCGCGCCGAGGCTGCAGATGGGCATCAATCAGGCTGCACTAATGGCACATGTGAGGCTGCACTGATGGCACATGTGAGGCTGCACTGATGGCACATGTGAGGCTGCATGGATGGCACATGTGAGGCTGCGTTGGTTGCAATGGTAAGCCCATGCGTGTTATACGCCGATAAATACGGTATATCCAAATAACATGCCCAAGCTCATCCTTGGTCCTGAGCAGCGCTCTGGGATTCATTGGGGCCACAAAATAAATATATGCAGTATATCCAAATAACACGCCCGAGCTCATCTCTTCACCACATACAGCCACAAAGGCAAGAGAATTCTTGTTGGGCAATGTATTCGTGCTCAGACGAACACGCTTAGATTGAATTGTAATGGTTCAAAGAATGTCAGGCAAAATAGTCGGCCCTCGCGCATTTTCACTTCATCAATTCTGGCCCTCTTTGAAAAAAGTTTGGACACCCCTGATATATACAAACAATTTTTTGTTATAACAAATTAAATTAAAGAGAGAGAGGGAGGATGAGAAAGAGAGAGAGAGAGGATGAGAGAGGGGTGAGGGGTAAGGGAGGGAGGATGAGAGAAAGGGGGGATGAGAGAGAGAGGATATGCATGAGCATGCATGGGAATGACATCAACGCAGCCCAGCCAAGGCAAGTGACTGAAGGCACAGAGCCCAGAAGGAAGACCGGGTGAAGATGGAAGCGCCCAGGACCCGCCGGACTTATCACAGCGCAGCACTAGAGGGCTCAGTCTGACATATTATGTGTACCCTAATGTGCTAATATGCTGTGCAGATTTGTACACAATTGCATAACCTACCTCAGGGCCTCTAAAAAGTAGTAATGTTAGCAAAGTTTACTACCGCTTTATTATTACAGGATCCCAGGAGCCTCTCATGGGGGCCCCCTACTGACCCAGTGGCCATTGGGCAGTGCCTAAGTGCATAGTTGCCGACATTTCAAAAATATTTTTAAGGGACACTTTTTTTACAAGTGCTATACTTAGAGTAGCTGTGATCCCCGATGTTCCTCTATACATCACAGTAGTAATCACAAAATTAAATAAGTACTAATAATGGGGCAGAACAAATATGAGGACTGAGAAGATTTCCTTTAGTTAAACTAACAAAAGTGTGCCCATTCTAGAGCTGGTAACATTAAAGCGGTGGTTCACCCATAAAAACGACTTCCCCCTATTACACTGCCCCCCCGCATTACAATACGATTATGCCTTTAATTTTTTTTTGGCTGCTGTACATACCTGGGTACAGCTATTCACCCGTGTCCTCCGGGTTGCGAGTCCCGTGGGAGTGGGCGTTCCTACCATGGCGGTGATTGACGTTTTGACTAAAAAATGAGCTCCCCCCCGTCGCGTAAGCCGCGTCACGACTGGCGAAAGGAGCCGAACTGCGATGCGCAGGCGCAGTATAGCGCCGACTCGCCGTTCGGCTCCTTCCGCCAATCGTGACGCTGCTTACGCGATGGGGGAGCTCGTTTTTTAGTCAAAACGTCAATCACCGCCATGGTAGGAACGCCCACTCCCGCGGGACTCGCAACCCGGAGGACACGGGTGAATAGCTGTACCCAGGTATGTACAGCAGCCAAAAAAAAATTAAAGGCATAATCGTATTGTAATGCGGGGGGGGGGGCAGTGTAATAGGGGGAAGTCGTTTTTATGGGTGAACCACCGCTTTAAGGATATTCAGTATAGTTTTAAAGAACTATTTGTGTGGGTAAGAGGCGTAGGAGAGGAATATGGAGGGTATAAAACTGGGAAGTATGTGCTTGTGATGGAGAGGAATGTGGAGGTTCTAACAGTGGGCACTATGTACAGGAGAGGAGTGTGGAGGGTATGACAGTGGGCAGTATGCACAGCAGAGGAGTGTGGAGGGTATGATAGAGGGTGCTATGTACTGGAGAGGAGTGTGGAGGGTATGACAGTGGGCAGTATGTACAGGAGAGGTGTGTGGAGAGTATGACAGTGGGAAGTATGTACAGGAGAGGAGTGTGGAGGGTATGATGGGGGGCGGTATGTACAGGAGAGGAATGTGGAGAGAAAGATAGTTGGCAGTACGTAGAGTGTAAATGGTAAGGTTGGGTTACAGTATGTCCAGGAGAGGAGTGTGCAGGGTATGACAGTGAGCAGTATGTACAGGAGAGGAGTGTGGATGGTATGATAGTGGGCAGTATGTACAGGAGAGGAGTGTGGAGGGTATGATGGGGCATTATCTACAGGAGAGGAGTGTGGAGGGTATGGTAGTGGGCAGTATGCACAGGAGACTAGTGTGGAGGATATGATAGCTGGCACTCTGTACAATAGAGGAGTTTATGAATGTGGGCAGTATGTACAGGAGAGGAGTGTGGATGGTATCACAGTGAGCAGTATGTACAGGAGGGGAGTGTAGACAGTACGATACTGAGCAGTATGTACATTAAATGGGTGTGGAGGGTAAGACAGTGAGCAGTATGTACAGGAGAGGAGTGTGGAGGTTATGACAATAGGCAGTATGTACAGGAGGGGAATGTGGAGGGTATGAGAGCGAGCAGTATGTACAGGAGAGGAGTGTGGATGGTATGATATTGAGCAGTATGTGTTGAGATGAGTGTGGAGGTTAAGACAGTGAGCAGTATGTACAGAAGAAGAGTGGGGAGGATATGACAGTGGGCAGTATGTACAGGAGAGACGTGTGGAGGGTATGACAGTGGGCCCTATGTATAGGAGAGAAGTTTGGAGGGTATGACAGTGAACAGTATGTACAGGAGAGGAGTGTGGAGGGTATGTCAGTGGGCACTATGTACAGGAGAGGAGTGTGGAGAGTGCGACAGCACTGGGCACTATGTACAGGAGAGAAGTATATGACAGAGGGCACTATGTACAGGAGAGGAGGGTGTAGGGTATGACAGTGAGCAGTATGTACAGGAGAGATGTGTGGAGAGTATGTACAGGTGAGGAGGATGAAGGAATCTGGGATAGAAAAATGTAAAGGTTTGTGGAAGGATGTTTAGCAAATGCGTAGTGGTTAAGCGGTACATACATGGATTGAAATTATGCCAATTAAGCAGAGACCAGCCATAGTCGATCTATGTATGGGTTAGCTGGTTTTACACAAGTCAATCTATTATCTGACTTGAGTACAACCACCCTGCAATGTGAGAGGCAGTGTATGTTGTGTGGCCTCTGATGGCTGGGAAAACACTTTTTAATATCCTTCCTATCCAACTCCAGATTTTCAATTGGTCACTATGGAAATTCATATTGTCACATTCATTTTGTCAAGAAGAAATGGGTTGAAGGTAGGGTTGTCCCGATACCACTTTTTAGAGACGGTGTACAAGTACCGATACTTTTTTTCAAGTACTCGCCGATACCGATTACCGATACTTTTTTTTAATGTCATGTGACAGTGGCAGTATTTTTTACAATTTTTTTTTTACAGTGCTTTCTTCTTTTTGTTTTTTTTGGGGGGGGGGAGTGGATAGTCAGTGTGATGTTTTTTAATTTACATTTTTATTATTTTTTAAAATTCATTTTTTTATTTATTGCAATTTTTTTTATTTTTTTATCAGCCCTGTTGGGGGGTCTTTGGTGAGATATCAGGGGTCTTAACAGACCCCTGACATCTCCCCTTTAAGACAGAGAAAGGACTAAGGACACAGATTCCCCAGTCCCTTTCTCTGCAGCCTCAGCTAAAATGAATGGAGAGAAGCTCCTCTCCATTCATAAACTGAAGCATCGTAAACACTCTGTTCATTCTGAAAAGGAAGGAGCTGGATTTACCTCCGCTCCCATCCTAACAGATTGAGGGGGAGGGCAACACGGAGGGGGGAGAGCAGCACGGAGGGGGGAGACCAGCACGGAGGGAGACAGCATGGAGCAAGGAGGGAGACAGCACGGAGGGGGACTGCACGGAGGACGTAGGGGACAGCACGAAGCATGGAGGGGACAGCACGGAGGGGGACAGCAAGGAGCAAGAAGAGGGACAGCACGGAGGACGGAGGGCGACAGCACGGAGGATGGAGAGGGACAGCACGGAGGGGGACAGCACGGAGGACAGAGCGGGACAGCACGGGGACCGTCAGCGGTGATCGGTGCGGCTTTGGGGGGAGTTACAAGCACCGATCACTGCTGTATAACTTTAACTAAAGCAGCTAAAAAGGGGGCAGATTAGTACTTGCAACTCCCCTGCCGCACCGATCACCCTGACTGCCCAGGTATCGGGTGAAGCATTGGAGCATTTCCCGAGTAGTTGCTCAGTATCGGTACCGATACCGATACTAGTATCGGTATCGGGACATCCCTAGTTTAAGGTGCTGGAAAGGTGTACCCCTGTAGTGTGGCATGGAATAAATGAAGCGAAGTTCCAGTAATTATACTAATAATTTATATCAAAATGTTAATATTGACTATTTCTATATTCTCTTGAAGACCACATCTTAGCCCTTTCAGGTAACCTGATTCTGTCCTCGTTCCTAATGCCGCATACACACGATAATTTTTCGTCATGAAAAAACGTTGTTTTTCAAAAACGTCATTTAAAGTGAACGTGTGTGGGCTACACATAATTTTTCAGGTTTTGAAAAACGACAAAAACATTTTTGAACATGCTGCATTTTTTAACGTAGTTTTAAACGATGTCGTTTTTCGGGTTGTAAAAAATGATCATTTGTGGGCTAAAACAACGTAAAAAACCTGCGCATGCTCAGAAGCAAGTTATGAGACTGGAGCGCTCGTTCTGGTAAAACTACTGTTCATAATGGAGTAAGCACATTCATCACGCTGTAACAGACAGAAAAGCGCGAATCGTCTTTTACTAACACGGAATCAGCTAAAGCAGCCCAAAGGCGAATGGAACTTCCCCTTTATAGTGCCGTCGTACGTGTTGTACGTCACCGCGCTTTGTTCATCATTTTTTTAAAGCGATGGTGTGTAGGCAACGTCGTTTTAATGATGAAGTTGAGAAAACGTTGTTTTTTGGACATGCTGAAAACAAAGTTTTTTCATGCTGAAAAATAATCGTGTGTACGCGGCATTCCAGTCTGCACCAGGGCCGATCCGCCCTATAGGCTCACTATGCAAGCTGCTTAGGGCCCCGCAAAGCTGCGGAGGGCCCCCCAAAATACTAGAGGCCCTGCCTGCTGAGAAGTAATTTTCGGCCCCTCACCCTGCTTCTCAACTCGCTGGCTGCATGGGAGAAGAGGTAAGACGTCAGCACCCCCCGCTTCTCACTTTAATGTAAGATGTAATTTCCGACAGCAGAACACCCCCTCCCCCTGCTTCTCAACTTTAATCTTTAATGTGACATGTCACTGTTTGCAGCCCCACCCCCCCTTCTCAACTTTAATGTGACATGTTATTTTCGGCATCCCCCCCCTCCTCATGTCATTTTGCTTAGGGCCCCAGGGAGGTCAGGATCGGCACTGGTCTGCACTGTAATATGTACAATCTGTTTTAAAAAATCTTATCCATTTTCTCATAATGTGCAGTTCAGTAATCTCTTGAGGATTACAAAACACTCAGCAAATATAAAGTTCCTCTCATGTCCTTTTTATGAATTGAGGATTATATATGCAAGAGATGAGTGCCTTTTATTAAACCTAAAGCTCAAGTAGAATCAATATACAGAAAATGTAGAGGGAATCTCAATGGGTCTGATCACTTAGACAAAAGGTCAAACATGGCAATATGTCCTTCAATCTATGCATTAAAACATGCAAAATAGGCTATCTGCTGAACAACTCAACCAATAGTGGGTTTCTCCTAGATGGCAGTACAGTATGGTTATCCACTATGAACAATTCTGAACCACAGCAGGCTTGCTGTCCATTCATTGCTAATGCTGCGTACACACGATTGGAAATTCCGACAAGAAAAGTTCGATGTGAGCTTTTGGTCAGAAATTCCGACCGTGTGTAGGCTCCATCTGACTTTTTCTGTCGGAATTTCCGACAGCAAAAATTTGAGAGCTGGTTCTCAAATTTTCCGACTTGTGTGACCATGTATGCAACACAAGTTTGCGCCACAATTTCCTTAGAAAAAAATCCACTGTTTTCTTGTCGGAATTTCCGATCGTGTGTACGCCTCATAACACATAGAAATTACATTGTTTCTGATTTTGAATAATGGAATAGTAGCTGCAAAAAAAAATGTCTTCCTATGGTCCTGTAAGGCCTGATTGCTGCAGGCAATTCTTGAATTGATTGATTTATGTTGCCCTGCATTGCCAGCATAAAGTTTATAATTGTTTCACCACGCAATAATAATCAAATAAACAAGAGGGATGGATTACATTCCCATTAAGGTGACCCTGGAACCAAATTAACAAGTAGAAAAGGAGGATCCCCTGTAAAGAAGAACATTTATTTTTTACCTGTCTATCTGCCAATCTTTGTTCTTCTCGAAAGCTACAATGCCTGCAGAATCCTCTTTATACAAAGTCTGATTCCTGGTCAAGTGGTGAGTGCCGTGGGTCCCCTCCCCAGCAACTACAACTACTCCTGGAGTGATGTATAGACTGGGAAAAGGAACTACAACAATTAGTTGGGAAACGTGTCAGATGAAGTACACCCTCTGGACACCATGGATCAAAGACCAGTGGTGCAGTTGGTGGGACATGCAAGTTGAAGTTTCTTCACAGGAGAACCTTCTTTTCCACTTTTAAATATGTGATGGGGGTTGCTTGAACAGAGACACTGTTTGAACTAAAGCTCTAGTGGGTGCTATATCCAATATAGTGTAGCACTACCCCCGGAGGAGCTGCTGGATTTTTGGGTGGCGTGTTACCTCTTGGCTCCTCCGAAATTCCTAGGGGTAATTGATGTATAGTACATCTAGTAGAAGTAAAAGAAATGTCCAGACAGGTGCTCTTTGCAGTGCTCTTTATTACCCAGCCGGGTAAAAACAGTAAACTTGTGGTGAGGAAAGTAAAGCTGAGGAAGATAGGAGAATTGCAGATTTAGGCGTAATGATAGGAAACAGTCCTGCTCCCAAACGTAACATTTCTTAGCACCACTCCCATCGGAGTGGGTTTAGTGTACCCGGACAGGCCTCTCTCACTCAGGGCTCCTGCCCAGGGGCCCCAGCTGCATGGGGGGCCCCTGCACTTTTTCCCCAAAGCAGCTGGTCCTTGAGCCCACGCTGGCCCGAAATTGAGGGCCCCATGATGGCACTGAGAGTGATGGATACACAGGGGAGGCAGTCTGCCTCCTACCTACTTGATGTCTGTTTACCTTCACTGTCATCATTGTAGGCCCCCTACATCATTGTAGGGGCCCCAGAGCATTACTTTGCCCAGGGGCCCATGATGCTATTAAGACAGCCCTGCTCTCACTGACCTGGCAGCCGGAGTATCACTCGGACAATTGTAGGAATAAGTCTCTGCCACAGACCCCTCTCAATGAGCCTCAGAAGATACCTCTGGCAAAGGTCCCCTCTGGAGATATGCCTCCTTAATTGAGTTACGTCTGGATCTCCTTCAGCTTGTCGCTCAGGTACCGACTGACAGGTGATCAGTCCCACAGTGTCCGGCTACCTGTGATCCCTGTGGTTTCAACCAAGCCCTATTGGACCGCCAGCCTCTCAATGACACTCATCAGACCAATTCCCCCACCGAACAGCACACAGCTTGGGATCTTTAAAAGAGGGAACCCAGTCGCTCACTGGATCCCCATCGCTGGTTCAGATGCTCCGGGCCAGCATGGTCCCGGAACCAGGAACACCGCGTGGCACGCACACCCCGGCCAGGTAAGCCATAGCGCCAGGGGCGCCGTGATGTGACCACCCTAAAGGTGGGTGCCACACTCGACGAAGAAGACCCAGCACCAATGGCATGTGTCCCATAAATACCCCCCCCCCCCAATATGCACAGCAAGGACAAACCCCTGTGATTGGCTGCTGGGAAAGAGCACCCAAACCTTGACTCCACTGCTGCCACCTGCAGCACCGGGGCTGGAAGAACACCCCGATACAGCAGAATGGATTCACAGCACAGCCAAGCTGAGACAGAGACCGCATAATTGCTCTAACAATCAGGATCAGATTTTAACTACACTCTGATCTACACAAAAATTTAGATAGCACCAGCAGTATATAGTACATAGGCGCTACAATAGTAATATCTAATAGTTATTTCTACTAGTAATTTTACAAAGTCATTATTATTTTTTGGGGGCGAGAAAGGCTTTGATGATTCTTAAAAAAGACATACACAGATATTAGTTAGAAAGAAAATCTCTGTTACTATTAAACCAATCACACACCACACTTGGGGACGCTAGTCCAGGGGTGTCAAACTCAATTTCATCGTGGGCCGCATCAGCATTATGATTGTCTTCAAAAGGGCCGGTTGTATCTGTAATATTAGATGTCCAGTGCATCCCCTCCCCTTTACATTAGATGTCAAGAGCCACCCCACCATCAGTTGAGTCCCCCACTCTCCCTTACATCACAGTGCACCCTCTTTCCTTAGACTGCTGCTGGGAAGAAGCTGCATGCATTGCTTGAAAGCAAAAAGTAAGGGTCTAGAGTAGGAATGCAGGAGAAGTGTGAGGGCCACATTAAATGGCCTGGAGGGCCGGATTCGGCCCGCGGGCCTTATGTTTGCCACCTATGCGCTAGTCTCATCATAAGATATTGGTAGCCAGTGTGGTGCTGCTTCTGGACACTCCTCCCTGACTCGGGAGGCAACTACACGTCCCTAACAGCCCTGATCTTACCCCATCCCCTTGCTCTATATCGGCCCATCCCTGTCTCCCTCCTCCTCGCTGTCTCCTTACCCTTTGATCCCCCATGTTCGCTCCTTCTCCTTCTTACTTATCTGCCTCCTCCCCCTTTACTAGTTTATATATATATATATATATATATATATATATATATATATATATACAGTTGCAATAAAAAGTATGTGAACCCTTTTGGAATGATATGGATTTCTGCACAAATTGGTCATAAAATGTGATCTGATCTTGTTATTAGTTTAAGCAGACTGTCATTGTCTATTGTTGTGACTTAGATGAAGATCAGATCACATTTTATGACCAATTTGTGCAGAAATCCATATCATTCCAAAAGGGTTCACATACTTTTTATTGCAACTATATATATATATATATATATATATATATATATATAAACATTATTAACGTTTGAAAAACGACGTGCTGAAAAAAACGAAGTTCAATGCTTCCAAGCATGCTTCGACTTGATTCTGAGCATGCGTGGATTTTGAACCGATGCTTTTGTGTACTAACCATCGGTTTGGACCTATCGGTCAGCGGTCCATCGGTTCGATTTTAAAGCAAGTTCTCTAATTTTTGTCCAAAGGACAAAAGACCGATGGGGCGTACACACAGACGGTTTGGACCGATCAAACTGAACTTCGGTCTGTTTTCATCGGTTTGGACCGATGGTGTGTACGCGGCCTAACACAGATCTTAAGACCGAATTTACTCTCATGTTTTTTTCTTGGCTATGGTTTTATACCTAAATTTCAGGATCCAGCTTTCTTACTGTTTTATCATGGAGTTAAAATTATAAGGCAGTTAGAACTAGACGTGTTCAACATTGATCTTATGTCTATGCCTTGTTCACTTTCCATCAATGTTTTTGTATCTTGTCAACTTGTGATCTCAATAAAACTTTATGAAACAAACAAAAAAAAAAAAAAAAAAAAAAAAAGACATGGCCAGAACATAACATTACCTATAATACCTAATATTTTTGTGTAACTAACATCACATAAAAATATAAATAAAATTATAACCCAACCCTGTGTTATTGAATCAAATTGATGGATCCTGCACTTTCAAAGGATATATAAAGCCAAAACAAAAAACTTAATATATTGCCCATCACCAGTGCTAAGATTTGGCGGCTGCATACATCTTTTTTATGCTTTTATTTCTCTTTGATTTCACCTGGTAATCCTGCAAATAACTCTTCTACACTAATTTCTCCACTATACCTATGGGGGGGTGGGGCATGGTTGTCACACAGACTTGCACTTCAAACATATCTGGCTGGCTTTATTTATCTTTATTACATGGTTGATCAATGGGACTAGTATTTTTATGCTATATTTTCAGCTCACAAAAAGTGACATGGGCAAGTAATTTCTGGCAGGATCTGCAAGTATTTTATGTACTTGATGAAAGTGTTCTTGACTTGAAAAAAGAAAGCTAATGCAGTCACAACATCTAAGGTCAGGTAGGCTGCAATATATTACATTTTTGGTTTTGTGTTTCGATGTGCCACTCTAGAGCAAGCTGCTAAGATTCCAATCGAAACACATACACTATATTACCAACAGTATTGGGACGCCTGCCTTTACACATGTAACGCCTGTGTACTTTTCCGTGCAGGCGCTATGATAAATTTAGTTGGGGGATGAGAGAGTTAGGCCCCGTACACACGACCAAACATGTATGCTGAAACTGGTCCGCGGACCAGTTTCAGCATACATGTTCGGTCGTGTGTAGGCGCGAGCGGGCCGAATTCCAGCAAACATTTGCCCGCCGAGCCTTTTCCCAGCAGACAAATATTCCTGGACGTGTTTTAAAACCGTCCGCTGGAATCCTGCCCGCTCGGACATGTACGGTCGTCAGTACAGACCTACCGTACATGTCCGAGCGCCCGCCGTCCCTCGCATGCGTCGAATGACTTCGACGCATGCGTGGAAGCCTTTAAATGGCAGGCCCGCCCACGTCGCCGCGTCATCGCCGCGGTGATGACGCGGACACGCCCCATGTATTGTTTACGCGCGGACTTCTGTACGATGGTTAGTACAGCCATCGTACAGAAGCCCTCTGGCAGACATGTACGGTGAAAACGGTCCGACGGACCGGTTTCATCGTACATGTTTTCCTCGTTAGTACCCGGCCTAACCTTGCTCTCATCCGTGCTGTTTTACTAAACTGGGTTTCTGTCGGTTCTGGACTGTCCTGTGGGTCATTCTGTGCTCCGGAGATGTAGTTTTATCTCTGGATGGCAGGTGGCGCCAGAGGGGTCCGGGAGGAGCCGCTTTTTCCCAGCAGCCAATTGGAGGAGTGTTTTCCCCGCGGGGCATGCTGGGGGAGGGTATTTCTGTGACAGACGCCATTTTTTGGGGTTCTTCGCGGGTTCCTGGTTCCAGGTGCGGCATCCACCTTTAGGGTGTGCGCACATCACGGGCCCTGGCGATATGGCCTACCAGGCCGGGGCGCACGTGCTACGCGGAGTTCCTGACTCTGGGCCCTCATGGCCCGGAGCAACTGATGCTGCCAAGGGGCCCCAGTGACTTACTGGGTCCCTCAACTTTATCAAGAAGATCCCAAGCGAGTTGTGCTGTTCGGTGGGGAGTCGGTCTGAGGTGAGCCCAGAGGCAGGTGATCCAATAGGGCTTAGATGAACCATCTGGGATCTGGGTGACCGGACACTGATAGGTTGTATGCTGCAAACTGTCAGTCGGTGACCCCAAGCTATCAAGTCTACCTGGGGAAGATTCAGGCAAGATTGTGTTACCGGGAGGATTCGCTCTAACGTTAATGTTCCTGAGTACTGGGCCTGTGGCAGAGGTCACGCTACTAATCCTAGTTCTACCAGAGCCAAGTCGGTGGCAGAGACTTGTTCCTTCCCAGAAGTTCTAGCAGCGCTCCGGCTTCCAGGCCTGTGAGAGGGACCTGTCCGGGGGCACTACACCCACTCCGGCTGGAGTGGCAACGAAGTAAGAGTTGCTACTAGAAGCAGGACTGCTTCAATCTATCCACAGGCCTGAATCTGCAAAGTTCTCTCCTTTCACCAACCTGTCCTATCTACCTCAAGTTGATTGTTGGTCGTGTTGGGCCAGAAATAAAAGCATTGAAAACGTCACCCTGTTGTCTGGACATTCCATCACTACTCTCATCATCCTCATCTCTAGACACATCATAGAGGTAACATAATTACGCCGACCCCAAATCTAACCAGCGGCTCCTGAGGGGGTAGCGCTACACACACATGAACTTTAATGGCATCCCAGTCTTAGTCCGTATTGAGTTGGCCTACCCTTTGCATCTATAACAGCTTCAACTCTTCTGGGAAGGCTGTCCACAAGGTTTAGGAGTGTGTCTATGGGAATGTTTGACCATTCATCCAGAAGAGCATTTATAAGGTCAGGCACTGATGTTGGACAAGAAGACCTGGCTCACAGTCTCCACTCTAATTAATCCCAAAGGTGTTCTATCGGGTTGAGGTCAGGACTCTGTGCAGGCCAGTCAAGTTCCTCCACCCCAAACTCGCTCATCCATGTCTTTATGGACCTTGCTTTGTGCACTGGTCCAAATCATTTGGTGGAGGGGGTATTATTGAACCCTACGGACTAAGACTGGGATGCCATTAAAGTTCATGTGCTTGTAAAAGTAGGCATCTCAATACTTCTGGTAATATAGTGTGTGTAGGACCTTCAAAAATAAGCACATTTACCACTGACCCCTCACCCCTGCAATTCCAATACCTAGAACCATGCAGACTGGTAAACAAAGTTTGTAATCAGGACTAGCACTCATCTACGGCATTGTAAATACCAGTCACAACGAGGCCATGAATACAACAGAAATAATAGAGTATAAATCCATTAGAAAAGATACACCTTTTATATATATTTATATATGTAGGTTATTGTGGTCTTAACGTCTTTTGTAATTTATGATGTACATTATGGTGATTCATTGAGTTTTGTACTCTTTTGTTAAATGAATAAAAAGAACTTAAAGAGAAAAAAGCATTGCTCTTTAAAGCGGTAGTTCACCCTCCTTTCCATCATTAGACCATTAAATTCGGCATCGTAGCGCGAGCTACGGTATGCCGGTCTTAAATTTTTAATCCCCGTACTCACTGTGGTATCGTTGATTGAAGAATCCGACTCCCGCGGGGAATGGGCGTGCCTATGGAGAGGGAGGATGATTGACGGCCGGCTCTGGCACGTCACGCTCCCCGAAGACAGCCGGAGTAGGTCTCGGCTATTCACGACGCCTGCGCACAGGCTATGCGCAGGCGCCGTGAATAGCCAAGACTATTTCGGCTATTTCCGGAGAAGCGTGACGTGCCAGGGCCGGCCGTCAATCACCTTCTCTCACCATAGGAACGCCCATTCCCCGGATTCTTCAATCATCGATAGCACGGTGAGTACGGGGATAAAAAATGTAAGACCGGCATACCGTAGCTCGCGCTACGATGCCGAATTTAATGGTCTAATAAAAAAAAACTTTTTTTTTTTTTTTAACAGGGTGAACCCCCGCTTTAATAAAAAAAAAAGGATTCAAGAATGGAATGTTTTCCTGCAGTCCTCACATCAATCAGGAAAGTGCAGAAAATGTTAAAACACAAAGAAAAGGAAGGACACAAGGTGCAAGGACACAAATACATGCAAACCTTTTACATATAGTGATAAAAGCATAACATTACACTTACAACTAGTGCATGTTGAATGTCTTCATTTTATATTGCTTTCATTATAATATTTTTTTTTAGCATTATGCAGTGTGTCCTTACTTTACTTTTCTTTTGTAGAATTCTGCAGACCTGTGCACATCACCTCTATGTTCTTTGTTAGTAGTGAACATTAGTCCATTACTGATGTCCCCCATAGTATTGTATGCCCACCTAGGCACCACCCACTCTACTCTCACCCCACAGATTTCAAAAGTGCGCCTTCGAACCTAAGCCCAACTTCAACCATATTATAAAATAAGTGTAGCACTGCTCCTGCAGGAACAGCTTGAATATCTGTACCTGGGTCTCCCACTGAATATCCTGCAGCCAGTTACACAGTATTTTCACACAACCAGGTGAGGGGGGGGGTGCGAGCCGAACAAAAACACCCCCCCCCCCCACCTGGTTCGGTTCGCAGAAGACCATGCGAGCAGACAAAACATTTGTGCGGACATTCATACACCGTTAAAGTTGTGGGACACGAACGTGAAAAATCAAAAGTGTTAATTTTAAATACTTATACACAAGTTATTGGCAAAGAGAGACTGACCATAGCATAATATTGTCTACATTTTTAATTGTAGAAAAAAGTATTACACTTACATTTGTATGTTTAAAATTTGCATATAAAAACAGAGCTGGCTGGCTCGCAACAAACTCCCATTCTCCTAGTAAGACAGTGTACCCTCCTCCAGACGTGGTTCGTCACATGTGACGTTGTCAATGGGGAACAACAAAGGGCCTGGTATGGACTTGGGGGGGACCCACATCAATTGTATTCTTAATTCTGTAAAATAATTATGTCACCTTAACCACTTCAATATACTGTATTATATACTGTACACTGCCTGCACTGTATATATATATATATATATTCTACACTGAATGCAGAGTATTTATATATAATATATATATATATATATATATATATATATATATATATATATATACACCAGGGCTTAAAATTTCAAGTCCTGAGCTACTAGCCAGCAGTTGCCCCATCCAACCCCTACCCTGCCCCGCCCCTAATTACATCCCTAAACACACCCTTGTGAATTATCTCGAAGACACTGTTAAACGATTTATGCAGAATTAAGTTACAAAAATAAATATTTACAACAACTTGATCAGTGCCCGTGAATGCATCAGTGACCATCAAGGCAGGCTATGAGTGCCACATATCAGTGCAGGTTATCAGTGTCCATTAGTGTCAGCTTATCAGTGGTCATCAATGCAGCCCCACCAGTGGCCATCAATGCAGCCTGATCAGTGTCCATCAGTGCAGCCGGATCAGTGGCCATCAGTGCTGCCTAATCAGTATCCATCAGGGCAGCCTGATCAGTGCCCATCAATGCAGCCTCATCAGTGTAGCCTGATCAGTGTCCATCAGTGCAGCCTGATCAGTGCCCATCAGAGCAACCTGATCAGTGCCCATCAGAGCAACATGATCAGTGCCCATCAGTGATGGAGGGACAGCAGGCACAGATCCTACACCACAATAGAAATATGTGTATTCCAGAAAGTTTAACAATCAGCAGATAAAGATACTCCAAACACCCGGTATTGGCACTTCAATCATCATAGAATCATGGCTGTTATGGTGTCAGGATGATTGAAGCACATTATTTCTCTTATTATATTGTAAAATAAGATGAAATATTTAAACTCACCATAATGCTGAACCAGTGGGAGCCCTGAGGGTGTCACTTTCCACCGTCGCCTGCCACCAGATGCATCCTGTCACTTGCTACATCACTTGTCAGCAGATGCAGCTTGTCACTTGCCATGTCACCTGCCACCAGATTCCGCATGTCACTTTGCCTGCTGCCAGATGCGGATTGTCACTTGCCACATCGTCTGCCACCAGATGCGGATTGTCACTTGCCACGTCCCCTGTCACCAGATGCCGCATTTTACTTACAACATTGTCTGCCACCAGATGCCGCATGTCACTTGCCACGTCGCCTACCACCAGATGCGGATTGTCACTTGCCACATTGCCTGCCACCAGATGCGGCATGTCAATTGCCACATCACCTGCCACCAGATGCGGATTGTCACTTGCCACGTCGCCTTCCACCAGATGCCGCATTTCACTTACCACATTGTCTGCCACCAGATGCCGCATGTCACTTGCCACATCGCCTGACACCAGACACGGATTGGCACTTGCCACATTGCCTGCCACCAAATGCTGCATGTCACTTTCCACGTCGCCTGCCAGCAGATGCTGCATGTCATTTGCCACATCGTCTGTCACCAGATACGGATTGTCACTTGCCACGTCGCCTGCCACATGTCACTTGCCACATTACCTGCCACCGGATGCGGATTGTCACTTGCCACGTCACCTACCACCAGATGCAGCTTGTTACCTGCCAAGTCATTTGTCACCAGATGCAGCGCTATTATAGGAATTGATATGCACCTCCAATCATCCCATGGCCACTCACTTGCAGCTGTGGTGCCTGCAGCATCTCCTCCTGAACCTCTAGTTGTCAGCTAAGAATTGGGTGGGGGGGGGGGGAACATCGGACAGCAGCTCTGTGGTGCCCGCAGGATCTCCCAGTATTCATTAGGCAACCAGTCACTGGCCACAGCTTCTGGCTGTGAAAACATGGCCACGAGATCTCCTTCCGGCTTGCAGGTCTATGTTCAGTGACCCGGACAGCTAACTGCCATCTCTCTTCCATGTACAAGTAGACAATTTGCTGATGCTGGTCGGAGGCCCCTCCCCTTTCCACTGAACACACAGGAAATAGACCTGCTAGCCAGGAGACCTCATGGCCATGTTTTCATAGCCAGAAACTTGTTTATTTGTGTGATTTGGTATCTTCTTCTGTCCTCCCCTCCTGTTTAGCTCTAGTTATTTCAGTCCTAGCTAGACCCACTCTGTTTCTTCTGTGTTCCCTCAGTCAGTGTTAGTAAGGAAACAGTCGATGTAAGTGTCAATCAGTATTAGTAAATAGGAAAGTCATTGCCCTCGTAGGCCTTGTACACACGATCAGTCTTAACCGTTGAAAACGGACTGAAGTTCAGTTTCATCGGTCCAAACCGACCGTGTGTGGGCCCCATTGGTCCGTTATCCTTCAGTCCAAAAATGTTGAACTTGTTTTAAAATTGAACCGATGGACGCCTAACCGATAGGTCAAAACCGACGGTTAGTACGCAAAAGCATTGGTTCGAAACCCCTGCATGCTCAGAATCAAGTCGACGCATGCTTGGAAGCATTGAACTTCGTTTTTTTCAGCACGTCGTTGTGTTTTACATCACCGCGTGGCACTCGATCGGTTTTTGAACTGATGGTGTGTAGTCACATCAGACCATCAGTCAGCTTCATCGGTTAACCAATGAAACTGAACTTCAGTCCGTTTTCATCAGTTTAAACTGATCGTGTGTACAGGGTCTTACACTTCAAAAGACTGGAAAACTATCCTCTGTACTGCAATTAGTAGAAGTAATATTGTCTTGATTCCAACTTTTGTGTCCTATTGAAAAGTTAGGCTGGGTTCACACATGTGCAGCCATGGGTTTGTGCCTGTGGTACGATGCGTTCCTGTTCACTGGTTCAGGAGGGATTCAGGTCCAAATTTTAGCCTGAATATGCATCTAAACCGGACCCAAAGATGCACAGGACCCTTTTTAAATACAGACTGCGGCTGCCCCAGACATGTGTAGACCGGCTCCATAGAGATCTGGTCATACTTGTCTGTCATTCAAATTGGATGCGGAGAAATCCACATCCAATTCAAATATGTGTGAACCCAGCCTGAAGCTGCCTGCGGATGGTGCCAAGTCAGCAGGTGGCTATGCTGTTTATTTTTTATAAATTTTTTTTATTAATTTTTTTTGATTGGGTTTACTCCCTCCTTCTTCACTAATATTTGTGGACCCCAGTGTTTTTTGTGATTTCATGATCATTTGGGTCCACTCTTCTCTAATAATTGCACATATTTATTCACTTATTATTTTTCATATGCAATTTATCAATTATATAGCGTGACTCCTTTTGTAGTTTATGCTGTTTGGACATACTGGGTCTAAGGAGGTATTTCAATGCATAAAATGGTATTTGAAACAGAACATGCATTATCACCCTGTTAGGTGATTTCCAGTGGTGACCACAAGTGGCTATAGTCAGGTATGGTCCACTGTTACAATCAGGAAACCTGCACAGACAAATGTCATTCAGCTATCACTGAAGTGCATGTAGACAGAAAGTGAGGGCAGAAGATCAGCAGCACTGAGATAGATGAAAGGATGAAAAAAGGTGAAAGAGAGTGATTTATTTGAAAAAGACAGTTGTTTGTAATACACAATTTCTTTAACAAACTACAGCCTTGTTCACATGAGCAGCTGGAAGGGCAAGGCATTAAAAACAGGCAGCTAAACCACAGTTTTACTGCCTCAGACTGCCCCACCTAAAGAAGAACATGCAGCTGTTAAGAGCTGTACACATGCCAGAGCTGCGACACAGAACAAATTCAGTGGGCAGTACCATCCTCCACTAAACATGGCTGATTCAAGTGATCAGTTACTGCTATCACTCACAATGTATGTGGTTGTGGCACAGTGGTGGAGGCTTTTTCGCAGGGCAGTGTATGGAGGTCAACGGTGCAGTTTAGTGTATACAAGTTAGCAGGAAAGTTTACATAGGGTCAGCAAGAATTTGTACGGGGGGCAGGGCTGGACTGGGACAGAAATTTGGCCCTGGACTTCATCCAGACTGGCCCACTTTGACAGGTCTCTCCCATGGTGGCCGGACAACTCCCGCACCCCGCCGGCCACCCAAGCCCCCTCTCCACCTTCACTAGCCACTAGCCGTTCTACTTTATTAGAGTAGAACGGCTGGTACTGGTACTCTTATAGGCAGTACCAGTGGGGAAGCTAGACATTATTTCACCCGGGCCAAAGAATCAGTTCGGTGCCCCCCTTATGGGACAAGATTAGGCAGAAGTGAGAAACTCCCAGGCCATAGCTGTTGAGTCAGCTGTCTGTCCCCTCCCCCATGCTCCTCTGTCGTCCCCCATGCTCCTCTGTCGTCGTCCCTGCTTCTCTGGTCCTCCCCCCTACTTCTTTGTTCCCCCCGCTGCGGGAAGGGAGAGACAGAGACAGAGGAGCAGAGGGGGGTGGCAGTCCGCTGTCACTGAAGCCAGCCCACTGAGCCATCGGCCCACCGGGAAACTCCCTGAAGTCCCAATGGCCAGTCCATCCCTGACGGGGGGCCAGCAGGGCACTGTACAGGAATCAGGACAGTGCAAAGAGCTCAGCGAGCATTGTGCAGGGCATCAGCAGGGCAGTGTACTGAGGTCAACGGGGCAGTTCACAGAAGTCTGCAGGGCATTGTACAGTGGTCGGCAGGGCAGAAGACAGGGGTCAGCAGGGCAGAGTATGGAGGTCAGCAGTGTAGTGTACATAAGTCAGTAGGGCAGTGTAAAGAGGTCAACAGGGCAGTGCACAGAAGTCAGCAGGGCAATGTACAGGGGTCATCAGGGCAGAGTATGGAGGTCATCAGGGCAGTGTATATTGGTAAGTAGGACAGTGTATGGAAGTCAGCAGGGCAGTGTACAGAGGTCCAAAGGCAGTGTACAGAGGTCAGAGGGCAGTGTACAGAGGTCAGAAGGCAGTGTACAGAGGTCAGAAGGCAGTGTACAGAGGTCAGAGGGCAGTGTACGGAAGTCAGCGGGGCAGCATACAGAGGTCAGTAGTTTAAACGGCAGATTATGATTTCCACCCACATGCAAAGGGCAATGAGACATTGCTACCTGTTCTGGCATGTAGATCCCTGCCAGCCCTCCTCTCTCATTCAACCCAAGTGATGTTGCATACAAGCACCTGGGATGGATAGGAGAGGAGGGCCATTAGAAACAATACAGAGCATGTAGCCATTTTGCTTTCCTGCTCCGCTCTGCATTTGCAGGGAGGAGCATTTCAGAGGGTTGGCAAGGAAGTGACTAGATCCACCCACCACCTGTCTGCAAGCGATGGATAGATCATGGACAATGGGTTGTAGATTCCTGTTCTAAAGCACTGCTGCCTCTGACTGCTAGTCTCAGGAGATGAGATTTGGTGATGTCACTACTGTGCTGCTTGCTGTTCTCCTTGCTGGAGATAAACCTGTACCTGATGACATGTAGTGCAAGGACATGCCTGCTCCTGCTTTATTTATTCAATAGATCTTGTTTCCTTCACCCCTCCTGCTGCTTCTTGATCATTACCCTCTCTGTCATCAGATCCCCAATCATAGAGAGGGCAGACAGCTTTAACATGAGGAATCAAGGCCCCATTCCTCTACCAAGATGGCCTCCTCCACAAACAGAACCATTGCAGAACATACAGTAACATGGTAATTCAGTAATGGGGAAAGATCAGTTGCAGGGAGACCACATGTAATGATGGCGAGTAATAGTCCTTGTCCTCTGCCTGCCATTTTTTGGGGGCACAGGTACAGGAAAGGTCCTCTTTTAAGTCTCTCCTTCTTCTGCAACACAACTTCCATTCCCTATCATTCCCCAGCTACTCCATGTATCTCCACAAGGTAATTTCCTGTCGTGTTTGCATCATTCTCAGTGGTATTTAGATATGCAGTATTTGCTGTGTTACCTGTTCCTGCAAATAGTCTTTGGGAAGAGATTAATTGTTTAAAGCAAATGTGCTGGCGGATAAAGCTGCAGCGTATTTGGCAAACATAACCTGAGTATAAAAGGCATAATTGTCAAAAGTAGTGTCAGATCATTTACTGTACATACATGCAGATAAGAGACAATGTATTGTACAAGATTCCACATGATTGGTTTTACCGTCCTGCCCTCTAGTGGCTCTTTGTAGTAAAGCCTTGACTGCTGAGAACCATAGGTTTGAGACAACTGTAGCATCATTCATTATCCACTACTCTGATCCATGCCCACACCAAAAAATACAGATTTTTTTTCTTTTTTTTTGGAAGAGCAAGGCTAAAAAAAAATTTAATAGCCTTTTTAATAAACAAGATCCTTTTAAGAACATGCCAATCACACACAGATTCTAAGCACCCAGTATTGTTATAACATTATACAACGCATTCCCTAATTAAGAGACATTGAGCGCAAGAGGATAAGAGAGAGAGGAAGAAAGAAGGAGTAAACTACAGTACCCAAGCATGCCATGGCTCCAGAAGTAAGGGCTCCCTTTCCTTAAAGTGATATAATACCTAAACATTTTTCACATTAAAGTGAATGTAAACCCTCACATACAGTTGTGCTCATAAGTTTACATACCCTGGCAGAATTTATGATTTCTTGGCCATTTTTATGAGAATATGAATGATAATACAACATTTTCTTTTACTCGGTTAGTGTTTGGCTGAGGCCATTTATTATCAATCAACTGTGTTTACTCTTTTTAAATCATGACAACAGAAACGATTCAAATGACCCTGATCAAAAGTTTACATACCCCAGTTCTTAATGCTGTGTATTGCCCCCTTTAATATCAATGACAACTTGAAGTCTTTTGTGGTATTTGTGGATGAGGCTCTTTATCTTCTAAGCCTCCAGATCCTGTAAATTATTGGGCTGTTTTGCATGAACTGCATGTTTTAAATCTCCCCAGAGAGGCTCAATGATATTGAGGTCAGGAGACTGAGATGGCTACTTCAGAACCTTCACTTTATTCTGCTGTAGCCAATGACAGGTCGACATGGTCTTGTATTTTGAATCATTGTCATGTTGGAATGTCTAAGTACGTCCCATGCGCAGCTTCCTGGCTGATGAATGCAAATGTTCCTCCAGTATTTTTTGATAACATACTGCATTCATCTTGCCATCAATTTTTACCAAGCTTCCTGTGCCTTTGTAGCTCACACGTCCCTAAAACATCAGCGATCCACCTCCGTGTTTCACAGTAGGAATGGTGTACCTTTCATCATAGGCCTTGTTGACTCCTCTCCAAATGTAATGTTTATGGTTGTGGTCAAAAAGCTAAATTTTGGTCTCATCACTCCAAATTACTTTGTGCCAGAAGGTTTAAGGCTTGTCTCTGTGCTGTGTGGTGTATTGTAAGCGGGATACTTTGTGGCATTTGCATAGTAATGGCTTTCTTCTGGCGACTCGACCATGCAGCCCATCTTTCTTCAAGTGCCTCTTTATTGTGCATCTTGAAACACCACATTTTTTTTAGAGAGTCCTGTATTTCACCTGAAGTTATTTGTGAGTTTTTCTTTGCATCCCGAACAATTTTCCTGGCTGAACTTTTAGTTGGTCTACCTGACCATGGTGTGGTTTCAACAGAACCCCTAATTTTCCACTTCTTGATTAGAGTTTTAACACTGCTGATTGGCATTCTCAATTCTTTGAATATCTTTTTATATCCCTTTCCTGTTTTATACAGTTTAACTACCTTTTCCTGCAAATCCTTTGACAATTCTTTTCCTTTCCCCGTGACTCCAGAAACGTCAGAGGAGCACTGGGTAAATGATGTAAGGGTCTGTCAGGACACACACTAATTACAAGCAAACATATCACAGGTGAGAATGGTTACCTTTAATAGCCATTCAAACCCCTTTGTGTCAACTTGTGTGCATGTAAACTTTTGAACAGGGTAATTTGGGTAGTTTCTGGTGTGATTATGATTTATAAAGAGTAAACACAGTTGATTGATAATAAATGGCTTCAGCCAAACACTAACCATGAGTCAAAGAAAAGTTTTTGTGTTATCATTCATATTCTCTGAAAAATAGGCAAGAGATCATAAATCCTGCCAGGGTATGTAAACTTATGAGCACAACTGTATACCCAGTGAAGTGAAACAGCCTCAGATGATACACAGAGATGAAACAAATCTCCTTACATAAGTTTTACATGCATATCTGCTGTCTTCAGCTTTATATATTCTTTAGAAAGTGCACATCGTGTTAGAGATTTTCTCTTCCTGTTCCGTATTACGAGTGGATTATTGGCATACAGCCAAGACAGGTGATTGGACGAAAGGCACACCCCCTCCACATAGGCAGAGACTTGCAGAGCTGTGCTGTAACAAGTCAAGCTCTCTGCTAATCTATTTATAGCAATCTCCCTGGACACAAATTTCAGCCGGGTTTTATCTTGGTTGTCGGAGAACTTGCAGAAGTTATCATGCTGATAACAGAGCAACGAAACAGCATAGACGCACGGGACACAGGGCTTTGAAGAGAGATAATAAAACACTACAGATATATGTGCTTAGGTCAAATTTCATGAACCAGGTATACATCCACTTTAATGCATTCCTTGCTTTATAGTAGTTAGGTAGTAGTTCTTATTCAATGTGCCCTTCTGCAATGGCCCTTCCCCCTCACTTCCTGGTCTCACAGGCTTTGCTGAGGCAGCAGGAGCTATTGGCTCTTACTACTGTCAATCAAATCCAATGACAATGGAGGGGGGTGGGTCTGAGACCCGCTATCTGTGTCTATAGACACAGGCAGGTCAGCTCGGGAGTGATTCCACATGACTGCCCCCATAGCAAGTGGCTTGGTATTTGGGCACTCACCGAAGAGGAGGAGCCAAAAGCGCCGGCAGGGGTCCTGAGAAGAGGAAGCTAGGGACCTTCCATTGAACACAGCAAGTTACTATAAAACTTTTTTTTATTGCATTTACAATTATTTTAAAATGTCAAGGCCAAAATAAAGAAAAAATGCATATTTATAACATTTCACCTCCTTATCTCCTCCCTCATTCTCATCTCCATAATCCCTCCTTATATTCTTACCCCTCATCTCCATAACCCCTCCTTACCTCCTCCCTTCTTCTCATCACCATAATCCCTCCTTACCTCCTCCTTCCTTCTCATCTCCAAAACCCCTCCTTACCTCCTCCTTCCTTCTCATCTCCAAAACCCCTCCTTACCTCCTCCTTCCTTCTCATCTCCATAATCCCTCCTTACCTTCTCCTTACTTCTCATCTTCATAACCCCTTATTGTACACAGGCAGAGAGCACAGGAAGGTACCAGCTCACAAGATTTCTGACAAAACCAATAGATTTTTTTTTTGCACTTATCGAACACATATAACAAAACACTTTCAATGGTGTATTTAACATACCAAAATGGTGCAAATAAGGGAAATTCAGTGTTAAGGCGTGTGACAGACCCAACCGGGACAGGGGCTTTTGGAGGGGTCTGCAGGGTAGCCTCTTGCTTACTGACAATGGGCCCTGGCTTATGAGAGGCTCTGTTCTTTGGGAGGTGGGTACCTGGGGGACATTTGGAGTGATTTTGCATTGTATTCAGGTCCATGTCTCCCTGAAACACACAGACTCTGAGAACTGGAGGACCCGGATACAGATTTGGGGCCTCTATGCCCAAACCAGCATTGACTGCTTCAACCCCCCTTACTTCCAGACTCGGATGTTAACATAATCAGCTCAAAACAACCTGATGTTGGGGGTCTCCTGCTATATTTTGTTTACTAAGGTGTCTTTCTGTCATGGTTTAATTTACCCATTGTGTGCCTCCTAGGTGTGAATTCCCATTGTTACTTGTATCACCTATTGTTTCTGTCTATATGCTAATCCTCTTGGAGATGTGACTAGCATGTGTCCACTACCTTGTTACTGAACCATTGTGGGATGTGTATGTGTTTATGTTCATGCTAGCTGTTAGATATACTGATGTTACCGTTTACAGTTTGCATTGTTTAGGATAATGTGATCAAGCTCTTGCCTGATTTTGTGTGGTATATACAGTATTCTATGTAAATTTACAATAAAGTCAGTTCCAGTTTGCACCTAAGCTAGTGTCGTCTAGTTCTTGGGTACAATACTCAGCTATAATACCTGCTTCTTGGTTCCAGATTGGAGAAAGCCGTATCCTGATAGAGGCACCCAGGCTAGGTGCCAGGCAGTCCGTCACAAGGCATACATACAGTACACTCTAAAGATCAAGGAACCCCCATTGAAGGCACTGATTTTGTGGAACTGTTCCTGTCACAGTGGAGCTAGTTTCAGATACTCTTAAGAGTTCCTACAGAATGCATGGATAAAGTAACAGGTACACTTAAAAAAATCCTCATTTGAAGTTACCCTCGGCACCCAATGCCAAATATGTATGGCAAAATCTGGTAAATCTGGACATGCTAAATATTTTGGACTGGCCCTCCTATTGAAGCAGTACAGTTTTTAAAGAAGCCAAAAAAGAGAAATAGTAAAGTGACACTAAACAATATCCTCATTCTCCAAAAATAATTCATATACATTCACGACTTAATGGCCCTGGAATCTGTTTGTCATTAAATTGTTTCTCCTTGTAATGTCCTCAGTGAGCTTCAGAACCTACTGTCTGCCCTCATGTTATAAAGCACTGTGCAAACTGTTGGTGCTATATAAATCCTGTATAATAATAATAATAATACATACAGTAGGACCATGGAGAACGAACAAAGACACCCTCTAATAGGAAGTCAGGTCACTGCAACAAAAAAAAAAGGAATTTGAAGAAGACAGACAGCCATAGAAGGGACTTGACAAAGTGAAAATCAGTCTAAATTCATAAGAGCAAAGAAGATATATTGCTGCATGATGCTTTTCTTTCTTGTAAAATCACTTTGAATGTGTTTTATCTTTCAACAGGAATTGAGTTTTGAATTATTCTTACAGTAACAAAGATACATGGTTGTAACTATTTTACATACAGTATGTAGCGGCCTGCTCCTGTTGGGCTGGCGCTGCTTTAAATTTAGGGGAAAGTCTGAGAGTTAATTGATTCAGACATGTCTGATTTTGAGAACATTTTACTTCTCTTCCAGCCATGGCTGTGCTGTGAGTGACCACTATTGTTTGCCTGGGGTGACGTTCCTACTCCAGGCCAAGGGTGGCAGCAGCTAGGTCAATGTGATTTGAGTATTTTTCCTCGGCAGCCAATCAGTGGGGGTTGATTGTTCCGCTGTGCATGTTGGGGAGGGGTAATTGAGGAACAGACATCATCGGCGATCCTGGGTCTGTCGTCCCACCACCCCGTGTGTGGCCCTCCTGGCCGGGGGTGCGTGTTCCTGTAATCCTGGCTTCGGATCATGTTGGTCCGGGGGTTGTGATCTTCTAAGTAGGCCCAGTAAGCAGATTGGGTCTGCGTTTTCAAGGGTGATCCTGTGCTGTCCGTCCTGGAGGGAGGAAGCCGATTGATGAAGGACTTATCTTGGAGAGGACCAAGCAAGAGGCTGGTATCTCAGAAGAGGCCTTGAACTTCATCGAAGGATGTACCGTTTACTGAAAGGCTTGATGGTGATCGCCTGTCAGTTCCGTCAATCTGAAAGAAGTTAATCTGGATAGATCCGGGTGCTGAATCCTGTGCTACGAGGATTTTGGACCAAAAGTGTCTCCATTTGTGGGAAGGTTGAATCCTATTCCGTGCGCTATTCCGGCTGCTAGGCTAGTAAGAGAAACCTATCCGGGTGCACAATACCCACTCTGGCTAGAGTGGCGACGAAAGCTGTGTCGCAGGAAACAGGAGTGTTTCCCGATTGAAAAACTGCACCTGAACCTATTTACCTGTTACCCTTTCAATCACTTATTTTATTCTTTTACCAAGTTCAGCAAATAAATCTTAGAAAAATGAAGTGTAAAGTGTGGACATTGAACTTTCTCTACTCTCATCCATCACTCTGGACGGCGAGGAAATAGAGGTAACATGCCGCCCGAAAATATTCAGCAGCTCCTTCGGGGTAGTGCTACAAGTATATAAGGGTACTGCGCTTTAAAAACACTGGGAAAAGTTGAATTTTTTTTTTTAATCCAGAGGTCACTGTAATACACCAGTCCACACAAATCCCTTTTATTGGTAACCTGTGATCTGAGAACCCCTTGTGGTGATGTAGGAGATAAGCTCTCAAATACACCCTATACAGGTTTACTGCTGTCTCTGTCACTCATAGAAACTGGATGTAAAAAATGTCATCTTAAAGTGTAAGTTCACCTTTTCACAAAAAAGGAAAGGTGGATTAACCTTCCTGGCGGTATGATTCTTTCTGGTTTTAGGTGCTGAAAGCGGTACAATTATTTTGCATGGAAATTTGGCGTTTTTTTATTGTAGGCCTGTAATTCTTAGGAATAACTCACTTAACCACTTCAATACAAGGCTTTAATACCCACCTCCATACCGGGCCTATTCTGGCACTTCTCTCCTACATGTACAAATCATCATTCTTTTGCTAGAGAATTACTCAGAACCCCCAAACATTATATATGTTTTTTTAGCAGACACCCGTGCAAGATAAAAAGTTGCAATGACCGCCATTTTATTCCCTAGGGCCTAGGGAATAAAATGGCGGTCATTGCAACTTTTTATCTTGCACGGTATTTGCGCAATCATTTTTCAAACACCTTTTTTTGGAAAAAAATGGTTTCATGAATTAAAAAATAACAAAACAGTAGTTAGCCCAATTTTTTTGTAAAATATGAAAGATGATGTTACGCCGAGTAAATAGATACCTAACATGTCATGCTTTAAAATTGCGCACACTCATGGAATGGCGCCAAACTTTGTTACTTAAAAATCTCCATAGGTGACGCGTTAAAATTTTTACAGGTTACCACTTTAGGCCCCGTACACACGGTCGGACAAAACCGATGAGAATGGACCGAGGTTCAGTTTCATTGGTCCAAACCGACCGTGTGTATAGCCCATCGGTCTGTTTTCCTTCGGTCCAAAATTTTAAAACATGCTTCAAAACCGAACCGATGGACCGCTGCCCGATGGTTAGTACAGAAAAACATCGGTTCAAAACCCACGCATGCTCAAAATCAAGTCGACGCATGCTTGGAAGCATTGAACTTCATTTTTTTCAGCACGTCGTGTGCTTTACATCACCGCGTTCCGACCCGATTGGATTTTGAACTGATGGTGTGTACGCCCATCAGACCATCAGGCCACTTCAGCGGTGAACCGATGAAAACGGTCTGTCGGACCATTCTCATCGGTTTTGTCCGACCGTGTGTACAAGGCCTTAGAGTTACAGAAGAGGTCTAGTGCTAGAATTGTTGCACACGCTCTAACGCACGCGGCGACACCTCACATGTGTGGTTTGAACGACGTTTACATACGTTTACTTACGTGTGCGTTCGCTTCTGAGCGCGAGGGGACAGGGGCATTTTAATTTTTATTTTATTTTTTACTTATTTATTTATTTTTTACACTTTTTTATTAAAAAAAAATATTTCGATCGCTTTTTTTCCTATTACAAGGAATGTAAACATCCCTTGTAATAGGAATAGTGTGTGACAGGTCCTCTTTAAGAAGAGATGTGGGGTCAATAAGACCCCACATCTCTCCTCCAGGCTGGAAAGAATGAGATTGTGAAAAAAAATTCACAGATCTCATTCTTACTAGCCGCAATTACGGTTTGTTTACTTACGGGTACCCGGGCGTGACGTCATCACATCGCGCCCGGGCCTCCGACGGTCATAGAGACAACTGGTGACCATCTGGTCAGCAGTCATCTCTATGCCTCTCTATGCCTCCTATGCCTCCCATCCGGCGCACAGCGATCATCTCTCCGGGCCCCCGATGGCACGGGAGAGCCCAGAGAAGCACCGGATGGTGGCGGGAGGGGGGGGGTGTCCCCTCCCGCCGCCTATAAGAACGATTAAGCCTTCTTATGGTGTGCAGAATCGCCGCCGGAACAAAATGATATCTGAATGATGCCTCTAGGTGTAAACATCATTCAGATATCACCGCACAAAGTACAGGACGTCATATGACGTCCACCCGGAATAAGAGATCCCCTTTGTAGACGTCATATGACGGTGTGCGGTATTGAAGTGGTTAAATCTGTCCGAACAAGAGTCTAGTAGACATCCTGAGTATGATAAAGTTTGAAACACAAAATCATAAATTATAATATAATAAATAACCACAAATAATTATAACAAATAATAATGAAAAATATTCAATAATGTAATCAAATCAAAAACACTGAAATTTGCTCAGTTGCAGAATTGTCGCTGTCATTACTTTTATTGTTTGATGACGAATTTCCCCACAAATCGCTATTGCTCAATTCTGCAAGTGATTCTAATTTATTATCGCTGTTTTCTAGCTGCTCTAAAAGCACTTTTGATGTAAAGGGACACTTTTTGGTTGTTATGGACAATTCTAGATTTTCCTAGCTTGTGATGGAAAATATTGATTATATGATGACAGGAGGCAAGTATCTTATGCATTAAACTTTCTTTATTAATGCCCATAGCAGACATATTTATATCTTTCTTTTAACAAATTTCAATGTAACATTTTTTATATCCAATAACTACCACCCTCAGCAGTCCCAATAATCATAGCCACACCCCTGTCAGTGGCCTATATATACTGGACTGCCTCCAATGTTCCTCCTCTTTCTTGATGCGATAACACCCGATACCGAAGCACTACAATCACGGAGACTCGTAGCGTGTCTTTTGAACCTCAGGCCGGCCGGCCGACATCCGACAGTTCCGGAAAGGGACATGACCGTCAATTGTGCCCCAACGGGGGCTTAATTTAAAAAAAAAAAAAAAAAAAAAAACTGCATCCCAACGAGGAGTCTTCAGTAACTTCGTCCCAATGGGGAACAGGAACCCGACAGTCTTTCCAACCGGATCGCCCAGTATCAGCACCACTGTCAGCGTTCAGTAACCTGCGGAAGATCCAAAGAATACACGTAGTAGGGTGGGTCGGGAGGGAAGATACTCGCCTCCTGTCATCATATAATCAATATTTTCCGTCACAAGCTAGGAAAATCTAGAATTATATATCAGACAGGAGGCTCATATCTTATGCAAATTCAAAGCTTAGTACTTTAGGTATGCACATATAACTAGTCATAATACAGTCTTAAAAGTAAGATAGGACCGACATGGATATATGATCATGTGGTCTGAAGTAGAAGTGACGGAAGGTGGTCTCTGAAGACCAATCCGCCGCCACCAAGAGATCGGAGAGAGAGCCTCCTGATGTGACTACCTTAGTAGCCATGGCACCCCTAGCGGAGTGAGCTCCGAAAAGGGCAACATCGATCCCCGCCATCTCCATAGCGACTCGCACCCAGCGCGCCAGAGTGGCAGACGAGATGGGGTGATGCGGTTTGACGTATGGACACAAGAAGCTGTGAAAAGTCTGAGGAACGCAAGGCTGCGGTCTGTGATTCGTATGTCTGTAGGCAACAAACGACACAGAGGAGTGGATGCGTAGGAAAAAATGGGTAAAAAACCGAGTGGATACCGGTCTTAGTCCTGCACACTACTGAAAAATTTACCCCCTGCGGCGAAAATTGGCGCCTAGAGATGTCCAGGGCCTTAACGTCTGACACTCTTTTGACTGAGACTAAACATAAGAGGACTGTTAATTTTATGGATAAAAGTCTCAATGAGAGATCCGCGTTGTCCTCCCAACCGGCGAACATATCAAGCACCTTGGAGACAGGTTGCCTGGTATCTAGGCCGTGGGGGACGCTGAAACTTCACACCCCTCAAGAGTCGGCATACCAGAGGATGTTTGCCAACAGGCAAAGAGTCCACGGGGCAATGATAGGCCGAGATAGCCGAGCGACATACGTTAATGGTACTGTATGATTTTCCGGATTCGAACGCATCCGCCAAGTAGTTCACCACTAGTGGTACAGGGGCCTGTACGGGATCAACCTGTCGTTGATCACACCAACGAACCCAGAGCCTCCAGGCTGATCGATATGCCGATCTAGTCCCGGGGGCCCAGGCCAGGGTGAGGAGAGCCCGAGCTGACTTTGAAAGGTCGTTATCCGTGTCCGCGAGCCCGAAACCAGCCACGCCAGGAGAGGGAGGTTTTTCTCTAGGACCAGGGGGTGGAGACCCCTGAACTGGTTGGTGAGAAGGTGAGGAAAGTGGGGGATCAGCCTGGGGAGATCCACGGTCATCCCTAGCAACAGTGGGAATCACGGTTGGGTCGGCCACCATGGTGTGATAAGCACCACACTCGCCTTCAGATTGGCTATCCGCAGGAGGAGTCTGGGGATTATCTGAAAAGGAGGGAACGCATAATGTCTGCCCTCCGGCCAAGGTTGGCGGAGAGCGTCCACCGCATAAGCCTCCGGATCCGGCCTCCAGCTGAAGAAGCGAGGCAGTTGATGGTTGAGGCGGGAGGCGAAGAGATCTATAGATAGTGGTCCCCAGAGTAGCTGCAACTGAAGAAACACTGAGCGATCTAGTCTCCAGTCGCTGGAGTCACGAAGATAGCGAGAGTTCCAGTCGGCCACCAAGTTGGAGACTCCCGGGATGTACTCTGCAACAGGGGTTATGTTGCGGGCTAGACAGAAGTGCCAAAATTTATTTGCGATGTTCGCCAGTATTTTGGACTTGGTACCTCCCAGGCGGTTGACATATTGTACCGCCGCCACGTTGTCCATGCGAAACAGTATACAGCAGGTGGACGTATGTGGCATGAAGCTCCTGACCGCGAATAAGGCTGCCAAGAGTTCTAACGCATTGATATGGAGTGTGGCTTCCTCGGCTGACCACGTCCCTCCTGTGGAGGACGTGCCGCACCGGGCGCCCCAGCCCTGGCGACTGGCGTCTGATTCTATGATGACGTCCGGGCTGGGGTTGAAGATGGTCTTGCCGTTCCATTCGACGGCGTGGCGGAGCCACCACTTCAGCTCCTCGGTAGTTTCTTGGCAGAGGGGAACTTCGTCTGCATATTTGAGTCCCCGTCTCAGGTGCGTGATCTTAAGCCTCTGGAGGGCTCTGTAGTGCAGCGGAGCCGGGAAGATGGCCTGAATGGAAGCTGCTAGGAGTCCCACTAGACGTGCTAGTGTACGAAGGGACAGATAACCTATTCGCAATGTTGCCCGGATCTCTTTGCGGATCAGGGCAAGTTTGGATTTGGGGAGGCTGAGTGTGGAATGAACGGTGTCCACCATAAAGCCCAAAAACTCCATCTGTTGAGACGGGACCAGGATGGATTTTTCTTGGTTGATTATGAAGCCCAGTCTTTGTAGCAAAGATATCGTCCACGACATGTGGAGTCGGGCTTGGTTTTTGGAATAAGCCATGATGAGGATGTCGTCTAGATATATGATCAGGCGCACCCCTCTGCTTCTTAGAGCCGCCACCACTGGTTTCATGAGTTTGGTGAAACACCATGGGGCGGATGATAGGCCGAATGGGAGGCAGGTGAATTGCCACATCCTGCCCTTCCACAGGAATCGAAGGAGGTGTTGGGACTCCGGATGTATAGGGACCGTGAGGTAGGCGTCCTTTAGATCCACCTTCACGAGCCAGTCCCCTGGGTGGAAAAGGTCTCGGAGGAAGTGGATTCCCTCCATTTTGAAGTGTCGATATTCGACATACTGGTTCAGGTCTCTGAGATTTATCACTGGGCGGTAACCTCCACCTTTCTTGTGGACCAGAAATAGGTTGCTTATGAAGCCTGGGGAAGAGGGGTCTACCTCCTTAACTGCCTGTTTGGTCAATAGGTCTCGTAGTTCGTTGTCTATGAGGACAACGTTTTGGTTTGCAAACCGAATAGGGGGAGGAATTATATTGAGAGTCGGTAAAGATTGTATTTCTATAGCAAACCCCGCAACTGTGTGTAGAATCCACGCGTCTGCCGTAATCGCAGACCAGGCGTGGGTAAAATACCTCAGGCGTCCCCCCACAGGAATGTGATTGGGTGGAGTGTAAGGCATACTCACCAGTAGGAGGTCGGGATCGTGGGTAACCGCGTCCGCCACGGCCGCGCCAGGGTCTGCCTCGGGGAGGGAATATACAGAGTACTTATCTTGCCATGAGCAGAAAGAAAGAGGAGGAACATTGGAGGCAGTCCAGTATATATAGGCCACTGACAGGGGTGTGGCTATGATTATTGGGACTGCTGAGGGTGGTAGTTATTGGATATAAAAAAAATTACATTAAGATTTGTTAAAAGAAAGATATAAATATGTCTGCTATGGGCATTAATAAAGAAAGTTTAATGCATAAGATATGAGCCTCCTGTCTGATATATAATCTACAGTTTCCAGGCAGGAAGAACAATTTTTATAATATAAAAGTGCATGCAGGACACTGGGCTAACCACTAGGGACAAAGGGGATGTGTAATTATTTGATACAGTACTGTAATCTGTAAGATTACAGTATACTGTATGTATATAGTGTGTTTCACTTTTTGAATTTGGCGCCGAACTCCGTCCCTGTGCGTCGTAACATCGCAGGGAACGGTGCTCGGCACTCGGCACTGTGAAGCGAGTGAGGAGACACAGCGGAGGAGCCCGTACACACAGCAGGGTAACATCGCAAGATCCGGGGACAAGGTAAGTAAATCTCCCTGTATCCTGCAATGCAATCCCGAGTCTGGCTCGGGGATGCCGCTTTTGGAATGTAAAATTCACCCCGAACCAGACTCAGGAATACCGCTAAGGAGGCTAAAACCCTAGAGAAGAACACCAGAGAAAGACAAGAAAACTAGAAAGGGGGCTGGAGCACCTCAGTTATGAGGAGCAACTACAAACAATAAAAGTTTTCTCCCTGAAGAAGACTATATATACATCAAATACACTGCCACTAACTAACCTGCCTGCCTAATTGTAGATCAATTTATCTCCGTTCACACACTAAATGCGGCCGCAATGTAAGCAGCCTTATATAGCGTGGACTTAGTTACCCGTTGATTGGCCAAAGGCACTCTACAGAGCGCACTGTGATTAACCAAAGCATTGAGGTCAGGTGCTTGCTTTGGCCAACCATCATACAATAATGCACTGCGATCTCGCAGTGCATTATGGCGCGTCCCGCGGCGCTTGATTTTCCCGCGAACGCCCCATATGTTCAGTTTGTTTTAGAACAAACGAACACCCGATGAGTTGAACTTACGCTCGACTCGAACCATGGGCTCATCCCTAGTAATGTAGCTTAAATATCTGTGTTCAGGTGATTGTACTGCCAAGGTGCCTAGGCCTAGGCGGGTGGGAATACCTATTAAATGAATAATGAGTTGGGGCAAGTAGAATGATTAGGTTAGGGGCAGTCCTTTATGATGTTCTTCTGCTGGCTATAGCTGGGCCATATGAGAAATGTTGGTGCACTTGACAACAGTCTTGATAAACAAGTATGCAGTATAGGTGCAGTCTAGGTGTGGAATAAATGCAGTATAGGTGCAGTAGAGGTAATAGAGATTAAGTGTCCTGCTTCCAGCAACTCAGTCCCTGCTAGTCAGTATATTAATAATGGCCAGTATTTTCTCTCACCAGCTCTTGAGATGTAACTGTAAAGTTTCCGCTACAGAAACTGGGCCTCTTGTCGTTACACAGATGGTTTCAGTGGTCAGGAGGATGCTCAAATATCCCTGCAGCAAAAGCGGTATTGATGCGATATGAACCCTGCTGCGCTTCCACTGGTGTCGCTGCCCTTAAGACTCAGGCTCTGGTCCCTGCTGGATTGACAGCTTGTCGATATGTGAGCACACGTGGATTCCCATGGCACAGAGAGAGGAATTCTCTGAGCAGTCTGGTAAAAATGATATAATGACTCCCCCTCTGACTCAGCGTGCTCTCGGAACTGTAGTTTCAAGGTCTCATGAGTCCCATTCTACGACAGCTGCCTTTGACTTTGGTTCCTATGATCCTCAGCCTCTGGCATTGAAGTCTATAGGCTTTCTTGGCTATAGTTCTTCCCCTGCTGACTGGAGGGGATAGTGCTAATTGACATCCAGCGTAAAGGTAAAAGTCAAAGCAAGCTGACTGTGAAGAGGGCTATGTTTCCATGCCCATATCTTAAGTAGTGAAAAGATGTCTCACACAGCATTCTCCCGCTTTACTAGATTTTATTACGATACTCTGATATCCAATCCACCATTTACAGTGCAATACCCATCACCTTCAATTTGAGGCTCTCACCTAAACTTTTTGACCCAACAAAAACTAGGTCTCATGCGAGATCACTTTACTCTGTGACGTAACATAGGCAGGAGCCAATGACGTAACTTTGCATGGACCGGAAATGAGAAAGCCGCCATTTTGTGTGAGACCATAATCTTACATAATAATGTAGTTCAAGATGAGAAGTGCACTTTTTAAGTTGATGCTTTTTTATATAATTGTGCTTTTTTTTTAAATAAAAATGGTTAAATGAATACAGAGAGCACTATGGATATTTTCTTTTTTGAGCTTCTTAATTTACATTAACCAGAAATAGAGCCTGGGTGGAGGTGGATTGAAAACTACATGGATTCCATAAAGGGGAATCAATATTCCTGGTCAAAGCACCCTGCTTAAATGGGACAGCACATGGGACCTAATTTTTGTTGGGACAAAATCATCAGGTGAGAGCATCAGAGTGAAGATGGTGGGCATTGCACTGTACTGTATATGGTGGATTGGATATCAGAGTATTGGAATAATATATAGTAAATCAGGAGCATGCTGTGTTAGATATCTACTTAAAGCGAATGTGCGCTGAAAAAAAATAATTAAAAGCCAGCAGCTACAAATAATGCAGCTGCTAACTTTTAATATTAGGGCACTTACCTGTCCTGGAGTCCAGCGCCGTCCGCAGCAGAGGACGAGCGATCCCTTGCCACTCTGCTGCCCCCACACCATCCTCGGTGAGGGAACCAGGAAGTGAAGCGCTCCGGCTTCCTTCACTGCCCGGTTCCCTACGGCACATGCGCGAGTCGCGCTACGCCTGCCGATTGGCTCCCGCTGTGTACTGGGAGCCGAGTGTTCCCAGAACACAATGGGGGGGGGGGGGGGACGGGAGGTGAAGTCATGGCCGCAGACTGCCCGAGACTGTGTGGCCAGAAGTGGGTGCAAATATTTGTCTTTAGACAGGTATCTGCACCCCACTCCCCCCTGAAAGGTGTCAAATGTGACACCGGAGGGGGGGAGGGTTCCGATCAGGGGGAGTTCCACTTTAGGGTGGAGCTCCGCTTTAAGATATGGACACGAGATGTTGGATGGACAGTATATGAGCTTTTTAAAAAAAAAAAAAAATGAAATGTTTTTTGATGTTTTACTTAAGATAACATGTTGACGTGTCACATTTTTATTTCATATTTTTGGATAATTATTGCGTGGGACTGTTTAATCATATACTACTCATGCTTCCACACTTCCCCACATAGGGCTGAAACGTGTGAGCATGCAATCGATTATCTAATTTTCTCCTGTGTAAGACCAAATAAAGACCATGGCCCAGATTCACAGAGGGGCAGGCGCACATTACGCCGCCGTAGAGTAACCAATGTACGCTACGCCAACGCAGCGCAGAAAGGCAAGCAATGCATTCAGCAAGCTATTGCTCCCAACGTTGCGTCAGCGTGGCATAGGTTTCGAGGGCGCAGACCGGCGTAGGTGGAAGTGGGCGTGACCCATGCAAATGAGGCGTGACCCCATGCAAATGATGGGCCGAGCGCCAGACAGATACGTATCACGAACTGCGCATGCGCCGTGACGTGGACGCATCCCCTGCGCCTGCTCACAACCACGTCGGAACAACTGCCTAAACTACGCCGGATCACTGCGTACGGCGTGAACGTAACCTACGCCCAGCCAGACACACGTAAAATACGCCGGCTTGTGTTCCCTGGTGCAGACCTTTGCATGTCTGCTACTGGGTTGCACCTCCTTTATGGGGAATAACTTTACGACAGACGCACAACTTACGCGCACCTCGCGTAGCCTGCGTCGGGTGCACGCAGGTTCATGAATCGCCTTATTTCCCTCATTTGCATGTTTGAATGGCTAATCAATGGGAGCGGCACCATGCTCCCAGCCTAAATGTACGCCCACCCTACGCCGGCGTAAGCAAGATACGTCGGCGGGGTGTAGCCTGGTTTTAGGCGCATATCTGTTTGTGGTTCTGGCGCACAGATACGACGGCGCACATTTGCACTTACGTCGGCGTAACTTGTTATACGTCAGGGTAAGTGCTTTGTGAATCTGGGCTTAACCAAAACGTATATTTTAGTTTTAGGTCCAGTTCACACCAGACGCAGTTCTGTACAGTTTTGTGTGCATTTCTGCACTCAAAATGCATGCACAGTGTTTTCCATGTCTTCCAATGGCTCTAGTGCAGAAACTGACCGAAAACTGACTGCATGGTGTGAACTAGAGCCAACTAGAGCCATTGGAATACATGGAAAACACTGTGCATGCATTTTGTGCAGAAAATAGCACACAAAACTGTACGGAACTGCGTCTGGTGTGAACTGGCCCTTAATATAAATATCTGCCATCAGTGCCACCTATCAGTGCCACCTATCAGTGCCCATCAGTGCGGCATATTAGTGCCTCCTCATCACTGCCACCTAATCAGTCCCCATAAGTGCCGCCTCATCAGTGCCCATAAGTTCCACCTCATCAGCGCACATCAGTGAAGGAGAAAAATTACTTATTTACAAAATGTACTTACAGAAACTAAGAAATACTTTTTTTTTCCCAAATTTTCTGTCTTTTTATTTTTTTATATATAAAAAAAACAACAGCAGTGATTACATACCACCAAATGAAAGCTATGTTTGTGTGAAGAAGATGATAAAAAAAATTATTTGTGTATAGTGTTGCATTAATGTGCAATTGTCGTTTAAAGTGCGACAGCGCTGAAAGCTGAAAAATGGCCTGGGCAGAAAGGGGGTGAAAGTGCCCTGTATTGAAGTAGTTAAAAAAAAAAAAAACAACATATTTTTTTTGCCATTTTAAGTATAGAGGAGGATGGGCAATGGACTGACCACAAATTAAAAATACGGGTGGGACTTGGCTTTTACAATAGGGATGAGCCGAACTCCCCCCAGTTCGGCTTTTCAGCAGAACTGCCCCAGGGAACATGTATCAGTGCATGAAAAAGTTTTAAAAATGGCACATTCAGCTTGAACTGGATGAACCAGTGTCTTTATTCAATCTTACTAACTATACACTGTAACTAATCTAAACCCTAACTGTAAGACATTGAGTTTGCACTGCCTTTGTTCATCTTTCTCATAAAATACCCTTTTCACCCTTTTCATAATTTTTTTTGAAACACGGTGCTGCTGATCTCCTCCAGCCATTTTCTGTCCACTTGCATGTTCTTCAATATCAGCCATCAGACATTATTGCTCTGAACTATTTTACTTGCATATATTTCATTTCATCACCACCATGGCTCCAGGTCTCAGAGTGTTGCTTTCCCCGAACTTCTGGGTCAGGGAGTGCATGCACTGAGCATTTCACATACACTATCCAGAAGGGATGCTTGGGTTGGAGTGGAAGCTGGGGAGTGTCTTTTTACTAAAGCTATTTGTTTTAATAAATGCATGGAGACTCACACATAATGCCAGCAGGGAGAGTAGATGGAAAGGTGGCTCCATGGAAACCTTCAAGGGGATGGAGCTACCAGAAACAACAACAGGGAAAGAGAGAATTTCAAGAAGAGGAATTTGCAGCAACTTTAGGCCTAAAAGAAAAAGATTCAAACATGGTAATTACTGATGTTTCCGGCATATTATTATTTTTGACAGATCAGCAAAAAAGTAACCAAGTCATCAAGGAGCAGTAGAGGACATGTAATGTTTAGGGATGAGCCGAACCCCCCCCCCCCCGGTTCGGTTCGCACCAGAACATGTGAACAGACCAAAAATTTGTGCAAACACTGTTAAAGTCTATGGGACACAAAAGTGAAAAATCGAAAGTGTTCATTTTAAAGGCTTATACGCAAGTTATTGCCATAAAAAGTGTTTGGGGGCCCGGGTACTGCCCCAGGGGACATGTATCAATGCAAAAATAAAAGTTTTTAAAACAGCTGTTTTTTCAGGAGCAGTGATTTTAATAATGCTTAAAGTGAAACAATAAAAATGAAATATTCCTTTAAATATCGTGTCTGGGGGTCCCTTTAGTCTGCCTGTAAAGTAGCGCATATTTCCCATGTTCATAACCGTCCCGCAGCAAAATGACATTTCTAAAGAAAATGTAATTGAAAATTGCTTGCGGCTATAATGTATTGCCGGACCCTATACATAAAAAATCATTGAAAAAAAAGTTGTGGCTTCAGGTCTGGTATGGATATTGAGTGGATCCATTTTTTTTAAATAATGGCGTGGGAGTCCCACAGACCCCCAGGCATTATATACTCTGAACTGCAGTATATATATTATACGTACTGTACTATATACTCTGCAGAAAAATTGGGCCTTAGGAGCTGGTGGTGCCAGAACACTTTAACCTTTCGCAGTTATTCTTGTTGGGTGCAGAAACGAGCCCTGCTGTTAAATATTATTTAAAAAATTGTAATTACACGCCCCTGTTAAACAGGGGCAGACAAATTGGGCCTTTAGTTTTGATGGTGCCACAACACTGTAACCCCTCACAGTTACTCTTGTTGGGTGCAGAAATGGGCACTGCTGTTAAATATTTTATAAACAATTTTAATTACATGCCCCTGTTAAACAGGGGCAGAAAAATTGGGCCTTGGGTGGTGGTCGTGCCCAAAACCAAAAATATTGTTGGAAGCTAGCATCATCATGATTGAGGAAGAATAGGATAGGCAGCATAGGCAGTCTTCAAGGGATCCCAGATCCATAACAAATTCAATCAAATACATCAGCATTAGGTGCTTGATAGCTGCTGAGCCAGGACTGATTCATTTGTATAAATGTGAGCCTATCAACAGAGTCTGTGGACAGGCACACTCTTTGATCCATTACAAACCCTCCAGCAGCACTGAATGTGCGTTCAGAAAGCAAGCTCGATGCAGGACAGGCCAGTAGCTCGATTGCATATTGAGCAAGTTCTGTCCAGTGGTTCATCCTCAAGGCCGAGTAACAAAGTGGATGCTCTGTTGGAAAGGTCTCCATATCTGCTCTTGCCCCTAGACATTATTGCACCATATAATGCAGACGCTGGCGATGGTTGCTTGAACCAGAATCAGACCTTAGTAATGAGGACTGAAAAATTGTTTAAAGGTATCAGTCAGCCAGCCACATTCTCCACCGCTCTTCCTCTGACTGAACGAAACCTCAGAAACGCATTGTTCAGCACCAGGAAATGGTAACCTCCCAGTGTCTGGAAATGCGTTAAAAACAAACTTTTCTTCAAGTCCTCCTGAAGATGTTTCATCCTCTGCTCCCTCTGCGAAGGCAGGATGAGTTCTGCAACTTTACCCTTGTAACGTGGATCAAGAAGGGTTGCCAGCCAGTAATGATCCCTCTACTTGATACCACGAATCCTAGGATCCTTTCGCAGGCTTTGCAGAATCAGGGAGGCCATGCAGTGTAAGTTTGCAGAGGCATTCAATTCTGAGTCCTCTGGGTCACTAAGGATCACATTATTCGTAACTACCTCCTCCCAGCCACGTACAACTCCTTGGGTTTCTGAGGACTGAAAACAGAATCACCACCAGCTTTTTGGAGGCATGGTGGCGGAGCAAGCTCCAACACTGAACCCTTTCCTGCATCCTTCCCAGCTGCCAGCAGAGTTACCCAGTGCACGGTGAAGGAAAGGTAATGTCCCTGCCCATGCCTGCTGAACCATGAGTCAGTGGTAATATGAACCTTACTGCTCACTGCCCTGTCCAAGGCCCCGTACACACAAGGGGATCTCCGCTGGAAACGGTCCGGCGGACTTTTCCAGATTCCTCCTCCGGATTTGGATCCGCTGGCTTGTACTCACCATCGGATCAAAATCCGCGCGGAATTCGCCGCGATGATGACGCGGCGACGTGCGCGACGCTGGAAGTAAGTACTTCCATGCATGCGTCGAATCATTACGACGCATGCAAGGGAGGGGAGCGGACGGATTGATCCGGTGAGTCTGTACAGACCACCGGATCAATCCGCTGGACCCGATTCAAGCGGTTACATTTCTTAGCATGCTAAGAAATTTATATCCGCTTGAAATCGATCCGGCCGAGAAATCTCCGCGGATAAATATCCGCTAGGCCGTACAGACGACCGGATTTGTACGCTGGAAATGATCCGCGGATCAATCCCAGCGGTTAGATCCGGTGGTGTGTACGAGGTCCAACAAGGCCAAAACATTGGCATTTTGGAACCTGTTTTACAGCATATTCCACAAATTCACGAAAGGTTGCAGAGTCTACCAGCTGAAAAGGCAGCAGTTGCAGTGCTAGCAATTTGGCCAAGCTAGCATTTAGACCCTGAGCATGTGGATGACTGGGACCAAATGTATTTTTACTGTTCAGCAACTGGGGTAGGAAAATTTGCCTGCTGAAATCAATTGGTGGTGTACTGCTAGCAGATTGGCTGCAAGTACTTGTGACACCTTTTACTATACCTTCATTGCTCTCAGTGCAGATTTTTGAGAGGACTGGAGGTATAGTATGGTTGGAGATCCCAAATGAGGAGCAAGGAGAAGTCTCCCTTGTTCTATGATGTGGGTCTTTCAAGTGCTGTTGCCAACGGATTGCATGGCAGGTCGTCATATGTCTGGTCAAGCATGTTTTCACAAGCGACTGCTGTTCTGGCCATGCTTGATCCACTTCAGACATAGGTTGTAAACAGCAACGGTGCGATCTGCTGCACACGTGACGAAAAAGGCCCACACCAAGGAACTTTTAAAAGTCAACAGGGAGTCAACAGCGCCCTGCATCTGCAGAGCTCTGCAGTGTGATGCAATAGGATGGCTGCCCTTAAGCTGCCTCCTGGAGGACATCCTGTCTCGTTGGAGTTGTGCCTCCTCCTCCTCATTTTCCTCCTCTCTTCTCTCAGGCACCCAAGTACAGCCAGTGACCTCCTCATCCCTTCCCTCCTCATCACTGGAGAAAATTTGGCAGTATGCTGCAGCTGGGGGAACATGACTGCCAGTTTCTTGTCCTTCTGTGGCACCCCCTCTCTCTAGGCTCACGTTACTCCCTTCCTCAACCCAAGAACTAACATTGGAGCCTTAAAATCGCTGCGCATCCTCCAGCAGCATGCAACCGACACTGTGGTCGAATAATTTCGGGGGCATGATGGTGGGGCTACAGAAGGAGTGACTGTGGACAAGGAGTCAGTGGAATAGGCCACTACAGCTGCATTGGAAGGTAAACTACTCTGAGCCTGGGTGACAGAGGATGAGGAGGATGAGGACGACTTTTTTATCCACTCCACCAACTCTTCTGCATGTTGTGGCTCAATAACAGCGCCAGTAGCAGAAAAAAAGGACAAGTGCCCCCCACCTGCAGAGGATGCACCATGTCCACGACCCCCACTCTTGACTGTAGTTCCATTTTTGGGTAGAAAGCTGCTTTAAGAAAGACCCCAAATACCAGTCCTCCAATATGAAAAAGTAAGGGGTACATGTGATCCCTACTCATTCACAAAAAATGTAAATAGTAAATAGAGACTTTTGACAAGTCCCTTTTTAAAAAAAATTAAAAAGTCCTATGATGTAAATCCCCCATCAGTCACGTTGTTCAGTGATTCAAATCCAATCCTAGGCAATCACAATGAACAACACCAGCTAACCAATCTAAAGAATGCCTAAGTCACAACAAGAATGTTGGATGATCTGGGTAACATTTGCATGCACCATGAAAACACCAAAAGCTTGCTTAAAGTGGTTGTAAAGGTTTGCATTTTTTTTAAATAAAAATAACAACCATGTTAGGCCTCGTACACACCAGCGGATCTGTCCGATGAAAACGGTCCGCGGACCGTTTTTATCGGACATGTCTGCTGCCGGATTTTGGTCTGATGGCTGTACACACCATCAGACCAAAATCCCTGTGGAAAACAAACGCAGGGACGTGTCACGACGTGGCCGCGACGATGACGCGGCGACGTGCGCGACCCTGGAAGGTCAATGCTTCCACGCATGCGTCGAATCACTTTGACGCATGCGAGGGCTTTCGGCCGAGCGGACATGTACGGTGAGTCTGTACAGACGACCGAACATGTCTGACGGACAGCCTTCCAGCGGACATGTTTCTTAGCATGCTAAGAAACATTTGTCCGCTGGAAACCTGTCCGATCCGCCGGACATTTGTCCGGTCGGCCGTACACACGACCGAACATGTCTGCTGAAACTGGTCCGCGGACCAGTTTCAGCAGACATGTTCGGTCGTGTGTACGGGGCCTCATACTTACCTGCTCTGTGCAAGGGTTTTGCACAGAGCGGGCCTATCTTCCTCTTCTAGGGTGCCCAATTGGTGCTCCTGACTCCTCCTCTTCATCAGGTGCCCCCACAGAGAGCTGCTTTCTTTGGGGGCACCAGTGCAGGCACAAACGGGGGGGGGGGGGGTCTCTCGGGGGCAGCTGTAGAAAATAATGTTTTCCTCCTTAATGCAAGGAATGCATTAAGGTGTAAAACCATGAGACTTTACAACCCCTTTAAATGAATGCAATGTGAATGCCTAGTGATCACAAACCTGTTGGAAAAACCTAATTGGCTTAAAAAAAAGGGTTGGCTCTGGAGTGGAGCATTGCGCCCTGAGCCCACCCTGTTGTGTGACAATAGCGAATAATATTCGCTATTGTCTTCCTGCTTCTCGTCCCGTCCCATCAGGAAGCGGGTCTTAAGTCCCAATTGGCTGAGAGGAGAAGCGACCATATTGGTTGGGAGCAGTTTTAGTAAATCAACCCCATAATGTCAAACTATAAGGCTGTGTAGAGGACAGATGTATGAGAGGTTTATCCTATTGGATCTTTGTAAAAATATGAACAGCAGAATGTGTTATTTTAGTGATGATTTACGGTTTTAATATTTGATTATTGAATACATTTGTATGTACTTTTAAATATTGTAGATATCTTTGTATGGATTGTACCTTAAAGTCCTGGTTTATATAACTGTAAGCTGTTAAAGAACAGTACATTTTTCCATAATCAACTTTCATCCTCATCAACTGTTACACACTGATTAGGCAGCAGGGTGACTTATAAGTAGATGTGTGACTGCTGATTAGTAATAATGTGGACTCATGAGGCCTTAGGAAAATCACACTAATTGGGCCGAATGGAAAACCAATATCAGTATATTCATCTATTCCATTCATACAGAAGGGTCAGCTGTTGTGTAAGCTTAAAGAAAGAACTCCAGTGTAGCACTACCCCCATATATAGAGGTTGCAGATCATAGGGTTCCTCACTGCTGCACAGCCAGGCACACAACAACTTCTGCTTTCATCCAGACACAGTGAACAGTCCATGAGCTTTGTTTTTATGTTTTGGATTTGATTGGACTTGGATGGGAAAAGGAGTTATGGGATACCCAACATGAAAGTGACAAAATCAGGGACAACTTCCTCCCTATATATAACTCTGATTGATTCCTCTGCACAGCTCCAATTGATTCCTCTGTACAGGCTAACAATCTATGTTTGATTAGCAACAGTCCCATATAGGCTAGGAACTCTCAGTCCCTCTATTAGCACAATGGGTGGTGAACTGCATCCTGGAGTACCTCCAACTCCCCTGTAGACACTGGTCCCAGTTCTACTACTGCAGAAAAATGCTAGCCCACCTGGCTGCCTCTTCACAAGCCCACCTGGTTGCTTCTTTTCACCAGTCTACCTGACTGACACAGTGGATATCTCCTAGGACAAAGCTATAGAAGACTTAAGCACACCACTGTCTTCAAGAGAGGCCTACTACATGTGGCAGTCTCTCTCCTTGTAAATCCCTGCACCTATCTGTAGTATTCACACTGTCCTTTCCTTGCTCCTGCTACCTCTTTTAGGAAAGCCTCCTTCCAAATTCTCCTGTGGAAGGATCCTTCCAGGCTTGCCATAAGAGCCCTGGCCAGAGGCAGAGCACCCCACTCCCCAAAGACCTAGGGGGTTGGCCTCGAGGGCCACCAACAACCTCCTCAGCACTGCATCTCTATCTTCCACCAACCACCTACCCAACGTGGCTCATGTTTATTTAAGGACTCACTTAGTCCACTGCCAGGCTTACTAAATATACAGGACCACCCTCCTAGCCTCCCTCTAGCTTCCAGAACATTCTCCAATATTCTAGAACCGAGGGGGGCACCAGAGAGCTGCCTGTATGAGTCATGCTGTCCTGAACTCTAGTAACACTGATCCAATTACAGACAAACAGGGTTTAAACATGAGTTAGAATATGCTTTTTCCTACACTGACACTAGTAGCACACTTGAGAGTGCTACACCAATAATAACATAAAAGGTAGAAATATGTTTATAATGCTTAAAGAGGAAGTAAAGCCTACACAAAAAAAATAAAAAAAAATAATAAAACCCTGCAAGACAAAGTCATAATGAGCTAGTATGCATAGCATATTTATAGCATTTGTATTACTTACCTCAGATCGAAGCCCCCACAGCGGTCCGCGTCTCCCCCTCTGGCCACCGACATCTCTCCCGGCAAATTTTTCTTTATAACATTTAACATGCCTTGACACTTAAAAGGCAGCTCGATACTACCTACCTTTACTATATGGTGGTTTCTGGTCCCCCCCCCCCAAAAAAAGAGGGGGGGAAGGGAGAACGCAGGAAAGCGTTTGTGACTATAAAGAATGTATTAATATATATGTAATATGTATTCCTAGTGCTATATACTTGTGATATTTATTATCTCTCCCGGCACTTAACTCCGGTTATCGCGGCTCCGGCGCTGTGATTGGCCAGAGTCGCAATGATGTCACTCCCACGCATGCGTGCGGGAGCCGCCAGGAACGGCACAGTGACTGAAGCAACGGCACATAGGTGCCATTGCTTCAGTTTTCCCCAGTACGCATGTGCCGATAACATTGGCACATGTAGGGGACATGGGATATCTCCTAAACCATGCAGGTTTAGGAGATATCCTTGGTAGCTACAGGTAAGCCTTAATATAGGCTTACCTGTAGCATAAAGTGGTTGTAGAGGGTTTACAACCACTGTATTAAAGCTTAATTCTAGGCAGTGTAATACGTGGGAGCCCAGGATCATACTGCTAAACGCAAACAGATTTGCAAAGCAGGGACATTGATCCATGCCTTCCCCTAGTAAAGGCACCACAGATACAGTACACAAACACTGGTTAGTTAACCCTTTGACCGCTCCCTGATGTTAACCCCTTCCCTGTCAGTGTCATAAGTTCAGTGACAGTGCATATTTTTAGCACTGATCACTTTATTGGTTTCGCTGGTTCCCAAAAAAGTGTCAAAAGTGTCAGTTAGGTGTCCGATATGTCCACCGCAATATCGCAGTCCCGCTATAAGTCGCTGATCGCTGCCATTACTAGTAAAAATAAATAAATTCCATAAAAATATCCCATAGTTTGTAGATGCTATAACTTTTGTGCAAACCAATCAATATGGGCTTATTGGAGATTTTGTTTTACCAAAAATATGTAGCAGAATACATATTGGCCCAAATTGATGAATAAATTAGATTTTTTTGTTTTTTTATTGGATATGTTTTATAGCAGAAAGTCAAAAATATTGTTTAATTTTTCATAATTGTTGGTCTTTTTTGTTTATAGTACAAAAAATAAATAAATGCACAGGTGATCAAATACCATCTCTTTTGGCTGTCTTTCAACAATGGCTTTCTTCTTGCAACTCTTCCATAAAGGCCAGATTTGTGGAGTGCACGACTAATGCCACGTACACACGATCGGAAATTCCGACAAGAAAACCGTGGATTTTTTCCGATAGAATGTTGGCTCAAACTTGTGTTGCATACACACGGTCACACAAATGTGGTCAAAAATTCCGACCACCAAGAACGCGGTGACGTACAACACTACGACAAGCCGAAAAAAATGAAGTTCAATGATTTCGAGCATGTGTAGGATTTTTGTGCGTCGGAATTGCATACAGACGATCGGAATTTCCGGCAAGAACTTTTTTTTCCGTCGTAAAATTTGAGAACCAGCTCTCAAATTTTTGCTGTCGGAAATTCCGACAGAAAATGTCCGATGGGGCCTACACACGGTTGGAATTTCTGACCAAATGCTCACTTTGAACTTTTCTTGTCGGAAATTCCGATCGTGTGTACGCGGCATAGTAGTTGTCCTGTGGTCCGATTTTCACGCCTGAGCTGTGGATCTCTGCAGCTCCTCCTGAGTTACCATGGGCCTCTTGGCTGCTTCTCTGATTAATGCTCCCTATGCCCAGGGCCGGCGCTAGTGCAAGGCAACATTGGTGCTTGCCTTACGGAACCAGCGCCAGCCAGGGCGGAAAATTGGGGCGAACTTGCGGCCGCCCGAACGAGACCTCCACCTCCCCGCCGTTCCCACTATGAGCGCGCCGTGCGGGGTGCAGTTCACCCAGGCGCCATAGAGGTGGTGGCGCTCAAGCGCCAGAGTGCTCCGCTCCCTCCTCCTCTCCTTGCTCTGAGCTCTCTACCGCCGCGAGTTTTGAGTCCTCCTCACGATCATCATGTTCTCCACCCGGGCGGCTGTGCAGCTGCACACTGTCCTCTCCTCTCCAGCTGCCACCTGGGTGGGGTTTGTCCTAGGGGGGGGGGGGTTGACCATGTTGTGGTGGCCTCTGTACTAATAGAGGGGGGGTTACTGTACTAATAAAGGGTGGTTTGTGGGGGGGTCTGTACTAATTGTGGGGGATGGCTTGTGGGGGGGGGGTCTGTACTAATGGGGGCTGGCTTGTGGGGTGGTCTGTACAAATGGAGGGGGTGATTTGTCCGGGGGGGTGTTCTGTACTAATGGAAGGGGGGTCTTTGCTAATGGGGGGGTGGTTGTCCTGTGGGGGGGTCTGTACTAATGGGGGGGGGTGATTTATGGGGGGTATGTACTAATGGAGGGGGGGTGGTTTGTCCTGGGGGGCAGCAGTGTGTGTGGGCTGCCACTGAGCATTTAAAGGACGAGTCCAGACCACGCCGCGCTCACCACACAGGCCGGACACACGCCCGTAGAGCCGCTGCCGTGACTTGCAAGGCTTCAGAAACAGGTAAGGGGGACCTGTTTAAACAAATACACCAAATCCCTGCAATAATATATTAAGCACCCTGTATAATGTATTATTGCTGGGATTTGTAGTCCTCTGTAACTGCTGGTATTCTGCATTGCGTTTTTATATAATGTATTTTTGCTGGGATTTGTAGTCCTCTGTAACTGCTGGTATTCTGCATTGCGTTTTATATAATGTATTATTGCTGGGATTTGTAGTCCTCTGTAACTGCTGGTATTCTGCATTGCGTTTTTATATAATGTATTATTGCTGGGATTTGTAGTCCTCTGTATCTGCTGGTATTCTGCATTGCGTTTTTATATAATGTATTACTGCTGGGATTTGTAGTCCTCTGTAACTGCTGGTATTCTGCATTGCGTTTTTATATAATGTATTATTGCTGGGATTTGTAGTCCTCTGTAACTGCTGGTATTCTGTATTGCGTTTTATATCATGTATTTTTGCTGGGATTTGTAGTCCTCTGTATCTGCTGGTATTCTGTATTGCGTTTTATATCATGTATTATTGCTGGGATTTGTAGTCCTCTGTAACTGCTGGTATTCTGCATTGCATTTTATATAATGTATTATTGCTGGAATTTGTAGTCCTCTGTATCTGCTGGTATTCTGTATTGTGTTTTATATAATGTATTATTGCTGGGATTTGTAGTCCTCAGTAACTGCTGGTATTCTGCATTGCGTTTTTATATAATGTATTATTGCTGGGATTTGTAGTGCTCTGTAACTGCTGGTATTCTACATTGCGTTTTTATATAATGTATTATTGCTGGGATTTGTAGTCCTCTGTATCTGCTGGTATTCTCCATTGCGCTGTATAATGTATTATTGCTGGGATTTGTAGTTCCTCTATAACTGGTCAGTGGTAATCTGCATTGTGCAGTATAATCACAGCGCAATGGAGAATACCACCAGCTATAGAGGACTACAAATCCCAGAAATAATGCATTATATACAACTCAATGGAGAATACCAGCAGTTACAGAGGAACAACAAATCCCAGCAATAGTACATTATATACAGCGCAATGCAGAATAACGCCATCTATGCTATCTTTCTCTGTAAAAGATAAATAAATTAAACGATCACTTTAAGCATCATAACCATTAAAGATTAATGAAGCACATATATAATGTATGGTGTGTGCGTCCGGGGGGGGGGGGGGGGGGGGGTTGCGGGACGGTAAAATGCACCTTCGCCTTAGTTGGCAAAAATCCTTGCACCGGCCCTGCCTATGCCCAGCCTGTCAGTTTAGGTGGACACCATGTCTTGGTAGTTTTGCAGTTGTGCCATACTCTTTCCATTTTTGGATGATGGATTAATCAGTGCTCTGTGAAATGTTCAAAGCTTGGGATATTTTTTTATAACCTTACCCTGCTTTAAACGTCTCCACAACTTTATCCCTGACCTGTCTGGTGTGTTCCTTGGCCTTCATTATGCTGTTTGTTCACAAAGGTTCTCTAACAAAACCTCTGAGGGCTTCACAGAACAGCTGTATTTATACTGAAATTAAATTACACACAGGTGGACTCTATTTACTAATTAGGTGACTTCTGAAGGCAATTGGTTCCACTAGATTTTAGTTAGGGGTATCAGAGTAAAGGGGGCTGAATACAAATGCATGCCACACTTTTCAGATATTTAGTTGTAAAGAATGTTGAAAAACATTTGTGTAGCGCCTGTGTACTTTCAGTACAGGTGCCATGTTAAATTTAGAGGGGAATGAGAGAGTTATTTTGCTCTCATTCATGATGATTTGTTAAATTAGGTTTCTGCCAGGCTGGACTATTCTGTGGTTTTATTCTGTGTTCCAAAGATACCGTTCCATCTTTGGATAGCGGGTGGCGCCAGAGGGGTCCAGGGAGAGGCGCCTCCTGCCAGCAGCCAATCAGAGGAGTTTCTCCCTCGCGGGGCATGCTGGGGAAGGGTACTTCTAGGGCGGACGCCATTTTTTAAGGTCTTCGCCTGTTCCTGGTACCAGGTGCGGCACCCACCTTTAGGGTGTGCGCACATCACGGGCCCCGGCAAGATGGCCTACCAGGCCGGGGCACACGTGCTACGCGGAGTTCCTGACTCTGGGCCCCAATGGCCCGGAGCAATTAAAGCTGCAAAGGGGCCCCAGTGACTTACTGGGTCCCCACACTTCATGAGGAAGATCCCAAGCGAGTTATGCTGTTCAGTGGGGAGTCGGTCTGAGGTGAGACCGGAGGCAGGTGATTCAACAGGGCTTAGACGATCCATCTGGGATCTGGGTGACCGGATACTGAGAAGTTGTATGCTGCAACTTGTCAGTTGGTGACCTCAACCTAAGAAGTCTACCCGAGGGAGATTCAGGTAAATTATATTTACTGGGAGGATTCGCTCTATTATCTACGTTCCTGAGTAGAGGGCCTGTGGCAGAGGTTCCACTCCGAATTCTAAGTTCTACTAGAGCCGGTGGCAGAGACTTGTTCCTTCTCAGAAGTTCTAAGGGCCCTTTCACACTGGTGCGTTTTTGCCGCGTTTTCGCGGTAAAAATAGCGCTATTAAAACACTCATAAAACACTTCCCATGCGCCCTCCATTGAAATGAATTAAAAACCGCTGTAAAAACGCGGTAAAAACATGGTAAAAATGTGTTAAAAACGCAGTAAAACACTGCGATTTTACCGCGATTTTAATTAATTTCAATGACGCGGCAAAAACGCACCAGTGTGAAAAGGCCCTAAGTGATACTCTGGCTGCCAGGTCGGTGTGAGAGGCCTGTCCAGGTACACTTTACCCACCCCGGATGGGGTGGCGACGTGAGTTAAAGTCCCATTGGAGGCAGGACTGCTTCCGTTATCTATAGGCCTGAATATGCAAAACTCTCCTTTCACCAACCTATTTCTATCTACCTTGAGTTTGCCATGTTGGGCAAGAAATAAAAGCACAGAAAACGTCACCCTGCTGTTTGGACATTCCGTTATTGCATCATCATCATCCCTAGACACATCACAGAGGTAACATAATCATACCGTCCCAATCTAACCAGCAACTCCTGAGGGGGTAGCGCTACATTTATCATAATTCTTTTTCCACTACACAACTATGTACCACTCTGTGTTGGTCTATCACATAAAATCCCAATAAAATACATTTATGTTTTTAGTAGTAACAAGACAAAATGTGGAAAATTTCAAGGGGTATGAATAGTTTTTCAAGGCACTGTAACTTATTGTTTTCCTTTTTTAGCAGGAAAGGATTTGCTTCCTTCCAAACACACAGCCTATTCAGGGAGACCAAGAATAAAAAAACAACAAAAAGCACTCTATCATGTAAAACCAACTTTATTTCTTATAAAATAAAAACACTTGCACTCACATTTGAAAGAGTATCTCCCGAAACTGGGAAATGTTCCATATAAGTTTTAAGGCGTGCCGGACCCAACCACATCCAACCTGGCTGCAAGCAGACAAACGGCTGTGCAGAATGACGTCACCTCCAACAAGCCCGCCCCTATGCATTTCGTCGTAATGACGCCTTCAGGGACAGATTGAATGGTCCTCATTCCACTATCTCATATATTTAGAACCAAATTATACCTCATTGTGCCTATTAAACAAAATAACTTTACCGCAACATATAAATACTTCTAATGGCTCCAAATACTTTCTAGCATTTACAGTATATCTTCTCATATGTAATCACTATAATAAATCTTCATCTCAAAAGGGAATACACACATTAAAGAGGAACTTTACCTCCTACTTAAAGCGGAGGTTCACCCATACCTTACACATTTCCCCTTCGCTTCATGCTCGTTTTGTCTAGGGGAATCGGCTATTTGTTTTAAAATATGATCCGTACTTACCCGTTTACGACATGCATCTTCTCCGCCGCTTCCGGGTATGGGCTGCGGGACTGGGCGTTCCTTCTTGATTGACAAACTTCCGAGAGGCTTCCGACGGTCGCATCCATCGCGTCACGATTTTCCGAAAGAAGCCCAACGTCGGTGCGCTGGCGCAGTATAGAGCCGCACCGACGTTCGGCTTCTTTCGGCTACGAGTGACGCGATGGATGCGACCGTCGGAAGCCTCTCGGAAGACTGTCAATCAAGAAGGAACGCCCGCTCCCGAAGACCCATACCCAGAAGCGACGGAAGAAGATGCATCTCGAAAACGGGTAAGTACGGATCATATTTTAAAACAAATAGCCGATTCCCCTAGACACAACGAGCAGGAATCTAAGGGGAAAATAGAAAAAAAAAAGGAATTGGGTGAACTCCCGCTTTAAAAGTGGAATCTGTTATTATAAAACCATCCTTACTTTCATTCTATATTGTATGCTAAAATCCCAACCCAATAGGAGATATTAATACTCGTTAACCACTTCCATACCAGGCACTTACGCAGCTTCCTGCCCAAGCCAATTTTCAGCTTTCAGCGCTGTCGCACTTTGAATGACAATTGCGTGGTCGTGCTACACTGTACCCAAACAATTTTTTTTTATCATTTCGTTCCCACAAATACAGCTTTCTTTTGGTGGTATTTGATCACCTTTGCGATTTTTATTTTTTGCGTAATAACTAAAAAAAGACCGAAAATTTGGAAAAAAATAAAGTTTTTATTTTTTCTGTAACTTTTTTTCTAAATAAGTAAGTTTTCTTTTTCAATTACGGGCACCGATGAGATGGCACTGATAGACGGCACTGATGGACACTGATAGGCGGCACTGATGGGCACTGATAAGCTGCGCTGGTATGTGGCACTGATGGGCACTCATAGGCGGCACTGATGGGCACTTATGGGCACTTATGGGTGGCACAGATGGGCACTGATAGGTGGGCACTGGGCAAGGATGGGCACTGAGAGGTGACACTGATGGACACTGAGGAGTGGCACTGATGGACACTTGGTGGCACTTGTTTATTTACTATTTTTCCAATCAGTGCCCATGTTGCCAGTCAGTGTCCATTTGTGGGCACTGATTGGCATCTATTGTGCCTATTTTTACATGTTCCTATTTTACATGTGGATGGCCATGGGGGATGTACCTGGCCATCCACATGTTACCCCCTTCCCAGGTGGTCCTGACGGCTTCCCTGTGGTCTAGTGTGGGCATCCGAGGGGGGGCTGCGCTGATAAACAATCAGTGCAAGCCCCCCCTGTCAGGAGAGCGCCCGGTCGGCTCTCCTCTACTCGCGTCTATCAGACGCGAGTGGGGAAGAGCAGATCAACGGCTCTTCCTGTTTACATCGTGATCAGCCGTGATTAGACACAGCTGATCACGTGGTAAAGAGCCTCCGCCGGAGGCTCTTTACCGAGATCGGAGATGCAGGGTGTCAGACTTACACCCAGCATTACCGATCACTGATCACCGATCACCACGGGCGCGCGCCGGAATGTTATCCTGCTGGACGTCAATAGACGTCCAGTCAGGATTTCACAACCACTTCCCGGACGTCAATTGTCTATTGACCGGGCGGGAAGTGGTTAAAAAAAATCACTAAAAAATGTAAAGCATTAAAACCACAACATAACTACTATGTCAATTAGCGTTACACTTATGCCGGTATCAGGGTTAATACTAAGCACTTGTACTAATGCAAATGCTCTAATACTAAAACCAATACCTTCGGTTTACATATGTGTAGGACGGTTCGCACTGCGATTTCAAAGCACGGTGCAATTTGGTTCTGCGGTTCAGACGCAATTCCAATGCAAACTGTAGTGTATGAGATTAGAAATCGCACCTGAACCGGACTGAAATCGCACAGGACACTTTATCAAATCGCACTGCAGTTGGCTCGCATATATGTGAACGGGCTCCACAGAAAAGCCTTTTGGTTTACATGTCATGTAATGTCTTGCGGTTAAAAAAGGCATCTGAATTTGCATAAATGTCAACTGAAGTTCAAGTCCACAGACTTAAAGCGGTGGTTCACCCTCCTTAACAACAGTATAGCATTAAATTCGGCATAATAGCGCGAGCTACAGTATGCCTGTCTGTATTTTTTTATCCCCGTACTCACAGTGCTATTGTACATTGAAGATTCCGACTCCCGCGGGGAATGGGCGTTCCTATGGAGAGGGAGGATGATTGACGGCCGGCTCTGGCACGTCACGCTCCCCGAAGACAGCCGGAGTAGGTCTCGGCTCTTCACGGCGCCTGCGCACAGGCTATGCGCAGGCGCCGTGAAGAGCCAAGCCTATTTCGGCTATTTCCGGAGAAGCGTGACGTGCCAGGGCCGGCCGTCAATCACCTTCTCTCTCCATAGGAACGCCCATTCCCCGGAATCTTCAATGTACAATAGCACAGTGAGTACGGGGATAAAAAAATACAGACAGGCATACTGTAGCTCGCGCTACTATGCCGAATTTAATGCTAGAGGAAAAAAAACTTTTTTTTTTTTATATAGGGTGAACCCCCGCTTTAAGTAATAATTTTTCATTAGTCTTTAAAACTGTCACAAGACAATGAAAATAGGTATAGGCAGGGCTGCTGATAAGGCAGTACAGCCAGCCCTCCTGTACTGGGCCCGGGCCTCATCAGTTCAAAAGGGGGGCCTTACCACCTGCTGAGCAGGAGGGCTGGCTGTACTGTCTTATTGCAGACACCAATCCTCTTCTTTTTCCCACTGCAGAATTGCCAGCCACTCCTCCTCTCCCTCCCTCCGGCTGCACTGCAAGGGGATTGGTTCTAGCACATGCACCTCTTCCATCTGCTGTCCAGGCCCCCTGTGTGCTCCTGCCAGTTTCCCTCCTTTCCCGCTGGCAGCTGCTGCGGGCACACGGGGGGATGTCATTTACTGACCCCTACCATTCCTGAATGAACACAGTGAGGGATCAGTACCAATCACTTCTGTATACATTCATCACCGAAGTATAGTAAACTGTGTATAAGTTTGTGAATGAACAGGAAGCCTCAGAGCACTTCCTATTCATTCATTTGTACAGCTGAGGCTGTAGGAAAAGGGACCGATAAATCGATGTCCTTTCAGCCGGGGGCTGTCAGGTAGACTGTATGGGGCCCCATGATTTCTAACAGCAGCCCTGGTTATCGGTAATTGGTATCGGTGAGTACTTGAGAAAAACTACGTACATGGTCTTAAAAACTGGTATCAGTGCATTCCTAATGTCAATACTTCATACATATTCCCTCTTTATTTATTGATTTTAGTTTCGATTTTAGTTTCTACCTCTACCTTAAAGCATAACTCTTTTGTTGAGAAAAAAACATTCCCCTCTGGGTTATCAATGTACATTACAAGGATTAGAAGAACCTTTGTTGCAGATTCCTACCAACCCTGGAGAGTCTGCCGGCCACCCACGATCGCTCCACAGAGGGCCAGATCTGTCAATGTAAACACAAATTCCCGCTCTGACAGGGGAGTAAAGAGAGATCTGCTGTTCCTAGTGATCATGAACAGCGATCGCTCTTCTCCTCTAGTCAGTACACTGCCCCCACAGGACACACTTAACCCCTTGATCGCCCCCGGGTGTTAACCCCTTCCCTGCCAGTGACATTTATACAGTAATCAGGGGCTATTTATAGCTCTGATCGCTGTATAAATGTCAATGGTCCCAAAAAAGTGTCAAAAGTGTCCGATCTGTCTGCCGCAATGTTGCAGTCCCACTGAAAAATGCTGATCACCACCATTACTAGTAAAAAAAATAATAATACAAATTTCATAAATATATCCCCTATTTTGTAGACGCTATAACTTTTGCGCAAACCAATCAATGTACACTTATTGCGATTTTTTTTTTACCAAAACTACGTAAAGTTTAGAAAAACCGCAGAGGTGATCAAATACCGCCAAAAAGGATGTCAATTTTGTTTGGGTACAACGTCGTACCCCATGCAATTGTCAGTTAAAGTGACACAGTGCCGAATCACAACAAATGGCCTGGTCGTTAAGGGGGAAAATCTTCCGGTCCTTAAGGCTCCATTCACATCTAGGCAGACGAAATCGCGGCGTTTTGTCGCCGCAAATCGCGGTACAAATAGCGGCGTTTTGTACCGCGATTTGCGGCGACAAAACGCCGGTATTGTCCGCCTAGATGTGCCCCAGAATGACCCCCTCTATGGAGATGCTTCCCATCTCCTAGCCGAAACGCCGAAAGACGCGTGAAAAAAAGGTCCGGGACCTTTTTTCAGGCGATAGGCGTCAGGCGTCCGGCGTGGAGATGTGAACCATCTCCATAGAGGGACATGTATTTCCAGCCCTCTGTCGGCAGCGGCGTAGCGCTACAGGCGTAAAAACGCCTAGATGTGAATGCGGTCTTAGTGGTTAAAATAAGCTGTTTGTTAAAAATACAGGTTCTGATACCAAAAATACGGTAATTAATCTGCATGGCCAATTCTAATAACTCCTATATGAACTCAATTTGCTTCTTCTTCAGTTCAGATTTCCTCTCTGATCATCACTCTGATCAATACTTGTATATAAGGAGTTGATATCCGCTGTCACCACTATACAATCTTCCCCAAACTGCTTCATTTTCAACAATTTAATCAATAGATAGTAAACATATAATGACAGCACTACAACTAAATATATATCAGAAACCGTTGGTATGACCTGTCTTAACCTGAAGCTGAAGACCTACATGCCCCCATCCCTGCATATATAGGAAGCATTAACATAACCTGAATGTCACAAACCCCTGGGGGTAGTATATGGTAGTGATATTAGTAAACATGATTGAGCAATATAATTGGCATTTATCATGTAGAAATGTTGAGTAACGGTTTTAGCCAAATCATCAGACCAGTGGTGATAGGCAATTTCTACTTTACTTAAAGCGGGGGTTCACTCAAAAATAAATTTTTAACATTACATTCAGCCGAGTTGTCCTAATGACAATCGGCTGTTTTTTTTTTTTTTCCCCGTACATACGGTATTTTCACCGCCGCTTCCGGGTATGTCTTCTTCGGGACTGGGCGTTCCTATCTGATTGACAGGCTTCCGACCGTCGCATACAGCGCGTCACGAGTTGCCGAAAGAAGCCGAACGTCGGTGCGGCTCTATACGGCGCCTGCGCACCGACGTTCGGCTTCTTTCGGCAACTCGTGACGCGCAGTATGCGACGGTCGGAAGCCTGTCAATCAGATAGGAACGCCCAGTCCTGCACAAGACATACCCGGAAGTGGTGGTGAAAGTCGGTATGTACAGGAAAAAAAAAAAAAAAAACAGTTGATTGTCATTAGGACAACTCGGCTGAATGTAATGTTAAAATTTTTTTTTTGTGGTGAACCTCCACTTTAAAGAGGAGGTTCCGCGGTCCATCGTTTTTTTTTATCTTTGCATTGAATGTTGTTTCAGTAACAATGCTAGTACTCACGTGTTTGACCCTTTAATCCCCCGTCTGATTTCTTAGAAAACTTTAAAAAAACGTTGCAGGAATTTGCCATTTTGCTTGTGGGCATTGTGAAGCCCACAAGCACATAGTTCCGGGAAGCGGTGAATGCTGCTCTCCCAGCATTCACCGCTCAATCTCGCACCTGCGCAGTCTTTCCGTAGACTCTGTTAGCTAATGGCAATATTTACATGCATGCCAGTTCATAAAATGGCGCCATTAGAGATGCCCTCGTCACGTGACCGACGTCACGCGTCACTTGATGTCCCACAACGCATTGCGGCTCCGGGGGAAAGGAGCAGACACGCCCACTCCCGCGGGAGGGAATACAGGAAGTCAATTTTCAGCTGGAAATGTTACTGTATTTATTTAAAATAAGAAAATAAGTTGTGCCAATTCAGTATGTGGTTAGTGCAATAAGTCGTTTGGGATAATGTTGTAAGATTGGGTGAACCTCCGCTTTAACAATGAAATTCAACATAAATTGTACAGGAGATCATGTGAACATGGGTATACAGTACAAAACATTAAAGCGGAGTTCCACCCACAATTTCACTTTTTAAATATAAATACCCCTGTAATACACAAGCTTAATGTAGTCTAGTAAAGTTAGTCTGTAAACTAAGGTCCGTTTTGTTAGGTTGTTAGAGCATTTAGTTAGTTTATAATCTAGAAATAGACCGTGGCCATCTTAAGTGTGGGCATCATGAAGCCAGACTGTATGACTTCCTGGATTTCAGCCTTGCAGATCTCGCACATGCTCAGTGCTGCACAAGCGATGTAATAGGTTTCAGTCAGGTTTCCATAGCAACGGGAGTGTCAGAGGAAGTTTCCGCCCCTTCTCTATGTAAATAGGCTATTTGCAAGGACTACTGGGATACATGATGCCTATCCCAGAAACCCTTGCGAATAGCCTTGTGACTTAATAGCCAAGGCTAATAAGGACGAGGAAGTAATGAAGGACTACAAAATAAAGGTATTTACAAGCAACAAAATAAATAAAAATTGTCCATTCTGAACACTATGACATTAGGGCATGCAGCACAGACAAACATAAAAAAATGGGTGGAACTCCACTTTAATATGAACCGTAAAGGAAAAAGGATATAACAACTATACTGCAGTTCTACTAATGTCCACTAGGTGGCAGCAGTGTGTTCTGAGTTCAATATACAGATAGAATAGAGAGCTAGAGATTCTCAGTGTCCAAGATAGTAATCGTTCAATCAGCAGACTGTGAGCTGAGCGGACCTCCTGTTGGCACAGACTTTACACTGGCGCTGCTTGCTACTTGCTTCGGTCAGGAGGTTCTGGTGGCTGCAGATAGGGCCAACCCACTTCATGGACAGCTTCCCCAAATGGACCGTAACAGAGTCCTCTCCAGTGGCTGGGGCTTGGAAAGATGCTGCGTGCTCTTGTGCTCACTGCTGGTGGGCCGCACACCAGGCTTACCGGGGGAGGACCCAGCACCTGGAAACAGCTCACTTGCCCAGTCACTGCTGTCCCATAAGGCCGGATCTCTCTGAGCACAGGAAGCTGGGTGGAGCTGACATTTATATCCCCTGGGCGTGTCCAGGAGCTCAGAGGATTTTGGGGAGTTGAGTTAAAGGGACCTGCACCGGAATCTGGATAAAGAGGCATCCCACTACAGAAATACAATCATAAAAATTCAACATAAATTGATATACTAATAATACATTTATTAATAAATAGTTGATCACAAAATATGATTTGTGACAGACAGTAAAATTCATAGCAAAAAGCAGATATGCATAATTCAAAAATATTTGATATATACATAGGGCCATATTCTCGTACATTTCCCGTGGGCGGCGCGTAAGCCATTTACACTCCGCCGCCCCAACCTACAGGAGCAAGTGCTGTATTCCCCAGACACTTGCTCCATAGTTTGGGGCGGCGGAGTGTAAATGGCCCGGCGTAGCCACGCGTATCTCCAAGGGGGCGGCTTCTATTTAAATTAAGCGCGCCCCCAAATCTAACGAAATGCGCATGCGCTGGGCTTAAAATAGCCCAGTGCGCATGCTCCAGTTCTCGGCGTAAAACGTCAATGACGCCGACGTGTGCGTCATTAACGTAAAGTCGTATTCAAGAACGACTTAGGGAAACGACGTAGCCGACGGAAAAACACGACGCGGACCCGACGCCATACTTAACATGGCCTACGTGGGACTTGCGTAAACTTACCCCTCATATAGCAGGGGTAAGTTTACGCTTACGCAAACGACGTTAGCGACGGTTACGCGATGCGAATTCGTTCGGGAATCGGCGTATCAGGCTCATTTGCATAAACAAATGAGACCTGAACGTAAACGCCATCTAGCGGCGGGCGGAGTAATTACATTTAAGATCCGACAGTGTAAGTGATTTACACATGGCGGATCTTAAGTGTATCTATGCGAAAATGATTCTAAGAATCAGTCGCATAGATACACGGGCCAAAAAAGAGAGATACGATGGAGTATCCAGAGATACTCCATCGTATCCTTACTCAGAATATGGCCCATAGTTCACATAATGAATACAAAGAACATGATTGGTTAGGATTATTGGAGCAAGCGTGGCTTGGCATCCCTGGATAAACACTCAACGCGTCCCAGAACTGGAAGCCCAGGGCTTAGATGGAAGGGGGGTTCCTTCATGGTTTCTTGGACCAGGGCCCTAAAGGATCTAGCTACGCACGGTGAGTTACGGCGGCGTAGTGTATCTCTCGCGGCGTAAGGGCGCCAAATTCAGATGCGGCCGGTAGGGGGTGTGTTTAATTTAAATGAAGCGCGTCCCCGCGCCGAACGAACTGCACATGCGCCGTCCCTAAAAATTCCCGCAGTGCATTGCGCTAAATGACGTCGCAAGGACATCATTGGTTTTGACGTGAACGTAAATGGCGTCCAGCCCCATTCACAGACGATTTACGCAAACAACGTCAAATTTTCAAAATTAGACTCGGGAACGACGGCCATACTTAACATTGAGTACGCCACCATATAGCAGCTTTAACTATACGCCGGAAAAAGCCGAACGGAAACGACGTAAAAAAATGCGACGGCCACTCGTACGTTCGTGGATCGTCGGAAATAGCTAATTTGCATACTCGACGCGGAATACAACGGAAACGCCACCTGGCGGCCGCCGGAAAATTGCATCTAAGATCCGACGGCGTACTAAGGCGTACGCCTGTCGGATCTAACACAGATGCTGTCGTATCTTGTTTGGTGATACCAAAACAAAGATATGACGCGCAAAATTTGAAATTACGCGCCGTATCAAGTGATATGCCGGCGTAATTTCTTTGAGGATCTGCCCCATAATGTTTATAAGTGTCAGGAAGATCTACAAGCAACCAATTCAAACTCACACTAATCCTCCCCAGTGAAAAGAGTCTCCTGGATGTATGGTTATGGACAAATTCAATGAGCAGGACAGTAGAGACTAGGAAGAGCATAGAGACAGGAACATACGAACAGGCAAAGATACGCAGTATTGATATGAGGAAGAATAACAATCAAATGGTGAGATTTGAAGGATCTCTGAAAGGATATGTAAAAAATAAAAAATAAACTGGCATTAGAAATGATGGAGGGCGTTACGTAGGGTGACCACATTTCCAAACTACGATTCAGGGACAACCCCACTTTCCAAAAATCAGCTTGTGCTGTAACGAATCACAGCACAGTGATTGGACACAAGAGGAGGGATTTATGATTTCTCCACTCACAAACAGGGGGAGGGGATTGTGCTCCTCCAGGCATTCCTGGACAGGACAAGTGCTGTCGGTGAGAAAAGCGGTGATTTTTTTGGGGGGCATTAAATTTGGCCCGGGGGGTGGGGGGTGGCTGTGTCAGTTTTATTCCAGGACACTGTTTTGTCCTGGAATGAAGGTGCCCGGGACAGACCTGCAAAATGCAATCCGGGACACATGGTCACCCTAGTGTTACGAGCTATCATCAAGAGTGAATTGGTATCAAAGAGTGGATTTTTTTTCAGAAAGAATTCCAGGGACGCCCTCCAAGAGGTTATCCAAAAAACAGTATACAGGACAGGATTTCAGGGAAGTAGGAGAGGAGGTTGGAATCAATGGGACATGCCTCATTGGAGACCAGATTGATTGGAAAAGAAAGATCAATGGACACAAGAAAGCGAAAAGAAAGAAGAATAAACAGGGAAAAGAGAGGTTTTTGAATCTGGAATTTTCCATTTGAAAATAGTATAGAACAGGGGTCCTCAAACTTTTTAAACAGGGGGCCAGTTCTCGGTCCCTCAAACTGTTGGGGGGGCCGGACTATAGTTTAAAAAAACAGGGAAAAAAAACAATACAATATTTAAAATAAAGAACAATTTTAATCAACATAAACTTATTAGTATTTCACAGACTCCCCTCATCACAGAACCCCTCCACAACACAGACCCCCTCATCACAGAACCCCTCCACAACACAGACCCCCCTCATCACAGAACCCCTCCACAACACAGACCCCCCTCATCACAGAACCCCTCCACAACACAGACCCCCCTCATCACGGAACCACCCCATCACAGATTCCTCCCCCCATCAAAGATTCCCCCATATTAGGCCCCCCATCACAAAGCCCCCCCAACACAAACTTCTCTTCATCACAAAGCCCCCCAACACAAACTCCTCTATATCACAAAGCCCCCCAACACAAACTCCTCTATATCACAAAGCCCCCCCACCACAAACTCCTCTCCATAAAAAATCCCCCCATAACAGATCCTCCCCATCATAAAGCCCACCAACACAAACTCCTATCCATCACAAAGCCCTCAATAACAGACCACCCCATCATAGACCCCCATAACAGACCACCCCATAACAGATCCCCCATAACAGATCCCCCATAACAGATCCCCCATAACAGATCCTCCCCATCACAGACTTCCCCCCCCATCACAAACTCCTCTCCTCACACAGCCCCCCATAACAGGCCTCCCCATCACAGATCTCCCATCCTATCACAGATCCCCCCAATCGATATTACACTGCTGCCCCTTCTATAACATCCCAACACTCTGCCTCTCTGCTACCTCAATCACACAAGACGCGAAGCATGGCAAATCCGGACAAAGGGTGGGGCTTTGCTAGTGAAAGGCAGGTGTTTGATTGCTGAAACCGCCCCGCTGCTTAACTCAAAAGACTTGCCTTTTGTCCGGATCTGTCATGTTTCTCATCTTGTGTGATAAAAAGGTAGCAGAGGAAAGGGGGATTGCTGCGATATTAATGGAGCAGTCCGCGGGCCGGGTAAATCACACTGGCGGGCCGGATCCGGCCCGCGGGCCTTAGTTTGAGGACCCCTGGTATAGAATTATCAGAATCGGGGGTTAACATTTTTAGATCTCGGTGTAAGTATGCACCAGATAAAAACCTGGATAAGTTTAACAAATATATTGATATTCAAAAGTGTAAAAAGCTAATAATAAAAATGTTTTTGAACAGAAATGAACAGGTTGGGGAATATTGACATAGTAATAGAGATTAATAGAGATTAAAGGAAAAGTTGACCTTTCAAAGCATGTTGCACACTACACTCATAATTTGGATGTATTGTATAACATGCTCCAAACATGCTCCCACACCCCCCGATTCCCCCCCCCTTCCCCACTCAACATGGCATATATTCACAGCGATCTATGAATGACAGAACTTGTACATAGGGGCACCGATCGGTCACCTCCCCCAGTCAGTCCCCTCCCCCCACAGTAAGAATCGCTCCCAGGGAACACATTTAACCCCTTGATCATCCCCTAGTGTTAACCCCTTCCCTACCAGTCACATTTATACAGTAATCAGTACAGTTTTATAGCGCTGTTCGCTGTATAAATGTGAATGGTCCCAAAAATGTGTCAAAAGTGTCCGATGTGTCCGCCATAATATCGCAGTCCTGACAAAAATCGCAGATAACCGCCATTATTAGTAAAAAAATAAATTTAAAAAAATTTCATAATTCTATCCCCTATTTTGTAGGCGCTATAACTTTTGCGCAAACCAATCACTATACACTTATTGCGATTTTTTTTACCAAAAATATGTAGAAGAATACATATCGGCCTAAATTGAGAAAAAAAAATTAGATTGGGATATTTATTATAGCAAAAAGTAAAAAATATTGGCCCAGATTCTCAAAGGAGTTACGCCTCCAGATACGCCGTCGTAACTCTGAGTGTGAGGCGTCGTCTCTATGCGCCTGATTCTTAGAATCAGTTACGCATTGATTTGTCTTAGATCCGACCGGCGCAAGTCTCTTACGCCGTCGTATCTAAGTTGCATATTTAAGCTGACCACTAGGTGGCGCTTCTGTCGATTTACGCGTCGAATATGGTAATGAGCTAGATACGCCGATTCTCAAACATATGTGGGCGTGGCGTATTTTTTTAAGTAGTTTACATAAGGCTTTTTTGGGCATAAAGTTACCCCTGCTCTATGAGGCGTAGATGAGGCGTACCAGTGTTAGGTATGGACATCGGAACAGCGTCGAATTTTTCACGTTTTACGTTGTTTGCGTAAGTCGTCTGTGAATGGGGCTGTGTGTAAGTTACGTTCACGTCGAAAGCATTGAGTAGTTGCGGCGTAGTTTGGAGCATGCGCACTGGGATACGTCCACGGACGGCGCATGCGCCATTTGTTAAAAGCGTCAATTACGTGGGGTCACGATTAATTTCCATAAAACACGCCCACCACTTCCACATTACGCCGACCCAGTTACACTACGCCGGCGTAACTTAAAGCGCAAGTTCTTTGAGAATACGGGACCTGCCGCTCTAAGTTACGGCGGCGTAGTGTATCTGAGATGCGCTACGCCCGCCTAAAGATAGGCAAATCTACGTGAATCTGGGCCATTGTGTTTTTTTCAAAATTGTCATCTCTTTTTTTGTTTATAGCGCAGAGATGATCAAATACCACCAAAAGAAAGCTCTATTTGTGGTAAAAAAGGACGTCAATTTTGTTTGGAAGCCACTTCGCACGACCGTGCAATTGTCATTCAAAGCGTGACAGTGCTGAATGCTGAAATTTCACCTGGGCAGGAAGGGGGTATATGTGCCCAGTAAGCAAGTGGTTAAATAAGGCACCAGAGAAGTAAAGCCAATCAGGACAGAGCAGTTAGAGGCAAGAACATGTGGCTGTTGGCCAGTCCAAATGAGGAAGAAGGCCTAGCAACAAGGGCGCCAGACTGGACCTGCTGTCAGCCAATTGGTGCAGAGTAGGTGCCGTCCTCATTGTCTGGACGTGAGCGCCGCTGAGACTTGCCAAGTGGTGGCAGAGGTGGGAGTGTGAGACTGAATCATGCTCCTAACAGGTCATTACAGCACACACCCATGGGTGAAACCCCTAAATGTTGATTACAAATGTATCCATCGGTCAAACTATTATTGTATTCTTGCTTTGTCATTTGAAATGTGGCTTGTATAAAGAGCATGAAATGTTCAAATGCGAGAAATATAGATGAAATATAGACTGTAGTGTGAATTTTTATTTTTTGTTATTGATTCTTCTGTATTGATACAAACACCAGAAAAAATCCTTAGTTACAGTGCTGATTGCAGAAATGTGACTGTCCATCACTCAGGCCATAAACAGCCCAGTAATTACATGTTATGCTCCCAATTTCAAGCATTGATTGTTTTCATTTCCTAGTATATAGGATGACAATAATAAGAAACTCCAGCAATGAGAGTCGCGTGTTATCACACAAGGAGACTGGAAAATTTCTGTATGAATGGGTCTGATCCTTTCCTCTACAATCATCCCAGCAGTCAGTTCATTCAAAGGACAGTCCTTTGGAACCAACTCTTGCTATCCTTCTGCCTTTCTCAGCCGTCCCACTTTTTGATCTGATATAGAAACCTCTATTAAAAAAAAAAAATTCAATTTGTATTGCAATCTGTTTGTTGAAATAATTTCAATAATAATATTACAACACATACAATCACCAGATCGGATATGGCTTCTTCAAGAATAATAATTTTCTAGGTATTTAAAAATAATGCTTGGTGATGTTCAACAGTCCAGTCCACCCAAGAAGCATGCCCAGATAAACCAAATAGAAGCTAATCAAATACAATAAGTCAACCCCATTGTCACGGGGGTGTCAATCTTTATTGACAAGACATAAAAAAGGGTAAATTGTAATTTATTATCAACATTTTTATATTTCAATAAACATTTTATTCAACCTCTAAATACGTTTGTCCTGAAATTAATGGAGAAAATGGGTTTAAAACCGACCTATATTGAAAGGTTATAGGGAATAGTTACATAGTTAGACTGTTTAAGTGGACCTAGCCGAAAAAATGCATAAAACACAGGGCGACTAACTACTGTGAATGCAACTATTAGAGTGTACCAACGTCCCGATAATATGGAAGTGGAAATTAGTCAGGACTGCTAGAATGGACTTTTGGTGGTACAAGTAATAAATGTAAAAAATCTATAAATATTTATTCATAAAAAAGAGTATATAAGGAAAGATATACATAATTTTGTGGGAACAGTACATTGTCAGCATATTATCTCAGTACATATTATAAGGAATAATACAAATATTATACTTATACTTATGCAAATATACTCATGACATGAGACTATATAGCACAGAAGAGTATATATAAACTTTTAATCCTTGGAACTGAGTTGGATATGCGGAATGGTAAGTCTTGCTTTTACATGTTTCGCGTACAGGACGCTTTATCAGGAGCATAGAGTTAGGTTAAACAGGTCTCCGCATAGGTTTTTGGAAACGACTGTTAATGATAAGAAAATATAATATATACAGCGTTGTTGCCTAAACAGCCTTTTGGGCATGTATTAGGTCCTTTAAAACACTGTTATATGTGACAGTAAAAAGCTTTGGCTAACGCACGCTTGGTTGAAGTGGTAGTGGAGGGTAGGCAACCCCTGGAATCTGATGTATGTCCAAATGTAGGATCGGTTGGACATCAAGGGGAAAGAAAGGCAGGGTAGGGGGTAGTAACCCCAGCACAGAACCAAAGATAATCCCTTGAATAATGCAGTATTATCTTGATGTTCAGGGAGTAAAGCTCCAGCCGGGACCCGTAGGGAGCGTGGAGGGGGTAGTGTGTCCGTGTTGCCCTGACGCGTGCCATTCCGCATATCCAACTCAGTTCCAAGGATTAAAAGTTTATATATACTCTTCTGTGCTATATAGTCTCATGTCATGAGTATATTTGCATAAGTATAAGCTTTTTTGTATTATTCCTTATAATATGTACTGAGATAATATGCTGAAATTGTACTGTTCCCACGAAATTATGTATATCTTTCCTCATATACTCTTTTTTATGAATAAATATTTTTTACATTTATTACTTGTACCGCCAAAAGTCCATTCTAGTAGTGCAGACTAATTTCCACTTCCACATAGTCTGGTTGAAAGAAGACAAAAGTCCATTAGGTTCAACCAATAAAAGGAGAAGTAAATAAATAAATAAAATTACCTTGAAATGTTAATTCAACTTAAAGTGAAAGTCCAGCCTAAAACTCAAATCTCTAAATCTACTTGCAAGCACAATCTAATGCCCAGTACACATGATCGGTTTTCCCGGCGGTCAAAAGACCGATGGAAAAACTGAGGGGAAAACCGAGAACCGGCTCAGTCCCTTTTTCCCTGTACACACGGCCGTTTTTTCCGACAGGAAAACTGCCAGGAGAACTTTGGTTGGGAAAATCGGCCATGTGTATGCTCCCTCTCAGTGTTTGCCATAGGAAAACTGCTGGAAAGAAACCGCTGCGATCCGCGGCGAGAAAAAAAAAGAACATGTTCTCATTTTTTAAACCGCAGTTTTCCTGTCGGAAAAACTGCTAAGGAGCATACACACGGACAGGAAAAACGATTGTGTGTACTAGGCATAAGACTCTGTAAAGCAAAACTCCTTTTACATACCTTTTCTGAACCCGATCCAGTCTCCAGCGGTGGAAAGTCTGTGCCGGACACAGCCAACAACAGCTGTAAAATGGCTGGGAAGTGATGTCACCCATAAAGTTACTATGGGGCTTCCGTTGTCGCTGCCTCCTCTGTACCTGCCTCTACAGACGAGCCGCCACTGACAGCTCGGTGTGGGATATAATCAGATTGGCTTCAGAAAAAGTATGTACAGTATAAGGCCTTGTACACACGATAGGATAGCCAGAGGACAATGGTCTGAAGGACCGTTGTCCTAGGTTAACCTATGAGGCTGACTGATGGTCCGTCGTGCGTACACACCATCAGTTAAAAAACAGATCGTGTCAGAACGCAGAACGCATTTGTTGTCTACACAACAAAGTGCTGAAAAAAACGAAGTTCAATGCTTCCAAGCATGCGTCGACTTGATTCTGAGCATGCGCAGGTTTTTAACCGATGGTTTTCCATACTAACGATCGGTCTTGACCTATCGGTTACCAGTCCATAGGTTCAATTTTAAAGCAAGTTCTCAATTTTTTAACCTAAGGTTAAATAACCTATGGGGCCTACACACGATAGGTTTGGACTGATGAAAACGGTCCTTCAGACCGTTGTCCTCTGGCTATCCTATCGTGTGTACAAGGCCTTACGAGTTTTGCTTTACAGGGCTTGATAGGTTAGTCTTAGATTGTGCCTGCAAGTCGATTTTGAGATTTTAGTTTTAGACTGGACCTTTACTTTAAAGGGGTTGTAAAGGAAAAAAAAAATTCATAATATGCATCCTTTACCTGCAGACATTCCTCTTTTCACTTCCTCATTGTTCGTTTTTGCTCAGAAGTTGCTCTATTTCTTCTCTGTTCTGTTCACTTCCTGCTTGTCTGATTTTTACTCACCACCGTGAAGGGCGGCTTTATTGCGGTGGTCAGTGACATGTTCGCCCCCTCCTGGGTACTACATCTGTGTGGCAGGATGCTCTCTACGTGTTAGAGACTTCAAGGAGGTGTGAATTACTGGGCGTGCCGCAATGCATACTGGGAAATGTAGTTCTTACATGAATGAGTGCCGCAAACCAGGACATGAATGAGAGAACAGAAACTAGAATGCCGGGGGTGATATAGATGAAGGAATTTAATAGGTATTTACTCGTTTTTTAACAGAATCATTACACTATTCTGTCTGTCTACCTTGCAGACATTAATTTTAGGCAAAACATTTTTTCCTTTACAATTTCTTTAAGTTGAATTAACATTTCAAGATATTTTATTTATTTATTTCCCCCCCCTTTTATTGGTTGAACTGGATGGACTTGTATCTTCTTTTAACCACACTAACTATGTAACTATTCCCTATAACCTGGCAAGTCTTTACTCAATATACAGTAGGTCTGTTTTAAACCCATTTCCACTTTAAGCAGTACCCTAAAAAAAAAAAAATCGACCTTTGCCTTAATTTCCTCTTTAAAAAAAGCAAAGTACTTTGTGTGTCTTGAGATTCATAGCTTTATATCTTCAGTGTGAGATCATCTAAGGTAGTGGTTCTCAACCTGGGGGTCAAATGATGATTTGCCAGGGGTCACCAAATCCTGGGCTGTTCCTGAAGCACCACTCTCCCAGCCTTTTTGTGGCCGCCCAGCAGGACTGTCCCTGGAGCCTTTGGCCGCCCAACTGGGCTCTTCCTGGAGCCCCTGGCCACCCACTCAGCCTCTTCGCAGCCGCCCATTCAGTTCACAGCATGAGGTCCAGAGACTAGAGGTCAGCTGACTGGTGAGGATTGTGAAGTGGGAAGGGCTGAGGGAGACCCTATCTTCTGATATCGGCATAGGTGTCACTGCTGTGGGACACCACTGAGATGGAGACACAGTGAGTAACACTACCTGGGATTATAGTTGCCATTAAAAGTCCCCACTACAGTTCTCAGATCAGCAGACAACTTTGATCAAGAGCACCTAAGTTGGCTGATCAGAACTTCCCCCAGCACAGCCACTCATCCCAACTCCTAGCCAGCACTGCTACTCATCCCATTCCCCCCCCCCCCACCAAGGTGTAAGAGAAGGAATACAAATAGGAGACTACATGGAAGGGAGAGGAAAAGAAGGGGAGGAACAAAGAAAAGGGGAGAGAAAGAATAAGAGAAAGAACAACAAATATGGCTAGAGAGAGGGATGGGGGAAAAAACAAGAAATTAGGATAGAGGAAGATAAAAGGGAAAGAAAGGAGAACAAAGGGAAAGAGTGGTACATCCTATAATGTACCATAAGGGGTTTTAATACTGTACGAGTAGCTGGGACTCAGGGAGCACTAAATGTCTGTGGGTTAGGGGCAAAAATAACTTGTCTTGCTTTGGGTGCTGACAACCCACACTATGGGGCTGCTCACTGTTTTCTTTGCTGTAGAGGAAGTTGTATCTGAGGATATGTAGTGCAAGGATCTCCCTGCTTTTGCTTCATTCATTCTCTGGATATATGATTTCTACAAATCTCCTGCTAGATTATTACCCCACCAGTAATCAGATTACCAGACAGCACGGGGTGGGGAAACCAATTCTGACATAAGGAACCAAATCCCTGCTTCTCTGCCAAGAGGTCCACCTCCCTACAGAATTGTTACAGAACAAGGCATGGTAAGTCAATAATGGGGAACCGATAAGCTGCAGGGACGCCACAGGAAATACTTGTCCTTTGTCCTCTGCCTTTCCACAGTATAGGTTCTTTATATCCTGTTCTTGGGCATGCGCACAGGATGTGCTGGGTGTACCTGCGCACACTGTAATCCCCCTGTGCTGTACTGATTCCCCCTGCTTCCTGGCATCCCCTGTGTCTCCCCTGCAGTGCTGTTAGCTTCCCTCCTTTCCTCTCCGGCCAGCTGCTACGGGAGGTGTTTCAGGAGGAATGAATTATCACAGTGCGTGATCCGTACCAATTGCTCCTGTGTTTATTCTTAACTGAAGCACAGTAAACTCTGTTTACTATACTTCAGTTTGGGAATGAACAGGAAGACGCTCAGCAAATAGCACTTCCCATTCATTTACTGTCCAGTGCAGCTGAGGCTGCAGAGAAAGGCACTGGGGAAGCTCTGTCCCCCTTTCTCTCTATTGAGACCCATGATATTTCACCAAAGCAACCTAAAAAAAAATTGTAAAACAATATTATTAAAAAATGTTAAAATTATAATTAAAATAAAATAAAAAATAAAACTGTAAAAAATTATAAAAAATAATAATAAAAAAAAAATACTCACATGGTGCTCTGCCCTACTGACATCAATCTTTGCTCTACTGACATCGTCCACTGCTTTACTGATATGCATACATGTGTGTTTGTGTTCTGGGGTGCACACCCTAATGCAATTGGCTGCACGCACCAATGATCCTGTTATTTTTTTTTTTGCAATATATTAATCCTTCCTGCCTCACTATTTCATAAAACATGTCCCATCTAAAAAATGTGGGCATTATAAAACAACCCAGAGTAATCAATCAGATATTGCTTTGTTTTTTTCTTAGTTGAGACTTCAATAGTGTCCTAGGCAGAATGATACAAGTGTTGACGGGTTGTATAACATGCTTGAGATATGCTGGAGAACAAAGAGAGAGAAGGTTATGAAATGATAAATACGAATACAAAAGCTGCGGGTGGGGGATATTGCCTGTTGTGTTCTCTTTTGTAACACATTATTGATTAGTGGCTCAGTCTATTCACAAACTAATAGCTTCTATAGCTGATTCCATCTGCAGCCAAAGTAACCACAAAACAGTTGCAAGAGGCAAAAACCCCTCTTGTACTCGTAAATGAATCACCAGCTTTTTAAGCAGCAACTAGAAAGAGTGGACGTTCTATTTAAGAATTACTTTTAATGGGCAGAACTAAAATATATATTTTTTAAAAATTCCTTTTTTATTGATTTGTGAAATGCAAAATAAATCAGAAACAAAAATATAAAATAGAACTAATTGACAGCAAAATAGGTTTTGCAAGACCAAATTGTCATTAACAATACCCCCCATCCGCAACTACAATATTAGAGGTGTATGCTAAATATGTATGTATGCTAAATATGTATGCTATGTATATGTATATATGTATATGTATATGTATGCTAAATGTATGTATATGTATATGTATGCTAAATATGCTAAAATAAAAATACCCGTTAGCACAGTAAGTATTTAATAAAAATAATGAAATGTATTTAAAATGTATTCTACTGCAGTGGCAAGAGGTCAGCCAGGCTTTCAAACCATAAAAATACTCTAATATTACCGCCACACTTAAGCCAGTTGCAATAGCTACTTTCTACAACTAATATACCAAAGCTAATGAAAATAAATGTCCTTAACATAAAAGTCAATCGGAACACAAGATCGTTACAGGGCTTGAGTCTCTCTCCTGAGATCAGTCACAAACACTCTATACACAGGAGACCCAGCAGTGATATAACCACTCAGATGGACTGGAACCAACATTCATCTAGATAGAAGGTTGGCAAAATCTAGTGGAGGAGAAGACCTAATACAGAGGAAAGTAATAGGGAAAATGCTACTTTTTATATATTTTTTTACTTTAATAGGCTGAAGTTCTGCTTTAAAAATTGAGATGTTATAACTTTTTAAATATCTTCATGAAGCATCTCTATATTCTAAACAAACATTTAACACAAGCCGTATTCATAACACTTAGCTCACAAACACATGCTTGTCTTCTAAAAACAAAGGGGGTTATTTACTAAAACTGGAAAGTACTAAAATTGGTGCAGCTCTACATAGTAACCAATCAGCTTCCAGGTTTTATTGCCAAAGCTTACTTGAACAAGCTGAAGTTATATGCCGATTGGCTACCATGCACAGTTGCACCAGGTTCTTTTTAACAAATAAAAAACTGAAAAATTGGGCGTGCAAAATTATTCAGCCCCCTTAAGTTAATACTTTGTAGCTCCACCTTTTGCTGCGATTACAGCTGTAAGTCGCTTGGGATATGTCTCTATCAGTTTTGCACATCGAAAGACTGACATTTTTGCCCATTCCTCCTTGCAAAACTACTTGAGCTCAGTGAGGTTGGATGGAGAGCGTTTGTGAGCAGCAGTTTTCAGTTCTTTCCACAGATTCTCGATTGGATTCAGGTCTGGACTTTGACTTGGCCATTCTAAAACCTGGATATGTTTATTTGTGAACCATTCCATTGTAGATTTTGCTTAATGTTTTGGATCATTGTCTTGTTAGAAAACAAATCTCCGTCCCAGTCTCAGGTCTTTTGCAGACTTAATCAGGTTTTCTTCCAGAATGGTCCTGTATTTGGCTCCATCCATCTTCCCATCAATTTTAACCAACTTCTCTGTCCCTGCTGAAGAAAAGCAGGCCCAAACCATGATGCTGTCACCACCATGTTTCACAGTGAGGATGGTGAGTTCAGGGTGATGAGCTGTGTTGCTTTTACGCCAAACATAACGTTTTGCATTGTTGCCAAAAAGTTCGATTTTGGTTTCATCTGACCAGAGCACCTTCTTCCACATGTTTGGTGTGTCTCCCAGGTGGCTTGTGGCAAACTTTAAACGACACTTTTTATGGATATCTTTAAGAAATGGCTTTCTTCTTGCCACTCTTCCATAAAGGCCAGATTTGTGCAGTATACGACTGATTGTTGTCCTATGGACAGAGTCTCCCACCATCATGGGCCTCTTGGCTGCATCACTGATCAGTCTTCTCCTTGTATGAGCTGAAAGTTTAGAGGGACGGCCAGGTTTTCGTAGCTTTTCAGTGGTCTGATACTCCTTCCATTTCAATAATATTGCTTGCACAGTGCTCCTTGGGATGTTTAAAGCTTGGGAAATCTTTTTGTAAGCCAAATCTGGCTTTAAACTTCTCCACAACAGTATCTCGGGCCTACCTGGTGTGTTCCTTGTTCTTCATGATGCTCTCTGCGCTTTAAACAGACCTCTGAGACTATCACAGTGCAGGTGCATTTATACGGAGACTTGATTACACACAGGTGGATTCGATTTATCATCATTAGTCATTTAGGTCAACATTGGATCATTCAGAGATCCTCACTGAACTTCTGGAGAGAGTTTGCTGCTCTGAAAGTAAAGGGGCTGAATAATTTTTCTATGAGAAAATCTGACTGGTAGCCAGTGCAAGGACTCCAGGAAAGGGGTAATATGGTCACTTGTACCAGACCTAGTCAGGATTCTGGCTGCAGAATTTTGTACATATTTTAGTCGATTAACCACTTAAGGACTGCCTCCTGCACATATACGTCGGCAGAATGGCACGGCTGGGCACAGGAATGTACAGGTACGTCGCCTTTAAGAGCCCAGCAGTGGGTCGCGCGCGTGCCGCCGGTGCACGCACGCGACCCGGTCCGAAGCTCCGTGAACCTTCCCCGTTCTTCACAGTGGCACTGTCATTGATCGACTGTTCCCTGATATAGGGAAAGATGATCAATGACGTCACACGTCCAGTCCCGCCCCCCTACAGTTAGAAACACATATGAGGTCACACTTAACCCCTACAGCGCCCCTAGTGGTTAACTCCTAAACTGCAATTGTCATTTTCACAGTAATCAATGCATTTTTCTAGCACTTTTTGCTGTGAAAATGACAGTCTCTGACCATCTCCTGTATCATGTCTGCATTCTCTGACCATTTCTTGTACCACGTCTGCAGTCTTTGACCATCTCTTGTACCACGTCTGCAGTCTCTGACCATCTCCTGTATCATGTCTGCAGTCTCTGACCATCTCTTGTACCATGTCTGCAGTCCCTGACAATCGTCTACAAACTATGGGATAGATTTATGGCATTTATATTTAAATATTTTTTACTAGTAATGGCATCGATCATTGTTTTTTTAGCAGTACTGCAACATTGCAGCGGACACACCGGACACCTAATTGAGTTCTGTAAGCAACACCTTATTTTCTGACAGTGTCCCTCCCGAGACTAGACTCTGGATCCGCCCTTGATGCGGATGAGGGCCGCGTTAGTCTGCGCCTGCATCCGCAGCTGGCAGGTGGTGGTGTGCCGCTGGTGGTGCCTCGACTGCCTCCCCTCCACCTCGATGGCAGCAGTATTGGCCTGTACAGCCACTGCCAGGCTCCTCACCTCTGCCACGAGGCCTGATGTTGTGGCCTGCAGCTCCCCAACGCAGGTGACCAGAGCAGAGCAGTTCGCACTCACATCCTGCAGGCTGTCAGATATTGAGGTGCTCTGATCAGCCTGCTGCATGAGGCACTGCTGCACAGTGGCTGCGGTGCCCTGCACAGCCACTGTGCATTCTGCCTGGGTCTGGGCCGAGGAGGCCAGGCTGTCTGCCACACGGCGCAGGTCACCGGCAATGGCACCCATGTGGTGCGTCTGGCGGCCCTGTTCCCTCGCAAGCCCTTGTTGGACTGATTCAGGAACACCCCTTGTCTTCCGCAATGCCTTCTTGGGGGCAGAAGAAGCTTGGGGCCGTCTGTACGGGGAGGCCCTTGAGGGGCTTTCCTGATGGGGGAGGCCCTTGAGGGGCTTTCCCTGACGGGGGAGGAGGGTGAGGGGCTTCCCCTGATGGGGGAGGAGGTTTGGGAGGGTCCAGGGATGATGTTCTCCTCCGCAAGGTAGACACCTTCCTCAAGGTCCACTTGCTCCTCCTCAACTTCCTCTAGAGGAGAGGTGTGGGCTCACTCCTCCGGGGATGGCATGGGTCGTCCAGCAGCTGACGATGGCCCAGCTCCCTCCAGCACATCTGTAGATGACACAAAGCATTCACATGTTGGTGGACCCACACACTTGTCACATGTTCCCTTACACCCCCTCACATGCTACACACCATATAGGGGTTAAAAAACACTTACCTGTCCTCAAGGCCTGGTCACCGGAGTCAAAGCCCTCCAGGCCCTCCACTTGCTCCCTCTCCAGACACCTGGCAATCACCTCCTCATCGGCAGTGAGCCTGATACTACTGGCTGGTCCGCCTCCCGTGCCCCTGGCGTGCCTCCTCATCTTGGCCAACTTAGCCCTGACCAGACGACGTAGGTCATTGATTTTTTTCCCAATGTCTTTTGAGGTCCTTTGTTCATGTCCAAGGGCATTGACATGCATGGCGACCTCCTGGAGGATCTCGTCCTTCCTGACCTTGCTGGTCATGCCACTCCGTGCCCCATGGAGGTACACATCGTACCTTGAGATGGCAGCGATCAAGATTGCCTTCTCCTCCAGTGAAATTTTTTTTCCTCCTCTCCCTTTCCCTCTCCCTCTCTGGTGCAGACATAGCAGATATTGCACGACGGGCGCATTTCTGGGCGTATTTATGCTCTGGGCGTAGGCGGTGGGCCGGCGTATCTTAGGGGTTACGCCGGGCGTAGTTGTGAGCATGCGCAGAGGGGCGCGGAACATACGTTTACGTCGCGGCGCATGCGCCGTTTAAGATACGCTGGACGTAAACCACTGCGCCAGGCTCGGACCATCATTTGCATGGGGTCACGCCCACTTACATATACGCTCAGGCCCCGTACACACGACAGAGGAACTCGACGTGCTTGGCACGTCGAGTTCCTCGTCGAGTTTTGGGATGAAGCTGCCGAGGAGCTCGGCGGGCCGCCTTCTCCCATAGAACAACGCGGACAACGAGAAAATAGAGAACATGTTCTCTATTTTCTCGTCGAGTTCCTCGGCGGCTCCATCGAGCCAAAACTGTACAGACGACAGAGTTTCTCGGCAGAATCCGGGTTTTGACCGAGTTTCTCTGTGAATTCTGCCGAGAAACTCTGTCGTGTGTACGAGGCCTCACACTTGCGCCTTTGAAAATACATTACGCTGGCGCATCTTGGTGAGCAATGGCTTTCTGAATACAGTGCATGCCTCTCCGCGCTGCGCCGGCGTAGTGTAAAAAAGATACGCTACGGCAGCATAAATATGCACCAATGTATGTGAATCCGGGCCAAACTGTTTTGCAACCTTTAAAATTATTGTTCTATGCAAATTCATATAATATGTAGTTAAAGTTGAACTTAAAAGATGAATGTTTCTGCAGAGTCTGTGAGTCACATGGAATTACAATGTATGTAAAGCCACACAACTGAACTTTCAAAGATACTTGCCTATGCAATTTGATTCCAATAAGTTATTACAATGCATGTTTTATGTGAGATGTTTTACATGTATAAGATGTGACATACCTTGGCAAGTAATACTTACCACCTCCCCTGTGACTTATACAAATTGAATCTGATTCTTTGATAAACGTCAGCATATGGCTTTAATCCGTCCAAAAGTACAGGATTTTTCTATATGGAACACTCTTTTTGGGCACAACAGCAACGGCACATATTAACATATGTCAAGAATAGTTTTCAATCAGGTGTCTTGTTCATTATTTCAGTCTGCACATTTTATAAAGGAAGGGGTCCCAGATTTTTTTTATGCCTCCATTGGATATACTTTCTACGATCCTCAATGCACATCATGGGCTGCTGCTTTGCAAATTGGATCTTTATGTGGAAAAAGTCAGACCCAATTATGATGCAACCGTTATTTGGTACATTTTTTTTTAAAAGATTTGTGTTCGGCCATTGAATTTACAACCTTAGATTAGTCAGAATTTGAGTTGTAAGGAAAATTAATGTACAACATTTTGGCTATATTTTTCTTTAGATAAGACTGTAACTATAACTCCTTTTTTTACTATTAACAGTTGAGGCTATAAGTTTATGATTATGAACATGACTGCTGAGGCACAATGGGCTTAGGCACAAATCGACTGTCGACATAATAGAATAAACCCCCCTTACCATCACCCCATATAAGAAAACATACTTACAACCATTAGGTTGGGAAAAGCAAGGTCACAGCTTTATTTATATTCTAACACAGAACATGTGAGCATTTAAAACCAGTGCCAGTCAGTGTTGTACTATGAGCACGCTTTAACATTAACTATTTGAATCCAAAAGGGAGCCTGTTCTTACCATAAGTGCTGGACAGAAAGCCTACTTCCAATCAAGGGCATAGCCCATTACAGCAACTTTTAATGCTGGCAAGGTCAGGAAATTTAACTGATGGGTGCCCCACCGCAGCCAGCGCCTGTCCCACACCACACTGGGACAGGTTGAAAATGTCCAGGCTGATATCATTAGACAAAAGGAGGGTATCCCCTAAGTGGACTTTTAAGGCACTAACATAATTTGTAGGAAAAACTTATTTTATTAAATAATAAGCACGATAAAAACAAAATATATTGGAATGGTTACAATTACTGTGTACAAAGTACAAAATCACCACAACAATTGACTGTAAAGTTCTTGTAATTCACCCAACGTGTTTCAGAGTATCTACATCTCCTTCTTCATGTGTTTTTAAGAAGGTCAATCATATATCTACAATGTAGTTATAACAGAAAGTCAAACACAAGATATACAATGATATATAGTGAACAGCATTATTTATAGCATATATGTTACACAATCAGATAAATATTGTGTAGACTCACATATTTTGTGGAGATATCGTAGGCAAAATATTCCAATAAAGCTAATAAAAACAAAGAATATAAGCAGAACTATATCTCCAAGAATCTGCCTGTTTCGGGTAGCTGGTCTTCACAGAATGTATTGATATACCATCAAATAAAAATTGAGTACAGCCGGGCTAGCATGAGAGGCATTGGACAGCTGACAACACTGAAGCCAAGGGAGGGCGTAGCCCTGTAGTTAAAAGTAGTAAAATATAATAAGGGGCATTATGAGTGGCATAATTCAGCTAACTTGCATTGTTTTTTTACTATATGAGTATTTAGAGAGTGTACAAGCAAAATGTGTGCAGAAAGATTATATTAATTATATATATATATATATATATATATATATATATATATATATATATATATATATATATATATACACAAAATATAAAAATAACATATATGTCCTACCTGCACTCAGTGGGAACAAATAATTATTGAAAGGTTGATATAGAACACTATAGATGCATGACAAAGGGTCATTTATGTAGGTGTAGATTTTATTTTTATATATATATATATATATATATATATATATATATCAGTGTGATTTTATGCAATTGTAATGATTCTTCACAAGATGACCTCTCCTTGTTTCACTGTCACCAAATCACCCATGTAGGACATAATGGGACAGGTTCAAGGTAATGTACGGTATATTCACGTTGAAAAGTACTTATAGGATTTAATCAGTGTCTAATCACATGAACGTAGTTAGATCATGCGTGTAATATTAATCGCACCATCTATGTGAGTAACTTACTAAATAATTGATAAGCCCTATTGAGCTTGGTGTAATATTGAAGTGTATCAAAGCCATCTCTTTAAATCCTCTTTGGGGGTAAGTACTAGCAGTCAAGACAAAAAAAAAAAATGTGGGCTTATATGTATGTATGTATGTATGTATGATGCTTTAAAACATTAACATTTGAGACAGATAGAACAATGTCAGTAAGGGCAGCGGTGATGGTACATCTAATGGTATTAGCGGGTATCAGAATATCTCTGTAATGTATAATGAGTCATACCTGGTATATAAGAGGCAGCCGCATGGAGACCCTCAGGTGGATGTCAGCCGTGTCTACAAAGGTGTGCCTAATATACTCCTCTCTCTCCAATAGCAGGCACAGCCTATAATTATCAACTGCACCTGAGATGAGATGCGCAACATCAGCGCAACAACGACGTGCTCCCACAGCCCACCGCCACAGAAGCCTCTCTGGCGTACAGCACATGCCTGCTGGAGTAGCAAGATGGTGGCCAGACTAGATGAAATCATCTGTAGCCTTCATGGAAAGCCGTCATGGGTTACCAAATCCAGCCCCCAGGGGTAAACAGGCATGTGAAACTTTGAAAAGGAAAAAATACTATATATACTGTACATAAGGCAGGAACACCTTAGGTACATAATAAAGTACATATGATGAATGATCAAAAATGTAACAAGTATAGTAATGATACAGAGTTGCAGGTAATGGGACAAAAACTACAGAGAACCACTAACAAGGATTGATCGGCTATATATTCACAGAGGAGGTAATTTGAAAATATATTAGATTTTCTATTTTATTTTATTTAATTTCTCCATTTCTCCAGAGGAGAAACCATCCAAAAAGGACTTGAAACAAATAGCCTCCGTGAGGCCAGATGGTAGAGTAGCATTGAGATTGTGTATCCAGTGCAGCTCCATTTGGAGGTGCTGCGCTGGATATCATTAAGGTGAACGCCATCCTGTCTCAGCAGATCACCATTAGCACCCTCCAAATCCTTATGCCGCATTACTAACCCCCCCAATTTTCAAACAAACTTGTCAACCTGGGCGTTAACCTTTCGGCAGAAGCGTTCCAATCGGGGGCCAACAAGAACTAAGTTGGTAAAGACTGCATAACAATGAGCTATGTCTCCTTTGATAGCAGAGATAAGGTCCACGAAACGTGTACAACCCTCGCCATTCCCTTGTGAAGAATCAAGATAAAGAAGCCAGAAACATGAGAATGAAGATGTAAGCACTCCGGGAGGACCTGAGGCCAACGTAAACCACGCAGCCCAAGCCAACGGATCCTGGCGATGTTATAAACGAAACCCGTCCCCCCCTGCCAAAGCTATTATTTTTAGATGTGCGCAGCAAAACCGACACGCATCACTCAGAGAAGGTCACATGCTCTGTTGGTTGACCACCTGAACCGCGCTCATATTATTTGACCAGAAAACCACCTGGCGATTGAGTAAACTCTCCCACAGCTCAATGGCGACAATAATCGTAAAACGTTTCAGCAGGCTGAGGTTGCGCAACAAATCCATGCGGGCCCTTGAGGCCAGCCAACACTCGGCAGACCATTCCCCCTGGAAAAGCAACATCGAAGCCACAGGAGCCTGCTGCATCAGTTTATGAGTGAGTGAGTGAGTGAGTAAAAAATGTATATAGCGCTACACATGCGTACTGAATCGCCTCTGGGTGCTTGATTGAGCACTTCTCCTTTGAGCTCAGAAGAGGTGGGTTTTGATCTTTCTCCTAAAGGCCAAGTGGTTCTCCTCCAACCGAATGGAGGTTAGCAAAGTGTTCCAAAGTCTAGGGCCTTGGGCAGCAAATCTTCTTTCTCCTTTGGACTTGTATCTGGTTTTGGGGATTTGGAGTCAATTTTGGTTGGAGGATCGTAGAACGCGATTGGGGTTGTAGGCTTTTATTTTTTCGCATAGATATTGGGGGGCATTTCCCCAAATACATTTATGCGTTAGACAGAGTGCTTTGAAAGAGATTCTGTCTTTCACTGGTAGCCAGTGAAGGCTTCTCAGTGATGGGGAGATTGATTCCCAAGGTTTTTTTCCCAGTCACAATAGCTCCAGCTGCGAATTCGGTACCTCTTCCAGCAGCCAACAGGACTGACTATTGTAGGACTGGAGTAAGGATAGCCATATCTCCAAGTTGTCCCGCATGGGCTTGGTTATATGGACATATTGGTGGGGGCAGCCACGCCCTTCATGGCCTACAATAAGCATCTACAAAATTCCCTCCTCATGCGGATGACTCTACAGGCAAAGACCAGGTGACCCAGGGACTGAAGCTGTTTCAACTGCAGGGAGAGGAGCCTAATCAATTTGTTCACTAGGCAAACGAAAAAAAACACTGCCACGTGTCTACTTCTATGCCAAAAAAGGCTAACACCATCATGGGGCCCTCAGTTTTATCAGCTGACAGTGGAACAGCAAATCGCTCGCAGGTGTCTTGAAAAACAAAGGAGTCACTGACACTGCCCACTGGGCCTATGAAGAGGAAGTCATCTAAGTAATGTAACAGTGAATGCAAACCAGCAGACTGGACAACCACCCATTCAAGGAAGCTACACAAAGAAATAACACATAAGCATTATGGCATAAGCACAAAACCCCCGCAGCCAGTTCCTGAATGTCTGAGGAAGCTGCTTTGGTTTGTCGCCCTGTGCCGTAACGTCAACCTGCCGAGATTTGTCAACCTTCTGCCTGTCGGGAGGGACTAGCACGAGCAAATCAATAAATTCATGAGGCCAGATCTTATCCTTGACGTCTGCTGACAGGTGCATGTCAGTCGGCGAAACTGCCCACAAAGCGCCACCTGCAACAGAGCCCGAACTAACCGCTGACACGCCCATGCGGGACAGGACAGATTTAACGACCACGAATATGCGTTCTTCTGGCGGGCCCGATACAGCCCGATACAGCAACGTCACTGACAAACCGAATCACAATCATACTCACGGATGAGTGGAGGCAGAGCTGAAGAAGGACGACCATCAGCAGATCCAGGAGGAACGCTCAAGGCAGCATCAGTCATGGGAGGGGCCAGCAGAGGCCCGCGACATCCAGCTTCTTGAGGAACAGCGGTGCTTGGCGATGCAGGAGGATGATCTAAGGAGAGATCCAGGGGTGGAGGTCCAGCCACCGACAACTGATGAACCCGGGTGGCAGTGAACAGCAGCTGTGCAGCAGTGGGAGCAACCAAACTCTCTAGAAGGAATACCCAGTGCAGGTGCAGCCAATCTACTGGGAGGGGCATGGGAATCTCCCACCCAGCCGGGCGCAGGGAGACAAGGCCGAACAGCAGGCAAGGCTGTAGAAGCAGGTGTCAGGTGTAGGTTTCCCACCCAGCCCAGATGTTGATTGGCAGCAGTCAGAGGCAAGGGGGCAGCGACAGGTGAGTCATGGAAATCACCCGCCCAGCCAGGCCCAGGGAGATACAGGTATGCAGGAGGCACAGGCAAGGCAGTATGGACCAGTGGCACAGTCAAATCTCCTGCCCGGTCAGGCGTAGGGGGAAAGATAGAAGGAACCCTGAACCAAAATGAAAAAAAAAGCGTGGGGGTCCCCCCAAATTCCATATCAGGCCCTTCAGGTCTGGTATGGATATTACGGTGAACCCTCCACCATTCAGGTCTGGTATGGATTTTAAGGGGAACCCCGCACCAAAATGAAAAAAATGGCGTGGGGTTCCCTCCAAAAATCCATACCAGACCATTACCCGAGCACGCAACCTGGCAGGCTGCAGGAAAAGAGGGGGATGAGAGAGCACCTCCCTCTCCTAAACCATACCAGGCCACATGCCCTCAACATGGGGAGGATGTCCCTATGTTGATGGGGACAAGGGCCTCATCCCCACAACCCTTGGCCGATGGTTGTTTGGGTCTGTGCGCAGGGGGCTTATCAGAATCTGAAAGCCCCCTTTAACAAAGGGGAACTCCAGATCCTGGCCCCCCATGTGAAGTGTCAAAGTGTTGAAAACCACAGGTTGCGTGCTCGCATAAGGGTCTGGTATGGATTTTTACGGGGAACCTCACTGCATTTTTTTTATATTGGTGCAGAGTTCACCTTAAAATCCATACCAGACCTGAGGGGTTTGGTATGGATTTTTACGGGAACCTCACTGCATTTTTTTTATATTGGTGCAGAGTTCACCTTAAAATCCATACCAGACCTGAAGGATCTGGTATGGATTTTTGGGGGGGCCCCATGCTATTTTTTTTTAAATGGCTCAGGGTTCCCCTTTATATCCATACCAGACCCAAAGGGCTGATATGGAAATTGGGGGGACCACCATGCTTTTTTTTTTATTTTGGTTCAGGGTTCCACTTAATTATCATACCAGACCCAAAGGGCATGGTAATGGACTAAGGGGGGGACCCATGCTGTTTTTTTTTTTCAATGACTTTCATCTGTATTCCTGGGACCCGGCAATTCATTATAGCCGCGAGTAGTTTTAAATTACTTTTTTTCCTTTATAAATGTCATTTTGTGCAGGGACTTTTCTAAGCACGGGAAACATGCGCTACTTTACAGGCATACTATAGACACCCCCCAAGTACGAAATTTAAAGAAATATTTGACTTTTATTGTTTCACTTTAAGCATTATTAACCACTTAAGCCCCGGACCATATTGCTGGTCAAAGACCAGAGCACTTTTTGCAATTCGGCACTGCGTCGCTTTAACTGACAATTGCATGGTCGTGCGACGTGGCTCCCAAACAAAATTGGCGTCCTTTTTTCCCACAAATAGGGCTTTCTTTTGGTGGTATTTGATCACCTCTGCGGTTTTTAGTTTTTGCGCTATAAACAAAAATAGAGCGACAATTTTGAAAAAAAAACATATTTTTTACTTTTTACCATAATAAATATCCCCCAAAAATATATAAAAAAACTATTTTTTTCCTCAGTTTAGGCCGATACGTATTCTTCTATATATTTTTCTTAAAAAAAAACGCAATAAGCGTTTATTGATTGGTTTGCACAAAAGTAATAGCGTTTACAAAATAGGGGGTAGTTTTATGGCATTTTTATTAATATTTTTTTTTACTAGTAATGGCGGCGATCAGCGATTTTTTTTCGGTACTGCGACATTATAACGGACTCTTCTGACACATTTTTGGGACCATTGGCATTTTTAGAGCGATCAGTGCTATAAAAATGCATTGATTACTATAAAAATGCCACTGGCAGGGAAGGGGTTAACACTAGGGGGCGGGGAAGGGGTTAAGTATGTTCCCTGGGTGTGTTCTAACTGTAGGGGGGGGTGGACTCACTAGGGGAAATGACTGATCGCTGTTCATACATTGTATGAACAGACGGTCAGGCATTTCTCCCCTGACAATACCGGGAGCTGTGTGTTTACACACACACAGCCACCGGTCCTCGATCTGTAACGAGCGATCGCGGGTGCCCGGCGGTGATCGCGACCGCCGGGCACGCACGTGGGAGTCAGGAGCCGTAGGGGCACGCACGCGCCCCTAGTGGCCGCTTTGCGAGGCGACATAGAGCCACGGGCTTTCACGCATGAGAGCCGACCTGCCGCCATAGAACTGCGGCGGCTGGTCGGCAACCAGTTAAAATCACTGCTCCCGAAAAAACGCCCATTTTAATAACTTGCATATTAGCCTTTAAAATGTTTTGCCTGTTCGCATGTTCTGCTACGAACCAAACCGGGGGTTGTTCGGTTCATCCCTAGTTACATTAATGTAAAGTGGACTGTACTTTAAAGGGGCACTGTGATGTAAAGGGAACTGCAATTTAAAGAGGCACTGTAATGTAAAGGGGGGCTGTGATGATGTGAAGGGGAACTGAGGACACTGATATAAAGGGGGGACTGTGTTGGAGGGGGCTGAGGACAAACTCCGTGAAGACCCCCCCGGTCCCTGGGAAAAACTGTCTGCGTCGCTTTAACTGACAAATGCGCGGTCGTGCAACACTGTTTTTTCCCACAAATAGAGCTGTCTTTTGGTGGTATTTGATCACCTCTGCAGTTTTTATTTTTTGTGCTATAAACAAAAATAGACCAAAACACTTTTGAAAAAAAGCAATATTTTTTACATTTTGCTATAATAAACATCCCCAAAAATGTATTAAACAAGTAAATTCTTCATCAGTTTAGACCGATATGTATTCTTCTACGTATTTTTGGTAAAAACAGGATAGTATATTTGTTGGTGCAAAAGTTTTGGCATCTACAAAGTAGGAGATAGATTTATGGCATTTTTAATATCATTCTTTTTTTACTAGTAATGGCGGCGATCTACGATTTTTATCGGGACTACGACATTGTGGCGGACAGATAGAACACTTTTGACACTATTTTGGGACCAGTGACATTTATACAGTCTCCTCACCCCTGAAAGAATGGAGATCTGTCTGTTTACATTGATAGATCTCCATTCTGTCCTTCTCAGAAGAAATCGCAGGTAGCCGGCGGACATTGCGGCCGCCGGCCACGTGCATTGTGCCCTTTATTCCCTTAAGCGCCCGCCGTACAGCTATGGCGATTTGTGCAGGAGTGCCATTCTGCCACCATCAATTGACACCGGGAGCGGTCGGAAAGTGGTTAAGACATGAAGGAATTTTTAACTCAAGCTGGAGAGTGCAAAATCAGGCTCACTTCTGCATAGAAAACAATCAGCTTCCAGGTTTTATTGCCAAAGCTGAGGTTAGATGCTAATTGGTCTCTATGCAGAAGTGAACCTTACTTTGCACTATCTAGCTTTAGTAATTAACCCCCATGGTGACAGCTACAGTGTGTGTGTGTGTAAAGTATTAAGGGAGGAATTAATCGCCCCAGTAATGATCACTGTTAGTATGCTGGTGCTTAGATTGGTGTCCCAGAGCTGAAAAATCTCTGTGCAGGCTAAAACTGAGGCCCCGTACACACGACCAGTTTCCTCGGCAGAATTCAGCTTCCGACCGAGTTTCTGGCTGAATTCTGCCGAGGAAACTGGTCGTGTGTACACTTTCGGCCGAGGAAGCCGACGAGGAGCTCGACGAGGAAATAGAGAACATGTTCTCTATTTCCTCGTTGTTCTATGGGAGCTCTCGTCCCGCCGAGCTCCTCGGCGGCTTCAGTGCTGAACTGGCCGAGGAACTCGATGTGTTTGGCACGTCGAGTTCCTCGGCCGTGTGTACGAGGCCTTAGTGTGTAATATGTAACATTCAGGTCTAATCGGTGTAATCTGAGAGTGTAATTGGTACAGCAGAGGCTAAGAACACACATTTAAAGCATTGTTACGCTGAATCTCTGAATGCTTTAATTAGAAAAGAAAGAACTTCTGCTAATGTAAAGAAGTTAACATAGCATAAACTCAGTTACATTTCTACAAAAACAAGAAAGATGAACTCACCCTCACGTAAATATGCCAGTGTAAACCTTGATCCCCTGTTCTTAGGCCCCGTACACACGACCGGATCTATCCGCTGAAACTAGTCCGACGGACCAGTTCCAGCGGACAGATCCGGTCGTGTGTAGGCCCGAGCGGACAATTGTCCGGCGGATCGGACAGTTTCCAGCGGATCAAAATTTCTTAGCATGCTAAGAAATCTATACGCTGGAAACCTGTCCGTCGGACGTGTTCGGTCGTCTGTACAGACTCACTGGACACGTCCGACCGACCGCCATCCCTCGCATGCGTCATACTGATTCGACGCATGCGTGGAAGCTTTCAACTTCCAGGGCCGCCCACGTCGCCACGCCATCGTCGCGGCGACGGCGCGGCCACGCCCCGCCTATTGTTTACGCGCGGATTTCTGTCTGATGGTGTGTACAACCATCAGACAGAAATCTCCAGGCGGACATGTCCGCTGAAACGGTCCGGCGGACCGTCTTCAGCGGATTGTCCGCCCGTGTGTACGAGGCCTAAGTCTCTCCTCTAATAGAGGTTACTGCCTGTCAGGGACCTGCCAATAGGCTCCGGCATGCACGCATGCGCACACATACTAATGGTCAGAATCAGCACCAGTCACCTATTCATGTGCGCAGGCGCGCCCCACATGCACATAACCGGTTATGTGCCAAATGTGCGCGCGCATGTGCATACGTGCACGATGGCGGGAACGCGCGCATGCTCATTAATGCGCGATTGGCGCCACTCAGCCTTTAAAAAGCTAGCAGCTGCAGTGAGACTTTGCTGTCTGATCTGCAGCGTTGTATCAGTGAAATCTGTGACCTGTTGTAACCTGTTACCTCAAACCGACCCGGCTCCGTCTGACCATCCGACCCTCTCCACTCCGACCCCTGGCTTGCTCTGACTCCGCTCTGCTCTCCTGCCCACCGTTACCAGACCCTGTGCCTGAATCTGACTACGCTTGCTTAACCCACCTGATTATCTGCTAACCCGGTTGCTTCGCCAGCACCTGCTATCCAGTGCCTGTGCCAGCTCCAGAGACGCTGTCTCCTGCAACCACCGTCCCGAAGGACCACCAACCGTGCCGAGCTGCTATCATCACCAGGCACTCCTACCTCGCCGCGCTCCCGAGCTTGCTGTCCCAACTCCAGCAGCTCCAGAGCTGGGGCTGTAAGAGAGGCCTCTTCCTGCACACTAGGCTCTGGCTACAAGGTACGTTCCAGTACATAACACTGCCGTAGCCAGAATCATGTATCATACATAAATTGTATCTCTTTGGGAATATCTAAAGAGGAATAGTCCCAATAGAGATGTAGGAGGCTACTATTGGCTATAGTGGACAATGACAGGTTGTAGATATATAAATATATCAATTTATTATTGTATCAAATACAAGGTTACACAATAAAACGTATCGCTCTTATAGCGGATATAAAAACTAGCTGCTCTTGGTAATCACAGGTAAGTGTAGCACCAATAAACCATGGTTTATAGTCTGTGCATAAACAACAAACATATAGACATTGACAATCAATAGACAAACAATGAACTAATACAGTCCGGACAACGATATGTCCACACTTGCAGGATTCCCGAGCTGTAAAATCGCCGCTAATTTTGTTGAATAATTGAATAGTAATGGGAATTCTGAGCAGGTGTGTCCACCCGGGGGATACTGAGGAGTACCAGATGTGTAATGGCGCGGCTGACTCTATATGGTAAACCTGAATGCTAATGTGAAGAGCCCCCTACTACTGTTGTAGAGAAACAGATCTTCATAACAATCCTTGTCTAGGAAATCTCTTAACCAATGGTTGAGAAACCAATAGTATACGGAAGTCCTTCCAGTTATAGAGACTTGCAATAGTAAAAATACTAGAAGTAGAGGATGAGCTGCAATCGTATGCCGATCCAAATATCGGTTAGATTAATAAAGTTGATTTCTGTGTAATAAAGTGTCCTTGCTCATACCAAACTTCAGATTGCACCAGTGGCGGCTGGTGCTCAAAATTTTTTGGGGGGCGCAAACAAACGAAAAAAAAAAAACAATTGCAGCCTCACTGTGCCCATCAAATGCAGCCACTGGGCCCATCAAACGCAGCCACTGTGCCATCAATTGTCACCACTGTGCCATGCCATCAAACGCAGCCACTGTGCCATGCCATCAAACGCAGCCACTGTGCCATCAATTGTCGCCACTGTGCCAAACGCAGTCACTGTGCCAATCAATTGTTGCCACTGTGCCAATTGTCGCCACTGTGCCAATTGTCGCTACTGTGCCCTGTAATTGTCGCCACTGTGCCCTTTAATTGTCGCCACTGTGCCCTTTAATTGTCGCCACTGTGTCCTGTAATTGTCGCCACTGTGCCCTGTAAAATGCTGTCCCCCCACCCGGCACTTACCTTTCTGGGGTCGGCCATCCTCCTTCCACGGTCCCTCAATGTCTTCTCCCGCCCTCGATGACGTTTCAGCCAATCAGGTTACCGTTAACCAGAACTGGTGAACCTGTTTGGCTGAGACGCCTGTCAGTCTTATCCAAAAAAACGCCCCCCCAGTGTGTCCCTGGATAAGTATTTGGAAGCCTGTTACAGCCTGAGGGCTTTAATCAGCCAACCAGCTGCCGTTATTTAGATGGCCGGCGCTCACCATCTGAATATTCGGCGGCAGCGGCAATACATAGATTCATGCAATGCATGAATCTATGTATTGTATTCAGTGGCGGTGCAGAAGCGAGAGGGGGTGGCGCTCCGGCACCCTCTATGGACGCACCGCCACTGGATTGCACTATGCAATGCATTCATTTTGTTATACCTGTAGACCGGACAGAGTAAGTCCCTATATAGGGATATGCATCCAAGCCGTTTTTTGTGGCTGTCCACTGCTATAGATCACTTCAAGTGCTACATACCCAATGGGTCAGTCCGTTTTTCAATTAGGCTTTGATGTCCAGTTATGCACTTGTGATCTTATTGCAGATGGTTCAGATTTATACAAATATTGAAAAACATGAAGGAATAAACCATTCTACTTTACCACCTCCTCTCATTGCTGGATTGTGCCATGGGATTTCTTTCCCTTTTAATCAGCGATGAATAATCCCTTTCCTGTTGTATTATGGGTTATTCTGTGTTTATTCACACATTAATGGACGGTGGGTAGACTGGGAGCGCTATATGATAGAACGCTAATGGATTTTAATATATCCTTCCTCATGAATTTCAAAAAGCAGGTTAGCTATTTTATTTTTTGTATTGCGCACTTGTATATCCTCCTGTGATTAACAAGAGCAGCTAGTTTTTATATCCGCTATTAGGCTCAATGCACACTAAAGCTGATAAAAGCTATAAAAAAAAACGGCAGTAGCTTTGCAGGGAGCCTTTCAATGTTTTTTAGCATTTTTGCAATAGCTTTAATCAGCGTTTTTGAGTGTAGCTTTTTTCTTTTATTGACTTTTTTTTTTTCAATGGATTAAAAAAAACGCCAAAAAAAAGCGTTTTGCGTTTTTTTCCGCCAAAAAACGGCACTTTGAACGCAAATTTTGGGCGTTCAGAAAAAAGCCAATAAACTCCAAAGCTCATTAACACTAAAAAACGCCCCAGGTGTGCATGGGCACATAGGCTAACATAAAGTTCAGTTTATGGGCTTTAAAAAAAAAAGCCAAAACGCCAATAAACTGCAGTTTATCAGCTTCAGTGTGCATGGAGCCTTAGAGCGATACGTTTTATTGTGTAATCTTGTATTTGATACAATAATATATTGATATATCTACATATCTACAACCTGTCATTGTCCACTATAGCCAATAGAAGCCTTCTACATCTCTATGGGGACTCATTCTCTTTAGATGCTCCCAAAGAGATACAATTTATTTCTGTTACATTCCTGTCTGGAAGTGGCAATGAGTGGCAATGAGTGAATAGTGTGTGTTTCTATTAAAATACCTGTTGGCAGCTACATTGTGTGTAAAGCATTAACTGAGGAGTTAACCTGCTCCAGCGATCATCATTCTCCGTCTGCTGGTGCTTAGATTGTTGTCCCAGAGCTGTGTGTAATATGTAACATTCCGGTCACATCGGTGTAATCTGAGAGTGTAATCGGTACAGTAAAAACACACTCCTCCATTAAATAGTGCTAACTTTTGACATGAAGGCCAGAGAGAGGGCCATTGAAAGAAAGTATCTTCACATCTGGAAAGAAATACAAGCATGAAGTACCATAATAGCACTACAGTATCTGCACGTTGTTGCTCTGGACCGGCTCTTGTAGTCTCCACAAACGGAGCATTGACAAGGTGATAAAGACAGTTGCCATCCTATAACAAAAAGTGCTCGAACAAAGACCTTCGTGGCAGGTATTATTTCAATAAATGCTGCAGATATTAATAAGATGAAAAATTTCTGTATTTATTGGCATATAGCACTCACTTTTTTTACCCTGAAAATAGAGGGTAAACTGTGCCTGCGTGTTATACGCAGGGGGCTGTGGAAATTTTTTGTGTTATACGCCGATAAATACAGGTACTTTGGGAATTACATCGAGATTGTGAGATTTTAATGCCTGGGTTTACAGTACATATACTTTAAAATGTGCCCTAAAGTTTGCCTAAAGTCCAATTTTCTCTTCATTTTCCACCGGGTTTGAGGTCAGTATGGTAAGGCCCCATACACACGAGAGGATCCATCCGCTGGAATTGATCCGCGGACCGGCTCCAGCGGATAGATCCCCTGGTGTGTACAATCCAGCGGATCTGTTTCCGCGGATTTTTATCCCCTGGGATGGATTTCCAGCGGATAAAAATTTAAAAACATGCTTTCAAATCTATCCGCTTGAATCCATCCCAACGGATTCATCCGCTGGTCTGTACAGACTCACCGGATCAATCCGTCCGAATCAATCCCCCGCATGCGTCATAATGATTCGACGCATGCGTGGAATTCCTTATATGACAGCGTCGCGCACGTCGCCGCGTCATCATCGCGGCGACGGCGCGACACGTCATCGCGATGGGATTTTGGTGCGGATTTCGATCCGATGGTGAGTACACTCCATCGGATCAAAATCCTCGAGAGGATTTATCCGCGGAAACGGTCCGGTGGACCGTATCCGCGGATAAATCCTCTCGTGTGTATGGGGCCTCAGACTACTTCATGCTACACAAAAGTGTTTTTGAGATTTTTCAAATATTAAATTCACTTGGGGCCAGATTCACATACATTTAGATAGGCGCAGCGTATCAGAGATACGCTACGCCGCCGTATCTTACCTGGCTTTAAGTCGAATCCAGGAAGATTTTGCGCCGTAAGCTACGGCGGCGTAGTGTATTTCTGGCGGCGGAATTCAAATCGGCGATTAGGGGCGTGATTCATTTAAATGAAGCGCGTCCCCGCACCGATTGAACTGCGCATGCTCCGTTTTGAAATTTCCCGCCGTGCTTTGCGCAAAATGACGTCGCAACAACGTCATTTTTTGAACTTAGATGTGACTTACGTCCATCCCTATTCATGGACGACTTGCGCAAAAAAAATAAAAAATCAAATTTCGACTCGGGAACGACGGCCATACTTAACATGGCAAGTCTATCTATACGCCGCAAAATAGCAGCTTTAACTATACGCCGGAAAAAGCTGACTAGAGACGACGTAAGAGAATGCGACGGCCGCGCGTACGTTCGTGGATCGTCGGAAAAAGCTCATTTGCATACCCGACACGGAAAACGACGCAAACTTCACCCAGCGGACGCCGAAGTATTGCATCTACGATCCGAAGGCGTACGAAGCCGTACGCCTGTAGGATCAAACCCAGATGCCGTCGTATCTTGGTTTGAGGATTCAAACTAAAGATAGGACGCGGGTAATTTGAAAGTACGCCGGCGTATTTGCTATGAGGATCTGGCCCCTAGATTCCAAATAATTTATTATATTTAACATGATATTTTAACATGATTAATGAATGCAGATCCAGCAGCAACTTCGGGCGCTCTGGTCATTAAGTAAAAAAAAAAATTGTTATGCTCCAGCGATCTTTTTCTCTGCGTTAACCCTAATTAATCATAGCAAGCGTCCGTTTATTGCTTGATAATTAAGATGTTGCTGGCAGTCACGGGTAGATCTGTGTATAATTAGGCAAATCACAGGGAGACCAAGAAACAGTGATTGCTGTGTTCACTAAATGGTGCTAACCATTTAACTCTTTATTATTATAGCAGACAAATTTAATTACAAAAAAGGTGACTGAAAAAATTTAATAATTGAACAGCAATGGATCTGTTTTTTTTTTTTTCTGGCCCATTGATGTATTTTCCACTGTTCACTGAATGGGGCCCAGTGCATACAGTGGGGATCTAAATTTTGGGCCCCCTAGGTAAAAATTTGTATTAATGTGCATAACGAAGCCAAGGAAAGATGGAAAATCTCCAAAAGGCATCAAATTACAGATTAGACATTCTTATAATATGTCAAAAAAAGTTAGGGCCAGATTCACATAGAAATGGGCTACGCTGCGGCGGCGTAACGTATCCCATTTACGTTACACCGCCGCAAGTTTTCAGCGTAAGTGCTTGATTCACAAAGCACTTGCCTGTAAACTTGCGGCGGTGTAACGTAAATCCGCCCGGCGCAAGCCCGCCTAATTCAAATGGGGCGGGGACCATTTAAATTAGGTGCGTTCCCGGGCCGAATGTACTGCGCATGCTCCGTCCCTAAAATTTCCCGACGTGCATTGCGCTAAATGACGTCACAAGGACGTCATTGGGTTCGACGTTAATGTAAATGGCGTCCATCGCCATTCACGGACGACTTACGCAAACGACGTGAAATTTTAAAATTCGACGTGGGAACGACGGCCATACTTAACATTGGCTAGACCACCTAGAGGGCAGGTTTAGTTTTACGCCGCGTATCTCTACGGAAACGACGTAAAATTAGAGCGACGGGCAAAGCGTACGTTCGTGAATCGGCGTAACTAGTCATTTGCATATTCTATGCCGACCGCAATGGAATCACCACCTAGCGGCCGGCCTAGAATTGCAGACTAAGATCCGACGGTGTAAGTCACTTACACCTGTCGGATCTTAGGGCTTTCTATGCGTAACCTGATTCTATGAATCAGGCGCATAGATACGACAATCGTATCTCAGAGATACGACGGCGTATCAGGAGATACACCGTCGTATCTCTTTTGTGAATCTGGTCCTTAGATTTTATTTCCATCATTTACACTTTCAAAATTACAGAAAACAAAAAAATGCCGTCTGCAAAAGTTTGGGCACCCTGCAGAGTTAATATCTTGTACTGCCCCCTTTGGCAAGTATCACAGCTTGTAAACACTTTTTGTAGAGACAAAAATGGAGAAATTCCCCCCGGGGGCTTTTAAGCGACATACAGTATGTCGCTTAAAAGCCCCCGGGGGAAATTTCTCAATTTTTGTCTCTACAACATTTTGAGGTGTGCGGCCCTAGGACTCTCAATATATGCGTTTTTTCTTGTCGTAAACGCTTTTTGTAGCCAGCCAAGAGTCTTTCAATTCTTGTTTGAGGTATCTTTGCCCATTCTTCCTTACAAATGTCCTCCAGTTCTTTGAGATTTCTGGGCTGTCTGTCACGCACTGCTCTTTTACGGTCTATCCATAGATTTTCAATTATGTTGAGGTCAGGAGATTGTGAAGGCCATGGCAAAACCTTCAGTTTACGCCTCTTGATGTAATCCCCCGTGGATTTTGAGGTGTGTTTAGGATCATTATCCATTTGTAGAAGCCATTCTCTCTTTAACTTCAGCTTTTTCACAGATGGCATCAAGTTACCATCCAAAGTTTTCTGAAATTTTATTGAATGCATTTTTCCTTCTACTCGTGAAATGTTCCCTGTGCCACTGGCTGCAATACAACCCCAAAGCATGATTGATTCACCCCCATGCTTAACAGTTGGACAGAGGTTCTTTTCATTAAATTCTGTGCCCTTTCTTCTCCAAACGTACCTTTGCTCATTCTGGCCAAAAAGTTCTATTTTAACCTCATCGGTCCACAGAACTTGTTCAAAAGTTGTTCAAAAGTTCAAACACTGGTTTTTGTGGTGAGGACGTAGAAGAGGTTTTCTTCTGATGACTCTTCCATGAAGACCATATTTGTACGAGTATCTCTTTATAGTGGAATAGTGTACCACAACTCCAGTGTCTGCCAGATCTTTCTGGAGGGATCGTGCAGTCAAACGTGGGTTTTGAATTGCTTTTCTCACAATCCTGCGAGCTGTTCTGTCTGATATTTTTCTTGGTCTTCCAGATCTTGCTTTAACTTCCACTGTTCCTGATGACTGCCATTTCTTAATTACATTCCGTACAGAGGATATTGACATCTGAAAACGCTTTGCTATCTTCTTATAGCCTTCTCCAGTTTTCTAGACAACTGCTTAGAAGAACCCATGGTGCTAATTGTTGGGGCAAGGTCAGATGGGTCTGGGCATTTAAAACCTTTGAGATTGACATCACCTGGTCTTCCCAGACGATGATTGAGAACAATCCATGACACTGGCAGGTCTCAGCTTTGCAAAGGGGGCAGTGCATGCTATAAATTCTGCAGGATGCCCAAACTTTTGCAGACGCCATTTTTTTGTTTTCTGTTATTTTGAAAGTGTAAATGATGGAAATAAAATCTAACTTTTTTTGACATATTATAAGAATGTCTAATCTTTAATTTGATGCCTTTTGGAGATTTTTCCATCTTCCATTGGCTTCATTATGCACATTAATACAAATGTTTACCTGGGGTGCCCAAACTTTCGATCCCCACTGTATATCCATTTTGCTTCTGAAAGCCGCACCTATGAATTATGGGCATTAGTAATGTTAAGTTGTGTGTTTTCTGGGATTTTTTTTATGGATATGCATGCACTTGAAGGATAACTAAACCAAAGAACAAAAATGCATTATATTAAGGCTTACTAGTCCTTAACTGGCCTGCACAGAGTCCTGACCGCAACTCGATAGAACACCTTTGGAATGAATTCCCATAGACACACTCCTAAACCTTGTGGACAGCCTTCCCAGAAGAGTTGAAAAGGGTGGGCCAACTCAATATTAAACCCCAGAGACTAAGGCCCCATACACACGATAGAATTTATCCGCGAATACGGTCCAGCGGACCGTTTCCGCGGATAAATCCTCTCGAGGATTTCGGCGGATTTTCATGCGATGGAGTGTACACACCATCGCATTGAAATCCGCGCCGAAATCCTCTGGCGATGACGTGTCGCGCCGTTGCCGCGATTATGACGCGGCGACGTGCGCGACGCTGTCATATAAGGAATTCCACGCATGCGTCGAATCATTACGACGCATGCGGGGGATCCCTTCGGACGGATGGATCCGGTGAGTCTGTACAGACCAGCGGATCCATCCGTTGGGATGGACTCCAGCAGATGGATATGTTGTGCATGTCAGCAAATATTCGATCTGCTGGAATCCATCCCAGGGGAGAAATATCCGTGGAAACAGATCCGCTGGCGTGTACACACCATAGGACCTATCCGCTGAAACCCATTTGCTGGGATTTATCTGCGGATGGATTCTATGGTGTGTACGGGGCCTTAGACTGGGATGCCATTAAAGTTAATTTGCGTGTAAAGGCAGGTGTCCTAATACTTTTGGTAATATTTCACCAGATTCAAATAAAAACTACAAAAAGGGAAAGGAAACCAGTGTGCTGTTAAACTTGTGTGAAAATATAATACAATGCATAGTCATGGTTAATGTTCATATTACTGTGATCTGAGAATTTACATCAATTTCCAAAGCCATTGTTTATTTGGCCTCTGTATAGTTGCTTAACCACTTAAGCCCCAGACTATTTTGCTGGTCAAAGAACAGGTCACTTTTTGCGATTCGGCACTGCATCGCTTTAATTGACAATTGCGCGGTCGTGCGACATGGCTCCCAAACAAAATTCATGTCCTTTTTTTCCAACACATAGAGCTTTATTTTGGTGGTATTCGATCACCTCTGCGGTTTGAATTTTTTGCGCTATAAACAAAATTAGAGCGACAATTTTGAAAAAAAATCAATATTTTTTACTTTTTGCTATAATAAATATCCTCAAAAAGTATATATATAAAAAAAATGTCCTCAGTTTAGGCCGATATGTATCCTTCTACATATTTTTGGTAAAAAAATCCGCAATAAGCGTATATTGATTGGTTTGCGCAAAAGTTATAAGGTTTACAAAATAGGGGATAGAATTATTTTTATTATTGTTATATATTTCTTTACTGCTAAAAATGCACTAATTACTGTGAAAATGACACTGGCAGTAAAGGGGTTAACCACTTGGTGGCGCTGAAGGAGTTAAAGCGGGGTTCTGGGCATAATTTTTTTTTGCAAGCTAAAATTAATCACATTAAAGTGACACCAAAGTTTAAAAAAAAATTAGTTTTTTTAAATAACAAACATGTTATACTTACCTTCACTGTGTGGCTCGTTTTGCACACAGTGGCCCCGATCCACGTCTTCTGGGGTCCCTCAGTGGCCGTCATGGCTCCCCCTCCGCAAGAGCTTTCCAGCTTAATGCGAGCAAGCTCGCATGAAAAGCTGTTGCGGGCGCGTTCCAGTAAAACAGCGGCAGGCATAGCCACCGACTGTTTCACTCGGTCCCGCCCACTGGCACGCCGCGTCATTGGATGTGATAGATAGCAGCCCCAGCCAATGGCTGTGCTGCTATCAATCCGTCCAACCTAGCCAATTAATGGCCAGGCTGGGGACCAATGAGGATGACGGGGACGAGCGCGGGACTTTCGAGCGGTGAGGTAAGTAAAATGGGGGCTGTTGGATGCATTGAGGTGAAAAAACATTTACCTTTACAACCCCTTTTAAATAGTCCCTAAATATTAATAGCTCCCCAATCATTCCAGAAATGATTGAAAACACTTGCCTTATATCCTCCAGCTCATGTTGTGGCCGTATCCATCATATGTGTGGGCATGTGAAGTCCAGTTCCTTTTTCTTCCTGGTTTTCAGGGAGAGGTGCATGCTGGGAAATTTTTAAGCACAGTAATGCCCAGAGACTCCTGGGAAATGAGTGTCATCATTTCCCAAGAGGGCAATGGGGTCTTAGGACAGGAGGTTGAACTACCTAGGACCAGGAACTAGGCAGATTACAAAATGAAAGTGAAAGTATTTTTATTTTATTTCTTTTTTTACATTAAAGTCAAGCTGTTAATAGAAAGTTAATTTTTAGGGTGGAACTCCACTTTAAGTGTGCCTAGGGATGTGTTCTAACTGTAGGGGGGATGGGCTATGTGTGACACGACAGTGATCACAGCTTCCTGTCACTAGGAAGACTGGGGAAATGCTTGTTTACATAATCATTACCCCCTTCTTCCTCACCGTGACACGATCGCAGATATGCCCGTGGACATCTAATTGGACCCTCAAAGTGCAAAGTGGATTTGCCTTTAGTAAATAAACCCCATTGTCTCAATGGGATAAAGATAGCCACTTGTCTCAAGGCCACATGTTAATCTGCTCGCATCTGGGAACAGATTACCATGTTTTGACCTGCAAATACCATCCTTTCAATCATCTGCCAATTTCTGTTGTTTGCTGTAATCTGCTGCATTCAGTAAAGTTCTTCGTAGACGAGAAAAGGTGTTTGGTGAGACCAGCTATCTGATAAAGACAATAAAAAAATAAGTTACTAATACAACAGTTAGAATAACCAGATATCTGGGGCCAGATTCAGGTAGAAGTGCGGCGGCGTAACGTTACACCGCCGCAAGTTTTCATCGCAAGTGCCTGATTCACAAAGCACTTGCGATGAAAACTACGCCGGCGGCCTCCGGCGTAAGCCCACATAATTTAAATGGGCGTGTGCCATTTAAATTAGGCGCGCTCCCGCGCCGGACCTACTGCGCATGCTCCGTTTCGTAACTCCCGCAGTGCTTTGCGCGAAGTGACGTAATTTTTTCGAACGGCAACGCGCGTAGCGTAAATCCGTATTCACGGACGGCTTACGCAAACGACGTGAATTTTTAAATTTTGACGCGGGAACGACGGCCATACTTTATACAGCAATACGATTGCTGTGTAAAGTTAAGGCACCAAAAACGACGACTAACTTTGCGACGGGAAACTAGACTAGCGGCGACGTAGCGAACGCGAAAATCCATCGTGGATCGCCGTAACTCCTAATTTGCATACCCGACGCTGGTTTACGACGCAAACTCCCCCCAGCGGCGGCCGCGGTACTGCATCCTAAGATCCGACAATGTAAAACAATTACACCTTTAGGATCTTAGGGATATCTATGCGTAACGGATTCTATGAATCAGTCGCATAGATACTCTGAGAGATACGACGGAGTATCTGAGATACTCCGTCGTATCTCCTTTGTGAATCTGGCCCCTGGTTCCCAATGAGATTGGATTTTACAGATACATAATGAGACAGTCAGATTTCTTTACTGGTAAAATCATATATTTATTTACCTGATCATTAAAAGTGGCATACCTGATCTTTCCCTTCGCACACAAGAACCTTTTCCTAAAGCTAATTCACGGTCTCGGATAAGCATGGCTACTCTCCATACTCTTTTCACCAGCAAATGTGCACCAAATCCTGCAGGACCACTGCTTCCCTGGTGACTCCAATGTTCCTCCCAGCCTCCACTACCACTGGAGTGGCATAGCATCACAGCGCCACATGTTGAATGGAGGATGGACTGCACCTGCCTACAAGTGTAAACAAGTCGTAGCAGCATACAAGGCAGCTTCTATCTCAGCCTAATCACCCTGTTGTTTTGTGTTATGCTTCTGTGATAGCATTATGTCTGACGTCTTATTGAATCTCAATACTCACAAAGTTGTCTTTTCCAATTTGTAACCTTTTTTCAATGCCTGAGAATATTTGGCATTATCTGACAGTTGTGAACTGAAGCATGAGCGTTATTCTACAGTACTAGAGCTGCAAGGCAAGAACATGCTGAAATGCAATCAACAAAGAACACGGAGGAGAGATGGGTTGGCTTTAAGAGCATATTAAATAAGGGCATTAGCCAGTGCATCCCATTGGGAAATACATTTAAAAGAGTGAACAAAAGTCCTGAATGGCTTAACTCTAATGTAAAAATGCATATAAAAGCAAAGGAGAGGGACATCACAAAATACAATGCTGAGGGATCATCATCAGCATTCAGACTTTACAAAGAATGCAACAAGATATGTAAGGGTGCAATTAGGGCGGCTAAGACACATAGCGGAGGAGAGCAAAAATATTCCCAAGAAATTCTTTAAGTACATAAACAGTAAAAAAGGGAGGACGAGTTTCGGTGGCTCAACGCGATTGGCACTGCGCTGACAAGCCATTCCCCTCTGCAGCTAGGGGTTTGGATCCCGGTCTCAGCTACATGTGAATTGAGTTTGGTGGTCTCAGCCCGGCCCCCGGTGGGTGTTCTATGCGAGGTAAGCCTGCGCTTAGTACGCCCACCCCCCTACCACAAAAACCACCACACTTACACCCACTTGAAATTTGGTTAACATGCACGCACTTTGACTACGCGGTCTCTAAAAAAAAGAGAGGCGAAGGACTAAAGGGGCTGGTTGAGCGGGCTAGATCCTCTCACTCCCTTATAGGGAGTCCCTCTGCCCCGTTGGGCTTCAAAGCTGAGCAGGTAGGGCGGGCTGTGTGGGAGGACCCCCTCACACACCCACCATTGCCACCCGGGGCATGGAGAAAGGTGGCAGATTGCCTCTGGGGGAGGCCTGCCTACTCCCAACTCCTGCAGTCCGGCTCCTCTCTCGAGTACACGCACAAAATACACTTTAAAAGGAAAAAAAAAAAAAGGGAGGACAGACCATATTGGCCCCATAAAGAATGAGTAATGACATCTGGTTGCAAAGAATGGGGAGATGGTGAAGGTATTGAATTTATTCTTCTCCTTATGCCCTGTACACACGATAAGTTAGTCTGATGAAAACGGTCTGATGGATTTTTCCATCAGTTATCCGATGAAGCTGACTGATGATCAGTCGTGCCTATACACCATCAGTTAAAAAACCGTTTGTGTCAGAACGCGGTGACGTAAAACACAACGACGTGCTGAAAAAAATTAAGTTTAATGCTTCCAAGCATGCGTCGACTTGATTCTGAGCATGCGTGGATTTTTAACCGATGGACGTACCTACAGACGATCGTTTTTTTCTATAGGTTTTTTATCCATCAGATAATTTTAAAACAAGTTCCTATTTTTTTAACCTATGGATAAATAACCGATGGGGCCCACACGTGATCGGTTTGGTCTGATTAAAACGGTCCATCAGACCGTTTTCATCAGACTAACCTATCGTGTGTACGCAGCATTGGTCTTCACAAAGAAATCGCGGGCTTCAGTAACCAAAACTGCAGTGTTTGTCCTCATGACACATCATAGGAAGCACCCTCATGGCTAACAGAGGACAGAATTAGAAATAGACTTGGGAAAATGAGCATTAATTAATCACCAGGGCCAGATGGCTTGCACCTGAGGGTACATACGGAACTCAATCAAGTAATTGCCAGACCATTGTTTCAGATTTTTACAGACAGTCTACTGACTGGAATGGTACCAGCTGATTTGAGAAAAGCCAATGTAGCACCAATATTTAAAAAGGGGCCAAAATACATCACTGGGAATTACAGACCAGTTAGCCTAACATCAATAGTATGCAAGCTCATAGAGGGGATGATAAGGGACTATATACAAGATTTTTGTAATGAAAACTGTATCATTACTAGCAGTAATCAGCATGGATTCATGAAGAATTGTTCTTGCCAAATCAATCTATTAACATTATATGAGGAGGTGAGCTGTCATCTAGATAAAGGAAGGCACATAGACGTTGTGTATCTGGATTTTGCAAAAACATTTGATACAGTTCCCCATAAACATTTACTGTACAAAGTAAGGTCAGTTGGCATGGGCCATAGGGTAAGTACATGGATTGAAAACTGGCTATAAGGGCGAGTTCAGAGGGTGATGATAAATGGGAAATACTTGGAATGGTCAGGGGTGGGAAGTGGGGTCCCCCAGGGTTCTGTGTTCAGACCAATCCTATTTAATTTGTTCATAAACTACCTGGAGGATGGGGTAAACAGCTCAATCTCTGTATTTGCAGATGACACTAAGCTAAGCAGGGCAATTACTTCTCCGCAGGATGTGGAAACCTTGCAAAAAGATCTGAACAAATTAATGGGGTGGGCGCCTACATGGCAAATGAGGTTCAATGTAGAATTTTTTTAAATAATGCATTTGGGCAGTGGCGTGGGTCCATAGAGGGTGCAGGAGAGCCACCCCCTCTCTCTCCTGCACCGCCACTGAAATACAATACATAGATTCATGCATTGCATGAATCCATGTATTGTTGCTGCCGCTCACTATTCAGATGGCCGGCCCCCTGGTGAGCGCCGGCCATCTGAATAACGGCAGCTGGTTGGCTTTGGAAGTGCCTATCAGAGCCAGCGGCTTTCCGATTACTGCCCTCAGGCTGTAAACGGCTTCCAAATAGTTATCCAGGGGATGCACGGGGGGTGTGTTCCCTGGTTAACACTGACGGGCATCTCAGCCAATCAGGTTCACCGGTAACCTGATTGGCTGAAGCGTCATCAAGGGCGGGAGAAGACATCGAGGGACAGTGGAAGCAGGATGGCTGACCCAAGAAAGGTAAATGCCGGGGGGGGGGGGCATTTTACAGGGCACAGTGGCAGCATTTTACAGGGCACAGTGGCGAAAATTGATGGGCACAGTGGCAGCATTTTACAGGGCACAGTGGCGAAAGTTGATGGGCACAGTGGCTACAAGTGATGGGCACAGTGGCGACAATTGATGGCATGGCACAGTGGTGACAATTGATGGCACAGTGGTGACAATTGATGGCACAGTGGTTGCATTTGATGGGCACAGTGGCTGAATTTGATGGGCACAGTGGCTGCATTTGATGGGCACAGTGGTGACAATTGATGGCACAGTGGCGACAATTAATGGCACAGTGGCTGCGTTTGATGGCATGGCACAGTGGCTACGTTTGATGGCACAGCGGCTGCGTTTGGCATGGCACAGTGGTGACAATTGATGGGCACAGTGGTAACAATTGATGGCACAGTGGCTGCGTTTGGCATGGCACAGTGGTGACAATTAATGGGCACAGTGGCGACAATTGATGGCACAGTGGTGACAATTGATGGCATAGTGGTGACAATGGGCACAGTGGCTGTCTTTGATGGCATGGCACAGTGGCTGCGGTTGATGGCACAGTGGCTGTGTTTGATGGCACAGTGGCTGCGTTTGGCATGGCACAGTGGTGACAATTGATGGGCACAGTGGTGACAATTGATGACACAGTGGTGACAATTGATGGCACAGTGGTGACAATGGGCACAGTGGCGACAATTGATGCCACAGTGGCTTTGTTTGATGGCATGGCACAGTGACTGCATTTGATGGCATGGCACAGTGGCGACAATTGATGGCACAGTGGCGACAATTGATGGCACAGTGGCTGCGTTTGATGGGCACAATGGCTGCGTTTGATGGGCACAGAGGCTGCAATTGATGGGCACAGTAGCTGTGTTTGATGGGCACAGTAAGGCTGCAATTGTTTTTTTTTTTAGTTTGTTTGTGCCCCCCAAAAATGTTGAGCACCAGCCGCCACTGTATTTAGGTGGCAAAAATATGAATGCAATCTACTAACTAGGAGGTGAACCTCTGGGGGAATCTAGGATGGAAAATGATCTGGGAGTCCTAGTAGATGATAGGCTCAGCAATAGCATGCAATGCCAAGATGCTGCTAACAAATCAAACATTATAAAGGGGATTAACTCCAGAGGACTTCATTTTAAGGGAAGTTTAACATCATGTGCTATGCATACTAGCAAATTATGCATTGCAGGGTTTAAAAAAAAAGTCCCTCGGTTTAAATCCGCTTTAAGATCAATAAGTGGAATGTCCTTACATTGATGAACAGTGGAAGGAATGCTCAACTTACATTGATGATCAGTGGGAAGAATGCCCTCCTTATGTTGGTGGTAAGCGAGAGGAATGGCCTTCTTACATTGGTGATCAGTGGTAGGGATGCCATCCTTACACAGATGATCAGTGGAAAGAGTGCCCTTTTTACATTGGTGGTCAGAATGCTACCCTTACATTGGTGTTCAGGGAAGAAGGCCTACATACATTGATGATAAGTGGGAGGAATGTCCTTACATTGAAGATCAATAGGTGGAATGTACTTGCATTGATGATCAGTGGGAAGAATGTCCTCCTTACATTTATGATCAGTGGGAAGAATGTCCTCCTTACAGTGGGGTAGATTCAGGTAGCAATTGCGTCTGCGTAACCATAGTTACGCAGCGCAATTGCTTACTTGCCCCGGCGTAACGAGTTCTCCTGATTCAGAGAGCTCGTTACGCCGACTACAGCTTAAGATATGCGTGGCATAAGGCTCTTATGCCCTCATATATTAGGCTGCATTCTTACGTTGGCCGCTAGGTGGCTTTCCCGTTGTGGTCAGCGTATAGTATGCAAATTGCATACTAACGCCGATTCACAATGTTACTCGAGCCCTGCGTACGCAGTTTACGTCGTTTGCGTACGTCGGGTTTCGTGTAAGGCTGCACATGCTAAAAGCAGGGGCAGCCAATGCTAAGGATACCCGTCGTTCCCGCGTTGCAAGGTTTGAAATTTATGTCGTTTGCGTAAGTGAATCGTGAATGGCGCTGGACGCCATTCACGTTCACTTTGAAGCAAATGACGTCCTTGCGACGTCATTTACCGCAATGCACGTCGGAAAAGTTTCCCGACGGAGCATGCGCTCTACGCTCGGCGCGGGAACGCGCCTAATTTAAATGATTCCCGCCCCCTACGGAATCATTTACATTAGGCGCCCTTACGCAGGGCATTTTTGAAGAGCGCCCACGCAAATTACGTGGCTACTGCTTCATGAATGAAGCATAGCGCAAATAATTTGCGTAGGCGCAGGGTAAAAAGGGTACACTGCGCCTCCGTAAGGAGCGCGCAGCTGTACCTGAATCTACCCCATTGAATATCAGTGGAAGGAATGCCTTCCTTACATGAATGATCAGTGAGAAAAATATCCCCCTACAATGATGATCAATGATAAGAATGTCCTCCTTATATTGATGATCAGTGATAAAAATTTCCCCTTACAATAATGATCAATGGGAAGAATGCCTTCCTCATGTTTGAGGTCAGTGGGACGAATAGACTTCTTACACTGGTAATCAGCGGGAATCCCTCCTTACATTGATGATCAGTGGGAAGAATATCCCCTTACATTGAATACCAGTGGAAGGAATGCCTTCCTTACATGAATGATCAGTGGAAAAATGCCCCCTTACAATTGTAGCGGTACCCACTTACAGTTGTGGCCAAAAGTTTTGAGAATGACACAAATATTCATTTTCACAAAGTTTGCTGCTAAACTGCTTTTAGATCTTTGTTTCAGTTGTTTCTGTGATGTAGTGAAATATAATTACACGCACTTCATACGTTTCAAAGGCTTTTATCGACAATTACATGACATTTATGCAAAGAGTCAATATTTGCAGTGTTGGCCCTTCTTTTTCAGGACCTCTGCAATTCGACTGGGCATGCTCTCAATCAACTTCTGGGCCAATTCCTGACTGATAGCAACCCATTCTTTCATAATCACTTCTTGGAGTTTGTCAGAATTAGTGGGTTTTTGTTTGTCCACCCACCTCTTGAGGATTGACCACAAGTTCTCAAAGGGATTAAGATCTGGGGAGTTTCCAGGCCATGGACCCAAAATGTCAACGTTTTGGTCCCCGAGCCACTTAGTTATCACTTTTGCCTTATGGCACGGTGCTCCATCATGCTGGAAAATGCATTGTTCTTCACCAAACTGTTGTTGAAAGAAGTTGCTGTTGGAGGGTGTTTTGGTACCATTCTTTATTCATGGCTGTGTTTTTGGGCAAAATTGTGAGTGAGCCCACTCCCTTGGATGAGAAGCAACCCCACACATGAATGGTCTCAGGATGCTTTACTGTTGGCATGACACAGGACTGATGGTAGCGCTCACCTTTTCTTCTCCGGACAAGCCTTTTTCCTGATGCCCCAAACAATCGGAAATAGGCTTCATCGGAGAATATGACTTTGCCCCAGTCCTCAGCAGTCCATTCAACCATATTTTCTGCAGAAGATCAATCTGTCCCTGATGTTTTTTTTGGAGAGAAGTGGCTTCTTTGCTGCCCTTCTTGACACCAGGCCATCTTCCAAAAGTCTTTGCCTCACTGTGCGTGCAGATGCGCTAACACCTGCCTGCTGCCATTCCTGAGCAAGCTCTGCACCGGTGGCACTCCGATCCTGCAGCTGAATCCTTTTTAGGAGACGGTCCTGGCGCTTGCTGAACTTTCTTGGGCACCCTGAAGCCTTCTTCACAAATGCAGTGGAATTTTTTTTATGGGATTAAGTTAATTTTCATGGCAAAGAGGAACTTTGCAATTAATTGCAATTCGTCTGATCACTCTTCATAACATTCTTGAGTATATGCAATTTCCCATCTCAAAAACTGAGGCAGCAGACTTTGTGAAAATTCGTATTTGTGTCATTCTCAAAACATTTGGCCATGGCTGTAGGTGCTGTAGTAGTCAGTCTGTCACACAGCCCAGCTAGGCACATACTTTTCAAGCATCCAGAGACATGAAGCAGTCCTTGCATTTTTTTTTTATTGAGGGTAATTTAACTTGGATAGGGATGGGGAATTAATGGGAAGCCCATGTAGACAGTGAATATTGGGGCCAACTGTATACACCACAGTTTATACAGTGCCTTGAAAAAGTATTCATACCCCTTGGAATTTTCTACATTTTGTCATGTTGCAACCATTGGGATTTTATGTGATAGACCAGGGATAAGCAATTAGCGGACCTCCAGCTGTTGCAAAACTACAAGTCCCATCATGCCTCTGCCTCTGGGTTCATGGTTGTGGCTATCAGAGTCTTGCTATGCCTCATGGGAATTGTAGTTCTGCAACATCTGGAGGTCCGCTAATTGCATATCCCTGTGATAGACCAACACAAAGTGGAAGGAAAATAATAAATGGTTTTCAATTCTTTTTTACAGATAAATGTCTGAAAAGTGTGGCATGCATTTGTATTCATCCTCCTTTACTCTGATACCCCTTATTAAAATCTAGTGGAACCAATTGCCTTCAGAAGTCATCTAATTAGTAAATAGAGTCCACCTGTGTGTAATTTAATCTCAGTATAAATACAGCTTTTCTGTAAAGCCCTCAGAGGATTGTTAGAGAACCTTAGTGAACAAAAAGCACCATGAAGGCCAAGGAACACACTACAAAGGTCAGGATAAAGTTGTGAGAAAGTTTAAAGCAGGGTTAGGGTTTAAAAAAAATATCCCAAGCTTTGAATGTCTCACGGTGCACTGTTCAATCCATCATCTGAAAATGCAGAGTATGGCACAACTGTAAACCTACCAAGACATGGCCGTCCACCTAAACTGACAGGCTGGGCAAGGAGAGCATTAATCAGAGAAGCAGCCAGGAGGCCCATGGTAACTCTGGAGGAGCTGCAGAGATCCACAGCTCAGGTGGGAGAATCTGCCCACAGGACAATTATTAGTGGTACACTCCACAAATCTGGCCTTATGGAAGAGTTTCAAGAAGAAAGCCATTGTTGAAGGAAAGCCATAAGAAGTCCCGTTTGCAGTTTGCAAAAAAGCCACGTGTGGGACAAAGCAAACGTGGAAAAAGGTGCTCTGTTCAGATGAGACTTTTAGGCCTTGAAAAAAAACGCTATGTGTAGCAGAAAACTAACACTGCACATCACCCTGAACACACCATCCCCACTGTGAAACAGGGTGGTGGTAGCATCATGCTGTGGGGATTCTTATCTTCAGCAGGAACAGGGAAGCTGGTCAGAGTTAATGGGAAGATGGATGGAGCCAAACACAGGGCAATCTTTGAAGAAAACCTATTTGAGTCTGCAAAAGACTTGAGACTAGGGCGGAGGTTCACATTCAAGCAGGACAATGAGAACAAAACATGTGAAAAGACAATACCACGCTGTCCAAATAGTAAAAACTTACAGCAGCTAACACAGCAAAATTTATCAAAAATGTTGCAAATATCCCCAGATGATGTTCCCTAGAACGAAACGCGTCAGGAAGGACTACTGATGCCACTGCTTGTGATTTTATGAGCGCTCTTTACATCACTGCATATGTGAGTGTATTTCTTTCTTTTAATAAATAATATTGAATAATACGCAGAATTAAGCTATGTGCGCCCCTTTTTCTTCTTTTTCCTCCTTCCTTCAATATGTACTGAATGGATACTTTGACATGATATTTTAAATTTGGAGCCTCTTCATTGAACCTCCTGAATCCTTTGATCTGAGTTTTATGCTAGGCTCCAGGACCCATGATACATCAAGATATCTAAGATATTCCTATTGTGGCTGCGTGACCTCTAACAAGTTAGATTGACCTAGTGGGTATATGCTCAACTGGGTTCAATCTTTCTGGTAAGCCTTCAGACATTTGGTGGTGGATCCTCTATCAATTTCTTCAGTCACCAAATTTATTGGACTTTCATATGTGATTGGCACTTTAGTTTGTTCAGTCATTATTTTCCAGCACGGTGGTCACATATAGTGTTAATCACTAATTTTGTAATACTAATTACAATATCCATTTAGGATATCCTTCTCATATTTATTTAGCGCTACACTTTACTTTGTACAAGCAGGACAATGACCCTAAACATACAGCCAGAGCTTCAATAAAATGGTTTAGATCGACAGAAACCTTTGTTTGCCCCAGCGATGAGGACGTGACGCACGTGAACGTGAGGGTGGGAGGTGCCGGAGCACTCTATGGCGTGGGGTAGCGGGAGCGGAGAGCCGACGAAATCAGCTTCGGACCGGTGGACGCCAGCGTGAGAGGCTGACACCCCCGGTGACCGAGTCGGAGACTCAGCCCTGCCCTGGCCGGCCTAACTAAGGATCCTCCAGACGGGACCCAGAGGGATACCATGTGACCTGGACGAAGCCGCGTGATTGGCTAGCACCGCGCAGTGAGCAGCTGGGGAACGGAGGACGCGGCGCCACGAACGAGGATGATCCAGGAAAGACAACGGAGTATCGACAGCAGCGGCAGCAATAGGTCGACAAGGAGGTCCTGAGGTTGGGTGAGACGCTCTGTGGAGCCGAGCAGGGTCGGGTGCCATCCCGCATCCCCCCCCCCCTACTCCCCGAAGCCCCCCCTACTCCCCCCGGTCTTGTGTTCTTGTGCTGGGACTATCTGTGGATGCCGCAGTTTAGGAGATAATGGGGAATCTCTAACAAGTGCCGCAGCTCAGGAGATAATAGGGAATTTCTAACAAGTGTCCTATCAAGTGTGCAATGAGCTAATACTGAACATGTTAGAGTAAAAACTCTGCCATAGTCATATAACACGGAGCCAACAGGACTTTTTTCATTATCATTAATGCGGTGGTCATGAGCGGTTACCAGTAATCACTAGCCCGGGGCATGTACTGAATAGATGTTACGTATAGGGTTAATTAGGGCTAAATTATTGGGTATTGCCACGGAGAAAAGCATGCTGTAGAAATTTTTATGTGTGACCTACTGATATGCGTTAAGTCGACAAGTTTACCTAAAGATATGGGACTTAAGCTACAACGATCCCAGGGAAGAGACTTGTGGCAGAAATCTTATATGTAGTGGAGCGGGCTGGACCCCCCTTTTTTTTTTTTTTTTTTGTCTATCTCATCAGTAAGATTGTATATATACAATAACTTATAAAGTAGCAGGACTCTCCTTGTATGTAAAAGAGTCGCAGTGATCAACTAATGCGGGACACACAGAGAGACTAGCGCGACATCGTACCGTGCGCTAAGGTACCAGTGCGTCAAGGGACTCTGAACTGAGATATATCACCAGGTGCCTATAAGAGATACCACATCCTATCAGATTAAGCCCCTGGGTAACTGCTCGTCGCAAGGTGGCCGTATAAATTATAACACACAGAACTATACGCAGTGTACAACCCAGTGAAGACAAGTCTCAATAGTTTAAAGAGTTGCTTTCACTTAAAGCACAGACACACATACAAAATCTCACTGGATGCTTGGGAAATCCAACCCTGAGAAAGGCTACCCTGGATAAGGAGGACACACCAGAGAAAACACCGCAGCTTAAGCCCTAAAAATACACGGTGGACAGCCCTCACATAGAAAGATAAAGCTACAGCTGGCTTGACCACTGTGGTAATAGAGCTGGGTACCCCCACTCCGGGTCATTTTGTTTGTTTCCTCCACTCTGTGTGTCTTTCCGGGGACCCCTCTACTGTATTCCCTCTCCTTTCGGGTGCTCCCGGCCGTCCCCTCCGTCTCTCTTATCTCCTTTTTCCCCGCTGCGCCCTATCTCCTCCCTTGAAGGGAGTAGAGAGAATAGCGAGAGGGGAATAGATATTCCCACACAGAGGAGCTCAGGCAAGGCTAAGTAAAAATATATCGCAGACTGTAAAAAGTCCTTATTCAAACTGGGGAAGAGAATTAGACCCTTCAATAAAATGAATAGATCGACGAGAGGGGTCACCTTAAAACCCACTAAGAATAACTCGGGGAATAGCTCCATACAGCAATATATGACTCAAGAGGGGAGCCTTAAAAGCCCGGGTCTTGCAAAAAAGACTGAAAAGAAGAAGAATGAATTAAAAAAGGGAGCAAGTAGTGCGGAGAGCTCTAAAAGTGAAACTACAATAGAAAGCGAGCAAGATCATAATAACACGGAAGTGTTGGTCTCGGACTTACAGGACACACAGCCTCCCACAAAGGCAGAAATGAATGCTATGCTATTAAGGATGGAAAATGTCATAAAGACAGAGATCAATAAGGTGAGAGTGGACCTCGGAGGACTCAGAGAAAGAGTAGTAGAGACAGAAAGGAGATTAGAGGAACAGGATCAAGAAATAAACACCCTGAAAGGGCAGGTTAGGGCCCTGACCGAGAGCCAGAGAGTGGCGGCCTACAGGATAGAGGACCAGGAGAATCGCAACAGGCGACAGAACCTTAGAGTCAGAGCGATAGTAGAGGAAAAGGAGGAAGACCTCATGGAGATCATGAATACAATTTTTTGCCCTTTACTTGAGAGATCAGCAGAAACGAAGCCCCTCAAAATTGAAAGAGTGCATCGAGTGGGGAATCCCCAGATGATAGATAGATACGGGCCAAGAGATGTTGTTGTCCGGTTCAAGAATTTTGTTGATAAGGCAGAAATCTGGAGAAGACTTAGGGGGAAACCCCCCCTGAGATACAGAGAGACTGACTTACAAATATTCTCTGACCTATCTAAGGAAACGCTGGCAAGGAGAAGACAATTGAAACCACTCTTAGAGCTGATGCGGGCACAAAATATAAAGTACCAATGGGGCTTCCCGGCATGCCTAATAGGCATTAAGGGAGGTAAAACGGCTCGACTAAGATTTCCAGAAGAACTGAATGATTTCTGCTCTAAAATGCAGCTAGAACCCCCCGACTTGTCGACTTGGGTGGATTAGTGGGGCTCTGAATTGCCTGGATCTCCGGGATCATGGACCGGGGGGGGGGAGGGGGAGGGGGGGAGTCAAGGGAGTGCCCGAGCACCACCACAATTAGAGGAGTTGAGGGTGAAGGCGAGGAATTGCCCTTCCAAGGCTCATAGGCCAAGAATAGGCCAGGGGAGAGGAGGGAGGGAGGGGGGATGGGAAGGGGAAGGAGGGAGGGAGGGGGGAGGGGGGAGTGAGGGGAGATGGGATGGAGGAGGGAGGGGGGAGGGAATGGGAAGAGTGGGGGGGGTGGGGGGAGGCAGGGAGACCATCTGACCGACTTCACAAGAAAATATTCCAAACACTTAAAAAAAAAAAAAAAAAAAAAAGATATATGACAGATGTCAAGTTTCTCTCATATAATGTAAAGGGACTAAATTCCCATATGAAAAGACATAAAATTCTCTGTGAATTAACACAGTATAAAACAGATATTGCCTATCTTCAAGAGACCCATATTACCTTGGAATCCAATATAAAGCTCTACTCAACAGAATACCCGATATGGTATTATGGGGATACAATCTCATCGCGATCCTGGGGGGTTGCTATTGGATTCGCTCGTAGAATCCGATTTACATTGGTGGATAGACAAATAGACCCGGAGGGGAGATTTTTGTTCCTGAAAATAAAACTTGGAGGAGAGATCTATACCCTAGCTAATGTATACGCCCCCAATGTAAACTCGGTTAAATATATTAGTAAAATTATGAGAAAACTAAAAGAATTTGAAGAGGGCCATGTAGTTTTGATGGGAGATTTCAATTTCTGTATGAGTCCAAGCCTCGATAGTACGTCCTGTGCACAGGGGACAAATCGTGAGCAACTAAAAATACTGATAAAACAAATGACACAAAATCAAATGGTGGATGTATGGCGGATCCTCAATCCGAGGGCCCGCGACTACACGTTTTTCTCACCTGTGCATGGGACGTACTCGAGGATCGACTACGTCCTCGTCGACCACAGACTTCTGGAGAATGTGATAGAAGCAAGGTGTGAGATCATGACGTTTTCAGACCACGCCCCTATAACCTTAAAAATAAAAACTTCTATACAAAAAGACACACCACCAGAATGGAGATTGGATGAGAGTCTGTTGGGGGACGAGGAGGTAGTGGAGAGGATACAGAAAGAGTTGGAATGTTATTTTCAGGAGAACGACAAGGAGGGTATCTCAAGAGCATCCCTTTGGGAGGCCCATAAAGCGTATATAAGGGGAATCTTTATTGTAGAAGGGGCAAGGAAAAACAAAATAAGAACGAGTAAATTAAAAACACTAAGGGAGGAGATATATCGGCTAGAACAGGAGCATAAATCACAGGGGCAAAAGAGGGAAATATTTCATAGGTTGAGTATAAGAAGGGATGAATATAGAGCTCTGGCGGAACAATAAACTAAGAAATATATAGACCGGACAGAGAGAGAAAGATATGTCTGGGGAAACAAACCTAGTAAAAATTTGGCCAGAATGGTAAGAAAAAAGAAAACTAGGAATTTTATAGAAAAAATCAGAGACAGGAATGGTGACTTAGTACATGCGACAAATAAAATAGCAGAAGTATTCCGGGACTACTATGAAGAACTTTATAATATCCAACAAAAGATCAGGTGCCCACGTGAAAAAATGGATAAGAGTAGGGAAATACTACAGTTAGCCAATCTCCCAAAATTAGAAGAAGAGGAGGTAGAAGAGATGGAAGGTCCAATAACGGAACAGGAAATAAGGGAGGCCTTAAAAAACACTCCTAAGGGGAAAAGCCCCGGGCCAGATGGCTTTACATCTGCCTACCTACAAAAGTTCAGCACCATCTTAATCCCCAGACTCTGCCAATATTTCAATGGCCTTGGAACTGATTATGAAATGAGTAGAGAGGCTTTAACAGCAACGATTACAGTGATCAAAAAAGAGGGAAAGGATAATACGACTTGCTCGGGTTATCGACCGATCTCACTCCTGAACGCAGATACGAAACTGTATGCAAAAATTTTAGCGGAAAGAATGAAGGGAGCGATGACAGCCATCGTCCACCCAGACCAGGTAGGTTTTATACCTGGGAGGGAGAGAAAAGACAATGGTGTGAGGGCGCTCCTTCTCCTTGAGCAGATCAAAGAAAGTGGGACCCCCGGTCTATTCCTGTCGGTCGACGCTGAGAAAGCTTTCGACAGGGTAGACTGGGGATTCCTGATACAAACCCTAGAATTCATAGGAATAGGTCCAGGGATGATAAGGAGAATCAAAACCCTATATTTCCACCCGTGTGCAAGGATCAAAATTAACGGATCCTTATCCGCTCCTTTTGAGATGAAAAATGGGACTAGGCAAGGATGCCCCCTATCCCCCCTCCTCTTTGTCCTATCATTGGAACCCCTCCTGGCAATGGTCCGACAAAACCCAGAAATCTATGGGATAGAAGTAGGTGAAGACGAGCATAAACTGTCAGCCTTCGCAGATGATTTATTATTCTACATAAGCAGTCCAAGAGTCACTCTCCCGAAGTTAATAGATACCTTAAAACAATATGGCGAGGTCTCAAACTTTAAAATGAATACAACAAAAACTGAGATTTTGAATATTAATATCCACAAAGACGAAGAACTATATTTGCGGAAGAAATACAATTTCTCCTGGCAAAGAGAGATAAAGTATTTGGGTATAAAAATGGCAAATACTTTGAAAAAAATATATAGAATAAATTTTATCCCCCTTCTCGACGAAATTAAAAGAGAAATTAAAACTATATACAATAGACCAATATCGTGGTTTGGGAGGATAAATGTGGTAAAAATGGTACTTATCCCCAAAATTTTGTATAAATTCCAAATGGTCCCAATTTATTTGCCGCTGTCATATATTAAAATAATTAACTCCCTTCTAATGAAATACATATGGAACAATAAAAAACACAGAGTCTCTGCCCAAACTTTAAAACGAACCAAGAAAAAAGGCGGCCTGGCTGTACCTGACATTAGATTATACTATAACGCTTCGGTCCTCACACGGGTCATAGAATGGGCTAAAGAGTCACAGGATAAAAGGTGGATAAGTATTGAATGCACGTTAGCGAGGGCACAGTTAGGGAGATTAATCTGGAACCCCCCACATTGTAGAACCCTACACACGTCAACACACGCAATCACACATAATGCTTTAAGGATATGGGATCGATTACACAAACAATTAAAAACTAAATTCAACTCACCCCTTATAGATTTGAAAGAAAACGAATATTTTGCACCTGGGACTAAAGAGATAGGTGGTAAGTGGATTAAAAATAGAACACAGTTAAAAGACATAACACTAGAGGGCAAAATTATGACCCTTCACGAAATCAGAATTGAAATGGAGGCACTCAGCGAGTGGAGATACCTCCAGTTGGTGTCATTCGTTAAGTGCCTCCCACACCCATTGAGGTCACGAGAGGAGTACACTACACTGGAACAGATGTGCAGTACCGAAAGCTCAAAAGGAAATATATCCAAAGTATATAAATATTTGCAGAAAATAGAGGAGTCGGATACGCTAAACTACATACAGAAATGGGAGAGAGACCTAGGAGTCCCAAGGGGGAAGACGACCATAGGGAGAATCCTTAATTTGACTCATACTTCGGCGGTTGATGTAAAAACCGCCGAGATGAACTTCAAGTGTCTGACAGGATGGTACAATACCCCAGATAAAATGGCCAAATTCGGAGTAGGGGAGTCAGAGGAATGTTGGAGAGGATGTGAGGCAAGAGGAACGATGGCCCACCTGTGGTGGGACTGCGTAAAAATCAAAACGTTCTGGGGAAAAGTTTTGGCTTTGATAAAAGAGATAACTAAAAAAGAATTGGAAAATAACCCTTGGATAGTCCTCTTTCATGGGGGTGAAACGCCAGTGAACGAATATAGGGGATCACTAATTCCGCATTTGTTGAACTCTGCGAAACGATTGATACCCCTAAAATGGAGAAACCCGGCAAGCCCGCAAATATGGGAGTGGATCGACTCTGTAGAGGGTACTTATAGGAGGGAGAAAGTAAAATACGGTGGCGAAAAGAACAAGGCAGGAAATAAGGATATCTGGGAAACATGGATTGATTTCAAAAAGTCTCGGAAATACGCAGAAAATATGAGAGAGGAATAAGAATGCAGCATTACAGGAAATAAAAATACTCGGTGGAGTCGGGAGATGGTCCGGGAGGGGTGGGAAGGGTAGTGGGGGGGGGGGGGGGGGGAGGGAGGGGACTAGGGTGGGGTGTTGCGCCACGTTATCACGTAACGATAGCATGTTGGACCTCGTATATATGAGGAACGCTCTAGCCCGTCTAAATTGTTAAAGGGCTGAAAGAAGCTATGTCTAATAAAAAAAAAATTTAAACAATATGCAAATAGCAGAATAACAAATATAGAATCAAGCAAAAAAAATAAAAAAAAATAAACTACCACAAATGATGCTATACCTGAAATAGAGACGGAATTATGAATAAAATCATGAGCAGGTCTCTTGCTGTGGTTATGTCTGACGTGGAAGAAAAAAAAAAAAAAAAAATGGTTTAGATCAAGCATATTTATGTGTCAGAATGGCCCAGTCAAAGTCCAGACCTACATCCAATTAAGAATCTGTGGCAAAACTTGAAAATTGCTGTTTACAGACGCTCTCCATTTAATCTGACAGAGCTTGAGTTATTCTGCAAAGAAGAATGGGCAAAAATGTCACTTTCTAGATGTGCAAAGTTGGTAGAGACATACCCAAAAAGACTTGCAGCTGTAATTGCAGTGAAAGGTGGTTCTACAATGTATTGACTTAAGGGGGGCTGAATACAAATGCATACCACACTTTTCAGATATTTATTTGTAAAAAAAAATTAAAAAACATTTATCATTTTCCTTCCACTTCACAATTATGTGCCACTTTGTGTTGGTTTATTACATGCCTCTGTGTAACTCCTGGAGACTTGCCTGGCAGTGTTCTCCCACTGTCCTCTCTTGCTTCTCCTGTGCCTCCTGGTCAGGACACCTCTGTAGGTTGTAAGAGGGTCTCGTCCACAGCTGAGCCCAGGCCCTAGGTCACCTCCCCCCTAGACTGAGGAGCTCCCTTAAAGGCCCCGACAGCCAAACACTCCATCTCCATCTTCCACCCAATAAACTCCTCCCCAGCTGGGCTGACCCTGGGTATTTAAGGAGGCCTGCCCCCTGCCAATCCAGATTGGGGATTGGCCAGGACTCCTCAGAACACCCCAGGCAGCTCCACTTACCCTCTCCTCCTCTCATTCCAGAAAATACCAGAACATTCTGGAAAGAAGTGGGAGGTCCTGGTGATGCTACCTGTGAGTCACCCAGCTCTACTCTGAGTCACCTCCTATTCAGATCAAAAACACACCCAGGCTTGGCTGCCGGCCATGCCTGGAAATGTACCTATTTAAAAAAAACAAAAAAACTACAATCAATCCTAGCACACTAGAGGGTGCTACACAATAATGATCAGTGGGAAGAATGCCACTATTACATTGGTGATCAGGGAAGAATGCGGGAGGAATGTCCTGACAGTAAAGATCAATAGGTGGTCAGGGAAGAATACCCTCTATGCATTGATGATCAGTGGGAGGAATGTCCTTATATTGAAGATCAATAGGTGGAATGTCCTTACTTTGATGATCAGTGGGAAGAATGTCTTCCTTACATTGATGATTAGTGGGAAGAATGCCCTCCTTACATTGATGATTAGTGGGAAGAATGCCCCCTTACATTGAATAACAATAACAATTCCCTACGTGAATGATCAGTGAGAAAAATTTCCCCTTACAATAATGATTAGTGGGAAGCATTCCCTCCTTACGTTGGTAGTCGGTGGGAAGAATGGCCTTCTTAGATTGGTGATCAGTGGGAGAAATTACCTCCTTACGTTGGTGATCAGTGGGAATCCCTCCTACATTGATGGTCAGAGTGCCACCCTTACGTTGGTGGTCAGAGAAGAATGCCCTCCAATTATTGATGATCAGTGGGAGGAATGTCCTTACATTAAAGATCAATAGGTGGAATGTCCTTACATTGATGATCAGTGGGAAGAAAGCACTCCTTACATTGATGATCAGTGGGAAAAAAGCACTCCTTACATTGGTAGTCAGAATGCCCCCCTACAGACAGCTAAAAAGATAATTGGTGTCATGCTGTTGGCACTGGAATCTATCCAGGCATCAGATGGGAGGTCAATCAGCCACAGCTCAAGGAACCCTTAGTAACCTCTATGGCACATTGGTTGAAAATGGCTACACTGCACTAAACCTTTCACACAAACCTTTCTATTATGATATTATTATTATTTTAAAAAGCCACTATAAAGGCAACATAGTGAGGAAAAAAAGCAATAAGTATTTTTTTGTTTATTGATTCTTAATGGTCCACACAACTAGGGATGCGAACGGGGTGTGTTCTTTCCCAATACATTCTTTGTGCTAAAAGGTGTACCTCTTTACCATTCTAGAAAGTAAGGAGGTATGTAAAGTGTACCATAACACACATTATATAGGGTGTTACAATAATGCATGGCAATGCATTGTATTTGTTTATTGCAGTGTGTTGCTATTCATTGTCAATCAAACCTCAATGCACATCTACAATGCTCTACAACACACCCGCACAGTAGCACAATGTGTATTGCAGTGTGCTACATGATTAAAAATGTAACTATTGTGTGTGTGTGTGTGTGTGTGTGTGTGTGTGTTTGTTGAGTTGCCATTACAGTGGGGGTGCGTCCATAAGGGTGCACGGGTGCCGCCCCCTCTCTCCAGCCCCCCCCTCCACACTATCACCAATAGACAGGACTTTTTTTCAGGGGGAACTTGGTGGAACTCTGTTTCCACCACCTCTGGCTTAGACCCTTTGGTGCCTGCTCACTACAATCACTTGTAAACACAGAAGTTTGGTTTCTGTTTTTACAAGTGACAGCTCTGCAATCCTGGTATTTAATGCCCCCTTAAGACCCTCCTACTGTTCGTGAAATTTGACTGACCACACCCACTATTTCATGTGATTTGGAGGGTGTGTGTAGGGGGAGGGGTTTTGTGGGGTCGTGGTTAAGTTCCAGCACCTATTGTTTGGCAAAAATAACCCTGCCAATAGATAGATTCATGCATTACATGAATCTATATATCTATGGTCGCCGCTGCCACCCCCTATTCAGGTGCCCGACCCCTTTTCGGGTGCCTGATTTACAGTGGCAGGGGTGTTTTTGAAGCACATGATTAGAGCCTTAGGCTCTAATATGCATCAAAAAAGGTAAACAGTGAGTGCCATGCTTGGTGCTCGCAGTTCACTCAGCTGTGTTAGAAAAGCAAATAAATATATTTAGTTTCCTAACACTGAACCACCTCTCCGCCGATCAGGTGCTCAGGTCTGTTACCCGTTACCTGATTGGCTGAAATGAAATTAGGCATCCAATCATAGCAGAGGACGGGAAGAGGATAGGAGAAGATATCGAGGAGCATGGAGGACACCGTTCGCCGCTGGCTGCTGTCACCCGCTGCCGCACCAAGACAATGTAAGTGCCGGGCAGATGGCAGTTGGGCGGCACACTGGCAGCATTTGGTGGGCACAGTGGGAGCATTTGAGTGCACAGTGGCAGCATTTGATATGGCACATTGGCAGCATTTGATATGGCACAGTGGCAGCATTTGATGGCACAGTGGGAGCATTTGATGGGGAACAGTGGGAGCATTTGATGGGCACAGTGGCTGCATTTGATGGGCACAGTGGCTGCATTTGATGAGCACAGTGGCTGCAACTGATGGGTTTGATGGCAAATTGGCTGCATTTGATGGCACAGTGGCTGAGTTTGATGGGCACCACTACTATTCCTTTATATTGGCTTTTGGAATTTACAAATGCAGCCATTTAGAAATTGGATGAAAGGTTTAGCACTGGGAAACACTTTTTGATAGATAAATAGTGCATTTTATATACAACTATAGATCGGCCCGAAATTAGGGACAAATGAGGAGGAAAGAGGGACAGAGGGACTTTGTTACACATCAGGGATGGTCCCTCATAATCAGGGAGTGTTGGGAGCTATGTAAACCCCTGTACACTCTAAATGCATCTACAATTCACTTTTACTGAAACACAGACTGTAATAAACACTGGATTCAAGTCCTATCAATGCGCTTTCAGTCATGATAGATAGAATGCACAAACCTGCTTTCGATCTGCATGATCAAATATACTTTCCTATGACAGTCTGTGTTTACTATTCAGGTAACTGCAAGCTTTTTCTATCCACTCACGTCTATTGTTGTAACACTAAGCAGAATCTGCAGAGATATATCAAATCCCATCTAATCGCAAATCTGCAAATACTCTCAATAATAAAGCTCAGTCCAGGGATATTACAGAATTACCATATGAGCAATAAACTGTATCAAGCAGTAAAATTAAGGGTAAAAATGCTTTGATTACAAGAGCTTACACTCTAAAAAATTCCCATGTATGATTTTCACCTATAGGTAAGCCTATACTAGGGCTTACCTATAGGTAATGTAAATCAGGGGTCAAGTCCTGGTGAAAAAAGTGTGGGAACTCCCACCCAAGATCCACTCCCCCCACAAAAAAATGATACGCTCATATGCATAATTACTAAACCGCTTTATTTTTTTAAGCAAGTTCTTTCTAAATCCCGCGATAACTCACGGCAGACCTCCGGAATGTCTCCTGGGAACAATGACAAAAGCTCCCAGGAGACATTGTGGCATCGAGAAAGTGACGGAATACCCGCACACTACCCGATGAATCCATATACAGGAAGCGGCCAGTAACATAAAGGATTAAAAAGGTTCGCCTGCCCCTGACAGTGACTCGAGCTGGGCATCGCAGCTTAGTGAAGGATTGGCTCGACTGCTCTCGGCTGCTCTAGTCCTGCAAAGGGAACTGCGTTCCTGCTGTGAAAAAAGTGCAGGAACTCCGTTCCCACGCGTTCCCGCAGGACTAGAGCCCTGCTGTAAATTCAGTAAAACCTTGGTGTGCGAGTAACGTGGTATACGAGCGCTTTTGCAAGAAGAGCAACACTTTCTTTTTTTACATTTTGACTTGATATACGAGCGCGGTCTTGATATACAAGCAATAGAAGGATCACAGGTTTAATGTAAAAAAAAGTGGAATGACACTCACAAAAAAACAAAAAAAAACAATATCCTGTGTTAAAGCGGAGGTTCACCCTAAAAAACATCTATGTACCATCCAATCAAGCATACTAGCGTCAGCTACAGTATGTCTTTTTTTTTTTGCGCTGTATTTACCGTTTAATCCTGCAGTTTCGTTTCAGACTCCAGCGGGGAGTAGGCATTCCTATGAAGAGGGGAACATGATTGACGTCCGGCTATGGCGGACTAGGTCTCGGCTCTTCATGGCGCTATACGGCGCCTGCGCATGGACTAGGAGCTGACTGCGCAGGCGCCGTATACAGCCGAGTCCTATTTCGGCTATTTTTGGAACGCGTGATGCGCCATAGCCGGACGTCAATCATGTTCCCCTCTTCATAGGAACGCCTACTCCCCGCAGGAGTCTGAAAAGAAACTGCAGGATTAAACGGTAAATACAGCGCAAAAAAAAGCATACTGGGCCAGATTCAGGTAGATCCATGCAATATTTGCGTGGGCAAAGGGCAACGATTTTTGCTCTGCGCCCACGCAAATATTTTGATATGCCCGCGATTCACGGAGCAGTAGCTCCGTAAATTGCGCGGGCGCTATGCTAAATAGCCGGGCGTAAGGGCGCCTAATGTAAATGATCCCGCCGGGGGTGGGAATCATTTAAATTAGGCGCGCTCCCGCGCCGAGCGAACAGCGCATGCTCCGTCGGGAAACTTTCCCGACGTGCATTGCGGCAAATGACGTCGCAAGGACGTCATTTGCTTCTAAGAGAACGTGAATGGCGTCCAGCGCCATTCACGATTCACTTACGTAAACGACGTGAAATTTAAATTTCACGAGCGGGAAGGGCGGCTATACTTTAGCATTGGCTGCCCCTGCTACAGCAGGAGCAACCTTGTGCTAAAGTCGCTGTACGGAAACTCCGTACCTTGCGTGCGCAGGGCCCGCGCAACTTTTGTGAATCGGTGGTAGTATGCAATTTGCATACTATACGCCAATCACAATGGCCGCGCCCCCTAGCGGACAACGCAAGAATGCAGCCTGAGATATGAAGGCATAAGGAGGCTTATGCCTGTCATATCCTAGGCTGCAGTCCGCGTAGCGATGTTCCTGAATCAGGGGCATTCGCTACGCGGGAGCAAAACAGCTATTGCGCCGCGCAACCTATGGTTGCGCGGGCGCAATAGCTTCTTGAATCTGGCCCACTGTAGCTGACGCTAGTATGCTGGTTTGGATGGTAGATAAAGAAAATTTTTTTTTTAGGATGGACCCCCACTTTAAGAAGTCTGGTGCTCATCCATGTAAAGCCGCTGGTGTATACAGTACATGGTCAGAGGTCCGGGGATCCTGGTGGCTCCCAGCACTTCCTGAAGATCTCTGAGACAATCGGAGACACTCCCAACACTAATGCCGCATACACACGATCGTTTTTCAGCATGAAAAAAAGCGTCGTCTATCAATAGTTATTGACAGAGAAAGGAGTATATCAGGCTTCACATTTTATTATATCAGAAAATTGGCCATCGATTAAAACATTAACTCAAATAGGAGGTCCTTTTGAAGTCAATATCTGGCAGGCGTTGCAATTAAATCCTTTTTTGAGATCATTAGGACCGGGAAGTAATTTTCATCGTCAGTTAACAACGTTTGAGTCGTACTGTAATGATTTAGAACCACTAGCCCAAGGGATCTCTAAAATGTATGGACTATTAAATAAACTCAGGGACGATCAGAGATACCAGGCCTTAACAAATGGGAGAAGGACCTAGATAGGACCGTTCTCTGCAGTACAACGTAAACAGATTATCTTTTTGACTCTAAACTCTTTAATCTGTACACAAACTCAAGAATTAAACTATAAAATCTTGATGCAGTGGTACCATACGCCAGTACGACTTAAAAAAATCTGTAATGAAAACTCTGACAGATGTTGGAGATGTGGAGAAGAAAGCGGGACAATTTGCGTTGCTATATGAGGACTTAAGAGTGCACCCAGACAAGTTCAGAAATTACACTCGGATGAGCATTGCAACGTAAGTATCTATATCCTAATCCCGCTCCCAATAGTCCCAAATCCCTAACCCTAACCTCGCTCCTAATAGTCTCAAATCCTTAACCCTAACCCTAATACCACTCCCAATAGTCCCAAATCCCTAACCCTAATCCTGCTCCCACTAGTCCCAAATCCCTAACCTTTCTCCCAAAAGTCCCAAATTTCTAACCCTAATCCTGCTTCCACTAGTCCCAAATCCCTAACCTCACTCCCAATAGTCCCAAATCCCTAACCTCGCTCCCAATTGTCCCACATCCCTAACCTAATCCCGATCCAATAGTCCAAAATCCCTAACCCTAATATCGCTCCCAATTGTCCTAATTCACTAACCCTAACTCTAATCCCGCTCCCAATAGTCCCAAATCCCTAACCTTTCTCCTAATAGTCACAAATCCCTAACCCTAACCCTAATCCCACTCCAAATAGTCACAAATTCCTAACCCTAACCCTAATCCCGCTTCCAATAGTCCCAATTCCCTAACCCTAACCCTGCTTCCAATTGTCACAAATCCCTAGCCCTAATCCCACTCCCAAAAGTCCCAAATCCCTAACCCTAATCTCGCTCCCAATTGTCCTAATTCACTAACCCTAATCCCGCTCCCAATAGTCCCAAATCCCTAACCCTAACCTTGCTCCTAATAGTCACAAATGCCTAACCCTAATCCCACTCCAAATAGTCCCAAATCCCTAACCCTAACCTCGCTCCCAATTGTCCTAATTCACTAACCCTAATCCTGCTCCCAATAGTCCCAAATCCCTAACCCTAATCTCGCTCCCAACTGTCCAAATTCACTAACCATAACCTTAATCCCGCTCCCAATAGTCCCAAATCCCTAACCTTGCTCCTAATAGTCACAAATCCCTAACCCTAACCCCGCTCCAAATAGTCACAAATCCCTAACCCTAACCCTGCTTCCAATTGTCCCAATTCCCTAACCCCGCTTCCAATTGTCCCAAATCCCTAACCCTAACCTCGCTCACAATAGTCCCAAATCCCTAACCCAAATCCCGCAATTCAAATCCCTAACCTTAATCTTGCACCCAATTGTCCCAATTCACTAACCCTAATCCCGCTCCCAGTAGTCCCAAATCCCAAACCCTAACCCTAACCTTGCACCCAATAGTCACAAATCCCTAACCCTAACCCTAATCCCGCTCCAAATAGTCACAAATCCCTAATCCCGCTTCCAATAGTCCCAATTTCCTAACTCTAACACCGCTTCCAATAGTCCCAAATCCCTAACCCTAACCTTGCTCCTAATAGTCACAAATCCCTAACCCTAACCCCGCACAAAATAGTCCCAAATCCCTAACCCTAACCCTAACCCCACTTCCAATTGTTCCAATTCCCTAACCCTAACCCGCTTCCAATTGTCCCAAATCCCTAACCTCGCTCCCCATTGTCCTAATTCACTAACCCTAACACCACTCCCAAAAGTCCCAAATCCCTAACCCTAATCTCGCTCCCAATTGTCCTAATTCACTAACCCTAATCCCGCTCCCAATAGTGCCAAATCCCTAACCCTAACCTTGCTCCTAATAGTCCCAAATCCCTAACCCTAACCTTGCTCCTAATTGTCTCAAATCCCTAACTCTAACCCTAATCCCGCTCCCAGGGTTAGGGTTAGAGTTAGGAATTTGGGACTATTGGGAGCTGGATTAGGGTTAGTGAATTGGGACTATTGGGAGCGGGGTTAGGGATTTGGGACTATTGGGAGCAGGGTTAGGGATTCGGGACTATTGGGAGTGGGGTTAGGGTTAGGGATTCGGGATTAGTGGAAGTGGGATTAGGGTTAGGGATTCGGGACTAGTGGAAGTGGGATTAGGGTTAGGGATTTGGGACTAGTGGAAGCGGGATTAGGGTTAGGGATTTTGGACTAGTGGAAGCGGGATTAGGGTTAGGGTTTAGGGATTTTTGGACTATTAGGAGTGAGATTAGGGTTAGGGATTTGGGACTAGTGGAAGCGGGATTAGGGTTACGGTTAGGGATTTGGGACTATTGGGAGTGGAATTAGGGTTAGGGTTAGGGATTTGAGACTATTAGGAGCGAGGTTAGGGTTAGGGATTTGGGACTAGTGGACGTGAGAGTAGGGTTAGGGATTTGGGACTATTGGGAGTGGGATTAGGATTAGGGATTTGGGACTAGTGGAAGTGGGATTAGGGTTAGGGATTTGGGACTAGTGGAAGCGGGGTTAGGGTTAGGGATTTGGGACTATTGGGAGTGAGATTAGAGTTAGGGTTAGGGATTTTGGACTATTGGGAGTGAGATTAGGGTTAGGAATTTGGGACTAGTGGAAGCGGGATTAGGGTTAGGGATTTTGGACTATTGGGAGTGGAATTAGGGTTAGGGATTTGGGACTATTGGGATTGGGATTAGGGTTAGGGATTTGAGACAATTAGGAGTGAGGTTAGGGTTAGGGATTTGGGACTAGTGGACGTGGCATTAGGGTTAGGGATTTGGGACTAGTGGAAGCGGGATTAGGGTTAGGGATTTGGGACTAGTGGAAGCAGGATTAGGGTTAGGGATTTGGGACTAGTGGAAGTGGGATTAGGGTTAGGGATTTGGGACTAGTGGAAGCGGGATTAGGGTTAGGGATTTGGGACTAGCGGAAGCAGGATTAGGGTTAGGGATTTGGGACTATTGGGAGTGGGATTAGGGTTAGGGATTTGAGACTATTAGGAGTGGGGTCAGGGTTAGGGATTTGGGACTAGTGGACGTGGGATTAGGGTTTGGGATTTGGGCCTATTGGGAGTGGGATTAGGGTTAGGGTTAGGAATTTGGGACTAGTGGAAACGGGATTAGGGTTAGGGTTAGGGATTTGGGACTAGTGGAAGCGGGATTAGGGTTAGGGTTTTGGGACTAGTGGAAGCAGGATTAGAATTAGGGATTTGGGACTATTGGGAGTGGGATAAGGGTTAGTGAATTGGGACTATTGGCAGCGGGGTTAGGGTTAGGGATTTGGGACTATTGGGAGCGAGATTAGGGTTAGGGATTTGGGATTATTGGGAGCGAGGTTAGGGTTAGGGATTTGGGACTAGTGAAAGCGGGATTAGGGTTAGGGATTTGGGACTATTGGGTGTGAGATTAGGGCTAGGGTTAGGGATTTAGGACTAGTGGAAGTGGGGTTAGGGTTAGGGATTTGAGACTAGTAGAAGTGGGATTAGGGTTAGGGATTTGGGACTATTGGGAGTGGGATTAGGGTTAGGGATTTGGGACTATTGGGAGTGGGATTAGGGTTAGGGATTTGGAACGATTGGGAGTGAGATTAGGGTTCGGGATTTGGGACTATTGGGAGTGGGATTAGGGTTAGGGGTTTGGGACTATTGGGAGTGAGGTTAGGGATCTTGTAAAACAAGCAATGTATTGTAAAGTAAATACAGTAGTGTGTTTTACTTCAAATCTTCATTTTTATGGGGTAGATCATTTTTTGGGGCATTTTGATCTTCCCACAATTTTATTCCTGTTGTTGATGTTCTCTTTTCTGCTTGCATGTTTAATTTTTTGTGAGATCATGTGACTTTTCTACAGCTCAGGGCGGATTATGGGCGTTTTTTCAGGCGTTTTCAATTCATTTCAATGGAGAGGGGCGTTTTTGGAGCGTTTTTTTCAGCGCTCAAAAGTTGCTCCAAAGATGCTGCTTGCAGGACTTTTCTCAATGCTCCTCCAGCGCAATGCCTCAGTGTGAAAGGGTCCATTGAGATGCATGGGGAGCGTTTTAATAGCACTATTTTTACTGTGAAAACGCTTCAAAACCGCCGCAAAAATGCACCAGTGTGAAAGAGCTCTAAAGGGGAAGTTATATTCGCCTTTGGGCTGCTTTTAGCTGATTCCTTGTTAGTAAAATACGATTTGCGCTTTTTTGTCTGTTACAGCGTGATGAATGTGCTTACTCCATTATGAATGGTAGTTTTACCAGAATGAGTGCTCCCGTCTCATAACTTGCTTCTGGGCATGCACGGGTTTAAAATGTCGTTTTTGCCCACACATGATCATTTTTTACAACCCGAAAAACAACATTTTCTAAAACGACATTAAAAAATGCAGCATGTTCGAATTTTTGTTATTGTCGTTTTTCAGAAGCCGAAAAACGCTGTGAAGCCCACACACGATCATTTTAAATGACGTTTTTAAAAACGTTGTTTTTTTTCACGACGAAAAATGATCGTGTGTACGCGGCATAAAGCCCAACTCTATGGAGCGTATGGCTTATTGTCGTCCTATGTACAGATACTCCAGTCTCCGCTGTGGAACTCTGCAGCTCCTCCAGTGTTACCTTAAGTCTCTTTGCTGCCTCTCTGATTAATGCCCTCCTTGCCCGGTCCATGAGTTTTGTGTGCGGCCATCTCTTGGCAGGTTTGCTGTTGTGCCATGTTCTTTCCATTCGGTTATGATAGATTTGATGGTGCTATTAGAGATCATCAAAGATTTCGATATTTTTTTATAACTTAAACCCTGATTTGTACTTCTCAACAACATTGTCCCTTACTTGTTTGGAGAGTTCCTTGGTCTTCATGGCAGTGTTTGGTTAGTGGTGCCCCTTGCTTAGGTGTTGCAGCCTCTGGGGCCTTTCAAAAAGGTGTGTATATGTAATGACAGATCATGTGACACTTAGATTGCACACAGGTGGACATCATTTCACTAATTATGTGACTTCTGAAGGTGATTGGTTGCACCAGAGCTTTTTATGGGCTTCATAACAAAGGGGGTGAATACATACGCACATGCCAATTATCATTTTTTTTATTTCTGAAAAATAGTTTTATGTATGTATTTTTCTAATTTTACTTCCCCAACTTAGACTTTTGTGCTCTGATCCATCACATATAATTCAGATAAAAAAAACATTGAACTAAAGTCTGTAATGTAACAAAATTGGTAAAAATCCAATGAGGGTGAATACTTTTTTAAGGCACTGTAGCGAGGGACAAATTATACTGCAGAAGCACTATGTTGCTTATCGTGCTTTAAATGAAGAAGAGCTTTTTTTCATGTTTTTTTTTTTTTTAAGGGTTACAACTTCTTTAATGTGTGTGCTTTAACCGCTTAACGACCGCCGCATGTACATATGCGTTGGCAAAATAGCACGGACAGGCAAAATGACGTGCCCGCACGTCGCTGCCTAGACGTGGGTCGGGGGTCCAGTACATACAGCGGTCGGTAAGCCTCTGGGAGCGTTCCAGGATGAGGGCGCGGCTATTCGTTTCTAGCCGCCCCCTCGCGATCGCTCCCCGGAGCTGAAGAACGGGGAGAGCCGTATGTAAACACAGCTTCCCCGTGCTTCACTGTGGCGGCTGCATCGATCGAGTGATCCCTTTTATAGGGAGACACAATCGATGACGTCAGACCTACAGCCACACCCCCCTACAGTTGTAAACACACACTAGGTGAAACATAACTCCTTCAGTGCCCCCTGTTGGTTAACTCCCAAACTGCAACTGTCATTTTCACAATAAACAATGCGATTTAAATGCATTTTTTGCTGTCCCAAAAATGTGTCAAAATTGTCCGAAGTGTCTGCCATAATGTCGCAGTCACGAAAAAAACCGCTGATCGCCGCCATTAGTAGTAAAAAAAAAAATTAATAAAAATGCAATAAAACTACCCCCTATTTTGTAAACGCTATAACCAACCGATAAACGCTTCTTGTGATTTTTTTTACCAAAAATAGGTAGAAGAATACGTATCGGCCTAAACTGAGGACATTTTTTTTTATATATATGTTTGGGGGATATTTATTACAGCAATAAGTAAAAAATATTGGGCCAGATCCACAAAAACCTGGCGTAACTTAAAAAATCCCATTTAAGTTACACTGCCTTAAAGTTTCTACCTAAGTGCCTGATCCACAAAGCACTTATCTAGAAATTTCAGGCTGTGTAACTAAAATTCCGCCGGCGCAAGGCGTTCCTATTCAAATGGGGCGAGTCCCATTTAAATGAGGCGCGCTCCCGCGCCGGCCGTACTGCGCATGCGCGAAGTTACGTTACGCCGAGTTTTGAGGATCGCGACGGCTTAAAAAAGTTGCGTCGGGGAAAAAAAAAAAAATTACAGCGTCGCTCGGCATGCATTCCTGAGAGGGAGAACTCCATGCCAATTTTCAAAGAAAAAACCGGCATGGGTTCACCCCCCAGGAGCATACCAGGCCCTTAGGTCTGGTATGGGTTGTAAGGAGACCCCCCCACGCCGAAAAATCGACGTAGGGGGTCCCCCTACAATCCATACCAGACCCGTATCCAAAGCACGCTACCCGGCCGGTCAGGAATGGGAGTGGGGACGAGCGAGCGCCCCCCCCCCTCCTGAGCCGTGCCAGGCCGTATGCCCTCAACATGGGGGGGTTGGGTGCTCTGGGGCAGGGGGGCGAACTACGGGCCCCCCCACCCCAGAGCACCCTGTCCCCATGTTGATGAGGACAGGACCTCTTCCCGACAACCCTTGCCATTGGTTGTCGGGGTCTGCGGGCGGAGGCTTATCGGAATCTGGGAGTCCCCTTTAATAAGGGGGCCCCCAGATACCGGCCCCCCACCCTAAGTGAATGGATATGGGGTACATCGTACCCCTATCCATTCACCTGTAGGCAAAAAGTAAAAGTTAATAAACACACAACACAAGGCTTTTTAAAATATTTTATTATTCTGCTCCGGATGCCCCCCCTGTCTTCGTTATTAGCTCAATTAGCAGGGGGGGCTTCTTCTTCCGCTCTCCGGGGGTCTTCTCCGCTCTCCGGGGGTCTTCTCCGCTCTCCGGGGGGGCTTCTCCGGACTCCGGGGGGCTTCTTCCATCTTCTCCCCTCTTCCGCTCTTGACTCGGCGAACCCCGGTTCTTCTGCAGATGTCCGGTGCCTTCTTCTTCAGCGCTGGCTGCCTGCTATGTTTGTGTGTTAGCTCAATTTCTAACAGGCAGCCGGCGCGGTCTTCTGTGGCGTCAGGGTCTTCTCTTCCTTTCTTCCGATGTTGCCTCGTCGCCTCTTGTCGCTGTAATGATGGAAGCGCGCCTTGCATCACATTTATATAGGCATCACCGTCCCATCATGCTCCGGTAGGTACCCACGTGGTGGGTGCACGTGGGTAGGCACCCACCACGTGGGTACCTGCCGGAGCATGATGGGACGGTGATGCCTATATAAATGTGATGCAAGGCGCGCTTCCATCATTACAGCGACAAGAGGCGACGAGGCAACATCGGAAGAAAGGAAGAGAAGACCCTGACGCCACAGAAGACCGCGCCGGCTGCCTGTTAGAAATTGAGCTAACACACAAACATAGCAGGCAGCCAGCGCTGAAGAAGAAGGCACCGGACATCTGCAGAAGAACCGGAGTTCGCCGAGTCAAGAGCGGAAGAGGGGAGAAGATGGAAGAAGCCCCCCGGAGTCCGGAGAAGCCCCCCCGGAGAGCGGAGAAGACCCCCGGAGAGCGGAGAAGACCCCCGGAGAGCGGAAGAAGAAGCCCCCCCTGCTAATTGAGCTAATAACGAAGACAGGGGGGGCATCCGGAGCAGAATAATAAAATATTTTAAAAAGCCTTGTGTTGTGTGTTTATTAACTTTTACTTTTTGCCTACAGGTGAATGGATAGGGGTACGATGTACCCCATATCCATTCACTTAGGGTGGGGGGCCGGTATCTGGGGGCCCCCTTATTAAAGGGGACTCCCAGATTCCGATAAGCCTCCGCCCGCAGACCCCGACAACCAATGGCAAGAGTTGTCGGGAAGAGGTCCTGTCCTCATCAACATGGGGACAGGGTGCTCTGGGGTGGGGGGGCCCGTAGTGCGCCCCCCTGCCCCAGAGCACCCAACCCCCCCATGTTGAGGGCATGCGGCCTGGCACGGCTCAGGAGGGGGGGGGCGCTCGCTCGTCCCCACTCCCATTCCTGACCGGCCGGGTAGCGTGCTTTGGATACGGGTCTGGTATGGATTGTAGGGGGACCCCCTACGTCGATTTTTCGGCGTAGGGGGGGTCCCCTTACAACCCATACCAGACCTAAGGGCCTGGTATGCTCCTGGGGGGGAACCCATGCCGGTTTTGTTTTTACAAATTGCCGTGGAGTTCTCCCTCGGGAAAGCATACCAAATGCCGTCGCTGGAATGGGCTTTTACAAGGTGTGACTAGTTTACACTTTGTAGAACCAGCCCTAATTTTACACTTGCAAAATAACACTTACGGCGCAAAAAGGAAGCTGGAAAGCTTTGTGGATCGCCTTAAGTGCTAATTTGCATACTAGAAACGGCATTTCGACTCGAAATGCCCCCAGCGGCGGATGCGGTACTGCATCCTAAGATTCGGCAGTGTAATTCAATTACACATGCTGGATCTTCTGCCTAACTTTGGAAAAAGCCTTTTGAGGATCGTTTCCAAAGTTACACACAGACTGAACAGCAGTTAAGTCGGAGTATCTCTTTTGTGGATCTGGCCCATTGATTTTTTTTTCAAAATTGTCGCTCTATTTTTGTTTATAGCGCAAAAAATAAAAACCGCAGAGGTGATCAAATACCACCAAAAGAAAGCTCTATTTGTGGGGAAAAAAGGACGCCAATTTTGTTTGGGAGCCATGTCGCACGACCACGCAATTGTCTGTTAAAGCGACGCAGTGACGAATCGCAAAACCTGGCTGGGTCCTTTAGCTGCATTTTGGTCTGGGTCTTAAGTGGTTAAATGCAGCACACACAGTAAAGTGAATATACTGTACCTGTGTGGGTAAATTGTTTTATTTTCATATAGTTTCATTTTTGCTGACACCTTTTGGACCGGTTTACACCACATTTTTTTGTGTTCCGAATGCATTCACGCATGCTCATTTACATGCTTTTTTTATGCGATCTGGTGCGTTTTTTATGCATTTCTGGTGTGTTCAGGTGCATTTTTTCTCTTTTTTTTCTTTATTTTATGTAGGGACATGTGTGTTCCAGTGCATTGTTGATGCATTTGATGTGTTCTGGTGCGTTTTGCCACATTGCAGGTTGGTTTACACCAGATGTAGTTCAGTGCATGTTTATTCTGCATCGAAAACATATGGACAGTGCCTGACATGAAAGCCAATGGCTCTAGTTCTCACCAGTGCAGTGCCTTCCAGTTCTTTCCAGTTCAAAAGTAGAACATGCTGCATCTTTTCTGTATGCAAAATAATTTGATTGATGCAGAACAAAAACACACTGGACTGCATCTGCTGTGAACCAGCTCTCTCCGCATTATAATTTCTGAAGGTCATTATTTTCTGGATATGCTGTATACATAAGCGACGGTAATATATTAAATGTGAATGTGTATTTGCGTAATCCCAACTTGTTTGTTGGAAGCATGCTCCCTTAATAATACGTGTTAGCTGGAGTTTGAATCTTAGTTAGTCATGTCCATCTAAATGTGCTAGTACAGGGCTCAAATTTCAAATCATGAGCTACTAGCCACGCCTTAAGAGTTAGTCGCCGCCAGTTGCCCCACCCAACCTCTACCCTGCCCTGCCTCTAATTCCACCCCTAAACATGTCCTCGTAAATTATGAAATGACACTCCTAAATGTTTTATGCAGAATTAAGTTACAAAAATAAATTATAACAACAACCTCATCAGTGTCCATCAATGCAGCCTATCAGAGCCCCTCAATGCAGCCTATCAGTGACCATCAGTGCAGCATATCAGTGCCCATCAACGTAACCCATCAGTGCCCATCAGTGTAGCCTCATCAGTGCCCATCAGCGCAGCATCATCAGTGCCCATCAGCACAGCCTCATCAGGGCCCATTAATGCAGCCTATCAGTGCCCATCAGCACAGCCTCATCAGTGCAGCCTCACCAGTGCTCATCAGCACTGTGAAACAGCCTGGATTTGAATTGCCTGGTGGTCGCAGTCAAACAAAGTCCAGCCTCCTGGATCGGCTCCTATGATAGACGTCACACTACTTAAATTTCCCGGCATTGGATCAGTGTGCTGTCTATCATAGGAGGCGGGACTTTGTTTGACAGTGGCTGTCTGGCTATTCGAATCCAAGTTGTATAACAGTGGCCGGAGACCTCCGCTCTGTGTGATCCGGCCAGCTCCCTTCTTTTCCTCCTCTTACTTCCCCAGTTTCCTGGCTGATCACTGGGAGGAGAATGGCTCCCATTCAACCTCGCCTCCCCAGGGCGCCCATTCCCCCCCCCCCGAAGCGGTCCCACACTCACCCTCAAGCTATTTTCACTCGTCAAATGCGAGCGGGCGAGTAGATCTAAACACTTTAGATTTTTTGCAATCAGGCAGGCTCATGTACTACTTAGTTGAAAGTAAATTTAAAGGAAATAGAATGAAAAAATTGTATAATGTATGGCCAGCCTAACACTACCCTCTCCCCTCGACTGACAGTTCTGCTGTCCAAGGGTGGCTCCATTATTTCTCCATCCAGAGTGGAGACACCCTAAGACAGGAGGTGTGTTACTGACCTGATCACCAGCTGAAAATAAAGAAAATGAAGCTTAAAAATGTTTTATTGCTACCACCAAATGGAATGGTTGATAATAAGCTGCAATATAGTACATTTCTGTACCACTGTAATCTTCATGATAGTACAGTTTCTCTGCAATCATGTGCATAATTACATGTTGATTTTCTAAGACAGCCATCAACCTTTTATGTTCCAGGATATGATTGAGATATTATTGTTACCAAACGATATGGCGTCCTCATCTGTCGCTGTGCTTTAGTTAAAGATATACCAAGGGAGAGTAGAACAAGTAGCACAATATATAAATTATAAAGGCGTTTTTTTCACGAAAAAGAGATCAGTTGCTTCTCTATAAGAGGTACATTGATGACCTACTGTTTATTTGGGAAGGAAGTGAATGCTCTCTCCACAAGTTCATGGCCGAATTAAATTCAAACAAGAATAATATCGTGTTGGACTACACTTTTAGTAAAGACCAGATCCATTATTTGGATGTCAACATTATAAGACAAGATGGTGACTTAGGGCCAGATTCACAGCCGAGATACGACGGAGTATCTCAGATACTCCGTCGTATCTCTCAGAGTAGCTATGCGACTGATTCATAGAATCAGTTACGCATATATAGCCCCAAGATCCAACAGGTGTAATTGTTTTACACTGTCGGATCTTAAGATGCAATACCGCGGCCGCCGCTGGGGGGAGTTTGCGTCGTAAACCAGCGTCGGGTATGCAAATTAGGAGTTACGGCGATCCACGACGGTTTTTCGCGTTCGCTACGTCGCTGCTAGTCTAGTTTCCCGTTGCAAAGTTAGTCGTCGTTTTGGGTGCCTTTACTTTGCACAGCACACGTATGTGCTGTATAAAGTATGGCCGTCGTTCCCGCGTCGAAATTTAAAAATTCACGTCGTTTGCGTAAGACGTCCGGGAATACGGAATTGCGCTACGCACGTCGCCGTTTGAAAAAATGATGTCAGTTCGCGCAAAGCACAGCGGGAATTTCGAAACGGAGCATGCGCAGTAGGTCCACCTTAAATGGCACACGCCCCTTTAAATTACGCAGGCTTACGCCGGAGGCCGCCAGCGTAGGTTTTCATTGCAAGTGCTTTGTGTATCAGGCACTTGCGATGAAAACTTGCGGCGGTGTAACGTATCTATGATACTTTACGCCGCCGCAGTTCTACGTGAATCTGGCCCTTAGTGACTACGGTCTATTTTAAAGAAACAGATCAGAATAGTTATTTGCCTATCACCATTATGGCTCAAAAATATTCCTAAGGGCCAAATAATGCGGATCAGAAGAAATTGCACGTCAAATGTGGACTTTCACTCTCAGTCTGGAATCATTAAAACACGATTCATACAAAAAGGCTATAATAAACTATCTTTGGATAAAATAATTACAGAAGTGGGCAACATACCACGCGAGATCTGTTTAGAAAATAGAGTACCCGTCAATAATAATAAACATGAGTGGGGATTTATTTCTGATTTAACGATCAGTATAAGGATATAGAGAAGATCTTTAAACAACATTGGCATATCCTCTGTATAGATAGGACTTTAAATTACGCGTTGCCAAAAAAAAACCCTGTTCATATACAGAAAAGGGGCCAATTTTGGCGATAAGGTGGTCAAAAAAGTTTTAGACCCTCCTGCCAAACCATAAACTTTTTGGGATTGCAAAGGTTTTTTCGCCTGCAGAAGGTGCAAAACGTGTGCTAAGGTGACTGCTCCTATACGAGGTTTAAAAGATTTCATATCTACTGGTAACAATATAGGTTTTAAAATCGAGGAATTTATTACGTGTAGCACCACACACATGGGGCCAGATTCAGGTAGATCCGCGCAATATTTGCGTGGGCAAAGGGCAACGATTTTTGCTCTGCGCCCACGCAAATATTTTGATATGCCTGCGATTCACGGAGCAGTAGCTCCGTAAATTGCGCGGGCGCTATGCTAAATAGCCCGGCGTAAGGGCGCCTAATGTAAATGATCCCGCCGGGGGCGGGAATCATTTAAATTAGGCGCGCTCCCGCGCCGAGCGAACAGGGCATGCTCCGTCGGGAAACTTTCCCAACGTGCATTGCCACAAATGATGTCGCAAGGACGTCATTTGCTTCTAAGTGAACGTGAATGGCGTCCAGCGCCATTCACGAATCACTTACGTAAACGACGTGAAATTTCACGAGCGGGAAGGGTGTCTACCCCCGCAGCTCCTAAAGCAGAGAGTGGTAGGAGACGCTATCTGCACACCTGTCCTTTGGGCGTTCATGGTATTTCATGAAAAAAATGCTGATGATTTTATGTTTTATGTGAGTGTACATCTAGATGGATTTTGTATAAATGTATTTTGTATAAATGTAATTAAAACTTTTTAAATGGGATTACGCTATGTCCAACTCCTTTTTCTTCCTATGTTGATCACTGAGTAAAAAAACGGTCCAGCTGAGGAGATATACACCAAGATTGATCCTTGATTGATTATTCCTATGCTGTATTTTGATTGATTTCTGGTAAGAGTCTTTCTAAAGAGGGGGCTGCTATCCACACCCCCCCTCTCTTTTCAGCACACGCGTGGTGGTATAGTCTTCTGGCAACAAACAGGATTTCATCTTTTCCTTTTTGGGATTAATTGGACTATTTGTTTTCTTTTACAAATCCTTTTTTAATGGGTTTAATACATGTTATGGACAGAAATTAATCAGATCATTGATATGTTCAGTTTTTTTGGCACATATATACATAAGCGCTGCCTGGTGGATATTTATATCCTTTGTGAATTTATATTTACCCTGTGCAAAAAAAACAATATATAAATTGTTTTAAGCATTAGGACTTTTAGTTTAGAAAAAAACATGTTTGTACTAGATACTGCCCTGTGGGATAAGTAAGGAGTGATGGGTCAGTTATTGATGAGCATGGCTGAGGTCAGATTTAAAAAGGGGGAGGGGGTTAAGTGGTTTCAAGGTTTTAAGTGTAAAGCTGGCGCTACAATCTTTTTTTTTTTTTTTTTATTCGGACAGCCATCATATCCCCCCCCATTCACACAAACGTGGTAGATGGAGGAATCGTCCTCCGACCAGGACTTTGTATTCTGACAGCAGCGAAATTCAGAATTTACTGATCAGTTGCTGTAGCCAGTTGGATATGATTGATTTAAAATTTCCCATTACGCCCCTTTGACAGAATTAAATAATCGGCGGGGGGAGCCCACATCCTGATCAAAATTGACCAGTTCCTGCTGCCAAATTAGATCAGTGTATGGCAGGGATATGCGACTAAAGGACCTCCAGCTGTTGCAAAGCTACAAGTCCCATCATGCCTCTGCCTCTGGGTTTCATGCTTAAAGGGGTGTTCCAGCCTGTTTTTAAGTTTATTAAAAGTCAGCAGCTACAAAAAGTGTAGCTGCTGGCTTTTAATAAAAAGACACTTACCTGCTCCACGATTCCAGCAACGTGCCGGCCGGGGGTCCGCTCCTCTACCCCCCTCCCTGGCCGGCATCTTCATTCCTAGTGTGGGCACCCAGCAGTGACAGCTTTCGAATTCACGGCCGGGAACCCACTGCGCATGCGCGAGCGGCGTGGCGCCGTCCGATTGAACAGGCGCTCGCCTACAGGGAGGGGCTGCAATAAGGCGATTAAGCTATTATTGCTATATTGCATTTTAGCCACCAGAGGCGTGCACGCGTGCCCCCTGCTCACCCCTGGTGCCGATGCACGTGCCCAGCGGACGCGATCACCGCCGGGCACCCATGATCGCTCGTTACAGAGCGAAAACCGGGAGCTGTGTGTGTAAACACAGAGCTCCCGGTCCTGTCAGGGGGAGAAATGACTGTTCGTCTGTTCATAGTATGAACAGCAATCTGTCATTTTCCCTAGTCAGTCCCACTCCCCTGTCAGTTAGAACACAATAAGGGAACATGATTAACCCCTTCCTCGCCCCTAGTGTTAACCGCTTCCCTGCCAGTGACATTTTTACAGTAATCAATGCATTTTTATAGCACTGATCGCTATAAAAATGCCAATGGTCCCAAAAATGTGTCAAAAGTGTCCGGTGTGTCGGTCATAAGGTCGTAGTACCGATAAAAATCGCAGATCGCCGCCATTACTAGTAAAAAAAAAATATTAATAAAAATGCCATAAATCTATCCCCTATTTTGTAAACGCTATAACTTTTGCGCAAACCAATCAATAAACGCATATTGCCATTTTTTTATCGAAAAATATGTAGAAGAATACGTATCGGCCTAAACTGAGGAAAAAAATTGTTTTTTATATATTTTTGGGGGATATTTATTACAGCAAAAAGTAAAAAATATTATTTTTTTTTCAAAATTGTCGCTCTATTTTTGTTTATAGCAAAAAAAAAAAAAAAAAAAACGCAGAGGTGATCAAATACCACCAAAAGAAAGCTCTATTTGTGGGAAAAAAAGAACACCAATTTTGTTTGGGAGCCACGTCGCACGACCGCACAATGTCAGTTAAAGCGATGCAGTGCAGAATCGCAAAAAGTGGCCCGGTCATTGACCAGCAAAATGGTCCGGGGCTGAAGTGGTTAAAAGTCAGCAGCTACAAAAAAATTAGCTACCGACTTTTAATAAACAGCAACTGCCCTGTCTCACGGTCCAGCGGTGTACCCACTGCAGTCGTGTCCTCCCCGTGTCCTGCCTCGGCAGCGCCGGCATCTCTACTATGGGACAGCTTGCGGCTTTACAGCCGGGTGCCCTCTGCGCATTTGTGAGTGGCCCTGCGGTCTGTGAAGTCTTTTAGGACCTGTAATATGTCCCAAAGGACTTCGGGAGGGAAAGCTAGGCGACCAGAGCTGAACTGGGAGCAGGTACCTGTCAAATTTGGGTACCTGCCCCCTCCTTCCTAAAATCTCAGTTTCACAAACAGAAGCCGGGGGGGGGGGGGGGGGAGGGGGTAAAGCGGAAGTTGCACTTTTGGGTGGAAATCCACTTTAACATTTCCTGAATGCAGGCACATTGCACAAATGCAAACAGACAGTTGCGCCTCCATTGCCATTTAATGTTAACCACACTCCAAGCGCAGCACAAAAAACATACCTCCCAACATTTTGGGATGGGAATGAGGGACACCTACTAACAAACGTATGTAGGCATAGGAAACGCCCCCTGTCACACCCCCTTAAAGGAGAATTAACCAAAAAAGGTTAATTAAATCCACAAGGACTTTTTTTTTTACCACTATTATTCCTTTATATTGGCTTTAAATGTACAATTGCAGCAATTTAGAAATTGGATGAAAGGTTTAGCACTGGGAAACACTTTTTGAAAGATAAAAAGTACATTTTATATACAACTATATGGTTTAGACCAAATGAGGGACAAATGAGGGAAAGAGGGACAGAGGGACATTGCTTCAAATCAAGGACAGTCCCTCGAAATCAGGGACAGTTTACAGCAGTGGTCTCAAAGTACCGGCCCGAGGGCCATTTGCGGCCCGCGGACCAGTTATAAATGGCCCGCAGGCAGGGTGGAAGTGGGGGGAGCAAAGAGTGAGCTGGTGCTATCTGGTGGTGAGCCGTTGGTATTACAAGTTATTACCACCAGATGTGAGCTGGCGCCATCTGGTGGTGGCCGTTGGTATTACAAGTTAAGCATTACAAGTTAAACAGCAATTCTAATGTCATTTTACACTATTTTCACTGCCATCTTCTTCCCTCTAATTAGAACCCCCAAACATTATATATATTTTTTATCCTAACACCCTAGAGAATAAAATGGCGATCGTTGCAATACTTTCTGTTACGCCGTATTTGCGCAGCGGTCTTACAAGCGCACTTTTTTGGGAAAAAATTACACTTTTTTTAATTAAAAAATAAGACAACAGTAAAGTTATCCCCATTTTTTTTTTAATATTATGAAAGATAATGTTACGCCGAGTAAATTCATACCCAACATGTCACGCTTCAAAATTGCGTCCGCTTGTGGAATGCCGACAAACTTTTTTACCCTTTAAAATCTTCATAGGTGACGTTTAAATAAATCTACAGGTTGCATGTTTTAAGTTACAGAGGAGGTCTAGTGCTAGAATTATTGCTCTCGCTCTACCAATCGCGGCGATACCTCACATGTGTGGTTTGAACACTGTTTACATATGCGGGCGCTGCTCGCGTATGTGTTCGCTTCTGCGCGCAAGCCCGTCGAGACGGGGTGCGTTTTCTGGCTCCTAACTTTTTTAGCTGGCTCCTAGATTCCAAGCAAATTTGTCAAACCCTGACTTACACCAGTGCTGGTGGTAATAATGCGCTCGCTGACACCAGTGCTGGTGGTAATAATGCGCTCGCTGACACCAGTGCTGGGGGTTAATAATGTGTTCGCTGACAACAGTACTGTTGTTTTTGAAGTTTGAAAGTTTGCATGCGGCCCCCCATGGCATATGAAAACTTGTCTTGTGACCCTCAGGTAATTTGAGTTTGAGACCCCTGGTTTACAGCTATGCAAAAAATGCATACTTCGCTGAACTATAGAGCTTTGAAGGTTAAGCCAGCCATGCATGGATCAAAATGTGGCCAATTCAGCAGGGACCGACTGAATTGTGATCCGTGTATGACAGATTTTTCCTGCTCAATCAGTGCTGCCAGCTATAACCAGCTATAACCTGCAATGCTGATGAGTGTATTCTGACAGGAAGGAAGTCTACCTGCTGTCACAATACAATAGTTCAGAAGGGAAGAGAGCCTCATCCACATTGAGTGTCCCTGCTGAACTGGCCACATTTCGTCCCATGTTTGGCTGGCTTAACTCTGAAGAAAAAGTCACAAGGATATAGGCAAGTATAATTTTTATTTTCCGAAATTATTTATTAACATTTTCATAGACTGGAGAGGGGGGTCCTCTTTAAATGTATAAGTATAGGGTATACCTGGAGTATACAGTATATACAATAATGTTCATCAGTCCAGTGGGTTGTACTGGGTATACTATATATATATATATATATATATATATATATATATATATATATATATATATATATATATAATAAAAATAAGAAAAAGTCCAGTCTGCAGCACCTTGCAAATTTATTGAGAGAATAAAAAACTCATAATAGAGACATCAAAAAATCTATTATGAGTTTTTTACTCTCTTAATAAATTTACAAGGTTCTGCAGACTGGGGTTTTCTTGTTTTTTCTTTATACTGGAATCTGGGTGATCTCTATTGCCTGTTCTGCAGCTAAAGGATCAAGTCATATGCCGGGTGTGTGCAGAGAGCCTCTCAGTCTCTCTCTCAGTCTCTCTCAGTCAGTCTCTCTCAGTCAGTCTCTCTCAGTCAGTCTCTCTCAGTCAGTCTCTCTCTCAGTCAGTCTCTCTCTCAGTCAGTCTCTCTCAGTCAGTCTCTCTCTCAGTCAGTCTCTCTCAGTCAGTCTCTCTCAGTCAATCTCTCTCTCTCAGTCTCTCTCTCTCAGTCTCTCTCAGTCAGTCTCTCTCAGTCAATCTCTCTCTCAGTCAGTCTCTCTCAGTCAATCTCTCTCTCTCAGTCTCTCAGTCTCTCTCTCTCAGTCTCTCTCAGTCAGTCTCTCTCAGTCAGTCTCTCTCTCTCAGTCTCTCAGTCTCTCTCTCTCAGTCTCTCTCAGTCAGTCTCTCTCAGTCAGTCTCTCTCAGTCAGTCTCTCTCAGTCAGTCTCTCTCAGTCAATCTCTCTCAGTCAGTCTCTCTCAGTCAGTCTCTCTCTCTCAGTCTCTCTCTCTCTCAGTCTCTCTCTCTCTCTGTCAATTCAAATTAATTCAAATAAGCTTTATTGGCAGGACCAAATACATGTTAGCATTGCCAAAGCAGTTGAGTTTGTATAAGAAAAGGGGAAGGGGGGTAAAATAACGGGGAATGGACATAAGTCTGTAAAAAGGATTTTTAAGTCCTCAGTTTCTCATGTCCCTCTCAGTCTGTGACACGCTGTCACATATTGGGCAGCTATCTTCACCATTGGCTCATCTTCTCCCAGTAGAAATTGGAGTTTCCTCTTCTCTTCTGTAGAGTTGAAGTCTGGGATGAGAGCGGAGAGTCTCTGGAAGTGAGTGTCCCTCACTGATGAGTACTTGGGGCAATGTAGCAGGAAGTGTTCCTCATCCTCCGGGACCCCCTGGTCACATTGCTGGCACAGTCTACTCTCCCTGGGCTTGTAGGTCTGTCTGTGCCATCCTAATTCCATTTCCAGGCTGTGGGCGCTCAGTCTGTCTGTCTTTGGGGTCTTCTAGCACCTCCAGGTACGGGGCCAGTCTCTCTCTCTCTCTCTCTGTCTCTCTCTCTCTCTCTCCAATATAATCTATTCATCAATAACATTTTGCAAACACTATACCTTTGTATGGTTCTTTCATACATTTTTCTATACCATACATAATTGCTTAACCACTTACGGACCGCCCGCCGCCATTGTTATACGTCGGCTGTTTGAAGAGGAATACAGTTGTTATGGCAGAAGCTAGCTACAATAACCCCGATATCCTCTTCTTTAGCGGGCGGTCCACTTTCAGATAAAAGTGGTCTCTGTGGCGGATTCACCACAAGATCACTTTTATCGGCAGCAGGAGAGGGCCCCCCCTCCCGCACGCTCCGGTGCCCTCCGCCGCTTATCGGTGCTGCCGACAGGATTCAATCGCATCCACTCCCATGTGTGGTATGGAGCTGAGTGTGGGGAAGATGGCCCCCATCCGGCTCTATACCATTGCAGGGCGGAAGCAACGTCAAGACGCCATAGCTCTTAAAGAGACATTTTTTTTCAAGCAACATTTTTTTTATTTAGTTATTGCATTTCAGTGTAAATATGAGATCTGAGGTCTTTTTGACCCCAGATCTCATATTTAAAGTGGTTGTATACCCCAAAAAACATAAAAATAAATAAATGAAAACCTGCAAGACAAAGCCATAATGAGCTTGTATGACTAGCATACTAGCTCATTCGGAATTACGTACGTTAGATTGAAGCCCCCGCAGCAACCCTCGTTCCTCTCCTCTGCCATGATACCCGGAGTGACTTCGTAAGGGCGCCCCATCCCGCTGAGCTCGCACGCAGAAGCAAACACATACGTGAGCAGCGCCCACATATGAAAACAGTGTTCAAACCACACATGCAAAGTATCACCGCGATCGTTAGAGTGAGAGCAACAATTCTAGCCCTAGACCTCCTCTGTAACTCAAAACATGCAACCTGTAGAATTTTTTAAATGTCGCCTATGGAGATTTTTAAGGGTAAAGGTTTGTTGCCATTCCACGAGCGCGCACAACGTTGAAGCGTGACATGTTGGGTATCAATTTACTTGGCGTAACATCATCTTTCACAATATAAAAAAAATTGGGCTAACTTTACTGTTGTCTTATTTTTTCATTAAAAAAAGTGTATTTTTCCCAAAAAAAGTGGACTTGTAAGACCGCAGCGCAAATATGGTGTGACAAAAAGTATTGCAACGACCGCAATTTAATTTTCTAGGCTGTTAGAAAAAAATAAAAAATTGTGGGGGTTCCAAGTAATTGTTTAGAAAAAGTAAAATGATTTTAACTTGTAAACAACAACAAGTTTAAAAAATAGGCTCGGGGCTGAAGTGGTTAAATGTTCATGACCACGAAAGTTCTGATTCCAGATTAAACATTCCCTAGCACATGCACATTACAATAAGTACAAATCTTCCCGACTAATGACCACATTAATCTTCAGATTTTCAGAATCATTCAGATAAGAAATTTCCATCTTTTGCCTTTGATTTTTCTCATCACTCCAGTCCAAACTGATCGTTGATGTGTCCCTGTTAATAGAAAAGTAAATTGAAGGAATATTTTAAAACACTAAATTTTCTAAAACAAAATTCTAACCATGTATAAATTGAAGGAATATTTTAAAACTCAAAATTTCCAAAAACAAAAGTCTAATAAATTGAAGGAATATTTTAAAACTCAATATTTTTTAAAAACAAAATTCTAACCATGTATAAATTGAAGGAATATTTTAAAACACTACATTTTCTAACAAAAGTCTAATAAATTGAAGGAATATTTTAAAACTCAATATTTTTTAAAAACTAAATTCTAACCATGTATAAATTGAAGGATTATTTTAAAACTCAATATTAAAAAAAAAAAAAAATTCTAACCATGTATACATTGAAGGAATATTTTAAAACTCAAAATTTCCAAAACCAAAGTCTAATAAATTATTTTAAAACTCAATATATTTTAAAACTCAAAATTTCCAAAAACAAAAGTCTAATAAATTGAAGGAATATTTTAAAACTCAAAATTTCCAAAACAAAATTCGAACCATGTATGGCCAGCTTTCGTTGTCTCGCATTGCTTGGGCACACCGCCTTTACAGCTGACACATATTGCTAATTAGTGATTAACTTAAAATGACAGCAGATTTTTGCCATTGAGATTAAAGGCGGCCATACATGGTTCGAATTTCGAAATAATTTTCGTATGAATTTCGCACCGTTAGTTGGCTGCAGCAACAGCCGATTTTCGTGCGGCAAACTAATTTGAGAAATCCGACATGTTGGAAATTTTTTGAAAAACAAACGATTTTCTGATCAATGATGGGAGAATCGTGCGAGAAACGTAATAGAAAAAAAAATGCGCATGTGCATGAAAAGAATATTCCCGGAGAGAAACGAAGATTCCCGGAGATAAACCAATATTCCCGGAGAGAAAAGAATATTCCCGGAGAGAAAAGAATATTCCCGGAGAGAAAAGAATATTCCCGGAGAGAAACGAAGAATCCCGGAGATATACGAATATTCCCTGGGGGGAAAAGAATATTTCCAGAGAGAAACGAAGAATCCCGGAGATAAACGAATATTCCCGGAGATAAACGAATATTCCCGGAGAGAAACGAATATTCCCGGAGAGAAAAGAATATTCCCGGAGAGAAAAGAATATTCCCGGAGAGAAACGAAGAATCCCGGAGATAAACGAATATTCCCGGAGAGAAAAGAATATTCCCGGAGAGAAACGAAGAATCCCGGAGATATACGAATATTCCCGGAGAGAAAAGAATATTCCCGGAGAGAAACGAAGAATCCCGGAGATATACGAATATTCCCGGAGAGAAAAGAATATTCCCGGAGAGAAACGAAGAATCCCGGAGATATACGAATATTCCCGGAGAGAAAAGAATATTTCCAGAGAGAAAAGAATATTTCCAGAGAGAAAAGAATATTTCCAGAGAGAAAAGAATATTTCCAGAGAGAAACGAATATTTCAAGAGAGAAACGAATATTCCTGGAGAGAAAAGAATATTTCCAGAGAGAAACGAATATTCCCGGAGATAAACGAATATTCCCGGAGAGAAAATAATATTCCCGGAGAGAAACGAAGAATCCCGGAGATATACGAATATTCCCGGAGAGAAAAGAATATTTCCAGTGGGAAAGGAATATTCCCGGCAGCATGAAGGTTTGGTCGGCCAAATTTCAAAAATCAATGGTGGCATCATCGGATCACAAAAAAAAAAAAAACTTTCTGATTTTGAAAATAAAATTTGTTCGAAATTCGACCGTGTATGGCCTGCTTTAGTTAATAATTTGAGATTATTTATTTTTTCCCCCATGTTTCCAGTATTTTGTCCACTCTTTGTATAATGCATCAATTTATCCCAGTGATTTTTCTTTGTCTCTGCTGCGCTGGTTGTGGAACATCACCGGAATTTTCTATGGTGTCTTCTATGCAGAACAGGTAGCAGGCATCAGTGTCAGCGTATGACAGCCCCCCCCTGCTCCAGTCTGGGCTGCTGGTGTGTGAATAGTGTGTGTGTTCCCCTCCCAGCCTTACATCCGCCTACTAGTGATTGGCCCACACAGTGCTGGATACCCAGCAAACAATTACAAGTCTTCTTTCCCTTAGGAGTCATTCTCCAGCACAGCAGTGGAGTGCTCACATCTGTCTGGACGGAGTACTATATAATGAGGCAGTGCAGCTCGCTTGGACAAAGAAACCACAGAACTCTTCCAGCTCCAGAGAACTGATTATCGCTCCATCACATCTACAAGTTGCAGCAACAGACAGCACTGCGGAGCACTTGTGCTCCTCTCTACATGGGTGCAGGAGAACTGACAGTCCAATTTCTTCATCTCTGATTAACAGACCAAGTGGAATGACGAGGAAGAATTCACTTATGTGGATCATGTAAAGCGGACACATCTTCCAGGTAGAGTCCATTTATTTTTAAGCCTAAGTCATCCTGAATTTTCAGTTTAGAATGGATGCTGAGAGGTAAATCACTCCCAGATGTTTTTTTTATCTCTTGGGGATTGTAGCAGTGAGATCTCTGCTTCTAAATCCTGACCTCTGCACCCTTACCAAAGCCATTACAGGCTCCCTTGTAGGTGTTTCAAATTAAGTTGATGTTATTGTGATGTATCAGGAGAAAGGAGACTGAGACTAAGCAAAAGAGCAGAGACAGGTTCTAAACTACACTGCCGGCCGCTGTTTGTGAATTGCTAATGGAGAGAGTTAGAATATAACATACATTTTCAGCCAAGGTTCTTCCAGAGGTTGATATGAGTTCCTTGCTTTGGGTTCCCACTGTTTGATGCCTGCACAGCTTCAGGGTCTATGCCACTTGGCAGAGCCAGTTGCAGGATGCCAGCGATCTCTTTAGCTGTCTGTACGTGTGGCATTCTGTCCACAACTGTAAAGGAGGCATTCTTCCCCCTGTCACTGATATGAGTTCCTTGCTTTGGGTTCCCACTGTTTGATGCCTGCACAGCTTCAGGGTCTACGCCACTTGGCAGAGCCAGTCGTTGGACGCCAGCGATCTCTTTAGCTGTCTGTAAGTGTGGCATTCTGTCCACAACTGTAAAGGAGGCATTCTTCCCACTGGTCACCAATGTATGGGACATTCTTCACACTGGTCACCAATGTAAAGGGGCATTCTTCCCACTGGTCACCAATGTAGGGGACATTCTTCAAACTGGTCACCAATGTAAAGGGGTATTATTCACACTGGTCACCAATGTAAAGGGTTATTCTTCCCACTGGTCACCAATGTAGGGGACATTCATCACACTGGTCACCAATGTAAAGGGGCATTCTTCCCACTGGTCACCAATGTAGGGGACATTCTTCACACTGGTCACCAATGTAAAGAGGCATTCTTCCCACTGGCCACCAATGTAAAGGGGTATTCTTCCCACTGGTCACTAATGTAGGGGACATTCTTCACACTGGCCACCAATGTAAAGAGGCATTCTTCCCACTGGCCACCAATGTAAAGGGGTATTCTTCCCACTGGTCACCAATGTAGGGGACATTCTTCACACTGGTCATCAATGTAAAGGGGCATTCTTTCCACTGGTTGCCAATGTAGGGGACATTCTTCACACTGGTCACCAATGTAAAGGGGCATTCTTTCCACTGGTCGCCAATGTAGGGGACATTCTTGACACTGGTCACCAATGTAAAGAGGCATTCTTCCCACTGGTCACCAATGTAGGGGACATTCTTCCCACAGGTCACCAATGTAAAGGGGCAATCTTCCTACTAGTCATTAATGTAGGGGACATTCTTCACACAGGCCACCAATGTATGGGCATTCTTCCCACTGGTCACCAATGTAAGGGGCATTTTTCCTTCTGGCCACCAATGTAAAGGCTATTCTTCCCACTGGCCACCAATGTAAAGGGGCATTTTTCCCTCTGGCCACCAATGTAAAGGGGCATTTTTCCCTCTGGCCACCAATGTAAAGAGACAGTTTCCCTACTGGCTGCCAATGTAAGGGGTGTTCTTCACACTGGCCATCAATATAAGTGGCATTTTTTTTATCACTGACCACCAATTAACTATTTTTTCCAAGGGTTCCCCAAGACTTTCAAGGGTTCCACCACTGTAAACGTGGCAGTCTTCCTACCCTAATGTAAGGGGCATTTTTCTCATTGACCACCAATGAATTATTTTTAGAAAGGGTTTTCAAAGACCTGAAAATCAAGGTTTTCCTCTGGGGTAAAAAAGGTTGAAAAAGGCTGGAATAAAATGTGGAGGCTAATGTGTGTCCCTTTATAAGTGACTGTTAAGGATCGTAATGACAGTCAGAGCAGTGGGTGCAGCGTAGAGTCAAAAGGGTTACTAGTTTGTAACAAAAACATTTCATCGTAAAAGAAGCAAACACAACCGTTACTCCCGCCATTGACGTGCAGTTGAGATCTGTGTATCTATATATAGACAGGATAATGACCCCTTGGGGAGGAGAGATACTCCTTGGCAGGAGGTAATGAGAAAACTATGGTGGGCACATCTCTCTTCTGGGGTGCCCAAGAGATAAAAAGCATGGGGACGCTCATTCCACCCTCATCAAGAAGTTCTAGGAAACTGAGTTTAATATTATTCAGTATGCTGAAGTGTTTGTATTTTTAATTGACATTTCAGTGTTTCGAAGATTTGTTCCCAGAAATATGGACCAAATGTTCCATAAAATCTCTTTTTATATATGTCATATATCCATTTCTATGTCATACCTGAGCATAGCCTAGGCTTTATAGGTAAATTGTATCTATAGTTTTTGTCATAAACATGTTAAAGACATAGGGCCAGATTCAGGTAGAATTGCGTAAATCCGCGGCGGCGTAATGTATCACATTTACGTTACACCACCGCAAGTTTTACGGGCAAGTGCTTGGGGCGTGTATCATTTAAATTAGGTGCGTTCCCGCGCCGAACGTACTGCGCATGCTCCATTTTGAAATTTCCCGCCGTGCTTTGCGCGAAATGACGTCGCACCGACTTAATTTTTTGAACGGCGACGTGCGTTACGTCCTTTCCTATTCACGGACGACTAACGCAAAAAAAAAAAAAAAATTTGAAATTCGACGCGGGAACGACGGCCATACTTTAACATGGCTAGTCTAAATATAAGCCATGAAATAGCAGGCGTAACTATACTCCGGGAAAAGCCGACTAGCGACGACGTAAGAGAATGCGACGACCGTGGTAACTTCGTGGATCGCCGTAAACAGCTAATTAGCATACCCGACGCGGAAAACTACGCGAACTCCACCCAGCGGGCGCCAAAGTATTGCATCCTAAGATCCGAAGGCGTACGAAGCCGTACGCCTGTCGGATCTACCCAAATGCCGTTGTATCTTGGTTTGAGAATTCAGTAGATACTCCAGCGTACTTCTTCTGAGAATCTGGCCCATAAGCTTGATTTAAATATTTTTATAAGTATAGAAGTATGTCTGATGGGGGCCGATAGCAGAAACATTAAGGCCCCCTCTGCCCACCTGGAATACCTCTAGTGATATAAAATAACTACCTGTTCTAAAAGCTATCACTGCCTGTAAAGTTTACTGCAGAGATTTTGGCCCCATTATATAGTGTGCCATGAATATTTTTTAAATATTAATGTTGTCCCGATACCACTTTTTTAGGACCGATAACAAGTACCGATACTTTTTTTTCAAGTACTCGCCGATACCGATTATCGATACTTTTTTTAATGTCATGTGACAGTGGCACATGTGTCAGTATTTTATTTTTTTTACAATTTTTTGTTGTTTTTTTTTCTGATGCTTTCTTCTTTTTTTTAGGGGGGGGGGGGTGGATGGTGTCAGTGTGTTTTTTATTTTTATTATTTTTTACAATTCATTTTTTTTATTTATATTTATTGCAATTTCTTTTTCTTTGTTTAGCACTGTGGGGGGCTTGGGTGAGATGTCAGGGGTGTTAACACACCCCTGACATCTCATCTTTTGAGACAGAGAAAGGGACTAAGGACACAGATTCCCCAGTCCCTTTCTCTGCAGCCTCAGCTAAAATGAATGGACAGGAGACTGAGGCTCCTCTCCATTCATAAACTGAAGCATCGTAAACACAGGTTACGATGCTCAGTTATGTGAATGGACAGAGTCAGTGATCACTGATTCTATTCATGCAGAACAGGTAGGAGCCGGATTTAGTGGCTCCTACCTTCGCTCTCCATCCTGACGAGGACAGAGGGAGTGGAGGAGGACATGGAGGGGAAACAGAGGACAGAGGGGGGCAGCAGCAGGAGGGGGACATGGGACATGCAGCATGGAGGAGGAGAGCAGCATCACGGAGGGGGACACAGAGCATGGAGGACAGCAGGAAAACGGAGGGGGACGCGGAGTGCTGACAGCAGCATCACTCGGGGGGAGAGCAGCATCACTTGGGGGGAGAGCAGCATCACGGAGGGGGACACAGCATGGAGGAGGACAGCAGGAGCGCGGAGGGGGACACGGAGCGCAGACAGCAGCATCATTTGGGGGGAGAGCAGCATCACTAAAGGAAACACAGGACACAGTACACAACATGGAGGAGGACGCGGCGCGCGGAGGGGAGAGCAGCATACACCTGCCCTCGTAGCTCAGAAACTCCACCCGCCCTATCCGCTCGCAAACTCTGCCTGCCCTCTCTGCTATAAGCCTCCGCCCGCTGACCAAGTAGCGGGAGCATTTGTGCGAGTACAAGTACTTGTGCAAATGCTCTGTATCGGTCCCGATACCGATACTAGTATCGGGACAACCCTATTAAATATGTTTGTTTTTCTACAATTAGTATTCCCATATACATGGGAATAGTCATGTTTATTAGTTATTGGCCCATCATACGCTCTAATTCTTGATTTGCTGTGGCTACACAATGGTTGCGGCTGATATCTCAACAGAAAGAGTAAATGCACTGAGCCACTGTGAGTTCCCTCTACAGGCTAATCCAAACAATAACCAAAATCTGGGGTAAGCGTAAAAAATAAAAAAATTCCAAGAAGGAAGAAAAAGGATAGGGTGGGAGTAAACTCCCATGCATGATTTTTTCCTATAGGTAAACCTATATTAAGGCTTACCTATAGGTACAGTCAATATCTCCTAAGCGTGCATCATTTAGGAGATTTTTACTTTTGATGCAGCCGGTGACTGGCACATGCGCTCTGCAGGAACGGCATTCCGGGCTGATACTTTTCAGTGCCACTAATAAGTTGGCACTGATGGGCATTGCTAGGTGGCACTGAAGTGCAGTGATAAGCAGCATTGATAGGGTGCACTGATGGGCACTGGAAGGTGACACTGATTGGCAGCACTGATCGTGGCACTGATTATGAAACACTGATGTGCATTGATTGGCAACACTGGTGGGCATTGATGGGTGGCACTGGTGGGCACTGATAGGTGGCACTGACAGCTGGCACTGGTGGGTACTGATAGGTACCACTGGTAGGTGCACGGTGGGCACTGGCAGCTGGCATTGGTGGGATCAGAAAATGCAGCCGCATTGGTTTGATACACACTATGGGGTATATTTATAAAAATGTTAAAAAATACATAAAAATGAAACATTTGAATTGCTGTTTGTTCACTGAAATTGTCTGTGAATTTGGACTGTGCAGTTGGGGAAAAATCGAACGTTCTCAGGCTACATTATCCGCAGATTGAGTATGTGAATGCAGAAAATCCGCATTATGGCCACTACATGGTGATGAGGAACATAGTTATTTCCTATGATAGCGCCATCCAGTTGCCATAATTTTGTATTTTTGCCTACATACTTGTAGCCGGATTCAGTATTACTTACGACGGTGTATCAGTAGATACGCCGTCGTAAGTCCGAATCCGCGCCCTCGTATCTTTAAGCGTATTCTCAAACTGAGATACGCTTAAATGTTGCTAAGATACGACCGGCGAAAGTCTCCTACGCCGTCGTATCTTAGCTGCATATTTACACTGGCCTCTAGGGGCGTGAACGTTGATTTACGCCTAGAATAAGTAAATGAGCAAGATATGCCTATTTCAGAATGTACTTGCGCCCGATACGCTGTTTACTTAAGGCGTTTTTCAGGCGTAAAGATAAACCACCAAAAAGATGGCGTTTGCATAAGCGTACGTCAATGGGGCTGGGCGTAGGTTACGTTCACGTCAAAAGCAAGGAGTATTTGCGACGTGATTCTGAGCATGCGTCGTACAAACGGCCCTCATTTACATGGGGTCACGATTCATTAACATACAACACGCCCTCTACCTGCCTATTTTGAATTAAGCGGGGTTACGCCGGGCCATTTGCGCTACGCCGACGTAACTTAGAAGGCAAGTGCTGTGTGAATACAGTACTTGCCTCACTAAGTTACGTCGGCGTAGTGCAAATGGGATGCTCTACGCCGGCATAAAGATACGCCGCCGTACGTGAATCTAGCTATTGGTCTTCAGAGGATATATATGTGTGAACATTTGATTTTGTCTTACAGATCTAATTTAAATACAGGTTTGATGAATAAAGACCTATGCTACTTTTTTTTGTATAACTACCATCCTTTGGGATGTGTGTAAAAAAAAAAAAATGCAGTGAAATATTCCGTTGCACACATTCCTGAAAATATATAATATATATATATATATATATATATATATATATATATATATATATATATATACATACACATACATACATACATACATACATACATATACACACTACTGTACATATCCTGTGGATCTTACAAATGCATCCAAATTTTATTACAGCGATTACAGTAACAACTGTAATGTTTTGGGGCCACGCCTGATAATCATGCCTGATGAAGGGATCCTGCGTCACCCCGAAACTTTGCACATTTTTGCTGTGATGTGATCAATATAATAAACTTTCGTACATCATTTTTAGATCCATAGTTTACTGGTATGCTTAAACCATATGTAAAAAAAAAAACAATGATTTGAGTTTAATTTACAACACACGTGTAGCGCCTACCCTGATTTTCCGGGAGCCTGATGGTGACTACCAGAGGTAAGGAGGGCTGACATAATTCCTCAGGGTACAGGGTACTGGGAATGGTGGGTAATGAACAAGAAAGAAGTTGGGCGCCAGTGACTTTTATGCTTAAAGAAGAGAGAAGTTTATTTCTCAAACAGGAAAAATGTGGGAGAGAGGGTATAGGGCACAGGACACCCTTAGTAATGATCAGCAACAGATTGGCAGACTCCTTAGACAAAAATTGGTGAAATAAGGTAGACAGCAGTACAGGGAAAAGAGCCTTTAACCGATTGCCCCCCCCGCCGCACGCAGATATACGTCTGGAGCATGGCACGGGCAGGCAGAAGGACGTTTATATATACTGTATATATATATATATATATACGTCCCCTTTAAGAAGCGGTTGTTGCGGGCAGGCGCGCCCCCCCGTGAGCGAGCCTGCGGGTCCAGCGGACTCGATTGCCGCAGGCATACCTGCGATCGTCTCACGGAGACATAGAACGAGGAGATGTTAGTGTAAACACAATGGGCCGGATTCACAAAGAGTTACGCCGGCGTATCAGTACTGTAGATACGCCGACGTAACTCGGAATCTAAGCCCGTCGTAAGTTTAAGTGTATGCTCAAACTGAGATACACTTAAACCTGTGCCGTCGTATCTTAGGGTGTAATTTTTTAGCTGGCCGCTAGGTGGCGCTTCCGTTGATTTTGGCGTAGAATATGTAAATGACTAGATAAGCCGATTCATGAACGTACGCTTGCCCGTCGCAGTAAAGATACGCTGTTTCCGTAAGAGATACGCCGCGTAAAATAAACGTGCCCCCTAGGTGGCGTAGCCAATGTTAAGTATGGCCGTAGTTCCCGCGTCGAAATGTGAAAATTTTACGTCGTTTGCGTAAGTCGTCTGTGAATGGGGCTGGACGTAATTTACGTTCACGTCGAAACCAATGACGTCCTTGCGGCGTAATTTGGAGCAATGCACACTGGGATATGTACACGGACGGCGCATGCGCCGTTCGTAAAAAAACGTCAATCACGTCGGGTCACCAAACATTTACATAAAACACGCCCCCTCATCCTCATTTGAATTAGGCGCGCTTACGCCAGCCCCATTTACGCTACGCCGCCGTAACTTAGGACGCAAGTGCTTTGTGAATACAGCACTTGCCTTTCTGAATTACGGCGGCGTATCGTAAATACGATACGCTACGCCACCGTAAAAATGCACGGAGCTACGTGAATCCGGGCCAGTATCTCCCCGTTTCTGCCTAGCTGACACGGTCACTGATCGTGTTCCCTGTCATCGGGAATATGACCAGTGACGTGTCACAGCAAGCCACGCCCCCCTACAGTTAGAATCAGGCCTTAGGGAACACTTAACCCCTACAGCGCCACCTTGTCGGTATATACTTCACTGCCAGTGTCATTTTCACAGTAACCACTTCATTTTTTTTAGCACTGATCGCATTTGAAAATGACAATGGTCCCAAAAATGTGTCAAAAGTGTCCGTCATAATGTCGTAGTCACGATAAAAATCGCAGATCACCGCCATTACTAGTAAAAAAATTATTAATAAAAATGCCATAAAACTATCCCCTACTTTGTATACGCTAAACCGATCAATAAACACTTATTGCGATTTTTTTTACCAAAAATATATAGAAGAATACATATTGGCCTAAACTGAGAAAAAAATGTTTTTTTATAAATTTTTGGGGGATATTTATTATAGCAAAAAGTAAAAAAATATTGAATATTTTTCAAAATTGTCGCTCTATTTTTGTTTATAGCGCAAAAAATAAAGGTGATAAAATACCACCAAAAGAAAGCTCTATTTGTGGGAAAAAAAGGACGTCAATTTTGTTTGGGAGCCAAGTCGCACAACCGCGCAATTGTCAGTTAAAGCGACGCAGTGCCGAATCACAAAAAGTGGCCCGGTCCTTTAGCTACAAAATGGTCCGAGGCTTAAGTAGTTAAGCTGAACCAGCACATCTGTACTTTGTGGGATATGCTGTCTCCTCTAGTAACTGAACTTTACTCAGTGTCATACACAGATTCCCTTGGATGAGTTCTCTCTTGAAGTCCTCCCAGCCACTTCATAGCCCCCAGCTCATGAAGGGTCACCCCTGGGGCTTCCTTAGAACTCCATCCCTCTCAGAATCCTTTCCAGATCTTTGGCAGGCTTTTCTCAGCAAAAACTTAAACACCCGGATTGGCCTTGAATAGGCCTAGCAGCCAGGAGACCACCTGGATAGACCTCAGGCTTCAGGTCTAGCAGCCAGGAGCTGTTCCACGTCCACCCAGGCCACAGCCCTGGGCGAGAAGACCAAGATCACCTGACTTCTTCCTAATAAATAGCTTCTCCCAGCATTCATAGCAGTGAATCTGATTGGCTGAGAAAAGTTTGTTTATCCATAACTTGAATGTACTGTAGCTCATCATACTAATGTCAAAGGCAAGAGTGCCACCTACTGACAAAAAGGGAGAAGCCACAACTGAACAGGATTAGGACAGAAGTCATTTGACCACTAAACACTACAAATTGGCCAGGCTGGCTACTACTCAGCATAATTATTTTACCTGTAGCCCTATTCAAGGTCAAGGGTGTTACATTCGCATTGCATAATGGCACAACAAACCCTAAAAGACAATATGAACAGTTTCCAGCATGATGAAAAATCCATAGAAGCTGATATTTAGTTACCTCTTTCGTCACACATCTGCTGCATGGAAAATTGCAGAAGAAGAGAGCAGCAGGTGGACTATTGTTTAGTTACTTACAAGATTTACCACCAGAGTGGCCATAACTACCAATTATTACCAGTCTCAGGATTAGAAGCGGTGTCTTTTATGTCACCTGAGACCTCACTGAATTTCCTTTATCTTCCTTATTGTAAGATATACATTTTTGGGATATTTTCAATTAGTTCCATGTTAGATTTATGCATTAATATATGAAAGAGGGTTAAGTTAAATGCCAAAATAAAATGTGTATGTATAGGCTATATGGTGGCTTACCCAGTTTAGACCTTATATAGGGGCTGATTTACTAAAACCGGAGAGTGCAAAATAGTGTAGCTGTGCATGGCAGCCAATCAGCTTCTGACTTCAGCTTGTTTAACTGCTTGCCAACCGCCGCACACAGATATACGTCAGCAGAATGGCACGGACAGGCAAAATGACGTATATACGTCCCCTTTAGGAAGCAGCATTGTATATGCGTGCCCGCTGCGAGCTCCGTGAGCCCGACCGCAGGTCCAGCAGACTCGATGTCCGCGGGGGGTTTACCCGCGATCGTCTCATGGTGAGTAGGGATGAGCCGAACATACCCGGGTTCGGTTCGCATCAGAACGTTCGAACAGACCGCGGGTTCGCGCGAACATTTAGAACCCCATTGAAGTCTATGGGACTCGAACGTTCGAATTCAAAAACGATCATTTTAAAGACCAATATTCAATTTAATGTTGGTAAACGTCTTTCAGAACCCGGGTCTTGCCCCAGGGAACATGTATCAATCGAAAAAAATATTTTAAAAACGGACGTTTTTGCGGAGCAGCGATTTTAATGATGTTTAAAGTGAAAAAAAAAAAATGAAAAATTCCTTCAAATATCACACCTGCTGTGTGTCTCTAGTAGTGGCACATGTTTAGAAATGTCCCTGCACAACATTAAATTATTATAAGAACAAAGTAATTTAATACTGGTTGCGCACGTGCTGTGTGGGAACAATATCTCGATTATTTTAGGGGTGGTGGGGGGGTGGCATTATCTTTTTGGGAAAGCAAAATTGTAGAAAAAAGGGCACCCCTCAAACATACTGTAATTGTAGCGCAACAAAGAGCCACGTGCAAAGTATTGCATCAAAAATTGTTATTAGGCGCCCTTGTTACACAGGGGCATAAAAATGTGTCCGTAGGCGCAACATAACACTGCAACCCCTCCCAATATCTGTAATTGGAGCGCAACAAGGAGCCACGTGCAAAGTATTGCATCAAAAATTGTTATTAGGCGCCCTTGTTACACAGGGGCATACAAATGTGTCCGTAGGCGCAACATAACACTGCAACCCCTCCCAATATCTGTAATTGGAGCGCAACAAGGAGCCACGTGCAAAGTATTGCATCAAAAATTGTTATTAGGTGCCCCTGTTACACAGGGGCATAAAAATGTGTCCATAGGCGCAACATAACACTGCAACCCCTCCCAATATCTGTAATTGGAGCGCAACAAGGAGCCACGTGCAAAGTATTGCATCAAAAATTGTTATTAGGTGCCCCTGTTACACAGGGGCATAAAAATGTGTCCGTAGGCACAACATAACACTGCAACCCCTCCCAATATCTGTAATTGGAGCGCAACAAGGAGCCACGTGCAAAGTATTGCATCAAAAATTGTTATTAGGTGCCCCTGTTACACAGGGGCATAAAAATGTGTCCATAGGCGCAACATAACACTGCAACCCCTCCCAATATCTGTAATTGGAGCGCAACAAGGAGCCACGTGCAAAGTATTGCATCAAAAATTGTTATTAGGTGCCCCTGTTACACAGGGGCATAAAAATGTGTCCGTAGGCGCAACATAACACTGCAACCCCTCCCAATATCTGTAATTGGAGCGCAACAAGGAGCCACGTGCAAAGTATTGCATCAAAAATTGTTATTAGGTGCCCCTGTTACACAGGGGCATAAAAATGTGTCCATAGGCGCAACATAACACTGCAACTCCTCCCAATATCTGTAATTGGAGCGCAACAAGGAGCCACGTGCAAAGTATTGCATCAAAAATTGTTATTAGGTGCCCCTGTTACACAGGGGCATAAAAATGTGTCCGTAGGCGCAACATAACACTGCAACCCCTCCCAATATCTGTAATTGGAGCACAACAAGGAGCCACGTGCAAAGTATTGCATCAAAAATTGTTATTAGACGCCCCTGTTACACAGGGGCACAAAAATTAAGCCTTAGGCCACGTGCAAAGTATTGCATCAAAAATTGTTATTAGACGCCCCTGTTACACAGGGGCACAAAAGTTAGGCCTTAGGCCACGTGCAAAGTATTGCATCAAAAATTGTTATTAGACGCCCCTGTTACACAGGGGCACAAAAATTAGGCCTTAGGCCACGTGCAAAGTATTGCATCAAAAATTGTTATTAGACGCCCCTGTTACACAGGGGCACAAAAATTAGGCCTTAGGCCACGTGCAAAGTATTGCATCAAAAATTGTTATTAGACGCCCCTGTTACACAGGGGCACAAAAATTAGGCCTTAGGCCACGTGCAAAGTATTGCATCAAAAATTGTTATTAGGCGCCCCTGTTAAACAGGGGCAGAAAAATTAGGCCTTAGGCACTGGTGGCGGAGCACAGAAAAACAAAATTTCTTACTAGCTAACAGCATGAAAAGTGAGGAGGAGAAGGATATTCCATCAGCAGCACAACAGGACAGTCACTCAGCATCAGCAGTCTCAAAGGGATCTGATATTTCAACACAAAATTCTTATTCAGTAACATCAGCATCAGGTGCTTGGTAGCCGGTGTTGATCCAAGCCTGATTCATTTTGATGAAGGTCAGTCGATCAACAGAGTCGGTGGAGAGGCGTACCCTGTGATCGGTCACAAAGCCTCCAGCAGCACTGAATGTACGTTCTGAAAGAACACTGGATGCAGGGCAAGCCAGTAGCTCAATTGCGTACTGTGCAAGCTCTGGCCAGTGATCCATCCTCAAGACCCAGTAAGCCAGAGGATTTTCCGTGGGGAAGGTGTCCAAGTCGGATCTTGCCGCTAGGTATTCCCGGACCATGTAAACCAGACGCTGGCGATGGTTGCTGGAACCGGTCAGACCTTGGGGCTGCGGACTAAAAAATTGTCTGAACGCATCGGTCAGACGGCCACCTTCTCCACCGCTCCTTCTCTGACTCACCGAAGCCTCAGCAAGACGTTGTCCAGGGCCAGGTTTTGGTAATCCCCCCGGTTCTGGGAACGCATTGCACAGACCCTTCTGCAAGGCCTCCCGCAGTAGTTTCATCTTCTGCTCCCTCTGCGATGGCAACATAAGATCCGTTACCTTACTCTTGTAACGTGGATCAAGGAGAGTTGCCAGCCAGTAATGATCCCTCTCCTTGATAGCACGTACACGAGGATCCTTACGCAGGCTTTGCAGAATCAGGGAGGCCATGCAGCGTAGGTTTGCAGAGGCATTCGGGGCACAGTCCTCTGGGTCACTGAGGACGACAGGATCCTCAGCCACCTCATCCCAGCCACGTAAAAGTCCACGTGTTCCTTGGGACTGTAAATGATCCCTTGAAGACTGCTGCTGTTGATGCTGAGTGCTAGGCTCCACCTCCATGCTGCTGATACAATCCTCCTCCTCCTCCTCCTCTTCCTCATCCTCCTCCTCCTCTTCCTGTGTTCCAGGTGGGCAAGCAGGAACAGTGTCTGGATAAAGGGGGCCTTGAGAGGTAAGGAAGTCCTCCTCTTCCTCCCTCTGTTCTGCCTCAAGGGCCCTGTCCATTATTCCACGTAGGGTGTGCTCCAACATGTGAATAAGCGGGACAGTCTCACTGATGCATGCACTGTCACTGCTCACCATCCTCGTGGCCTCCTCAAATGGTGACAGGACAGTGCATGCATCCCTGATCAAGGCCCACTGGCGTGGTGAAAAAAACCCAAGCTCCCCTGAGCCAGTTCTGCTGCCATATTGGCACAGGTACTCATTGATGGCCCTCTGCTGCGTGTGCAGCCGCTGCAGCATGGCCAACGTAGAGTTCCATCTGGTGGGCATGTCACAGATTAGGCGGTTCTTGGGCAGGTTGTATTCCCTCTGGAGGTCTGTCAGCCGAGCAGTGGCATTATATGACCTCCGGAAATGCACACAGACTTTCCTGGCCTGCCTCAGGACATCCTGTAAGCCAGGGTACCTGCCCAAGAACCGCTGCACCACCAAATTGAGAACATGCGCAAAACAGGGCACATGGGTGAGTTTTCCACGTCGCAGGGCAGAGAGGAGGTTGGTGCCATTATCGCTGACCACCATTCCAGGCTTCAGCTGGCGTGGCGTCAACCACCTCTGAGCCTGCCCCTGCAGAGCTGAAAGAACCTCTTCCCCAGTGTGGCTCCTGTCTCCCAAGCACACCAGCTCTAGGACCGCATGGCATCTCTTGGCCTGCATTCCTGCGTAGCCCGTCATACGCCTACGGAGCACGGCTGGTTCTGAGCCAACATCACCACAGGAAGAGGCCACAGAGGAAGAAGAAGAGGAGGGGGTGGAGGAGAGAGGTGTGTCACAAGCAGTTGTAGTGTTTTGGAGGCGTGGTGGTGGAACAACCTCCAAAACTACTGTGCCTTGACCTGCGTCCTTCCCAGCTGCCAGCAGAGTCACCCAATGGGCCGTAAAAGACAGGTAACGTCCCTGTCCATGCCTGCTGGACCATGAGTCAGCGGTAAGATGCACCTTACCACTGACCGCCCTGTCCAGCGAGGTATGGACATTGCCTTCCACATGCCGGTAGAGAGCCGGAATCGCCTTCCGTGAAAAAAAGTGGCGTTTGGGTACTTGCCACTGAGGTACTGCACATTCCACAAACTCACGGAAGGGGGCAGAATCTACCAACTGAAAAGGTAGCAGTTGAAGTGCTAGCAATTTTGCTAAGCTAGCATTCAACCGCTGGGCATGTGGATGGCTGGGAGCGTACTTCTTTCGGCGCTGCAGCAGCTGGGGCAGGGAAATTTGTCTGGTAATATCAGTAGATTGGCCGGATGTACTACCACTACTACGTTGTGACACACCTATTTCTACACCTTCGGTGCAGGCTGCAGAGAGGACTAGGGGTCTAGTGGGGTTTGAGGTCACAGAAGGGCAAGGGGAGGACCGCTTTGGTCTTTGGTGTGGGTCTTTCTGGTATGCCTGCCAACGAGCTGCATGGCAGGTCGACATATGTCTGGACAAGCATGTGGTGCCCAAGCGGGTGATGTTTTGGCCACGCGAGATACGCTTGAGACATATGTTGCAAACAGCAAAGGTAGCATCTGATGGACAGGTTTCAAAAAAGGCCCACACCAAAGAACTTTTGCTGTACCGTTGAGACACAGCAGCGCCACGTAATGCAGTTGGTGTACTGCCCTTAAGCTGACCCCTGGAGGGCTTCCTGCCTCTTTGAAGATGTGCCTGTGCCTCGTCCTCTTCCTCCTCCTCCTCTCTCCTACCAGGCACCCAGGTAGAGTCAATGACCTCATCATCCCCTCCCTCCTCATCATCACTGGCGACAACCTGGCAGTATGCTCCAGCTGGGGGAACATCACTCCCAGATTGTTGTCCCTCTCGGCCACCCCCTCTCCCTGGGCTCACATCAATGCCTTCCTCTATCAGTGTTCCATCATCGGAGTCTTCAAAACGCTGTGCATCTTCAGCTAGCATGTACCCAACACTGTGTTGAAACAGTTCGGGGGACTCCTCAGGAGGACACGGTGGGACTAGGGAAGGATTGTGTGATCCCATTGTGCAGAGGGTAGAGGACGCCTTGGCAGCTGCTTTGCCAGACAAACTATAATCAGTCTGTGTGAGAGAGGATGAGGAGGATGAGGACGGCTTGGTCATCCACTCAACTAATTTCTCAGCATGTTGAGGCTCAACACGGCCAGCTCCCGAAAAGAAGGACGAGCGGCCACGGCCACGTGCTGAAGAGGATGCACCACATCCATCACCAGCGTTACCTCTAGATGCAGAGCCTGCTTGCCCTCGTGACTCTCTGCCTCTCTTTGTCCTTCCAGCCATAGTTATGCGTTCAGGTGTTATGTAACAAAATAGTCGCTGTCACACCGACTGCGTTCAGATGGTATTAAACAGCAACCACACAGTAAGAGCGACTTGGCTCAAGTGTAAAGTAACAAAATAGTCGCTGTCACACCAACTGCGTTCAGATGGTATTAAACAGCAACCACACAGTAAGAGCGACTTGGCTCAAGTGTAAAGTAACAAAGTAGTCGCTGTCACACCGACTGCGTTCAGATGGTATTAAACAGCAATCACACAGTAAGAGCGACTTGGTTCAAGTGTAAAGTAACAAAATAGTCGCTGTCACACCAACTGCTTTCAGATGGTATTAAACAGCAACCACACAGTAAGAGCGACTTGGCTCAAGTGTAAAGTAACAAAATAGCCGCAAGGACACCAACTGCCTTTAGTTGCTAGTAAACAGCACGCACGCAGTAATAGCGACTGCGGTCAAATGCGATTTAACAGCACGCACGCAGTGACACCAACTGCCTTTAGTTGCTATTAAACAGCACGCACGCAGTAATAGCGACTGCGGTCAAATGCGATTTAACAGCACGCACGCAGTGACACCAACTGCCTTTAGTTGCTATTAAACAGCACGCACGCAGTAATAGCGACTGCGGTCAAATGCGATTTAACAGCACGCACGCAGTGACACCAACTGCCTTTAGTTGCTATTAAACAGCACGCACGCAGTAATAGCGACTGCGGTCAAATGCGATTTAACAGCACGCACGCAGTGACACCAACTGCCTTTAGTTGCTATTAAACAGCACGCACGCAGTAATAGCGACTGCGGTCAAATGCGATATAACAGCACGCACGCAGTGACACCAACTGCCTTTAGTTGCTATTAAACAGCACGCACGCAGTAATAGCGACTGCGGTCAAATGCGATTTAACAGCACGCACGCAGTGACACCAACTGCCTTTAGTTGCTATTAAACAGCACGCACGCAGTAATAGCGACTGCGGTCAAATGCGATTTAACAGCACACACGCAGTGACACCAACTGCCTTTAGTTGCTATTAAACAGCACGCACGCAGTAATAGCGACTGCGGTCAAATGCGATTTAACAGCACGCACGCAGTGACATCAACTGGCTTTAGTTGCTATTAAACAGCACGCACGCAGTAATAGCGACTGCGGTCAAATGCGATTTAACAGCACGCACGCAGTGACACCAACTGCCTTTAGTTGCTATTAAACAGCACGCACGCAGTAATAGCGACTGCGGTCAAATGCGATTTAACAGCACGCACGCAGTGACACCAACTGCCTTTAGTTGCTATTAAACAGCACGCACGCAGTAATAGCGACTGCGGTCAAATGCGATTTAACAGCACGCACGCAGTGACACCAACTGCCTTTAGTTGCTATTAAACAGCACGCACGCAGTAATAGCGACTGCGGTCAAATGCGATATAACAGCACGCACGCAGTGACACCAACTGCCTTTAGTTGCTATTAAACAGCACGCACGCAGTAATAGCGACTGCGGTCAAATGCGATTTAACAGCACGCACGCAGTGACACCAACTGCCTTTAGTTGCTATTAAACAGCACGCACGCAGTAATAGCGACTGCGGTCAAATGCGATTTAACAGCACACACGCAGTGACACCAACTGCCTTTAGTTGCTATTAAACAGCACGCACGCAGTAATAGCGACTGCGGTCAAATGCGATTTAACAGCACGCACGCAGTGACACCAACTGGCTTTAGTTGCTATTAAACAGCACGCACGCAGTAATAGCGACTGCGGTCAAATGCGATTTAACAGCACGCACGCAGTGACACCAACTGCCTTTAGTTGCTATTAAACAGCACGCACGCAGTAATAGCGACTGCGGTCAAATGCGATTTAACAGCACGCACGCAGTGACACCAACTGCCTTTAGTTGCTATTAAACAGCACGCACGCAGTAATAGCGACTGCGGTCAAATGCGATTTAACAGCACGCACGCAGTGACACCAACTGCCTTTAGTTGCTATTAAACAGCACGCACGCAGTAATAGCGACTGCGTTTCTGTGCAATTCAATAGCCCAGTTGCATTAACAGCGACTGCGCTTCTGTGCAAATAAATTGCACACGTGCAGTAACAGGTAATGCGTCTGTGTCTGCAATTAACTAGCACACGTTAAATAACACAGAATAATTATATTTAAAGTAAATCCCTAATGCAGGCAATACAACACGTTAGAGCGCTGCATGTAGAACAATCTCCTGCCTGATAGATAAACTAGCTGAGCTGTACAGTTTATAAATATATTGACAACGCCTAAGGATGTGAATATATTCTCTACAAACTGTACTTTTAACTATACTGACTACACTTCCTACTCTATCTATCTATCTATCTATCTATCTATCTATCTATCTATCTATCTATCTATCTATCTATCTATCTGGTTAAGACACTGTGTCTCTATCTCTCTATCTCTCTCTGTCTGACTGACTGATCTTCTCTAGAACCGCCAACACACTACACTAGGCAGCCGTGCAGGCTGCCTTTTATAGTGGGGGGCGTGTACTAATCCCCCTGAGCCATAATTGGCCAAAGCCACCCTGGCTTTGGCCAATTATGGCTCTTCGTTTTTTGAGCGCTGTGATTGGCCAAGCATGCGGGACATACAGCATGCTTGGCCAATCATCAGCGCTCAACGCCCCAGTGAATTATGGGACGTTTTGCGTCACTCGAATTTGGCGCGAACGACCCGTTTTGTTCGAGTTTCGACGAACGATCGAACGACCGATGTTCGAGTCGAACATACGTTCGAATCGAACGCGGAGCTCATCCCTAATGGTGAGGAAGAAGGGGAAAATGCTAATGTAAACAAGCATTTCCCCAGTCTTCCTAGCGACAGGAAAGTGATCACAGATTCCTGTAATCGGAAGCTTTGATCACTGTCATGTTACACATAGCCCATCCCCCCTACAGTTAGAAGCACTCCCTAGGGCACACTTAACCCCTTCAGCGCCACCTAGTGGTTAACCCCTTCACTGCCAGCGTCATTTTCTCAGTAGTCGGTGCATTTTTATAGCACTGTTCGCTGTAAAAATGACAATGGTCCCAAAAATGTGTCAAAAGTGTACGATAAAGTCGCAGTCATGATAAAAATCGCAGATCGCCGCCATTACTAGTAAAAAAAAGAATAATAATACAAATGACATAATTCTATCCCCTATTTTGTAGACGCTATAACTTTTGCGCAAACCATCAATATACTCTTATTGCTATTTTTTTTACCAAAAATATGACTATACTTTCAGGGATCATTTCTGTAGGATGCAAAGGGAGAAATGTGCTCGAAAGTGTCCAATCTCACCTTCCACGATGATGAATTTTAGGGTTCTTGTCTTGTTAGGACTCCTGCTGGCAGTGCTGCTCTGTGCAGGTGCTGCCACCATTTGATGACTTGGTCATCTTTCTAGGTGAAAAAAAAAAAAAAAAAGTAGGAGTAAACATTGCCCCATCATTAGTTTTAACATTTTTGGTTTTAGCAGGAAGAATAGTGTCCCATGGTTGGTATCAATGGAAGCGATAGTGCCCCATCAATGGTGTCAGTGAGAGGAATAGTGCACCATGGTTGGTATCATTGGAAGCGATAGTGCCCCTTTAACAGTGTCAGTGGGATGAATAGTGCCCCATCATTGTCTCAGCAGGAGGAGTAGTGCCCCATGGTGTCAGTGGGAGAATTGGTGCCTCATCCTTGCTGTCAGTTGAAAGAATAATGTCCCAAGGGCCAGATAGAGGCAAGCAAAGGGCCGCATCTGGCCCCCGGGCCGCAGTTTGGAGACCACTGGCCTAAACTGAGGAAAATGTTTTATTTTTTATTTTTTAACATTCCAAGTTTATTGTAATAAACAAAGGCAAGACAGAGTAAATCAGATAGCAGTACAGCTGCTCGCAGAGCAGTGATATGATAGGGAACATGGTACAGTAAGCAATAAAACATGCAAAAGAAAGAGAAACAAAACAAATATGACCTATGCAAATTGGCAAAAAATTCCAAGCAGAACCTTGCTTGTCAATGTTTTTTTTTTTTTATATATATTTTTTTGGGGATATTTATTATAGCAAAAAGAAAAAAATACAGATTTTTTTTTCAAAATTGTCGCTCTATTTTTGTTTATAGCGCAAAAAATGAAAACCACAGAGGTGATCGAATACCACCAAATAAAAAGATCTATTTGTGGGGAAAAAAAAGGACGTCAATTTTGTTTGGGAGCCACGTCGCACGACGGGGCAATTGTCAGTTAAAACGATGCAGTGCCAATTCGCAAAACGTGGCCTGGTCTTTGGCCAGCAAAATGGTCCAGGGCTTAAGTGGTTAATTAGGCTTTGACAATTAAACCTGGAATCTGATTGGCTTCTATGCACAGCTGCACCAGATTTTGCACTCTCTAGTTTTAGTATCTCATCCCCACAATGTCCCTGGAAACAATATTAGCATGTCATCGGCTGAGCTGGCTCACGTGCTGCGAGCGAATATTAGTTCAGTTTGACCTCTCTTGCTTTAACAGCCAAAATCATTCTGCTCCATAAACAGGTCCTCGCTAATTACCCGTCCCTGCCTCCTTTCATGAACTGAGCCGTGTTGTGTAATTGTGGACGGGCAGCCCTCTTGTGTAACGTGGATACAGAGAGTTCCTGTCCGCTTTAATCTCCAGAGATGGTTCTGAGCTGAATATCAATGCGCTTATTACATATGTCATGGCCATCGTGTGTTCTGCTCTGGGCTCAGCTCCCTGGAGATAAACATTGATTGATTGATGAAGTATTTTAAATAATCTGTCAGCAGAACAAACTAGTATGGGGGGGGGGGGGGGGGGTTGAGAGGCATCTCAGTCTAGAATATAACATTGCCTCATTCTTTGGCCGCCCCTGAAGCTCCAAAGCCAAAGCATGTGCCTTTCATATAAATGCCAAGTCAAAGCTCTGGCATGGCTCCGGCATTTCGCAATGAAATATGGTTTGCTCTCAGAATGTCATTGGGGGTGCCTATATTACCCGGGGGGGTTGCTAGACTCCTGAAACACCCATGGGTACCTGGACAGAAATGTTGTACAGCTTTTACTATAACAATAAGAAGTAGCCAAAGCTATTTGGCCCCTGTGCCATCTCTTCTTTCTTTGCCGACTTTGGGCCGGATTCAAAGAGATTTGCGCATTATTTACGGAGGCGCAGGGCAACGTTTTTGCCCTGCGCCCCCGCAAATTTGCTCCGCTGCCCTTGATTCACGGAGCAGAAGCTCCGTGAATTGCACGGGCGCGCCGGCAAAATGCCCGGTGCTAGAGCACGCAATTTAAATGATCCCGTAGGGGGCGGGAATCATTTAAATTAGGCGCGTTCCCGCGCCGATCGTAGAGCGCATGCTCCGTCGGGAAACTTTCCCGACGTGCATTGCGGCAAATGACGTCGCAAGGACGTCATTTGCTTCAAAGTGAACGTGAATGGCGTCCAGCACCAGTCACGATTCACTTACGCAAACGACGTAAAATTCTAATTTCGCGACGCGGGAATGACGGGTATATGTAACATGGGCTGCCCCTGCTAATAGCAGGGGCAGCCTTGCGCGAAAACCGCCGTATGTAAACGACGTAAATTGCGTACACAGGGCTCGCTCAACGTTGTGAATCGGTGTTAGTATGCAATTTGCATACTTTACACTGAGCACAACGTGAACGCCACCTAGCGTCCACCGCAAGAATGCAGCCTAAAATATGCGGGCATAAGAGCCTTATGCCGCGCAGATCTTAGGCTGCAGTCGGCGTAACGAGGTTCCTGAATCAGGAGCACTCGTTACGCCGGGGCAAGTAAGCAATTGCGCTGTGTAACCTATGGTTACACAGGCGCAATTGGTTCTTGAATCCGGCCCTTTGTATTTGCTGCATTGCCTCTCTTAGGGATCTTCCCCCTATTTCTGAAGTCCATAGGCGTGCGCAGGGGGTGTGCCAGGTGTGCCTGGGCTCACCCTAATCCAGGGATGGACTGGGACAGAAATTTGGCCTTGGACTTCATCCAGACTGGCCGACTTTGACAGGTCTCTCCCATTGCGGCCGAACAACTAACGCACCCCCCCCCCCCCACCCAAGCCCCCTCTCCCCCTTCACTAGCCACTAGCCGTTCTACTTTATTAGAGTAGAACGGCTGGTACTGGTACTCTTATAGGCAGTACCAGTGGGGAAGCTAGACATTATTTCACCCGGGGCAAAGAATCAGTTCGGTGCCCCCCTTATGGGACAAGATTAGGCAGAAGTGAGAAACTCCCAGGCCATAGCTGTTAAGTCAGCTGTCTGTCCCCTCCCCCCATGCTCCTCTGTCGTCCCCCCTGCTTCTTTGTTCCCCCCAGGTGGGCGCTGCGGGGACGGAGAGACAGAGGAGTGGAGGGGGCAGCAGTCCGCTGTCACTGAAGCCGGCCCACTGAGCCATCAGCCCACCAGGAAACTCCCTGTGGTCCCAATGACCAGTCCATCCCTGCCCTAATCCCTACGTGCAAGGCAGATTGCCCCTACTGCCCAGACTAGCTCCACCCTGCCCTGCAGTGCTTCTGGCATCTCTCCTCTCCTCCCAGCATTCTCAGGATGGAGAATGGGGAAGGGGCTAGTAAATATGTTATTTACCGGCCACTTCCTTTTCTATGAATACAGTGGACACACTCACTCGCTGTGTTCATTCATAACTGAAGCATAATAAACGGTGTTTACTATGCTTCAGTTTGTGAATGAGCATGAAGCTGCTTAGCACAGAGCACTTCCCATTCATTCACTGTCCTGTGCAGCTGAACCTGCAGAGAAAGGCATGTGTGTTTGAGCTTTTGGGTGCACACCCTAATGCAATCCTTCGAAGCAGAATAAGACCTCTGCAAAAAAAAAATGTCAATTGGGTCCCAGGAACTTTTAGCCATATTATACTAGTATGCACAGCAGACTTACCTGGCTGGTGATCCCCTCCAGTGCAGTACACGGCCATCATGTCCTGGTCTATTTTCTGGGTTTCTCTACAGCTGCTTGGATGGTCAGGTCACAATGACATGTGAACGGTAATGACGTCATCATGGTATAGATGAACTTGGCAGCATTTTTCTAAGTGTAATTCCACCGCAGCCACTTAAAGCTGTACAGTAGTAAAACACGGCTGGCCAAAAGGGAAAACAAATCTTCTTGGACTGCGATATTGCGGCAGACAAATTGGACAATAACTGACACTTTTTTGGGGAGCAGTGACACTAAAACATTGATCAGTGCTAAAAAATATGCACGGTCACTCTACTAATGACACTGGCTGGGAAGGGGTTAACATCAGGGGCAATTAAAGGGTTAACTGTGTGCCTAGCTGGTGTTCTACTGTAATGGGGGAGGTGCTTGTACTAGAGGACCGCTGGTCCTCGGGGGCCTGATCCGCCTGTCCTCCGGGCTGCTGTCGGAGCTTGGAGAGGAGGGGAGAGCAGGGTAGCAGTCCCTGTCTGTCGGAGCTTGGAGAGGAGGGGAGAGCAGGGTAGCAGTCCCTGTCTGTCGGAGCTTGGAGAGGAAGTTGCAGGAATCCAGACTCTGGGTGGCTCCGACGCATCGGGGGTTTTGCCTGCCACTCCTCACATTCTGGTGGTAAGGGAACTCTTTCCCCTCCGGGCTCTCGCTTCACCTTGCTCTAGGTCCAGGACTACCCATGCCAAGGGTTCAGCTGCTTTGGGCCCCTCAACAATGACAGGGCCCTGGGCAGCTTCCCCTTTTGCCCTGCGTTAAAGACAGGGTTGGACTGGCCATTGGGACTACAGGGAGTTTCCCGGTGGGCCGATGGCTCAGTGGGCCGGCTTAAGTGACAGCGGACCGCCGCCCCCCTCCGCTCCTCTGTCTCTCCCTTCCTGCAGGGCTCACCTCCTCTCCCTCACCTGGGGGGAACAAAGAAGCAGGGGGAGGACCAGAGTAGCAGGGACGACGACAGAGGAGCATGGGGGAGGGGACAGACAGCTGACTCTATGGCCTGGGAGTTTCTCACTTCTGCCTAATCTTGTCCCATAAGGGGGGGGGCACCAAACTGATTCTTTGCCCCAGTTGAAATAATGTCTAGCTTCCCCACTGGTACTGCCTATAAGAGTACCAGTACCAGCCATTCTACTCTAATAAAGTAGAGTGGCTAGTGAAGGGGGAGAGGGGGCTTGGGTGGCCCGGGGGGGGGGGGGGGGGTGCGGGAGTTGTCCGGCTTCAATGGGAGAGACCTATCAAAGTGGGCCAGTCTGGATGAAGTCCAGGGCCAAATTTTCATCCCAGTCCAACCCTGGTTAAAGACGGCCCTGCCTGTAGCTACCCAAGATATCTTCTAAACCTGCGTGCTTTAGGAGATATCCCCTGTATCTGCATGTGCCAACATCATAGGCACATGCACACTGAAGCAATGATGGAACATATGTGCCATTGCTTCAGTGAGTGTGCCGTTACCTGCGACTCCCACACGCTTGCGTGGGAGTGACATCATCGCAGCTCCAGCCAATCACAGCCTGCGATACCCGGAAGTAACTCTGGGAGGGATGTCGCTGGCCGGAGTGGTGTAAGAGGACTGCTTCTGGGAATTTGATCTAAGGTAAGTAATTAATTATGAGCTCATTGTGCATCTGTCTTCCTGTTTTTTTTTTTACAACCACTTTAACGTCTGGGGTAATTTTTTTTCGTCACCCCCTCCCCCCTGAAAGGTGTCAAATGTGACACCGGAGGGGTGGAGGGTTTCCGAAAAGCGGAAGTTCGCTTTTGGGTGAACCTCCGCTTTAACAAGCCAGCAAGTCTGATGTAACAGCACAAGCTCTGCAGCAATGTATATCATTTTAATAGATGGTGTGGTACATTGTACAATAAGTAGATTATTTTGCATGGCAGCACTTATTAGTCTGGTTAATATTGATAGTTGGTGTGTGAATCACAGAGGAGTGCTGACTTGCTCAGAGTCTAATGGTTCATTGGAATAGCAGCAGTGGAGGTTTTTAATAACTTTATTCACAGATAACAGTACAACCCAGCAGGGGTTCTAATCCTTCTGTACACTGTTAACTTGTCCCTCCCCTCCCGCCGGCATCCGGTGCTTCTCCGGGCTCTCCCGTGCCATCGGGGGCCCGGAGAGCGAATCGGCCTGCGCTGGCAGGAAGCATAGAGATGACTGGTGACCAGATGGTCACCAGTCATCTCTATGACCGTCGGAGGTACCCGGAAGTAAACAAAGCCGCAATTGCGGCTGTCGGCATGAGATCGGTTGAATTTTTTTCACGATCTCATGCTTGTAAGCCTGGAGGAGAGATGTGGGGTCTTATTGACCCCACATCTCTCCATAAAGAGGACCTGTCACAGTGATTCCTATTACAAGGGATGTTTACTTTCCTTGTAATAGGAATAAAAGTGATCAAAAAAAAAAATGTAAAAAAAGTGTAAAAGTAAAAAAATTAAGTAAAATAAAAATAAAATTAAAAAGTTTTTTTTTTAAACGCCCATTTTCCCGGTAGCTCGCGCTCAGAAGCGAACACGCATGCAAGTCCCGCCCACATATGTAAACGCCATTCAAACCCCACATGTGAGGTATCGTCGCGTGCATTAGAGCGTGTGCAACAATTCTAGCACTAGACCTCCTCTGTAACTCGAAAATAGTAACCTGTAAAAAAAATTAAAGCGTCGCCTATGGAGATTTTTAAGTATCGAAGTTTGGCGCCATTCCATGAGTGTGCGCAATATTAAAGCGCGACATGTTAGGTATCTATTTACTTGGCGTAACATCATCTTTCACATTATACAAACAAATTGGGCTAACTATACTCTTTTGTTCTTTTTTCATTTATGAAACCGTTTTTTTCCCAAAAAAAGGTGTTTGAAAAATTATTGCACAAATATCGTGCGAGAAAAAAAATTGCAACGACCGCCATTTTATTCCCTAGGGTGTCTGCTAAAAAAATATATAATGTTTGGGGGTTCTGATTAATTTTCTAGCAAAAGATTTTTACATGAAGGAGAGAAGTGCCAAAATTGGCCCCGGTGGTAAAGTGGTTAAGTTAATTCTATTATAACGCACCATGTAGAGGACTATGGTGAGTTGACCAATAGCAGCCAGTCAGGTGGACGTGTTCATTTTGTTACTATTTCCAGAAAAGGAATGGGATGTGGCTGCTAATGGGCAATTGTTATTTGTGTTTGTGGTTAAATTTGTCTGCTAATTATACCTGTTGTTGGTGTCTGTAAATGTACAAAAATGGCCATTTTGTGCATAAATATTGATGATTTGTGTATTTTTGAAATGATGGGTGTGTAGCATTGACGACTGAGCTGGAAAGGTGTCCCTCTTTTCGGGTGTACATTACGTAAACCAAGAATCTGTTTTTCAGCGTTTAGCAATATGTCTCACTATGCACAGTTTGCTTAACCACTTCCCGACCGTCCTTTAGCAGATTTACTGTTGCAGGGTGGCCATTCTGTGCAGAATCACATACACACACACACACACACATATATATATATATATATATATATATATATATATATATATTAGAGCTGCACGATTCTGGCTAAAATCAGAATCACAATTTTTGTTGCTTAGAATAAAGATCACGATTCTCTCATGATTCTCGTGGTGTAACATCTTCTTTCACATTATACAAAAAAATTGGGCTAACTTTACTGTTTATTTTATTTTTTTAATTCATTAAAGTGTATTTTTTTAAATTGTGTTTGAAAAACCGATGCGCAAATTCGGTGCAACATAAAATATTGCAACAACCACCATTTTATTCTCTAGGGTCTCTGCTATATATATATATATATATATATATATATATATATATATATATATATATATATATATCATGTTTGGGTATGCCAAGTAATTTTCTAGCAGAAAATAATGATTTTTACTTTAATGTCAGAAAAGGTTTGGGGCCAAATCCAGAGAGAGAGTACGCCGGCGTATCTACTGATACGCCGGCGTACTTTCAAATTTCCTGCGTCGTATCTTTAGTTTGAATCCTCAAACCAAGATACGACGGCATCTGGGTTCGATCCGACAGGCGTACGGCTTCGTACGCCTTCAGATCGTAGATGCAATACTTCGGCGTCCGCTGGGTGGAGTTTGCGTCGTTTTCCGCGTCGGGTATGCAAATGAGCTTTTTCCGTCGATCCACGAACGTACGCGCAGCCGTCGCATTCTCTTACGTCGTCTCTAGTCGGCTTTTTCCAGCGTATAGTTAAAGCTGGTATTTTGCGGCGTATAGATAGACTTGCCATGTTAAAGAGGAGTTCCACCCAAAAATGGAACTTCCTCTTAACCCACTCCTCTCCCCCTTACATGCCACATTTGGCATGTAATTTTTTTGGGGGGGGGAGTGGGGGCTTCAGGAGAAGGGGACTTCCTGTCCCACTTTCTCCTTCCGCCGAGGGGCTGCAAAGGCGATTAAGCTTAATCGTGTTTTGGCAGCCCCTCCCTGTAGGCGATCGCCTAGGACACGTCAGGTCCTAGGCGATCCCCTGACCAATCAAACAGCGCCGGGCCGCGTCGCGCACGCATGCGCAGTGCCGCTCGCGCATGCGCAGTGGGTGCCTGGCCGTGAAGCCAAAAGCTGTCACGGCCGGGTGCCCACAGTGACAATGAAGACGCCGGCCGGGGAGGGGGGGAGAGGAGCGGACCCCCTGCCGGCGCGTCGCTGGAACGCTGGAGCAGGTAAGTGTCAGTTTATTAAAAGCCAGCAGCTACACTTTTTGTAGCTGCTGACTTTTAATAAACTTAAAGGGTCACTAAAGGAATTTTTTTTTTTTGCTAAATAGCTTCCTTTACCTTACTGCAGTCCTGGTTTCATGTCCTCATTGTTCGTTTTTGCTTTCATGTTGCTGTAAATCCTCTCTGTTCTGGACACTCCCTGGTTGCCTGTTTCCTGATAACCACAGTACTGGGAGATTTCTCACGGTGGTCACTAATCAAGGAGCTGTGTGTAAAACGAAACTGGATTGGTGCTGAGGAGTTTTAGACAAAGTATCACTGCTCTCTATTGGCTGACTGCCCTCTAGTGGCTCTCTGTACATCAGAGAACCAGCAAACAACAGCAAAAACGAAACTACACTGCAGGCACATTATATGATTGTTTTTTTATCTATTTTTAATCATTTTTAAAAGGAATCAGTTAACTATTATGTCTCTATGTCCTGTAAACAGTCATTTCAGCTAAAAAAATGTTTTCCTTTAGTGACCCTTTAAAAAATGGGTGGAAAACCCCTTTAAGTATGGCCGTCGTTCCCTTGTCGAAATTTGAATTAATTTTTTTTTTTGCGTAAGTCGTCCGTGAATAGGGATGGACGTAACTCACGTCTAAGTTCAAAAAATTCATTTCGCGCAAAGCATTGCGGGAAATTTCGAAACGGAGCATGCGCAGTTCAATCGGCGCGGGGACGCGCTTCATTTAAATGAATCACGCCCCCTAATCGCCGATTTGAATTCCGCCGCCAGAAATACACTACGCCGCCGTAACTTTCGGCGCGCAATCTTTCAGGATTCGAACCAAAGCCGGAAAAGTTACGGCGGCGCTACGTATCTTTGATACGTAGCGCCGATCGATTTCTATGTGGATCTGGCCCTTGGTCTTTAAATGGTTAAACTTCCTTCATCTACATGCTGGAGTTCTTTTCTTTGATAAAAGAACGAAGGGATACTTTGTTTCTTCTTTTTTTGCAAGTTGTAACAAAACTTGGCAGGCTGCCTGGATTTTGTCTTTCCAGCTGTGAGAACTCTCTGCACTTGTTAGAAAGATTGTGACATGCTGTTTTGAAGATCAGGAAGGGAAGAAGATTGCGATTTTGATTCTTAGCGATTAATCGTGCAGCTCTAATTATATATATATAGAGAGAGCAAACCCAGAGGGAGCTGCTTTTGTTTGTTCAGTCCGTTACTCTGCCTTTCAACCCCAATGAACTGTCCCAGCCCTTCTGGCACACCTAGCAATGTGATTAATGGAATAATTCAACAGGAATACACAACATTGTTCTGTTTGTAGTTTACTTAACCTCTTCCCGCCCGCACGGCATTTTTTTACAGCCACAATGCAGCTCTGAATTGCTGGGAGGCCGTCTATATACGGCCTCCAGGCCACTGGGGGGCGCGCGGGAGGCACCGGCGGCGCGCGCGCGCAACCTGCCGCGTCAGTCAGGTGCCGATGTGCGTGCCTGGTGTGTGTAAACACAGAGCTCCACATCCTGTCAGGGAGAGGAGACTGATGGTGTGTCCCTTGTACATAGGGGCACCGATCGGTCACCTCACCCAGTCACCCCCCACAGTAAGAATCACTAACTAGGGAATACATTTAACCCTTTCCTCGCTCCCTTGTGTTAACCCCTTCCCTGCCAGTCACATTTAAACAGTAATCAATGCATATTTATATCATTGTTCGCTGTATAAATGTAAATGGTTCCAAAAATGTGTCAAAAGTGTCCGATGTGTCTGCCGCAATATCGCAGTCCTGACAAAAATCGCAGATCGCCGCCATTACTAGTAAAAAAAAAATAATAACAAAAAAAAAAATGTCATAATTCTATCCCCTATTTTGTAGACGCTATAACGTTTGCGCAAACCAATCACTATACGCTTATTGCGATATTTATTTCCACCAAAGATTGGGCACTATTCCTCCAAATGAAACCAATGACTGGGCGCTATTCCGCCAACTGACAGCCATATAATGGGTCACTATTCCTCCAACTGACACCAATGATGGGCAGTATTCCTCCAACTGAAACCAATGATTGGGAACTATTCCTCCAACTGACACTAATGACTGGGCACTATTCTTCCAACTGACACCAATGATGGGGCAGTATTCCTCCAACTGACACTAATTATTGAGCACTATTCCTCCAACTGACACCAATGATGGGGCACCATTCCTCCAACTCATACCGACAATAGGGCAAAATTCCATCCATTAAAACCAACGATGGTGCATGGTTTACTCCCAATGGCTACTGTCTGCCCCCCCTAAGGCTTCATTTACACACTGCCTACCTTGATCGCAGGCCACGGGAAAACGCAAAACTATTTTGCCATGGTTTGCTGTTTCCCGCTGCCGGTGATAAAAACGTTCCTATCCTGAACGCGATTCTTCCGCATTCAGGAGGGGGAGGTTTTAGCTTCCCCGACCGCAACAGCTCCTAAACTCAGGTAAAAGCCTATGAGTACATTGACCCATAGGCTTTATGGAGTTGAGTTTAGGAGCCAAAAGATCCTAAACTCAGGTTTCGGAGCTGCTAGTTTACATGAAGCCTAACATGAAGGGCAGTAAACTGGCCCTTTGCTTAGAAAAATTGGAGACCCTTGTTCTGGCCTTCTAAGTTGGGATACAGGCTAAGGCTATATGTTGGGCTATTCGAGTTCCTCCACATCAGACTAGGGTTGTCCCGATACCGATACTGAGCATTTGCGTGAGTACTTGTACTTGTACTCGCGCAAATGCTCCCGATGCTTCACCCGATACTTTTTTTTTTTCAGAGAGAGAGCGGGCGGCGAGGGGGCAGCGAGGGGGCGGCGAGGGGGCGGAGAGCGGAGCAGAGCAGTCCTCAAAGAGAAAGCCAAGACCCCCCCCGCCGCCACCGTCTAGTTGATCAGCGCAGGAAACAATACAGCTTTCATTTGAATAGCTGTGTGTTCCCCGCCGCGCCTCGTCATATATAGCCCCCCCCCTTGTCCGGGCACTTTGATAGACATATCACCCGTCCCAGGATTGGATGGATGATCTGTCTATCAAAGTGCCCGGACAAGAGGGAGGGGCTATATTTGACGAGGCGTGGCGGGGGAACACACAGCTATTCAAATGAAAGCTGTAATGTTCCCCGCGCTGATCAACTAGGCGACGGAGGCGGCGGCGGGCTTGGCTTTCTCTTTGGGGACATGGCTGCATTTGTGGGGGACATGGCTGCATTTGTGGGGGACATGGCTGCATTTGTGGGGACATGGCTGCATTTGTGGGGGACATTTCTGAATTTGTGGGGACATGACTGCATTTGTGGGGGACATTGCTGCATTTGTGGGGACATGGCTGCATTTGTGGGGACATGACTGCATTTGTGGGGGACATTGCTGCATTTGTGGGGACATTGCTGCATTTGTGGGGACATGGCTTCATTTGTGGGGGACATGGCTGCATTTGTGGGGACACGGCTACATTTGTGGGGACATGGCTGCATTTGTGGGGAAATTGCTGCATTTGTGGGGACATGGCTGCATTTGTGGGGACATTGCTGCATTTGTGGGGGACATGGCTGCATTTGTGGGGACATGGCTGCATTTGTGGGGAAATTGCTGCATTTGTGGGGACATGGCTGCATTTGTGGGGAAATTGCTGCATTTGTGGGGACATTGCTGCATTTGTGGGGGACATGGCTGCATTTGTGGGGACATGGCTGCATTTGTGGGGGACATTGCTGCATTTGTGGGGACATGACTGCATTTGTGGGGAAATTGCTGCATTTGTGGGGACATGGCTGCATTTGTGGGGACATGGCTGCATTTGTGGGGACATTGCTGCATTTGTGGGGGACATGGCTGCATTTGTGGGGACATGGCTGCATTTGTGGGGGACATTGCTGCATTTGTGGGGACATGACTGCATTTGTGGGGAGATTGCTGCATTTGTGGGGACATGGCTGCATTTGTGGGGACATTGCTGCATTTGTGGGGACATGGCTGCATTTGTGGGGACATGGCTGCATTTGTGGGGACATTGCTGCATTTGTGGGGGACATGGCTGCATTTGTGGGGGACATTGCTGCATTTGTGGGGACATGGCTGCATTTGTGGGGACATGGCTGCATTTGTGGGGGACATTGCTGCATTTGTGGGGACATGACTGCATTTGTGGGGGACATTGCTGCATTTGTGGGGACATGGCTGCATTTGTGGGGGAAATTGCTGCATTTGTGGGGACATGGCTGCATTTGTGGGGACATTGCTGCATTTGTGGGGACATTGCTGCATTTGTGGGGACATGACTGCATTTGTGGGGACTAGGGGTGTAACGGATCGTCATTGATCCGTGATCCGCACGGATCAATGACTTCGGATCGGCACACACGTGATCCGTGGCGTGCCGCGGGACTGCAGAGCAAAGTGGTAAAAAAACACATTGAAATTGTCTCCGCTGTTTGCACACAGCCCCGCCTGCTCCTAACCACGCTGTGATAGACAGAATGCGTGTCCAATGCGCTGATGTGTTTTGTCTATTACAGCGTGGGCTTAGGAGGAGGTGGGGCTGTGTACGAGCAGGAGTGGAGACGTTTAAACATACGGGCGGTGAGTTCAGTTAGTTCCTAGCAGAGACAATGTGCTGCTGCTGTCCATCCGTTCCCCCCACACTTCTCCCTGCTGGCTCTGATAACCCCCCCCTCCCGTCCGTCCGTTCCCCCCCCCCCCTCCAGCTGCAGTCCGTTCCCCTCCTCCCTCCCCCCAGCTGCTGTCCGTCCATTCGTTCCTCCTCCCCCAGCTGACGAGTCTCCTGTCCTTGCTGCAAATAGCACACAGTGAGATGGGTAAGCTATGCTCTTCCCATCTCAACTGTGAGGACTGTTTTTGGAGCTGACAGGGTTAACAAAGAGAACCTGTCACCTTCAATTGCTATGACACAGGGAATTGTTTTCTCTTGTGTAATAGCAATAAAGTTAAATGTAAAAAAAAATAAGAAATCAATTAATAAAAAATTAATAAAAAAATAAGTAATTAAAAAGTAAAGAAGAAGAAAAATATTAAAAATAAGAAAATTATACAAAAATTAAAAAAGTAAAAACGACAAGCTACAAAAAAAAAAAAAAAAGTGATAATGTAATAAAAAAAAAAAAGAAGAAACAAAAAAATATTTGAACTAACCGTGCCGCCCCTGCCATCCAACTGCTATTCTCCGGGGGGGGTGGTTCGGTTGGTGGGGAGGGGGTGCATTGCAAAACCTGGCCTTGGGGTGGCAGGGAAAGGAAATCCAGCCCTGCTGGCTGCCCTCTCACTTCTTCCACCCTGGCGAGGCGGCAATTTGGGGCACAGTGAGGCGGCAATTTGGGGCACAGTGAGGCAGCAATTTGGGGCACAGTGAGGCGGAAATTTGGGGCACAGTGAGGCGGAAATTTGGGGCACAGTGAGGCGGAAATTTGGGGCACAGTGAGGCGGAAATTTGGGGCACAGGGAGGCGGCAATTTGGGGCACAGGGAGGCGGCAATTTGAGGCACAGGGAGGCGGCAATTTGAGGCACATGGAGGCTGCAAATTTTTTTTTTGCTGATCCGAAAAATGATCCGATCCGTGACTCCTGATCCGAGGAACGATCCGAACCGTGAGTTTTTTGATCCGTTGCACCCCTAGTGGGGACATGACTGCATTTGTGGGGGACATTGCTGCATTTGTGGGGACATGGCTGCATTTGTGGGGACATGGCTGCATTTGTGGGGAAATTGCTGCATTTGTGGGGACATGGCTGCATTTGTGGGGACATTGCTGCATTTGTGGGGGACATGGCTGCATTTGTGGGGACATGGCTGCATTTGTGGGGAAATTGCTGCATTTGTGGGGACATGGCTGCATTTGTGGGGAAATTGCTGCATTTGTGGGGACATGGCTGCATTTGTGGGGACATGGCTGCATTTGTGGGGAAATTGCTGCATTTGTGGGGACATTGCTGCATTTGTGGGGGACATGGCTGCATTTGTGGGGACATGGCTGCATTTGTGGGGGACATTGCTGCATTTGTGGGGACATGACTGCATTTGTGGGGAAATTGCTGCATTTGTGGGGACATGGCTGCATTTGTGGGGACATGGCTGCATTTGTGGGGACATTGCTGCATTTGTGGGGGACATGGCTGCATTTGTGGGGACATGGCTGCATTTGTGGGGGACATTGCTGCATTTGTGGGGACATGACTGCATTTGTGGGGAAATTGCTGCATTTGTGGGGACATGGCTGCATTTGTGGGGACATTGCTGCATTTGTGGGGACATGGCTGCATTTGTGGGGACATGGCTGCATTTGTGGGGACATTGCTGCATTTGTGGGGGACATGGCTGCATTTGTGGGGGACATTGCTGCATTTGTGGGGACATGGCTGCATTTGTGGGGACATGGCTGCATTTGTGGGGGACATTGCTGCATTTGTGGGGACATGACTGCATTTGTGGGGGACATTGCTGCATTTGTGGGGACATGGCTGCATTTGTGGGGGAAATTGCTGCATTTGTGGGGACATGGCTGCATTTGTGGGGACATTGCTGCATTTGTGGGGACATTGCTGCATTTGTGGGGACATGACTGCATTTGTGGGGACATGACTGCATTTGTGGGGGACATGGCTGCATTTGTGGGGACATGGCTGCATTTGTGGGGACATGGCTGCATTTGTGGGGACATGACTGCATTTGTGGGGACATTGCTGCATTTGTGGGGACATTGCTGCATATGTGGGGAGACATGGCTGCATCTGTGGGGGGACATCGCTGCATTTGGGGACACATTTAAAAAAAAGTATCGGTATTCGGTATCGGCGAGTACATGAAAAAAAGTATCGGTACTTGTACTCAGTCCTAAAAAAGTGGTATCAGGACAACCCTACATCAGACTCATCAAACAATGTCTTTATGGAGCAAGCTTTGTGTACAAACCAAACCAGGGGAGCACCGGCACCCTATGGTGACAAAACTGCTCCTCTATACATACAGTACAGTGAATGAGTGTGGTCAGCCTAGGAGAGGAAGGGTGTCACTCAAGGATGGGAAGTGTGTTACTGGCAGGTGAAAAAAAGACCTGAAAGAAAATGAAAACTAAAGCAGCCCCCACATCTAAAAACCGGTGAGCTGCAATATCTTACATTTTTGTTCTTGAGTTTAGATATTCTTTATAGAAGGACTGTGTCAGTAAAAAGGGGACATTGGGAGACACTTGACTGCTTTTTTGTTTCATGGGGAATGGGGATCTATGCACATGTCTCACCAAACAAATTAGCTTACTTCAACTTCCAGCCTGTTATTGTCATGCAAAGGTGTTTATCTCCCAGCTGAGCTCTTGTCTTAAGTCTGGAGTCCATACATAATCCAGAATTTATTTATTAACCACTTAAGACCCGGACCAATATGCAGGTTAAAGTGGAGGTTCACCCAAAAAATCAATTTTTAACATTGGATTGGGCCTAATTACGGGAAGCAGAATCGGGTGTTTTGTTTAAAATCAATGCAGTACTTACCGTTTAAGGCCTTGTACTCACGAGCAGACATGTCCGATGAAACCGGTCCGCGGACCGTTTTCATCGGACATGTCTGCCCGGGGACTTCTGTCCGATGGCTGTACACACCATCGAACAGAAGTCTGCGCGTAAACAATACGCGGGGCGTGTCCACGGTGTCGCCGCGTCGATGACGACAATGACGCACGACGTGGGCGGGCCTGCCTTTTAAATGCTTCCACGCATGCGTCAAAGTCATTCCGCTCGGGCCTACACACGGCCAAACATGTCTGCTGAAACTGGTCCGCGGACCAGTTTCAGCAGACATGTTTGGTCGTGAGTACGGGGCCTAAGAGATAGATGTTCTCCGTGGCTTCCGGGTATGGGCTGCGGGACTGGGCGTTCCTATTTCATTGACAGCCTTCCGACCGTCGCATACAGCGCGTCACCAGTTTCCCAAAGTAGCTGGACGTCGGTGCGCAGGCGCCGTATAGAGCCGCACCGATGTTCGGCAACTCGTGACGCACTGTATGCGACCGTCGGAAGGCTGTCAATCAAATAGGAACGCCCAGTCCCGAAGACCATACCCGGAAGCGGCGGAGAACATCTATCTCTAAAACAGTAAGTACTGCATTGATTTTAAACAAAACACCCGATTCTGCTTCCCGTAATTAGGCCCAATCTAATGTTAAAATTTTTTTTTCGGGTGAACTCCTGCTTTAAGGACCTTGCCCCTTTTTGCAATTCCGCACTGCGTCGCTTTAACTGACAATTGCGCAGTCGTGCGACATGGCTCCCAAACAAAATGGACGTCCTTTTTTTCCCCACAAATAGAGCTTTCTTTTGGTGGTATTTGATCACCTCTGTGGTTTTTATTTTTTGCGCTATAAATGAAAATAGACTGACAATTTTGAAAACAAATCAATATTTTTTACTTTTTGCTATAATTAATATCCCCAAAATATATATATAAAAACATATTTTTTCCTCAGTTTAGGCCGATACGTATTCTTCTACTTATTTATCGTAAAAAAAAATAACAATAAGCGTTTATTGATGGGTTTGTGCAAAAGTCATAGCGTTTACAAAATAAGGGGTAGTTTTATGGCATTTTTATTAATATTTTTTTTTTACTACTAATGGCAGTCTCGTGACTGCGCGATTATGGCGGACACTTTTGACACATGTTTGGGACCATTGTCATTTTCACAGCGAAAAGTGCTATAAAAATGCACTGATTACTGTGAAAATGACAATGACAATGGCAGTGAAGGGGTTAACCACTAGGGGGCGCTAAGGGGTTAAGTGTGCCCTAAGGGAGTGATTCTTACTGTAGGGGGGCGTGGCTGTAGGTGTGACATCACTGATCGTCGTTCCCTATAACAGGGAACAGACAATCAGTGACAAGCCACAGAAAAGAACGGGAATGGTATGTTTACACACACCTCTCCCCGTTCTTCAGCTCCTGTGACCCGATCGCGGGACACCGGCGGCGATTGGGTCCGCGCGCGCGACCCACGGCTGGACACTTGAAGGGCAACGTACCTGTACGTGCCTGTGCCCAGCCATGTCATTCTGCCGACGTATATCGGCGTTAGGCGGTCCTTAAAGTGGAGTTCCACCCATTTTTTTATGTTTGTCTGTGCTGCATGCTCTAATCTCATAGTGTTCAGAATGGACAATTTTTATTTAATTTGTTGCTTGTAAATACCTTTATTTTGTAGTCCTTCATTACTTCCTCCTCCTTATTTGCCTAGGCTATTTGCAAGGGTTTCTGGGATAGGCATCATGTTTCCCAGTAGTCCTTGCAAACCTGACTGAAACCTATTACATTGCTTGTGCACTGAGCATGTGCGAGATATGTAAAGCTGAAATCCAGGAAGTCATACAGTCTGGCTTCATGATGCCCACACTTAAGATGGCCACGGTCTATTTCTAGATTATAAACTATTTAAATGCTCCAACAACCTAACAAAACGGACCTTAGTTTACAGACTAACTTTACTAGAATATATTAAGCTTGTGTATTACAGGGGTATTTATATTTAAAACGTGAAATTGTGGGTGGAACTCCCCTTTAAGTGGTTAAAAGCCAAGTAGTCCAGTATACTGCAGAAATCTAACACATACAAAGCCTTATGCCGCGTACACACGATCGGATTTTCCGTCGAAAAAACCTTGGATAGTTTTTCCGACGGAATTCCGCTCAAGCTTGGCTTGCATGCACACGCACGGTCATAAAAAAGTTCTCTAAACTTTAGACCATCAAGGAAGCGTGACGTGCAACACTACGATGAGCCAAGATGATTAAGTTCAATGCTTCTGTGCATGCGTTGAATTGTTTCCGAGCATGCGTCGGAATTTTGTGTGTCGGAATTGCTACAGACGATCTGAATTTACGATTGGAATTTATTCCATCTGAAAATTTGAGAACAGCTCTCAAATTTTTGTTGGCGGAAAATACCAACACGAAAAAGTCAGATGGAGCCTACAGACGGTCGGAATTTCCGACCAAAAGCTCACATTGGACTTTTCTTGTCGGAAATTCCGACCGTGTGTACGGGGCATTAGTCATAGCTTTTGCCCTAATACATAAGCCCAGGGGTTTTATTCATTTACAGCACATAGTTCAGGGCTACTCTAGAGCAAAGTTAGATATTAGCATTCTGAACATGTATATAGCATGAGCTACAATGGCTCATTTTCAAAAGATGTCCCTTTAGTTTCCATAGGAACTACACTATATTGCCAACAGCAGTGGCGGCTGGTGCTCAACATTTTTGGGGGGGCGCAAACGGAAAAAAAAAATTGCAGCCTCACTGTGCCTATTAAATGCAGCCACTGTGCCATCAATTGTCACCACTGTGCCATGCCATCAAATGCAGCCACTGTGCCATCAATTGTCACCACTGTGCCATGCCATAAAACACAGCCACTGTGCCATCAATTATCACCACTGTGCCATGCCATCAAATGCAGTCACTATGCCATCAATTCGCACCACTGTGCCATGCCATCAAACGCAGTCACTGTGCCATGCCATCAAACGCAGCCACTGTGCCAGTCCATCAAACGCAGTTACTGTTCCATGCCATCAAACACAGCCACTGTGCCATCAATTGTCACCACTGTGCCATGCCATCAAACGCTGCGTTTGATGGCATCTGTGACAACTGTGCCCCTCAATTGTCACCACTGTGCCCTTTAATTGTCGCCACTTTGCCCATTGTGCATGTCACTGTGCCCTTTAATTGTTGCCACTGTGCCCATTGTCACCACTGTGCCCATTGTTGCCACTGTGCATGTCACTGTGCCCTTTAATTGTCGCCTTTTTGCCCATTGTTGCCACTGTGCATGTCACTGTGCCCTTTGTCATCACTGTGCCCTTTGTCACCACTGTGCCCTTTGTCGCCTCTGTGCCCTGTAAAATGCACTTACCTGTCTGCTTCTATGTTCCTCGATGTCTTCTCCCGCCCTCGATGACGCTTCAGCCAATCAGGTTACCGATAACCAGAATAGGCGGATCTGATTGGCTGAGACGGCCATCAGTCTTATCCAAGGAACGCACCCCGTGCGTTCCGAGGATAGACATCCGAGAGACGAGGCACTCCCGCTCAGCCAACCAGCTGCCGTTATTCAGGTAACCGACGCCCAAGGTCCAGCTATCTGAATAGACCAGCGGCAGCTGGCAACAATAACATACATTCATGCAATGCAATACATGAATGTATGTTATTTGTGAGAGGGGGTGGCGCTGCAGCGCCCTCTATAGACGGCCGCCATCACTGCAGTTAGTAAAAAGTAAAAACGACATTTTAAGCAAAATAAAAATTCTTAAAGGGCCCGTTTTTTTTTTTTGTGACTACAGAAGGGGGGGGGCGCCTCCTATGGACGGGCCGCCACTGGCCAACAGTATTGGGGTGCCTGCTTTAAAAGCACATGAACTTTAATGGCATCCCAGTCTTAGAGCTGGGTTCACACCACAGCACTGAGCGGCTCATCCGTTTCAGGTTTGATTTCAGGACACATTTTTGGCTAAATTCAGCCCTAAAACAGACAAGAAGACGCACAGCGCTCTGGTGTAATTCTCACCGGAGCCGCTCTAGAGATGTGTGAACCGGCTCCATAGAGAGCTCGTCACAAGCTCCTGACATGGAAATTGGATGCGAGGAATGTTTGCAGGTGTCACCAGGGGATCTTCATCTTTGTGAGGGGTAAACGGTACAGCCGCACAGTCTCAGCTCCTCGGGCAGGTCCCGGCGAATTGATCCATAGGTTTAGGGGAATCGGTGGGTGGGGGGAATTACAGTGTTTTAGGGGGGAAGCAGGGAGGGCTGTGACTGGGATTTTTTTCGTATTTTCATGTGCTGTTTTTATATATTTTTGATGCTTAAAAGGGGTTGTAAAGGTACATTTTCCCCCTAAATGGCTTCCTTTACCTTAGTGCAGTCCTCCTTCACTTACCTCATCCTTTCATTTTGCTTTTAAATGTCCTTATTTCTTCTGAGAAATCCTCACTTCCTGTTCCTCTGTCTTTAACTCCACACAGTAATGCAAGGCTTTCTTCCTGGTGTGGACTGTCATGCTCGCCCCCTCCCTTGGACCACGGAAGAGTCAGGACGCTCTCTACGTTGCAGATAGAGAAAGGAGCTGTGTGTTAGTGGGTGTCCTGACTCTCCTGTTGTCCAAGGGAGGGGGCGAGCACGACACTCCACACCAGGGAGAAAGCCTTGCATTACTGTGTGGAGTTACAGACAGAAGAACAGGAAGTGAGGATTTCTCAGAAGAAATAAGGACATTTAAAAGCAAAAAGGAAGGATGAGGTAAGTGAAGGAGGACTGCACTAAGGTAAAGGAAGCTATTTAGGGAAAAAAATGTACCTTTACAACCCCTTTAATAAACTTGAGGAGGTAGCCATTTGGGTGTACACAATTTTAGTTTTTTTGTTATGATAGTAATATGCTGTGTTAATACACCCTGCCCGTATCTAGGGCAGCACCACCCATCAATTACCACATCAGGCTCTTAGAATTTGTATTTGTTTCTTAATTAATGTATATTACAGGGGGGGGGGGTGATCAATTGGGACCCTCATTCAGGAATTCTCCTCTCTCCACTCTCCAGATATAGACGATAACTGCAGGAGGTGATAAGAGGGGACCCCCATCCAGTAACTCCCTTCCCCCCTCCAGCTAAATGAGACCCCCAGGTGGGATCACTGCAGGGGTGGTGATAAGGGGGACCCCCATCCAGGAACATAGGAACTCCCCTTCCTCACGCACCCGTTAAATAAGACCCCCAGCTAGAAGGAATGTATGGGGTGATTGATAAGGGGGACCCCATTCAAGAACATAAAGACTCCCCTTCACCCCCTGCAGTAAAAAAAAAAAAACACCAGCTGGGAGGACTGCAGAGGAGTGATACAAGGGAACCTTGCTCACCCCCCTCTAGTAGAAATAGACCACTGGTCAAGAAGACTACAGACAGCTGCCCCCTCCTCCCTTTTAAGTGGATAGTGTGTAGTGGCTGAGTGAAGACTCTACTCCTCGCTCTGTCCTTCACCCTGCTGAAACTCTCGCTTGCACTGGTGGTGGCAGAGGGGTGTGTGAGTGGTGTCTAGGATGGCACAGGCTTCATTCACAACAGGATTCACAGACTGGCACTGGCGGGGGCAGAGTTGAACGGCAGGCACCCCACGGGGGAGAAAGCAACAGGAGGAATACTGTTGGAACTGGCGGTATGCTGCTGTGTCCGGGTTAGAGGAGGATAGGAACCTGGGCACAACTGTCACAACCCGGACTGTCCGGGCCTTTCCCATACAGGTGGCAACCCTAAAGGGCACTGGCATCATCAGCATCTCATGCTTATATTTCTATGCATGCTGCTGGGCAGGGAATAACTTGGCCCGCAGCTCATTGGCTTAGAAAACTTCTCAGATAGAGATGACTTTGAAGGACACCCAAGCTTATCTCTAATCTGCATATTAGTCCAAAGTCAGTGACTTAAGTGGGGTACACACTATAAGAAAATTCGGGCGATCGTTTCACAGCAAATCGGAACCGATGAAAGAAAAGCCTTTTTTGTTTGTTTATTGTTTCTGATCATGCACAGTCTTTAATTTCTTGTACGAAAGCGGTACATATTAATCGAAAATTAAAGCTTGTTTCTTCGGAAATTTTAGTTCAGAAGGTCGGAATCGGCTGTAGAAAGTTGTGTACACACTATACGAAAATTCCTCGCCCACCAGCCTCCACCTCCAGTTCTCACTAGCCTCTTTCCGCTGTCACGAACAGGTCTCCTTGCTCTCCTCCTCAGTCTCCCCAGCGGCGCTGGCTGTGTGTGTAGCTGAGCGCCATGCACTTTCATCGATCCGGCATAGCCTGTCATTGGCAGAGGTACCTAACGGCTCCAGCGGCTGTGAGTTCCAATCTACATCCAGCGGCTGCATCTTAAGAGAGGGGCTTTGAGGACTGGCAGTACTGACCATGAAAGCATTCTTGTAAGTGCCATCTTACACCAGGTAGGTGAGAGTACAGGGAGGTTTGTCTTGGAAGGTGGGGAGGACTGTGGAGGTACATAGGAAGATGTGTTTAGAGGTGAAGTGCTGGGTGCAGGGGTCATAACCCAGGAGGAGGGGTGGAAGTGAGATGTTGCACATTGGGTACAGCACACCCCTGAATCCCTGCCCTATGTATGTAGTGCACCCCTGAATCCCTGCCCTCTGTACGTAGCACACCCCTGAATCCCTGCCCTCTGTATGTAGCGCACCCCTGAATCCCTGCCCTCTGTATGTAGTGCACCCCTGAGTCCCTGCCCTCTTTACGTATCGCACCTCTGAATCCCTGCCTTCTGTACATAGCACCCCCCTGAATTCCCTGCTCTCGGTACGTAGCGCACCCCTCACTCCCTGCACTCTGTATGTAGCGCACCCCTCACCCCCTGCACTCTGTACGTAGTGCACCCCTCACTCCCTGCAATCTGTACGTAGCGCACCCCTCAATCCCTGCACTCTGTACATTCCGCACTGCTGAACCCTGCACTCTGTACATAGCATAATCCTGAGGTAATCCTGAACTCTGCACTCTGTACATAGTGCAATCCAGATACAAACAGCCCTTTTAGGGCAACCACACTGCTGATGCAGCCCTTAACTAAATTGAGTTTGACACCAATCCATTCTTTGCATTAAGATAAAAAAAAACACTACACTGCCTGATCTACAGTACCCACATCTGTTTCTTAACTCTTACCTGTCTCCATGTCACTGCTCCAGAACCCCTCCCCTCACTTCCTGTTTTCACAGGAGAAACTGAAGACAGCCATAGGCTTCTACTGCCATCATTCAAACTCCTGTGAGGAGTGAGCAGGGGTGTGGCTTACCGACGCTGTGTCTGTCTATGGATGCATGGACCCAATGGGAGTGCTCATGCATGGATGCCTCCTTAGCACACAGCTTTCTGGAGGAGGCACTGAAGGGATGGACAAGCTGACAGTGCCAGTGGGGACTGCCAGAAGACAGGGGAAGTGACCTTTCTGTGCAATATTGTTGCACAGAGCAGGCAAGTATATCCTCTTTTTATTTTTATTAATATCACTTTTTTTTTTTTTTGGTATCACTTGAAGTTGTTGGATCAGCATGACAGCCACAGAATTTGTATTTTATGAAGAGGTCTGCAGCATCATTTTATATACTTATTCCCTACAGGTTTCCTTGAAATGTTCCTGTATTTAGGAAATGAAAACTACAATACACACAGGAAGTTGCCAACACACACCGAAGGAAATGAACATTATTTTTGTTTCCTTTCATACTTTAAAGCAGCCGAATTGGACAGAGTTGGGTACTCATTCTGTGTACAAAGCGTTTAGCCTCAGATGCTACTAGTAGTTATTTTTACATTGGCCAGCCAGTGACGGAGCCTTATCAGTCTCATGGAAAGTTATAGGAAATCTTTCACTGAGAATAAAAGCACATCCAGCTCCTCACTAATTAGACAGGGCAGCTTGTTTATTAGTCTGTTAGCATCCAGATGAATGTAAATCTGTAATACAAACTTTACTCTGCAGTGCCCAGGTGAACAGCAATATTACAGACCTTTACGAAGTTGCAAGAATAAAACATGTGAATATTGAAATTTTCACTAAGAAGTCTGGAGGCATTTTTCATAGTGCCATTTATATGCGGATAGACAAGCTTACCTAATCAATGGAAAGGGTATCGGGTCATTATATTCCTAAGCAACCAATGAATCCAATTTGAGTGCTAGCAGCTAAGCAGTGGAAGACAGTTGTGATTGTGTACTGCAATTTACTTTAAAGTGGAACTTAAAGTGATTGTAAAGTCTCGCTTAAAAAAATAACAAACATGTTATACTTACCTCCTCTGTGCATTAGGTTTTGCACGGGGCAGCCTAGATCCTCCTCTTCTCGGGTACCTCTTTGCTGCTCCTGGCCCCTCTCTCCTGTGGAGTGCCCCCCACAGCAAGCATCTTGCTATGGGGGCACCTGAGCCGAGTCACAGCTCTCTGTGTCCATTCAGACACAGAGCCCTGACCCGGTCCGGTCCCCTATCTCCCCTGATTGGCTAACTGACTTTGATTGACAGCCACATGAACCAATGGCGCTGCTGCTGTGCCTCAATCAATCAGGAGGAGAGTCCTGGACGGTTAAGACACTCGTGGGCATCGCGAAAGAGAGATGGGCTCAGGTAATTAATTAGGGGGAAAACACAAATCTATACCAAGGAAAGATAAACATAGAGAAAGACACCACATGTAGAGCCACAGAGATAGAGTATCTGAATAATTGCAAATCATATATAAAAAAAATTGGAAAATGTATTAAATGTTTGATAAAACTATCCAAATAGATAGAAGTGAACTTCAGACACTCCGTGCACCTTCGGTATGGACAACTCTGAGCATGTAGGTGCGGCACCACAGCATTTTGGGTCACCACATCCAGCTGCTATCCATAAGCCTACCATCTCTGACGTGGTTATGGAGTTACTCCCCATTCAGCCTGGGTGACAGGACTCTTGATACGGCATGTGCTGTGATGAGCCCAATAGGAAATGGTAGGATAATGAAGTGATCCCTTGCTCAGCTGTACTGATATCCAGTCCACTGGACACTATCGTTACCTTCATCCCTGCGGATAAGCGAGCATGACAGATTATGGTAACGTCTATCATCTGGCCCCACGGTGTTTGCTGCCGCATTTATTTTATAGTTCTTTTTATGGCTTATACTATTGTACATGTGCAATGAAGATGTTCACATTTGATTGTTGTCATTAGATGGTGAATGGTGGAGGTTGTAATGATTTTTTGCTTCTGTGTATTTGGATATTTTTTTATAAAACATTTAATACATTTTTTCAATTATTTTGATGTATGATTTTCATTTATTCAGATACTATGGCCCGGATTCACAAAGTAGTTACGACGGCGTATCTCCAGATACGCCGTCGTAACTCTGAGTGTGAGGCGTCGCATCTCCGCGCCTGATTCATAGAATCAGATACGCCTCACAGTTGCCTAGATACGAGCGGCGTAAGTCTCTTACGCTGTCGTATCTTAGGGTGCATATTTACGCTGGCCGCTAGGGGCGCTTCCGTTTATTTCCGCGTCGAATATGCAAATTAGCTAGATACGCCGATTCACGAACGTATGTCCGTGAATGGGGCTGGGCGTAGGTTACGTTCACGTTGTCTAAGCATTGAGCGGGCGTAATTTACTTAGACAATTTTACGTGATACTGCGCATGTGCCGTTCGATAAGAGCGTCAATTACGTGGGGTCACGAAGCGTTTACATACAACACGCCCCCTACCAGCCTAGTTTGAATTAGGCGGGCTTACGCCGTGTCAGATACACTACGCCGCCTGAACTTAGAGCGCAAGTTGTTTCTGAATACGGGACCTGCCGCTCTAAGTTACGGCGGCGTAGTGTATCTGAGATACGCTACGCCCGCCTAAAGATAGACGCTTCTTTGAGAATCTGGGCCTATATGTCTGTGGCTCTATAAGCACATATTGGTGTGGTGGATGATCAAAAAAATATTACACTATTGGATCATCTTTATGGACTTATATATTTTTAGATTTTTTGTCTACACTTGTACATTTATGTAGCACCCTGCTCCCAAATGACTGGGTGCTACGCTAAATTTAGTGGGTGCCTGAGCCGATAGTGTGGCTCAGACTGTATGATTTATTTTAAATTAGCCTCTGTCCTGGCAGTGGCTCCATTTCTGTCCTTGTGAAATACCTAATTCTTCCAGGTATAGGGGAGCATGTGATCTCCGCCCATGATGCAGTGCTTGGGCCCAAGCTGCCAATGACCAGCCCCAAGCATTGTCACAGGAAGGTGGGGTGGCCTCTAAGGAGGGAGGATTTTTCCCTCTACAAGGCCCCTTTCACACTGGGGCGGGAGGCACGGTGGCCCCTCTCCAGCGGTGATTTCTCTCCTCTCCCTCTCCAGCGGTGGTCCCAGGATCCTAATTGCCAAAGGTGTAAACAGGACATAGGTATGTTCTGAGTAAACCAGGCAAATCTCCGTTCTGACAGGGTAGATCACACAGATCCTGTCTTTATGCTATGCAGGAAGATGGATCTGTGTGTTTTTCCAGTGAGCCCTTCCCCCATACAGTTAGAACACACCGTGAGGGAACACAGTTAATCCTTTGATTGCCCCTTATGTTAACCCCTTCCCTGCCAGTGTCATTAGTGCAATAACAGTGTCAAAAATGTCCATTAGGTGTCCAATCTGTCTGCGGCAATGTTGCAGTCCCGCTATAAATCACTGATCACCGCCATTACTATTAAAAAATAAATAATAAAAATGTCATAAATCTAACCTGTATTTTTTATTTATTTTTTGAAAATGTTTTATAGCAGAAAGTAAAAAATTATTAATGTATTTTTAAATTGTCGCTTTTTTTGTTTATAGCGTAAAAAATAAAAACCGCAGAGTTGATCAAATACCATCAAAAGAAAGCTCTATTTGTGGGGAAAAAAGGACCCGCTCATTGGCTCCCCCGCTGCCCAATGGGAGCACACGCACGCCCACAAATCGCCATGTACGAGTCTGACGTACAACCTATGTCGATTTGCGCAGCTGAGCCAACCTGCCTCAGTGTAACTGGTCAGCAAGTGATTAAATATACCTTTGAGTGTGATGAACTTTTGTACCGAGCCCAACTCTATACCCATCCCAAAAGTTTCCTGTGGAGCGTCCTTTCCATCACTTTCAGAGAGGTAGCAGCTTGAGAACATAACATGGTCTACCTACTGTACATCACACCTTCATTGGGCACTAGAAAACTTACTCCACAGTGCTTTTACCAATACCAAGCCTTTTATCAGTCCAGTAATGTGGCACACACACATACACAAGATAATAAATGCAATGCTGGGCATTTTTGCATATATTAACTCTGGATTATTATTTTTGAATAATATATTATTAATTATTAATATATTGAACACTCACCTCCTTTCTGCCATTTTCCCCCACAGACTCACCGGCTCTAAAATCCAGCACCAGTCCTTGTATGTGTAGCACTACCCCCGTAGGAGCTGCTGGTTTAGATTTGGGCCTTTCACGTTACCTCAATATTCGTTGTCTAGGGGAAGAGTCTGTAAAAAAATTTCCACACGAGACGTAAAACCTTAAGCTGGCCCCGAGACTGAAAACGACAAGTACCTTGCGCCAGGAGGGCCACGAGGCGAAAGACCCCAAAAATTGGCGTCTGCCCCTTAAGTACCCTTCCCTAGCATGCCCAGCGGGGAGACCACTCCCACTCGGCTGTTCCCAGGAAAAGACACTCAATACACCATAGCCTGCCCATGTTCCAACATTGACCTGTGGTGGTATCGCCACCTACAGGCAACAGTGGCAAAATCCTTTCAGGCACAGCTACAGCCAGAACAGAGGCTGGTTTAGCATAAATCATTAAAGTCTGAGCCAACTATTGGCCCAGACACCCACTAAATTTAACATGTGCCTGATCAATAGGAGCAGTGTGCTTCATATAGGTTGAATGACACCCAGCCTTTATTCAACCCACTTTCTGTGAGAGTATGGCATCATAGATAGTACCATGTTGCCCTGCACTTGCAGTACAATGATACAAAGATTGGCACTGATATCCTACTAGGGCAATGATGGTGAACCTTGGCACCCCAGATGTTTTGGAACTACATTTCCCATGATGCTCATGCATTCTGCAGTGTACTTGAGCATCATGAGAAATGTAGTGGAGTGCCAAGGTTCGCCATCACTGTCCTAGGGCCACCCAGCAGTGTAGAATAGGTGAAGAAAAGGACCCTGCATATATGGTGGTTGGCCTGAAGAAATCTAAAAAAGGTAAGTTATATTTTGGTTTCAAAATGGGCACATAACTGGTAAGCGGATCCTTTGCTAATTTATGAATATACACCATCAGACCAAAATCCCGGACAGAGAACGCGGTGACGTAGAAGACACCGACGTTCTCTAACACGGAAGTTCAATGCTTCCACGCATGCATCGAATCAATTTGACGCATGCGCGGGATTTCGGGCCGCTGGTTATATGTCATAACCAGCGGACATGTCCGATGAGTCGTACTAACCATCGGACATGCTAAGAAACTTTTGTCCGCTGGAAACCTGTCCGCTAGGCCGTACACACGGTCGGACATGTCCGCGGAAACTGGTCCGCGGACCCGTTTCAGCGGACATGTTCGGTCGTGTGTACGAGGCCTCAGTGTAGACTTTTCTGAAGGCATTGTCTGTGTACTGAATCTTTCCAATTCAAAAGGAACTACTTAGCCAATGAAACCATAACATACACTGAAGAGTACATACAGCCCTTATTGTTCCTGTGAACATAGCAGGCTATGAAAGCTTCTTGTTGTGTCTGAAGTTGGCCACAAATCTTTCTAATCGGAAATGAATGGTTGGGCTTTGCTGTGATCCTCTCCTTCTACGTCATGCACATTTGCCACACAGGACAAGTCAGACAACTTCCAAGCATAGTCTATGGGCCCTTTCTCACATATGGTGTCTGTATCCTGCTTATTAATTTGTGGTTTGGCTTGCATTTATACTTGATTTGTGCACTTACGTGTATTTTTATGCACATTTTAAATGCCCTTACACGCACACACGCATATTATCATGCATTTTTGACATGTGTTACTGAATGTTTTTTTCTTACACACACATTTATTACACACTCTTTTGGTTTATTTATAATGCAAAGTGAGGGAGAAACATTTAGAAAATTCTGTTCACAATGCAGATGCAACAAAAATGTACACAACCACATGTTATTATAGGCATTTTTGTGCAATTTAGTTTAAAGTTGTTGTATAGCTTCATTTTTTTTTATTACCGAAGAGGTTTATACTTACCTAATTCCATTTCACAGAATGACCCTGAACCTTCTCTTCTTGGGTCACCCGCAGTCACTTCTGGCTCCTCCCCTCCGCCGAGTGCCCCCATAGAAAACCGCTTTCTATGGGGGCACTCAAGTGCTCCTGAGCCTTTTTGTCTGTGTCAATAGACTTGGCCCCTGCTCTTTTGTCATTCGCTTTGATCGATAGCAGTGGGAGCCAATGACAAAGGTAATAAGAGTGTTGTGCGTTGCCATCTAGCTCCAAACTCTAACTTATGGCTACTGCTATCACTGAATGTGTTCCCACATAAAGGTGCAAAAGTAAGTAAAAACGATATGTGATCGCACTGCCCAAGTAAAAAAATATATAACTGTCATCAATCTTCCAACAGTAATAACTGTCATTTAATAGTGTTTCTTCATAGGGAAGACAATACAATTTTTCTGTGCTCCCCCACACCATTGAGTAGTGCTCCACCACCTGCTGAAATGCACGCTCACCTATATTAGAGACCCACAAATGGGCCAACATAACATATAGGATTAATATTGCACACCAGGTAATGGTTCTCCATACAGATCCTCCTTACTGGTTTAACTTCCTGAGAGGGAGCAGTTCCAGACAGCTCTCAGAAAAAGGGAAATAATCTTCAATAGTATCTTTGTTAACTCATATAAATGCACTAACCCAGCTTTTAGAATTGCACTCACTTTTATTGAATAAAAACAAGCATATAGAGTAATGCAGTATGACTTAAGTCGAGCAGTATCTCACATTTACCAAACAGTCACTCACACCACCTGGCTCCGCCTCCACGCGTTACGCCACCCTCTCACGTGGCATTGATAGTAAGCCAAAGACAAAGCCACGTGGTAGGGTGGCAAAACGTGTGGAGGCGGAGCCAGGCCGTGGGAGTTAGTGCATTTATATGTGTTAACAAAGATACTACACTATTGAAAATTATTTCCCTTTTTCCTGAGAACTGTATGGAGCTACTCCCTCTGAGCAAGTTATACCACTAAGGAGGATCTGTGTGGAGGACCATTACCTAGTGTGCGAGATTGATTTCCTATATGCTATGTTGGCCCATTTGTGGGTCTCTAAGACCCCATACACACAATTAGATTTTCTGCAGATTTACCAAAACCATATAATATGAGGTCAAACCTTACAAGTTTCAATTTGTATGCAATCAGGCAGGCCCTTGCATGACATGGTTATGGTAAATCTGAAGACAAAAATCTGCAGGAAATCTAATAGTGTGTATGGCAGTGATGACGAATCTTGGCACCTTAGGTGTTTTGAAACTACATTTCCCATGATGCTCATGCACTCTGCAGGGTAGTTGAGCATCATGGGAAATGTAGTTCCAAAACATCTGGGGTGCCAAGGTTCGCCATGACTGGTGTATGTGGTCTAATTAAGGTGAGTGTGCATTTCACCAGGTTAAAAACATATTGTCTTCCCAACATAGGAAGACAGGTGTATAGACACCGTGGATGTCATCCTGAATGCTGACCATCCCTTTCCTTAACTACTTGGGATCCGCTAGCCGTCAATTGACGGCTACAGCGCGGATCCCAAAATCCAAGTGGACGTCAATTGACGTCCGCCCCTTTGGGCGGTCCCCGCGTGCGCTCCAGAGCGGTCCCTTGGACACAGCCAATTACAGATCGCCACGAACGGCCAATCAGAGTGGCCGTTTGCGATGCGATCTGTGCGGCCAATGAGAGATGATCTCATATGTAAACATATGAGATCATCTCTCATTGCCGTTTTACACAGAGACAGCGGTGCTGTCTCTGGAGAGGAGACCGATCTGTGTCTCTTGTATATAGAGACACAGATCAGTCACCCCCCCCAGTCACCCCCCCTCCACCTACAGTTAGAACACTATATAGGAAACATATTTAACCCCTTCCTCACCCCCTAGTGTTAACCCCTTCAATGCCAGTCACATTTATACTGTAATTAGTGCATATTTATAGCACTGATCGCAGTATAAATGTGAATGGCGCCAAAAATGTGTCCGATGTGTCCGCCATAACGTCGCAGTCCCAATAAAAATCGCAGATCGCCGCCATTTCTAGTAAAAAAAATAAATAATAAAAAATAATAATTCTGTCCCCTATTTTGTAAGCGCTATAACTTTTGCGCAAACCAGTCGCTTATTGCGATTTTTTTTATTTTTTACCAAAAATATGTAGAAGAATACGTATCGGCCTAAACTGAGAAAAAAATATGTGTTTTTTTTTTTAATTGGGATATTTATTATAGCAAGAAGTAAAAAATATTGTATTTTTTTCAAAATTGTCGCACTTTTTTGTTTATAGCGCAAAAAATAAAAACCGCACAGGCGATCAAATACCACCAAAAGAAAGCTCTACTTGTGGGGAAAAAAGGACGTCAATTTTGTTTGGGAGCCACGTCGCACGACCGCGCAATTGTTAGTTAAAGCAACGCAGTGCCGAAAGCTGAAATTTCACCTGGGCAGTAGGGGGGTATATGTGCCCAGTAAGCAAGTGGTTAAAGTGGTTATAAACCCTTTACAACCACTTTTACCTACAAGTAAGCCTAGATTAAGTCTTAACTGTAGGTGCTTGGAATATTTACTAAACCTCCACGGTTTAGGAGATATTTACAAAAATGACAGGTACTGATGTTAACGGCACATGCTCCATAGAAAACGGCACAGGCACACTTTAGCAATGGCAATCTTGCGGTTCCTAAAGGAGGCCGTGCCATGACTGGTGGCTCCCGCGCGCATTGGCCAATCACAGCGCCGGAACCGCGATACCCGAAAGTAACCCCCGGGAGAGATGCCGGTCGCCCGAGCGGTGTACAAAGACGGCTGCGGGGACTTCGATCTCAGGTAAGTATTACATAATTAGCTAGTATGCTATGCATACTAGCTCATTATGCCTTTGTCTTGCAGGTGGTGTTTTTTTTTTTTAAAGTGGGTTTACTTCCCCTTTAATCAAAGGAAACTCCAGATGGCTGCACACCAAACTGAGATCCAAATGCCTTTATTCGCATAAAACCATGAAGAACATGAGGAGCACTACATGTACAAGTAATGGAGGAATGGCTTACATGTTTCGCACATGAATTGTGCTTACTCTGGTAAGAAGACAACAATCTTCTTAAAGTGATTGTAAAGTCAGAAGGTTTTTTAGCAGCAGATCCGTTCAGCACCCCTAATACTTACCTAAGCCCCATCTCGATCCAACAATGTCCACGAGTCCCTTGGCTGCCCAGGACTCTCCCTCCTGATTGGCTGAGACACAGCAGCGGTGCCATTGGCTCTTGCTGCCATCAATGAAATGCAATGAGCCAATCAGGAGTGAGAGGGGGCGGGGCTGAACCACAGCTTCATATCTGAATGGATACATGGAGCTGCAGCTCGGGTGCCCCCACAGCAAGCTGCTTGCTGTGGGGACACATGACAGGAAGGAGGGGCCAGGAGCTCCAGCCAGGGACCTGAGAAGAGGAGGATCTGGACTGCCCTGTGCAAAACCACAGTACAGAGCAGTTATGTGTAACATGTTTGTTACTTTAACCCCCTTAGCGGTAAACCCGAGCGTGACTCGGGGTGGATTTTCAATGTTAGGATCGGTATCCCCGAGTCACGCTCGGGGTGGACGTGCAGAGTGTGCAGCGGCGCGGCTTACCTTCTCGCTGAATCCACAGGCAAGTTACCTACCTTGTCCCTGGATCCAGCGATGCCACCCCGCTGTGTGAGCGAGCGGGTCCTCCTCGCTTGATTCACAGTCTCCCCGTGTGCCGCTGATCTCCGTTCCCTGCGACGTTACGACGCACGGGGGCGGAGAACGGCGCCAAATTCAAAAAAGTAAACAAACACTATACATACAGTATACTGTAATCTTATAGATTACAGTACTGTATGTAAAAAATACACACCCCCCTTGTCCCTAGTGGTCTGCCCAGTGCCCTACATGTTCTTTTATATAATAAAAACTGTTCTTTCTGCCTGCAAACTGTAGATTGTGCAAAAGTGTCCCTTTATGTCAAAAATGGTTTTAGATCAGCTAGAAAACAGTGATAATAAATTATAATCACTTGCAGAAATGTGCGATAGCGATTTGTGGGGAAATTCGTCATAAAAAATAATAATAATGACAGCAATAATTCTGCAACTGAGCAAATTTCAGTGATTTTGAATAATTTTTATTATAATTATATTATTATTTGTTATAATTATTTATAATTATTTATTATATTATAATTTATAATTTTGTTTTAAAAAAAAATCATACCCGGGATGCCTACAAGACTCTTGTTTGGTCAGATTTAAGTGAGTTATTTCTAAAAATTACAGACCTACAGTATAAAACGCCAAATTTCCTTGCAAAATAATTGTACCGCTTTTGGTACGTAATTCCAGACAGAATCATACCGCCAGGGAGGTTAATAGAGAAAAAAAATAGACTTTTCAATCACTTTAAGCCCTGTGTCTGTGAACTACTTACATTGACTAAGGAAACATGGAAAAATTGGGAAGGGTCTAGCTAGGACTGAACAAACCAGCACTAAACAGGAGGTCGGGGCAGAGAGAGGAACTAAAGTCACAAAGTAAAGAAGTTAGATGGGCCTAAAACCACCACTAGGTGTCGTCATACTGCAGAAACATAGTAACCTGGTGCAGTTCAATAATACACAGAAAAAATACATATAAGTGGAACAGAATAGTTATTACATTTCCATTTCAATCTGAAGCTGCTGTAATGCATTTGTCTCAGAAAATGTAGAAATTTGCTACTAATCTCAGCAAAAGTGGGGTTACACTTTAACCTTTTTCCCCCAAATATAGACCTGCAATTATCCCAAGCATATTTTGTGACATACTGATGAATGATTTGCTACCTCTGCTCTGCTGGAAGTCTGTTCTAATTATTTCTTTGAATAAAATACTTTCTAAAGGTTAGTTCTGAACTTTCCTTTTACTAGCTTAAAGGTCGTGTCCCTGTGTTTTTGATCTCAGCTTCATTTTGAAAATGTTGTGCTTCTGAACCTTTTTCTCACAATGTATTTGAAGGTTTCACCCCCCCTCCCCCCTTTCCTTTCTTACCTCCAGGAGGTACATATTCAATTTCTCCAATCTTTCAGCATATGGGTAATCTCTTACTTACACCTTGCACCATTTATTCTGCCTATCTCTGGTCTCGCTCTGCTTCCGGCATTAAGCCCAGGTTCACACTGACAGCGGGAAAGAAATAGTGCGAGTTCAGCTGATCTCTCACACCATTTCATTCCTACATGTCAGTCCTGACTTTGGGGACGATTTCAGAGACATCTGTGCGGCTTTCTGCAGACGTCTATTGAAATTGCACCCAGGGGCGGACTGACCATTCGGGCACTAGGGCATTGCCCGAGGGCCCCATCCCACTAGGGGGCCCCATCAGGGTTGCCAGCCTCAGTAAAACCAGGGACACTATGAAAAAATCTGTGTTTTAAAAAAAAATCCTAAGATTATAGCTGCGCCGCCGCTCTTTTCAGTGTGTGTATGTGTATTCTGTGTCTATGTATACTGTGAGTGTGTATACTGTGTATGTATACTGTATGTGTGTATACTGTGTATGTATACTGTGTATGTATACTGTATGTGTGTATACTGTGTATGTATACTGTATGTGTGTGTGTATACTGTGTATGTATACTGTATGTGTGTGTGTGTATACTGTGTATGTATACTGTGTGTGTGTATAATGTGTATGTATACTGTATGTGTGTGTATACTGTGTATGTATACTGTATGTGTATACTGTGTATGTATACTGTATGTGTGTGTGTATACTGTGTATGTATACTGTGTATGTATACTGTATGTGTGTGTGTATACTGTGTATGCATACTGTATGTGTGTGTGTGTGTGTATACTGTGTATGTATACTGTGTATGTATACTGTATGTGTGTGTGTGTATTCTGTGTCTATGTATACTGTATGTGTGTGTCTGTGTGTATACTGTATGTGTGTGTATACTATGTATGTATACTGTATGTGTATGTGTGTGTATATTGTGTATGTATACTGTATGTGTGTGTCTGTGTGTGTATACTGTGTATGTATACTGTATGTGTGTGTATACTGTGTATGTATACTGTATGTGTGTGTGTATACGGTGTATGTATACTGTGTGTGTGTGTGTGTATACTGTGTATGTATACTGTATGTGTGTGTGTGTATACTGTGTATGTATACTGTATGTGTGTGTGTGTATTCTGTGTCTATGTATACTGTATGTGTGTGTATACTGTGTATGTATACTGTATGTGTGTGTGTGTATACTGTGTATGTATACTGTATGTGTGTGTGTGTATTCTGTGTCTATGTATACTGTATGTGTGTGTATACTGTGTATGTATACTGTATGTGTGTGTGTGTATACTGTGTGGCCCCATAATCTCCTATTGCCTGGGGGCCCCATAATCTCCTATTGCCCGGGGACCCCATAATCTCCCATTGCCCGGGGACCCCATAATCTCCTATTGCCCGGGGACCCCATAATCTCCTATTGCCCGGGGGCCCCATAATCTCCTATTGCCTGGGGACCCCATAATCTCCTATTGCCCAGGGGCCCCATAATCTCCTATTGCCTGGGGGCCCCATAATCTCCTATTGCCCGGGGACCCCATAATCTCCTATTGCCCGGGGGCCCCATAATCTATTGCCTGGGGACCCCATAATCTCCTATTGCCTGGGGGCCCCATAATCTCCAATTGCCCAGGGGCCCCATAATCTCCTATTGCCTGGGGGCCCCATAATCTCCTATTGCCCGGGGACCCCATAATCTCCTATTGCCCGGGGGCCCCATAATCTATTGCCTGGGGGCCCCATAATCTCCTATTGCCTGGGGGCCCCATAATCTCCTATTGCCCGGGGGCCCCATAATCTCCTATTGCCTGGGGGCCCCATGAGTTGTCAGTCCGCTCCTGATTGCACCCCAAAGTAACCAAAAGTAATACAGAAACTACTTCGGTGCGGAGCTGCAAATGCGCCTCACACCGATTTGGACGGTGCCATTGCCGGCAATAGATGCCGGTTTGGCATGCGGTTTAACGTGTCAAATCACATGCCAAATAGTTGCAATCACCTTGCAGCTATTTGGCATGCGATTTGACACGTCAAACCCAATGCCAAATCGGCATCTATTGCCGGCAATGGCACCGTCCAAACCAGGGCTTATTTTTTTTTTTTTATAAATTCTTTATTTTTGAAAAAACAGTGTGATAATTCCAGAAGAAAAGACATCTTACATTTATGGCATGTCATTTAACCCGAGGGTCAACATGCAGGTGACTGCTGATGAGGGTTTCAAGGAAATCCTCAAAAGAAATGAATGAGCAGCTGCAGCACACAGGAAAGAACTAACCACTTCACAATAAATACAATTTTTGCTTAAAATGCATTTCTATTTAGTAAAACATTTGAGCGCAGGGGAAAATACATGTGTGAGTTATGCAGCTCATGGCTCCCTATTTTATCTATAATGAAAAGAATATTGGAGGAATTTTACCAAACCGACAGATCCTGTTTTGTACAATTGTTCTGCAATTTCAAGTGGTTGTACACCTCAGATATGAAAAATGAACAAAGCATATCCTTCTATAGTGTGGACTTGCCCCAGTCCAAGGCACTAAAGAGCTAATTTACTAAAGGTAAATAGACTATGCACTCTGCAAGAACAGTTTCTCGTCTAGAGCAAGGTTGCCCAACCTTTTGAAGAGCGAGGGCCACTTAAGTGACTTGGTAACAGGTGGGCGGATGGCAGGTCCGTGTCTGCTCTGTATATACAGCCCGCTATACTCTTTATTTATTTTCTGCGGATTGGATTGGAGGTAGGACACAAGTCGGTTTACATCTGCCCCTCCTTAGAGGTCAATGGAGGGCCCAATTGGGTCGGACTGACCACGTGAAAGGGGCCCAAGGCTGCTTTCACATAGATGCGCTGCAGTTTACCCGCACAGAAGGTGGAACGCAGTGTACCTTCAGCTTTTCTGCACTTTACAATAGACTTCTTTTCTAATCTGCAGGTTTGGTGCACTTTCAGAAAACTCACCAAACTCACAGGTAACAGAAGTCTATGGCTTAGTCAGGGGCGGACTGACAACTCATGGGGCCCCCGGGCAATAGAAGATTATGGGGCCCCTGGGCTTACAGATGGCCACCATGCCAGGAGGCAGCTAAAATCTCAGGATTTTCACATCAAAAGCATGTCGGTTTCGGACATATCAGGGACAGATGTAAAAAAAAAAACATAGATTTTCACATTCTGTCCCTGGTTTTACTGAGCCTGGCATCCCTGATGGTGCCCCCCAGTGGCATGGGGCCCTCGGGCAGTGCCCGAGTGACTCAATGGTCAGTCCGCCCCTGGGCTTAGTGCATTTAACCCGCAGGTAAACTACTCTGCACCTGCGGATCAGTTTGAAAGCAACCCAGTAACCACTGAACAACAGATATGCCCATATATACACTGTGATTTTAGTAATAAACTGACCTTTAATAACAGTATTATATTCTACTCCATCCCAGAGCAGGAGGCCGCGGGCCACATCAGAGGGCTCTGAGGGGCCACATGTGGCCCCTGGGCCACTGGTTGGGCACCCCTGCTCTAGAGCTTAGTCAATGAGCAGAAGCTCTGATGACGTTCTTTATCCAATCATGTGTAAGCAAAATAGCATATTTTTTTTCCTTACACGTGATTGGGTATTTTTTGAAAAGTGAAGTTTTACCTCATTTACTAAGCTCTGGCGCAACTGCAATTTGCAAAGTGCACAATCTTTTTGCTTTTAGTAAATCAACCACAAGCGTAATTTCTCTCTTCTGTCTCCTTCCTCCGCTATCTGTATAAGTGTCACGTACCTGTCTGAATACGTACCTGAGCCTGATGCCCCGTACACACGACCGGGATTTCCGATGGGAAAACTGCGATGAGAGGCTTTAGCCAGGAATCCCGATCGTGTGTATGCTCCATCACAGTTTTGCCGATGGCAAAACTGCCAAAAACATCCGGCAAAAAAAGAGAACTGGCTCTCTTTTTTTTCCTGTAGAAAATCCCGGCCGTGTGTACGGGACATGAGATGACGAGGGTGGTCTCTTTCACAGTTCCCATCTGTGTGCCTCTGGATGTTGAGACAGGATCTGTAGGGGTGAAGGAAAGGCACAAATGCCGAGATATAGACATTGTGAGCAGGAACTAAGGGGCAAAGATATAGCTGGGGATGTTCTTTGAAGAGGCCAAGTCTAGTTGATGGTGGAGTCAGGTCCCAGACCTGGTCAAGTGACAGCTGAATGGAAGCATAGCAGGATACAAGCAGAATCAGAGTCAGGGACAAGCAGAAGTCGGAAACAATCAGACAGCGAGGTTCAGATTCACAAAGCAGAAGCATGGTCAGTAGGCAGGGCCAGGGTTGGTAGCAGAGGCGGACAGCGAACAGGAGCAGACAGGGGCAGTTGTGGTGTGTCCATAAAGGGCACACGGAAGCCACCCCTCTCTCTCTCCTACCATCTGTCTATCACCATAGATAGATTCATGCATTGCATGAATCTATCCATGGTCGCCGCTGCCACCCCCTATTCTGGTGCCTTGCCCCTTGTTGGGCGCCCGGCACCTGAATTACAGTGGCAGGATAGTTTTCGGAAGCACCAAATGAATGAAAGCAAATGAATCGCTTTCCTAACACTGAACTGCCTCTCAGCCAATCAGGTGCTCGGAACTGTGTTATCAGGCGTCCAATCATAGCAGAGGACGGGAAGAGAGGGAGGGAGAAGAGATCGAGGCACCTGGAGGACATTGCTGTGCCCCACTGCCCCATCGAGACAAGGTAAGTGCTGTGCGGGCAGGGGATGTACACTGGCAGCAGTTGAAGGGGACACTAGTGGCAGTTGATGGGCACAGTAGCGGCAGTTGATGGACACAGTAGCGACAATCGATGGGCACACTGGCAGCAGTTGATGGGCACAGTAGCGGCAGTTGATGGGCACACTGGCAGCAGTTGATGGGCACAGTAGCGGCAGTTGATAGGCATAGTAGCGCCAATCGATGGGCACAGTGGCAGCAATTGATAGGCACAGTAGCAGCAATTGATGGGCACAGTGCGAGCAATTGATGGGTACAGTAGCTGCATTTGATGGCACAGTGGTGGCAATTTATGGGTACAGTGGCTGCATTTGATGGCACAGTGGCGGCAATTGATGGCACAGTGGCTGCGTTTAATGGCACAGTGGCTGCGTTTGATGGCACAGTGGTGGCAATTGATGGGCACAGTAGCTGCATTTGATGGGCACAGTGGCTGCAATTGATTTTTTTTTTCAGTTTGTTTGCGCCCCCCCAAAACCAGCCGCCACTGGACAGGGGTGTGACGGTATCGGTATGATATCCCCGTCAACGTTCCCTTCTTCCCATAACGAAAATCACCCCAATATTCCACGAGGAGGGATATCCCTGGAATCGCCCAGAAAGCCACACATGAGACCAGCTTACTGCTTGAACAACACAGACTTTAATGTTATAACACACAGCTTATATGTCATTTCCAAAACTGTTACAATGACAAATCTCCGCCCCCCTCACACTGGGGCTTCCATACAGATGACTAGGTAGACACGACGGGGCCGATGCTGAAACACATTTTCTTTAGACAATGACATCAATGACGCTGAGCACTAGCTGTACTGAATACATCAACCAGACCGCTCGACCCCGCATATAGAGAGATAATTACCACAATGAAGCAATCAGAATAATTAACACAAGCCACTTAAACCCAGCTCTCCTTCACACAACACAATAGATCAATTAACCTTTAGAAATAGTGAGGGGACATTAGCACATCAATAACCTGGCTAGCAGGGAGCAGTAAACTGAGACATATAGGCAAATGTATCACAATGGCCCCCCTTTTGCTCCCTGCTCCGGCAAACCCGGTTGGACCTTCCCTGGTCCAGTAGGGTTGACGGGTTCAGAGCTATTAGTCAGAGGTTAACTCCGTTTGGCATGACTGACCTCCCTTGGCAACTGCTTCAGACTCAGGTATGTCACCGGGTCGTCAGATCACACGCCGGTCAGTCCCCAAGTCTTTGTGCGATCTGCAAAGTCACCAGAAGTCAGTGTGAAGACAGCGAATGGGTCTGTGCGCCGCCGTCTAGGTGTCCCGCTATGGGAGGGGGCAGGTTATGGCTCTGAAGTGACAATCCCAGGAGATTCATAAAAAGAAAAAGTTATATTTGTTGAAATGCTGTAGCACTGGTGCTCAGAGTCCGGGGGGGGGAGGGGAATCAGAGCCCCATAAGGTCAGCCACCCCCTGCTCCCTCCGCAGCCGCCGGTTCTCCTCTTGGAGCTTCTCCAGCTCCATCTCCAGTTCATGCTGCTGTGACCTCAGGTGGTTGTTCTCCTCCTCCATGCGGCTTATGCACTCCTCCAGCTCCATGTACTCACGGATCAGCTCCTGCTTGCTCATGTCCTGCAGGCTCTCCACGTGGTCCTTCATCATCAGGAACTGGGTGGTGGTGTAAGGGGCCACCGGTGGGCCCTTGGCGAACATCTCGGCACGCATCTGGGACGCCCGCTGCGACTCCCTCTCCTCCAGTCGCTTCTTCTCCTCCCAGGTCAGCTTGTTATACGGCTTCCAGGACCTCTTCTTCTTGAAGGGTGGCCGGCGGTGCCTCTTTCTGCCCAGCTCCCTCCAGGGCCCCTCCGGCTCAGGGCTGTCGCCCATGACCAGCTGACAATGGTGTTCCCTGTTGTCCGTAATAACAGATTGTACCATGAGGGCTTCGTAAGGGGTGCCCAATGGTTCTTCCTGACCCAGCTCCTTTGGATCCCAAGCCGAGTCTACACAATGGGCTGCTGCTGGTGGGCGGTACCCAGGTTGAGACCAATTTGACCTGGTGTTGTCATTCATGGGGCAATTCTGCTTGAAGTGACCCAGCTGTTTGCACCGGAAGCAGCGTTGTTCGTTGCCCTCCTGGCGATGATAGCGAGGGCTAGATGTCACCGGTCTGTTAGGAGGTTGGTATCTAGCGGTTGGAGGGTGTGAGGGCACCGTTTGTGGTGGAGGTTGTTCCTGTGGTGTGACCTGGTTCGTCTTGCGAGTATCTGCATATTCATCCGCCAACTTCGCGGCCTCTGGTAGAGTCATGGGCCTGCGATCTCTCACCCAATCCTTGACGTCCGTCTGGATGTGATTGTAAAATTGCTCCAGGAGCATTAGTTGCAAAATGTCCTCTGCGGTGGTGGCCTGGCTGCTGTTAGCCCAGTTAGAGGCCGACCGGGACAATTGGCATGCCCATTCCGCATAAGAGTCTTTCGTGGTTTTGCGTGAGTCCCTGAACTTCTGTCGGTGGGACTCTGGGGTTACTGCATAACGAGCCAGGAGCACTTCTTTAACCCGGGCGTAGCTATGGATATCCTGATCTGGCACGGTCCGGAAAGCATCAGAAGCTTTGCCTGACAGTTTGCCTGACAATATTGCAACCCAGTCTCCTCTAGCTATTCGGTGCAGGTTACATTGTCGCTCAAAATCCGCCAGGAAGTTATCAATTTCACAGTCTTTTTCATCAAAAGCTTTAAAAGCGCTAAACGGAATCTTCCTTGCGTCTGCTGTGCTGTACTCACTGTTCGTAGAAGGTGCGGCTGCTTGTTGGACTGCTGCCAGTTTTAACTGTAGCTCTGCGTCCCTTATTTGTTTATCCTTCTGTAGTTCTGCGTCTCTTATTTGTTTAGCCTCCTGTAGCTCTGCGTCTCTTATTTCTTTATCCTTCTGTAGTTCTGCGTCCCTTATTTCTTTAGCCTCCTGTAGCTCTGCGTCTCTTATTTCTTTAGCCTTCTGTAGCTCTGCGTTTACTAACATGTCCATCACTTTCAGTACCACATCTGGCGTTGGGTTCGGGCCGAACCACGCTAGCTTCTCTTTCTCATTAGCTTGTTGGCTGGCGATTCCTCCTCCTGAATCACTGGTGTCTCCATCTCTTGTACTGCTGGCGTTGCTGCAATCCCGTCCTCCTGGTCTAGCTCCATTGATTCTGCTATGATGACCCGCTTGGTTTTGTTGCTAGCAATCCTTCCACGAACTTCCAGTAGTTCTTCCAGTGTCTGCTTGGAATCCGGGTGTGAAGGGGAATAGAAGGGAAAAATCCCACCGCTACCAACCAATTGTGACGGTATCGGTATGATATCCCCGTCAACGTTCCCTTCTTCCCATAACGAAAATCACCCCAATATTCCACGAGGAGGGATATCCCTGGAATCGCCCAGAAAGCCACACATGAGACCAGCTTACTGCTTGAACAACACAGACTTTAATGTTATAACACACAGCTTATATGTCATTTCCAAAACTGTTACAATGACAAATCTCCGCCCCCCTCACACTGGGGCTTCCATACAGATGACTAGGTAGACACGACGGGGCCGATGCTGAAACACATTTTCTTTAGACAATGACATCAATGACGCTGAGCACTAGCTGTACTGAATACATCAACCAGACCGCTCGACCCCGCATATAGAGAGATAATTACCACAATGAAGCAATCAGAATAATTAACACAAGCCACTTAAACCCAGCTCTCCTTCACACAACACAATAGATCAATTAACCTTTAGAAATAGTGAGGGGACATTAGCACATCAATAACCTGGCTAGCAGGGAGCAGTAAACTGAGACATATAGGCAAATGTATCACAAGGGGTAATCTGAAAGCAAGGTTAGGGAGGAAGCTGGGTCAGTAATAGGATCAAGAATGCATATCAGGACCAGGATCAGGTTTAAATAGGCCACTTGGCGGCAGTGGGTGTGCACCCATGCACGTGTGGGTAATGATTTAGAAATGTGCAGACTTTTGCCCGTGCTATTGAAAAAAGGGAGTCATTTACGAAAGGCAAATCCACTTTGCACTACAAGTGCTAAGTGCACTTGAAATTGCACTGAATGTGCACTTGGAAGTGCAGTCACTGTAGATCCGAGGGGGACATGCAAGGAAAATAAAAAACAGCATTTTAGCTTGCACATGATTGGATAATAAAATCAGCAGAGCTTTCCCTCATTTCAGATCTACCCTTCAGATTTACAACGACTGCACTTCCTGGTGCACTTTCGATGCAATTTCAAGTGCACTTGTAGTGCAAAGTGGATTTGCCTTTTGTACATAACCCTCAATGTGTGTCACCCTCAAAGTTTTTTTAAAAATATCATTTAAAATGATCGTGTGAGGGCTTCAGAGCATTTTTCGGGTTCTGAAAAACGACAAAAACAAAATTCGAACAAGCTCTATTTTTTAACGACGTTTTAAACTATGTAGTTTTTCGGGTTGTAAAAAATGGTCGTGTGTGGGCTTTAACGACGTGAAAAATCTGCGCATGCTCAGAAGCAAGTTATGAGACAGGAGCGCTCGTTCTGGTAAAACTACCGTTCGTAATGGAGATAGCACATTCATCACGCTGTAACAGACAGAAAAGCGCAAATCGCCTTTTACTAACACAAAATCAGCTAAAGCAGCCCAAAGGGTGTCGTCATCCGCATGGAACTTCCCCTTTATAGTGCCGTCGTACGTGTTGTACGTCACGCGCTTTGCTAGAGCATTTTTTTAAGACGATCGTGTGTAGGCAAGGCCGTTTTAATGAAGAAGTTGAAAAAAACGTCGTTTTTTCTAGAGGCTGAAAAACTTTGTTTTTTACAACCCGAAAAATTATCGTGTGTACGCGGCATAAGAAAAGGCCTTTGATCTGTGTGTTTTAGAAAGCTGTAGAGGGGAGAAGGCTGCAGGTAAACATGTACAACCTATATTTGAGGCCTCGTACACACGACAGAGGAACTCGACGTGCCAAACACATCGAGTTCCTCGTCGAGTTCAGGGATGAAGCCGCCGAGGAGCTCGGCGGGCCGCCTTCTCCCATAGAACAACGAGAAAATAGAGAACATGTTCTCTATTTTCTCGACGAGTTCCTCGGCGGCTCCATCGGGCCAAAAGTGTACAGACGACAGAGTTTCTCGGCAGAATCTGGCTCTGACCGAGTTTCTTGCTGAATTCTGCCGAGAAACTCTGTCGTGTGTATGAGGCCTGAGGATTTGTTTTGTCTCTTTGTATCCCCTCGGGCTAGTCAGTGTTTACAACTACTTGAGCATAGTTTCCTCTGTGTTTAGAGGGCCTGGCAAGGAATATAGAGAGGAGGAAATATAAACAAGGGCAAAACGTAGTACTAAGAGCTGGTTCACACTTCCGCGGCACGACTTCGGGGGCGACTCTGCAAGTCGTCCTGAAGACGACTTCAGAGGCGACCTGCAATACGACTTCTGTATAGAAGTCAATGCAGGTCGCCCCGAGCCACCCCTGAAGTCGTGCAAGAACCTTTTTCTAAGTCGGAGTGACTTGCGTCGCTCCTATTAGAACGGTTCTATTGCATTGAATGGGACGCGACTTGTAAGGCGGCTGAGCCGCCTGACGAGTCGCCCCAGTGTAAACCGGCTCTTAGAGTAGGGACATAGGCCAAGATTCACAAAGCACTTACGGCGACGTATAACACGTTACGCTGACGTAAGTGCAAATGTGCGCCCACATATGTGTGCGCCAGACCCACAAACAAATATGCGCCTAAAAACAGGCTACATGCCGCTGACGTAGCTTGCACACGCCGGCGTAGGGTGGGAGCACATTTAGGCTGGGCGCATGGTGCTGCTCCCATTGATTAGCCATTCAAACATGCAAATGAGGGAAATACGGCGATTCACGAACGTGCGTGTGCCCGGGGCATGCTACGCGAGATGCGTGTAAGTTGTACGTCTGGCGTAAAGTTATTGCCTATAAAGGAGGGGCAACCAAGCAACAGACATGCTCAGGTCTTCACCAGGGAACACAAGTTGGCGTATTGTGCGTTGGACGTGTTCTGGCTGGGCGTACGTTATGTTTATGGCGTACGCAATGATCCGGCGTAGCTTAGGCAGTTTTGCCGGCGTGGTTGTGAGCAGGCGCATGGGGTGCTGTGCTTGCGTCCACGTCATGGTGCATGCGCAGTTCGTGATACGTACCTGTCTGGTGCTCAGCCTATCATTTGCATGGGGAAGACCGGAGAAAAGACTGGACATCCGCACTTCCACAAAATTCTTAAAAAGTTGCTTTTAATGGTAAAAAATGGAAACAGCACTACAAATCACAGCAGACAGTCCACCCCACTGCCTGCTGTGATTTGTAGTGCTGTTTCCATTTTTTACCATTAAAAGCAACTTTTTAAGAATTTTGTGGAAGTGCGGCTGTCCAGTCTTTTCTCCGGCCTTCGCTTTGTGCATTGCCAGCACCCACGCTTCTGAGAGGACCCTGATTGCTGAGTGCACTCACCTAGAGCGGCAGTTTCCCCTTTTATCATTTGCATGGGTTCAAGCCCACTTCCACCTACGCCAACGTGCGCCTTCGAAACCCACGCCACGCTGGCGCAGCGTTGGGAGCACTGGCTTGCTGAATGCAATGCTTGCCTCTCTGCGCTGCGTTGGCGTAGCGTACAGTGTTTGCTCTACGGCGGCGTAATGTGCGCCCTGCTCTCTGTGAATCTGGGCCATAATTTATACAAAAGGTAGCAAGACTGTATGCTCCTCAGGGGTCAGAATGCCGTCAAAAATCATTGGAACATGTGATGAAAATGTTACAAAGAGCTAAAACACAACTGAAACAAAACAATAAAAGGCAATAATCCCATGCGGTTACTGCATTTTACCATGTAGAAAAGTCCAAAATTGAAATCTATACAACTGCATTTGCATGATAGCCGTTTCACCAGCTGAAGCTTATTTTCCACCATTATGTAGTAAAAGTATCTGGCAATAAAAAGTAATTGCTTGTGATACATAACTGATCTATAACAATACTTGTGTGATTGAAGAGTGATGGACTTGTCATTAGTTGTCTCTGTGTGAGGAAGGTCACATAAATATCGCTCAAAGCGTTGAACGGCATGTATTGCTCCATACAGAGACCTCTTTTAGTAATGGTGTCTGTTGGAGATATCTACTTCAACAAAATAGCCCAGTGTTTTTCTACTATAGTATGTGGTCTGCAGATAAATTATTACCTGTGAGATCCTGATTGGTTTCCCACTGGTTCCCTTATATAATGTGCTCTTCTGAAGCAGGAACAAATTAAAGTTGAAGTGCTGCAAAGTGTTTTTGTTCTTTTACAATGGTCTGCGGCATAGAGTTAAACCCTGAGATACCTGCCTACTCAAGAAACTTTGCAGTATGACTTCCTATTGAATAAAGTTTCAGTTATCAAAGCTGCATTAATATATTTCAATTCTAAATAAATCAATACTGGACAGGAATTTGTGTGTGTGTTCCCATGCCTCTAAAGTACCAGGATGGCCGAGTGGTTAAGGCATTAGACTTAAAGTGGAGGTCCGCCTAAAAAATATATATTAAAAGCCAGCAGCTACAAATACTGCAGATGCTGACTTTTAATAAATGGACACTTACCTGTCCAGGGTGCCTGCGATGTTGGCACCCGAAGCCGACCCGTTCCTCGGCTGCCCCCGCCGCCATCCTCGGTGAGGGAATCAGGAAGTTAACCATTGCGGCTTCTCTTCCCGGTTCCCTACTCGGCATTCGCGAGTCGCACTGCACGTCCTCACTGGTCCCCCTGTTGTCTTCTGGGAACCTGGAGTGGTAACTCCCTTTTCTTGTTGTCTTCCGGGACCTGTATGTTTCCCAGAAGACAGCGTGGGGAGGGGGGGAAGTGGCGTAACCCCTGTGGGGGTCTTTGCCTGGAGGTGGGTGCAAATACCTGTATTATACAGATATCTGCACCCCCCCTCCCCCCGAAAGGTGCCAAATGTGACACCGGAGGGGGGGAGGGCTCCGAAAAGCAGAGGTTTCATTTTTTTGTGGACCTCCGCTTTAAGGTCCAATGGATTTATATCCTTTTGGGCAGTGCTGGGACAAGGTCATCCAGTGCCCAGGGCAATGATACCAAACTGTGCCCCCCCCTTACCTTGGGGTTAGGGTCAGGGCACCCCCATCCCTGCAACAAACCATTTTGCCCCCAGGGCAGCCGATCCATCTGCCCACCCCTTGTCCCGGCCCTGCTCGTGTGTTTAAACCCCACTCCTGGAAAGAGGGCTGATCTTTATGAAAATTAATGCATATTATGAGTACATGGCTATCCAGAATTACAAAACAATAAGATTTGGAAGTGTTTTCTTCAATTTATTGCAAAATGTGCAAACAATTTAACCAGGTACATCACTAGGGTAATCACTAATAGTGATGAACCAAACTGTCCTGGGTTTGGTTCAGTTTGAGCAGGATTCAGCAAACTTAAAAAAAAGTAAATAAGAGCCAAAACTGTGAAATTAAAATTGCCAATTTTCTGGGCTAATAGGCAAGGGGTGTTAAAAAAAAAAAAAAAATAGGGGGGGGGGGACTGCCCTGGGAAACATGTACCAATGCAAGAAGAAAATAAAAACGAAAAATATAAATTAGGCCATATTTATTTTATATGCTTAAATTGAAACATTAAAATGTGCTATTCCTTTAAATAACATGCCTGGGGGATGTCCTAACCCTGCTGGTCAAGAGACACATCTCTGTGATGTACCGAAAGTGCACCTGACATTTACATAGGAAAAAAATCATTAGAAAATTACTATGACAGCTCTCTTTTTAAAATAGCTCTCAGACTTCTTTTTTTTTCTTTTTTTTATTCAGTTATTTTATTATCGTAGAAAGTACAGTCAACAAACACCACAAATAGCAGTAATACATGTAAAAAATCAGACAGCATAAACATACATGGTCATAAAGTAAAATAAGAGAGAAAAAGCAAGCAGTCCGGCCCTGTACAGCGAGAAGATAAATGAGCAGCACTCAGACTTCTTCAAGGGTCAACCTAACAAGCAGAAAGCCCAACTAACAACTAACTATATATAATATATACACAATTGGGAACACAGAAAAACGGGGGAAAACTAGAGTTGCAACGAGCAGATAGGAAGGGGGAACCAAACCTGGGATCAGGAACAAGGGGGAGCAGATACAAATCAACAGGGTACAGGGCAAGAGCAAGATCAATGGCAAACAGTATCTGGCATCAGAAAAACGCTGGAGTGAGAGGCACTAGTAGGGAAGACCTAAATACCCTCCCAGCAGCCAGCATTAGGTGGAAACTGATTACTGGGAACTGCTGGCTGCTGTGAGAAACCTGCAATCTTCTGCCCTGGGAAGCACAGTGCCACCAGCAGGTGATCCTGACACCTTGCTTCATATCAGTTCAGCACTAAAACAGATGGAAGATGATTTGTTGCTGAAGACACCAAGAAATTGACCTTACAACCGCTTTAATAGCAAGATGGTATATTACTCCAAAAAGAGCACACAAAGTGAACACAGAGACCCCCTACGTGTTGGAGGGGCTGTGGGGCTCTTGGGACTTTTTTACATCTATGGTGGGAGTGCGAGGGGATTCAGCTGTATTGGGAGAGAGTAATAGATAGCATCTATCATCTATCAAATAACAGGGGAGCAGGTTCAGAAAGATCCGTGGAAATATTTGTTCCACGGCACAGATAAAAATAAATAGATTGGCTGAGATCAATAGAAGAAACAATACATATAATGGAAGATTCACTAGGAGTACACAAAAACATATGGGGAAGTGGGTAGAGTTTAAAAAATCACGAGAATATAGGTCGATGTTGGAGTGTTAAGGGAAAAGGGAGGAAGGCGGGAAGTTAGAGCCCGGGGGGAAATTAGGGCGCGGGTTGAGAGAGGATTAATTAAAGCGGGGGTTCACCCTTAGAGGGCACTTTTTAGCCTTAGATTCCTGCTCGTTTTTACTAGGGGAATCGGCTATTTGTTTTAAAATATGAGCATTACTTACCCGTTTACCAGATGCATCCTCTCCGTCGCTTCCGGGTATGGGCTGCGGGAATGGGCGTTCCTTCTTGATTGACAGTCTTCCGAGAGGCTTCCGACGGTCGCATCCATCGCGTCACGATTTTCCGAAAGAAGCCGAACGTCGGTGCGCAGGCGCAGTATAGAGCCGCACCGACGTTCGGCTTCTTTCGGCTACGAGTGACGCGATGGATGCGACCGTCGGAAGCCTCTCGGAAGACTGTCAATCAAGAAGGAACGCCCGCTCCCGAAGACCCATACCCGGAAGCGACGGAAGAAGATGCATCTCGAAAACGGGTAAGTACGGATCATATTTTAATACAAATAGCCGATTCCCCTAGACCGAACGAGCAGGAATCTAAGGGGAAAAGGGGAAAAATTTAATAAATGGGTGAACTCCCGCTTTAAGTCCAGAGTGGACGGGAGGGGGGAAGGGGGGGAGAGAGAGGGTATTTAGGTCTTCCCTACTAGTGCCTCTTACTCCAGCGTTTTTCTGATGCCAGATACTGTTTGCCATTGATCCCGCTCTTGCTCTTGCCCTATACCCTGTTGATTTGTATCTGCTCCCCCTTGTTCCTGATCCCAGGTTTGGTTCCCCCTTCCTATCTGGCGGCAACATCAGATGTTTTTTCACCTTAATGCATAGCATCAAGGTGACTTTTTTTTTTCATTTACAACTCCTTTAATTTATAGCACATTTCTACTGTCTTCACATCACTAGAAGTACAACAGTGTCTTCAGAATCTTATCCCTATATTTATCTCCCTGTAGGGGGCCTATTTCTTCCTCCTATTTACCCAAATACGGGGGATATTTAGGTCCTCTTTCATCTATCAATATTTTATAGATTTTGAGCCAGAACCCTGACTACCGTGTTTCCAGAAAAATAAGCCCTACCCTGAAAATAAGCCCTAGTTTAAAATGCTTGTAAAATCCTATAATCCACTCTATATCTTCTCTCCCCCTCTTTCTCCCTGCCTGTCAGGAATCCCCAGTGTGAATTGAGTTAAAATGCTTGTAAATTTCTGTAATTTACTATATTACAGTAGTATATAATGTACAATGTGTGTGTTTCTGTAATATAATTGTGGGGAAGAGAGGTCCAGCGGGTCACAGAAGACCAGAGTGGCACTATTACATATAACAGACACACCAGTGTCTAGGATGTGGGAGACCTGAAAGTGATTTTGAATGGCTAAAATAAACTGCCTGTGATAACAGACTGAATAAACTATAAAGCAACAGTTTTGATGGAAAAAAAATGTCACTCGATAAACTGAAGAAAACTGAAGAAGACAAACACAGCAAGCAGTAATATTAGGATATCATCTGCTCCTTTGTCTCTTTGTGTATAGTTAGGATAAGGATAATGCTGCACCCTAACTCCCTGAGTTTTAGCACTTTTTATCTCCGTATTCCTGTTTTAGTTCCTTGTTCCTGATCCCGTGTTTCCCTAAAAATAAGCCCGGGTATTATATTAATTTTGGCAACAAAGTACACAGTAGGGCTTATTTTCGGGGTAGGGCACAGTAGGGCTTATTTTCAGGGTAGGTCTTACCATGTAAGTCCTATCTTCTCTCCCCCTCTTCCTCCCTGCATGTCAGGAATCCCCAGTGTGAATTGAGTTAAAATGCTTGTAAATTTCTATAATTTACTATATTACAGTAGTATATAATGTACAATGTGTGTGTTTCTCTCAAAGAATTGTGTGGTTGGTTTCCAACAATGACAGTACTACACCAGTCCTTAGTGGTTAAAATATAAAGTGAAAAACGCACTGAGTAGGTAATGAAACCATGTCAGTAATGTAGGACTTTTTGTGGCGTTTCGTGTCAGAAGTAGGTGAGCTAATAATATAACAAATAGAAACAAATATGGAAAAATATCAAAATTTAATATAAATACATGAAAACAAAATAGATAAAAAATACAATGACAAAAATCATTGATTGCCCTGTTACAGATAAGATGTGACAATAATTAAATGAGTAGAGGGCTGGTCGCCGACATGTTTCGCACTAAGCGTCTTCTGGGCGCCGCACACATCTATGACATACTCTCATCTGATAATATGTAAACAAAAATAAATTAGTTACATATAATTTAAACAGGGTATATAATGTACATTTCATGTAGTTCATTAGTAAACTCATAAAGAATGAGAAATACATAAAAATTATATATACATATAGATGCTCACCAGTAACTGTGGGATGTCAAATAACGCCAGTGGATACACACGGAGCAGGGCTAAGGGAAGTTGGAAAGATACACCGGGCAAGAGCGTGTCTAGGCAGCACCTTCACCACCTGTGGGAGTCAGATCCACAGGGTTCTGAGTAAGACCATACCCTTGATAGGTTGCAATGTTACAAGATTGGATAACAAGATCTATAGGGATAATAATAATAATAATAATAAGAATAGCTAGTATGGGTCATATAATACCACAGTCATAGAAATATATAACTGTGGTGTTACTGATGGAATATATCTTACCCATCAGCACACTTAAATAGGAGAAGTCCCAAAAAAAGAGATAATTAATATATAATAGATATGGTTTAAGGAATATAAAGAATTAATTAAATAGCATACCTATTGTTGTGGTTAAGCAACGCTTAACCACTTACCCCCCGGACCATATTGCTGCCCAAAGACCAGAGTACTTTTTGCGATTCGGGACTGCGTCGCTTTAACAGACAATTGCGCGGTCGTGCGACGTGGCTCCCAAACAAAATTGGCGTCCTTTTTTTCCCACAAATAGAGCTTTATTTTGGTGGTATTTGATCACCTCTGCGTTTTTTATTTTTTGCGCTATAAACAAAAATAGAGCGACAATTTTGAAAAAAATGAATATTTTTTACTTTTTGCTGTAATAAATATCCCCCAAAAATATATAAAAAAACATTTTTTTTCCTCATTTTAGGCCGATACGTATTCTTCTACATATTTTTCGTAAAAAAAATCGCAATAAGCGTTTATTGATTGGTTTGCGCAAAAGTTATAGCGTTTACAAAATAGGGGGTATTTTTATGGCATTTTTATTAATATTTTTTTTACTAGTAATGGCGGCGATCAGCGATTTTTTTTTTTCGGTATTGCGACATTATGGCGGACACTTCGGACATTTTTGACACATTTTTGGGACCATTGGCATTTTTATAGCGATCAGTGCTATAAAAATGCATTAGATTACTATAAAAATGCCACTGGCAGTGAAGGGGTTAACACTAGGGGGCGGGGAAAGGGTTAAGTATGCCTGGGTGTGTTCTTACTGTGGGGGGGGTGGCCTCACTAGGGGAAACACTGATCTTCTGTTCATACATTGTATGAACAGAAAATCAGCATTTCCCCTGCTGACAGGAACGAGAGCTGTGTGTTTACACACACAGCTCCCGTTCCCCGCTCTGTACCGAGCGATCGCGTGTGCCCGGCGGCGATCGCGCCCGCCGGGCACACGCACGGGAGTCGGGGGCGAGCGGGGGGCGCGCGCGAGCGCGCCTCCGGCGGCGCGCGTGCGCCCCTAGTGGCGGCTAAAAGGTAGGACGTCCATTTACGTTGTCTCGCCTAGGAGAGCCACCTTGTGGACGTATAATGACGGTGCGGCGACGGCAAGTGGTTAAATTCCTATATGACCATAGTGATGGATACAGAGAGGTTATAACGAAGCAAAGGCTGCCGTAGTGCCTGGTGTGGCATGCATATGGAAGTCGCACACCTAAATTGATAGTAATAAATATTACTGCACAATTAATGCAGAGTAAAAGGGATTATATTGTCATTCCCTATTCCCTGTGTGTGTGTTTCTGTAATAGTGCCGCTCTGGTCTTCTGTGACCCGCTGGACCTCTCTTCCCCACAATTATATTACAGAAACACACACATTGTACATTATATACTACTGTAATATAGTAAATTATAGAAATTTACAAGCATTTTAACTCAATTCACACTGGGGATTCCTGACATGCAGGGAGGGGGAGAGAAGATAGGACTTACATGGTAAGACCTACCCTGAAAATAAGCCCTACTGTGCCCTACCCCGAAAATAAGCCCTACTGTGTACTTTTGTTGCCAAAATTAATATAACACCCGGGCTTATTTTTAGGGAAACACGGGATCAGGAACAAGGAACTAAAACAGGAATACAGAGATAAAAAGTGCTAAAACTCAGGGAGTTAGGGTGCAGCATTAGCTTCCTTATCCTAACTATACACAAAGAGACAAAGGAGCAGATGATTTCCTAATATTACTGCTTGCTGTGTTTGTCTTCTTCAGTTTTCTTCAGTTTATCGAGTGACATTTTTTTTCCATCAAAACTGTTGCTTTATAGTTTATTCAGTCTGTTATCACAGGCAGTTTATTTTAGCCATTCAAAATCACTTTCAGGTCTCCCACATCCTAGACACCGGTGTGTCTGTTAAGTGGTTTCAGAACCCACCTGCTAAGTGACTTTACATTAAATTGTGCTAACAGCATGCTTACTTCTAGAATATAAAATATCTCGTCAAACATTAAAAAAGATCTCAGCAGGGTGTAAACGCTGCAACTGGGTAGATATTCCAAAACCTGTGCCGATTGCGATTGCGTTGTTTAATGATTTAGCTTTGAGATTAAATAAAAGATATGATTATAAAACAAGTGTTTTGCAATCTGTATTAGAGTGTGCCTGTCAGGTTTACACGACAAACGCAAGCACATCATAGTTTACTGTTTACTGCAGCCATTTTCAGCACCACGGATAGGACATTGATTAGGTTACAATGGTAGTCATGAAAGATAACACAGGACTATAGAGTGAAAGTTTGCGTGCCTGTTTTAGGCACAGAAGTTTCAAGGAAATACATTTGAATATTATTAACATTTATCTGAACACTCGCTTATCTCACCCAAATAATTAATTCATAATCCTCCAAAAAGTACATTTTTATAGGTAAAAAAAAGACCAATAGCTATTGAATTCAATCAAATCCTTTAATACTAACCCTAAATCTTAAAGTGTAAAAAAAAAAACACATTAATAACTATCAATAAATTGTGTATTACATGCTGTTCATACTTACTCAATTACTATGGGATTCATTTTCTGTATTTCACCAGAAACTTGGTTGATCCTGCTGTACTCTATCTCCCCCTCTTGTCCATGTCCCCACTGTAGTTGGTAATTTTGTAGAGCAGTGTTGGCAGCTGGTGCACATGCTGAGTTTTCAGTGTATTTTCTACCTTGAGAATTTTCTCCCTATCACATTTAAGCAGCCCATGTGACTATAAAGTCACACATGTGGGCGTATACACAGTGTTAAATGACAGTCCACTCCCTCCTCTTCCATGCCCACTAACCAGCTAAAAACAATAGGGGCAGCAGGGCTCAAGTCCTTTTTTCACAGCAGGAACTCAGTTCCCTTTCCAGGACTAGAGCAGCCGAGCCGCCCGAGCCAATCCTTCACTAAGAGGCGATGCCCAGCTCGAGTCACTGTCAGGGACAAGCGAACCTTAGTAATTCTTTATGTTACTGGCCGCTTCCTGTATATGGATTGATCAGGTAGTGTGCGGGTATTACCTCACTTCCTTGATGCCGCAATGTCTCCTGGGAGCTTTTGTCATTGTTCCCAGGAGTCATTGCGGAGGTCTGCCGCGAGTTATCGCGGGATTTAGAAAGAACTTGCGGTTTATTTATTATGCATATGAGCGTATCATTTTTTTTTGGTGGCGGAGTGGATCTTGGGTGGGAGTTCCCAGACTTTTTTTCCCCAGGACTTGACCCCTGAGGGGCAGGGTGTTTTTTCTTTAATTCAAATAATTACAGTGCTACCATCCACATAAAGAAAGAGAAGGGGTAATGTAAATGAAACAATGTGCGTTTAGTATCATAGTATCACTTTGATTGTAAAGGTACCATATCTACTTGCTCTGTGTAATGGTTTTGCACAAAGCAGCCCCGATCCGCCTCTTCTTAGGTCACCTGCTGCCCCCCCCCCCCTGATGATTTCCAATATTAGATATAAGATATTCAAGCGCCAGGTCCAAACTTCTGGTCGAAATTGCGACCTGGCACCCGGGGTTTGTCGAGCCTTGCCTTAATGCATAGAATACATTAAGGTAAAAAAACATAGGGTTTTAGAACCACCTTAAGGTAGAAATAAAGGCAAAAATCGATTACAGCACCATATGATTTGGTGCAGTGTGATTTTTTTTAAAGCATGCCTGCACTATTTTTGAGCTTTTCACATGGGTAGGGAAGCCCATTGAAATGATTGGGGATCAATAAGAATGCACAAAAAATTGCACACGCTCAGATGCACCTTATGGTGTGAACGAGCCCTAACACACAGTGGTATATACTATATTATCATGGCACTAATGACTGTCATACTGATACTAGAAGAAATGACTATAGGATACAGAAAATCTCACGTTATGTGCCATGTGAGAAATGATTTGGTTGCAAACGATCAGAGATTTATGATACATGTACCAAAATGTCCAAACCCAAATCAAAAAATATATGATACATATACATTGCAAGGATTTTAGCATTTTTTTTATTGCATAAAATGATGTTATAAATGTTCACACAGGCTGTTTCAGTGGGGTTCCTACAAGTGAGTGCTTAGTAGAAACACGTAGCTATTATATTCACACAGTCAGTTCCAGAGTTGTAGCCAGGACTTGCTGGAGAAGCCTAGGGCCAGATTCTCGTAGATCTGCGGCAGCGAAACTTATCTCATTTACGTTACGCCGCCGCAAGTTTTACGGGCAAGTGCTTGATTCACAAAGCACTTGCCTGTAAAGTTGCAGCGGCGTAGCGTAAATTCCCCTGGCGCAAACCCGCCTAATTCAAATGATCCGGGTTGGGGGCGTGGATCATTTAAATTAGGCGCGTTCCCGCGCCGAACGTACTGCGCATGCGTCGTTCCTAAATTTCCCACCGTGCATTGCGCTAAATTACGTTGCAACAACGTCATTTTTTTAACTTAGACGTGACTTACGTCCATCCCTATTCACGGACGACTTACGCAAAAAATAAATAAATTCTAATTTCGAAGCGAGAACGACGGCCATACTTTAACATGGCAAGTCTATCTATACGCCACAAAATAGCAGCTTTAACTATACGCCGGAAAAAGCCGACTACAGACGACGTAAGAGAATGCGACAACCGCACGTACGTTCGTGGATCGTCGGAAAAAGCAAATTTGCATACCCGATGCTGAAAACGATGCAAACTCCACCCAGCGGGCGCCGAAGTATTGCATCTAAGATCCAAAGGCGTAATCTGATCGGTAGTACACAACTTGTGAGAGTTGATCCCGACAGCTGCATGCAACAATACCTGAAGGGACAAGCACGAAAAAATTTCTCGGACAATAGCAGAACGATTGATGTCCATTTAATCAGTACAGCATTTGTCTATAAAACAGAAAAACAAGACCATGCATGCTTGGAAACGAAAGAATACATTACAATACATTACATCACTTTCGAAGCTGTATTGTTGTACGAGAATTTTTGTAACTTTAGTAACCCCTTAATTGAAAAAAACGGACAATCATTCATCTGATATTCTCCTCATGTGTATGAGGCTTAGATTTTTTTTTAAACTTTTAAGCAAACGTCTTAGAAAATCAGTGAACTAATAACACATACCAGGGAGGCCCTTGATGACGTCCCATAGGACAAAATGCGTTGGGCAGAGCTATGTGTGATGATGTCATACACTGTCAAAGTGATCGGAAAAACAGCGTTCCATATGAGTTTGCTGGCAATTTTATACATTGTATAACTATATAGAGTTTTTTTGACACTATTGGAGCATTCATTTGTCATGTTTGCCACATGCTGCACATAGTGATTAGGGTGTGCGCAGGGCGCAGGCACACCCAGTGTGCACGCCTATGCATCAGATCACGGAGGAGCGCGTGTGTTACACTTGCAGAGTTAACTAAGTGCAAGGTGACCTCTAGGAATGCTGTTAAGGTGTTAGTTTCTAGTTAGCGTAGATTTGGATTCCTGGTGTAGGGGGTGATTGGACATGAGGACAGGAGTGTGAGTTGCTTATTATTGGATATTTTATATCACTTGTGCTTTTTGACTTCTTTCATGCTTTGAGGCCACCATGTCTGGTGAGTGAAGATATTGGAAGCATGCAGCAGGATCACCTTTCATGAGCTGCATGGTGCAACAAAAGTCTCACTACTAGTGTACAATTTTGATATACATCAATTGAAAGAACATCACATATTTCCATTCTGGTTGCAAAGCAGCTTACAGAGACATTATATACTGTATATGAGTGCAGACATTATTTTGTATTTTGTCAGGGATGAGCATTGTGAATATTAACACTACTGTGATTGCAAGGAAGTCAATCCCACACAGCGGTGGGGAGTCCAACACCACATCTCATGATGCCTGGAGCTAAAGCTATGCAAAGTAGGAGAACATTTATGCAAATTACATCTTTAAAAAGTTGATATTTGCATATGATCTTCAAAAGGCTCTGGGCGGTGACACAGTGCCAGATCCTAAAGCAAAGTGCACGCACTGTACAGATTATGCTGTCCACTGTACCTATTTCTTTACAAGTTTAATTTTAGCCCATGGGTTCACTTTAAATTATAATTTAGTAAGTGTAAAGATAAAATATTCATACATAGAGACACAGGATTGCTAGATCAATATTGTATGCCCCCCGCTCCCAAGGCGGTCTTGCTTTTCCCAACATAGCCAAGTACTACCTGGCAGCTCAGCTGCGCCCAGTGGCTTCTTGGTGTACCCTTCACGCATACAATAGATGGACGCAAATTGAGAAGCTGTGGCTGGCTCCCACCCACCCCAACTCCATGTTGTGGAGTACAGATGTGCCTCTTGGTAGGTCCCAACTACTAGGGCCGATGGCGTTCTTACAAACGTTATGGCAATGTGCTAAATCGACATATCCGCTCACCTCCGCCGCCTCCCTGATTACCTCCTTTCTATTCACTTCCAAATGTCCCGGATATCTTGACTTTGCAGATGTCCCACTTCTGGATGAGTAGAGTCTTGTTTCGCTACAGTCAATTGGTGGATACTAGAACCAGATTCCTGAAGTCCTTTCAGGATCTGAAAGACGCCTTCGATTTACCTAGACAGGCTTTTTTTAGCTACCTCCAAATTCGTCACTTTGCGCATTCCCTGGCGCCAAATTTACAATTTTCCCCCCTAACCAAGTTTGAGAAAATCTGCTTAGAGTGTTCGTCCCCTAGAGGTATGACATCGCGCACCTACCAAATCCTGGTTGCGGACATGTCACCAATCGGCCCTCGGCATGCTTATACGCGCAAGTGGAAGCAGGCCCTGGATGAAGACATACCCTTAAAGACGTGGCAAATTATATGGTCACAGGCTCCTAGGAGTTCTGTTTGTACACTTTACCAAGAAAACCAATACAAAATTTTACTTCATTGGTACCAAACTCCTGACCTGCTCCATTCTATATATCCCTCAGCTGATCGCCGTTGTTGGCGCTGTTGTAAGGAGGTGGGGACGCTGTATCATACCTATTGGGCTTTCCCCCTCATTGTTCCCTACTGGCAGACGGTTCACTCTCTTCTCCACTCCATCTTTGGCACCTGGGTGCCATTTGACCCTAAAATGTTCCTCTTAGGTGTTCCCCCCGTTTTTTTTTCTAAAACCTCGAAAAAACTCCTAGCCCAGGTACTTACGGCCAGCAACTGCCTGGTAGCCCTGAAATGGAAAAGGAAGGAACCTCCCTCTCTGTTTGAGTTGCACTCCAGGATTAGGGATGTTAAGCGGATGGAATATATGACAGCCTGTCTGAACAATTCCCTCGATAAGCACAACGAAATATGGGAGCTGTGGGTCAAGCTGGAAACTCCTAATGCCGGCTGATGCATGGTTGGTCCCCCTGGGCGGTGGTGAGGCCCTGGGTCAGGTGGTTGCCCTCTCTTCTCCCCTCCAACCCCCTCTGCTCTTCTCCCTCCTCCCTCTTTCTACTTCTTCTTGTCTTCTTGGCTCCTTCTAGGTCTTCTTTGCCCTCCCTTTTTTTTTTCTTCACTCAGTCAAACATAGTGGTATTGATGTTTGATGTTAACCTCTTTTGCCCGGTTCCGAGCATCCTCGGCTTAATGCATATTTGTTTTCTATTCATCAGTCCTGTATCCTATTTCATTCCACATTGTATCTCGATTGGCTCACCTGATGCCTACCACTGATTACAAAGAGTCCTTTTTTTATTTTTATTTCACTTTTGTACCTTTTTTTTGTTTTTCTGTGTATTTTGTTGGTCTTTTCCTGTTGGAAAATTTGCAACAAAAGGTACTTACGGCCGGCAGATGCCTGGTAGCCCTGAAATGGAAAAGGAAGGAACCTCCCTCTCTGTTTGAGTTGCACTCCAGGATTAGGGATGTTAAGCGGGTGGAATATATGACAGCCTCTCTGAACAATTCCCTCGATAAGCACAACGAAATATGGGAGCTGTGGGTCAAGCTGGAAACTCCTTGATTATTGGCCAAACGTTGCTGCTGTTGTGGAGTAAAAGTGACCTGCAAACGCATTGGGGAAGACAAGCTGTGGCCAGTGGGATTTCATTAAGGCTTATCTAAGCCTCTTAGAGGTGAGGGGCTGGTGGTACTGGTCACTCTGGAGTGGAGCACGTTTTGGAATTTGTGTTTGAGCACTGCACTTTAAGAAAATCCTGTGGACAGCTTATCATTACCTTTGGGCTGCATGCTTTATTCTGCCCCGGATTGCCATTTCTGCACATTAATATTGCACATTGCATGAAGACTTGTTTCACCTTGTATAATTCATTTGGACTATTATTGATTATTTATCTATCTATGCACTTTACATTAGCATTTATCACCCTGATTATGCACTTAATTTGTATTGCTGCACTGTATCTATGATATGATTATCTATATTTATTTATATATTTATATTTATTAATTAGCAATTTATTTATTTAACCATTAGTAGTGAGCACATTGCACTTCTTATCAGTGATTGCTAGTTATCACCATTGTCTGGCAAGCGCCCCAACACCCCCCCCCCCCCCCCATCTTCATATATTACTTATGTGCGAACATTACCAGTTGTGGCCGCTGCCTTAGTTTTAGCCCCTTTATTCACCTATTTGGTGGATATAGTTTTATTATTTATTGTTAGTTTCTCTAATTTAGTGTGGTTTGCGCATTAGTTCCCCCCATTGTTCATATGTTATGTTATGTTTATCATAATATGAGGTGATCCACAGTTCATTGTATATTACCAGGATGTGTTATGTGTGGGGAGGGGTGGATTTCTCACCTTTTATACTGTGGATCACCTCATATTATGATAATCATAACATAACATATGATAAACATGTCCAAGCTAGATATGTAAATAACCTGTCACTCAAAGCAAGGAGAGAGTAAAGGACTTTTTTGGGGTTTACATCCACTTTAAGCTAAATGAGAAAATGAATATAAAAGTAATTGAATATATTGTAAGATTTGAAATTGTGTAAACATTGTTAAAAGGATAGAGAAATGAATAAAGAGATATTGAAAACAAAGTAAAAAAATTGTGCTTATGCAATAAAATTAGTTTTACACTTAGGCACACAGGGGTTCAGTTAAGCAAATGGGGACATTTGTACAAATATAACGTACAGTACAGACCAAAAGTTTGGACACACCTTTTCATTCAAAGAGTTTTCTTTATTTTCATGACTATGAAAATTGTAGATTCACACTGAAGGCATCAAAACTATGAATTAACACATGTGGAATTATACATAACAAAAAAGTGTGAAACAACTGAAAATATATTTCATATTCTAGGTTCTTCAAAGTAGCCACCTTTTGCAGCAGACACATCTCTAGAACTGTTAAGAGGAGACCAGGGCTGGACTGGGACAAAAATTTGGCCCTGGACTTCATCCAGACTGGCCCACTTTGACAGGTCTCTCCCACAGCGGCCGAACAACTCCCGCACCTCCCCCCCCCCTCGGCCACCTAAGCCCCCTCTCCCCCTTCACTAGCCACTAGCCATTTTACTTTATTAGAGTAGAACGGCTGGTACTGGTAGGCAGTACCAGTGAGCTAGACATTATTTCACCCGGGACAAAGAATCAGTTTGGTGCCCCCCCCTCATGGGACAAGATTAGGCAGAAGTGAGAAACTCCCAGGCCGCTGTCACTGAAGCCGGCCCACTGAGCCATCGGCCCACCAGGAAACTCCCTGTAGTCCCAATGACCAGTCCATCCCTGGAGGAGACTGTGTGAATCAGGCCTTCATGGTAGAATATCTGCTAGGAAACCACTGCTAAAGAAAGGCAACAAGCAGAAGAGACTTGTTTTGGGCTAAAGAACACAAGTAATGGACATTAGACCAGTGGAAATCTGTAATTTGGTCTGATGAGTCCAAACTTGAGATCTTTGGTTCCAACCCCCGTGTCTTTGTGCGACGCAGAAAAGGTGAACGGATGGACTCTACATGCCTGGTTCCCACCGTGAAGCATGGAGGAGGAGGTGTGATGGTGTGGGGGTGCTTTGCTGGTGACACTGTTGGGGATTTATTCAAAATTGAAGGCATACTGAACCAGCATGGCTACCACAGCATCTTGCAGCGGCATGCTATTCCATCCGGTTTGCGTTTAGTTGGACCATCATTTATTTTTCAACAGGACAATGACCCCAAACACACCTCCAGGCTGTGTAAGGGCTATTTGACCAAGAAGGAGAGTGATGGGGTGCTGCACCAGGTGACTACCTCTTGAAGCTCATCAAGAGAATGCCAAGAGTGTGCCAAGCAGTAATCAAAGCAAAAGGTGGCTACTTTGAAGAACCTAGAATATGAAATATATTTTCAGTTGTTTCACACTTTTTTGTTATGTATAATTCCACATGTGTTAATTCATAGTTTTGATGCCTTCAGTGTGAATCTACAATTTTCATAGTCATGAAAATAAAGAAAACTCTTTGAATGAGAAGGTGTGTCCAAACTTTTGGTCTGTACTGTAGGTGTTATCCCATTTTGGCTGCAAAAGTGGAAATACACTTTTAAGCACATATCGTACAAGGCAACAGGTCACTGATCAAATTAAAAAGTCCTGACGCCAGAAGTAATTACTTGGTGCAGATGAGAACATCAGTAGTCCTGAGGCTATTGGATTAGTATGACAGCCAGGTATAGCATTTGTTTTCTCTATATGTTTTAAATCAAGGTTTCCTTTATTGGAAAGATCTGCGTGTCTTCTTTCTGTCCTCCAATACGGAATAAAATGTTTAGGATTAGTGCATTAATAGACAACCTTTTGTGCTGAAACAGGCAATACAATACCTCCATTCTCCTGTCCTTGAAGAAATGTTTCCTGATTCTTTGAACAATCAAACAACCCAAAGGCAGACTTTGTAAGATAATTGGCATTCTAGATTGGTTATTCCCATATGAATACCCCAACCAAATTAAAACATCAGAAAATAAATTGTCCAAACACTTGTGGACATGGAATGGGTTGTTGAAATTACTATCTGAGTTCAGTAAATTACCCCTGTGGCATCCTTCAAAAGAATTCATTTTATTCAATAGAGCAGTGCAAAGTAACAGTTAATAAGGATTCTCTCAAAGCCGAACTCCTGGAAAACCACTAAATACACAGACGAAATGCAATTATGAAAACCACTTTACCTGCCAAAGGATTTGTATTTCCGCTCACCTGGTCCTAAGGTTTGCACAACTCTTTTATACAGTACAACCCAGTCTAGCAGGACATGAGACTAGAAAGACACGCTAACAGGTCCTGTCCCTCCCCCAACCTGTGACTGGACATAGAAAAAGAGAAGCAGAACACTGATGAGAGATCTACGTTGCACTGGGTGATTAGGGTGTGCCCAGGCACACCTGGCACACCCAGTGCGCACGCTTTTGGCCATGATCACCATGTGCAATCACCAGTCCAGTTCATTCTACAGATTTTTTAAGAGGGTTGAGATCAGGGCTTTGTACAGGCCACTTGAATTCTTCCACCCCAGACCCATCAAACCATGACTTTATGAAGCTGGCTTCATTTACAGGAGCACAGTCATGCTGGAACAAAAAAAGGGTCTTCTCTAAACTGTTGCCACAAGGTTGGAAGTACACAATTATCAAAAATGTATTTGTTTGCTGTGGCATTAAAATGATTGTATAGCCTATTTTTTTTATTATTATTATTATTATAAAGAAAAAAAAACATTAAGGTGCACTCTTGAGCTGGGCTGTGTGCATCCATAGAAACACACAGATCGGTTCGGCCTTGCTTCCTCTTCACTGTGACTGAAGTGACTGAAGATTTATTTTATTATTGTCAACATTTATCTATTTCTCTCTCTCTCTCTCTCTCTATATATATATATATATATATATATATATATATATATATATATATATATATATATATATATATATATATATATATATATATATATAATATCTCTACAAATTAAAAATATATATTACAACCTTTTTTTTTTTGTCAAACTATTTTTGGGATATATATATATAGATAGATAGATAGATAGATAGATAGATAGATAGATAGATAGATAGATAGATAGATAGATAGATAGATAGATATAGATATAAATACATTTTCAAAAATAAATAAATAAATATATATATATATATATATATATATATATATATATATATATATATATATATATATATATATATATATATATTCATATATATATATATATATATATATATATTCATATATATATATATAAAGTACATAAATATAATCAGCTTGCCATCATAGGGCGGTGTCTTTGGAAGTTCCCGCCCCGTTGCCCTGCTTCCTCTTCACTGGATTCAAGTGACAGCAACAGGAGCCAATGGCTCCTACTGCTGCCTGAGCCTCCTGTAAAAGCAGGAAGTAAAGCGAGAAAAGAGCTGCCAACAGGACATCACTGCATACAATGGCAGCTGGTGCTCAATTGTCTTGGGAGGGCAGGCCCACACCCTCCCCAGCAAGCCACCCCCACCAGCTAGCCAAACACGACCCCCCGATCGCTGCTTCTCCCCAGTCGCCCAATTGCCACATTTCTCGCCTATCGCTGGCCAGGGCCCCTTCCAACCCCTGCACTTAATTACCCCAGCCAGGTCGCGGCTTCCACCCTGCGTCTCCTACCGAGTCACGGTGGTCGCTTCTCCTTCTGGCCAACCAGAACTTAGGACCTGTGGCCAATCGGATCTTAGGACTCCCGGCCATTCGGGTCTGATTGTCCGGGAGGAGAAACAGGAAGTCATTAGCGACTATTAGTTGATAATGTCACACTACTGGGTGCAGTGCTCTGCGCCCCGAGCCCACACATTTTGAAGCCAATTAGAGCCTCTGGCTCTAATCACGTGCTTCTGAAAAAAAATGTGGAATCCATGTGTCCGGTGCCCTGCATTTGGTTTAGGGGATGTGCGCAGGGATTAGGGGGGCAGGCTCAGGTATGTGTTTGGATTGGGGGAAACAGTTTACCTTAATGAAGGGAATGCAATAAGGTTAAAAAAAAAACTGTAGACTTTTGATCCACTTTAAGAGTATCCTTCACTGGAAGCACCTAAACTTTATCATTTGGAGGGTTGGAAGTAAAAATCTATACTGAAAGGTGTTTAGTGCTTTAATTGATATCATTCCTACAACTGTCAAATTCCATGTCATGATTCGAAGGTTATGATATGGAAACGATCCAGCCTCCTTTTTTGCCAAGCTTGTTTTTTTTTTTCTTTTGTTGTAAGCCAATATATTTGCTTTAACCAATAGTGATGGACGAACATCTGACGGGGCGGTTCGCGAACGCTAACTGCAAACTTTCTCAAATGTTCGCGAACCCAAGTTTGCGGCGGGCCCCATTGACTTTAATGGCAGGCGAACATTAAAAACCTTCAGGTCATATTTGCAGCCACAAAATACTTACTAGCTGTGCACAAATAGTCCCACAACATGGACACTGACCTACCAGAAGTATTAAGCGAAAAACCGGATACAGAAGTAAGTGTCGGCCATTACAGGCCCCAAAAATTAGCCGACAGGCGTTCACCTGACAGCAAACAACTTTGTATTCTGTGGCTGGAGGTACATTAAAGCGGGGTTACGACCCCAATTTGCATTTTTTAAATGTATGTCATTTTAACAATCGCTGTTTTGCTAGACAAGCAGTCACTTACTATGGTAAAATCCGCCGCCGCTCTGCATACTTCTTCACATTGAACACTTTATAAAAGTCCCACCCCATTCTCACGCATGCGCAAGACAGCAGCAGCGCCGCGCAGTAAACCACTCAGGTTGCCATCACAACGAGCGGCGGAAGTGCACCCCGCTGTGATGGCAACCTATAAACAACAACAAGCCGGGAGATTCAGAAAGGAGAAACAACCTTATAAATACGGTATACAAGTTCATCTTTTATTTATTTTTGTTTCTGCCTTAATTTTAATAAAACTAAAAAAAAAAAAAGAAAAAAAAAGTGACTGAAGATTTATTTTATTATTGTCAACATTTATCTATTTCTCTCTTATATATATATATATATATATATATATATATATATATATATATATATATATATATATATAAATATATATATATATATATATATATATATATATATATATAATCTCTATAAATTAATATATATTACAAAAAAAAAAAAAAAATGTTGTCAAATTATTTTTGGGATTATGTGTTTATATATATATATATATATATATATATATATATATATATATATATATATATATATATATATATATATATATATATATATATATATATATATATATATATATAAATATATATAAATATATATACACATATATATATATATATATATATATATATATATATATATATATATATATATATATATATATATATATATATATATATATATATATATATACACTGTGGGGCAGATCCACAGACAGAGTACGCCGGCCTATCTACTGATACGCGGGCGTACTTTAGTTTGAATCCTGAATCCTGAAACCAAGATACGACGGCATCTGGGTTAGATCCGACAGGTGTACGTCCTCGTACGCCTTCGGATCTAAGATGCAATACTTTGGCGTCTGCTGGGTGGCGTTCATGTCGTTTTCCGCGTTGGGTATGCAAATGAGCTATTTCCGACGATCCACGAACATACGAGCGGCCGGCGCATTTTTTTACGGCGTCTCTAACCGGCTTTTTCCGGCATATAGTTAAAGCTGGTATTTTGCGGCGTATAGTTAGACTTGCCATGTTAAGTATGGCCGTCGTTCCCGCGTCAAAATTTGATTTTTTTTTTGCGGAAGTCGTCCGTGAATCGGGATGGATGTAATTCACATCTAAGTTAAAAAAAATGACGTCGTTGCGACGTCATTTAGTAGAATGCACGGCGGGAAATTTAGAAACGGAGCATGCGCAGTTCATTCGGCGCGGGGATGCGCTTCATTTAAATGAAACACGCCTCCTAATCGCCGATTTGAATTCCGCCACCAGAGATACACTACGCCGCCGTAACTTATGGCGCGAAATCTTTAAGGATTCGAAATTACGCCAGGTAAGGTACGGCGGCGTAGCGTATATCTCTGATACGCTGCGCCGATCTATTTGTATGTGGATCTGGCCCACTATATATATAGATAGATAGATAGATATATATATAGATATAAATACAGTTTCAAAAATAAATATATATATATACACATATATATACAGTATATAAAAGTACATAAATATAATCAGCTTGCCATCATAGGGCGGTGTCTTCGGAAGTGCCCGGCCTGTTGTGATGGCGACTAAGCTTACACACAGTAAAAGCACAACATTCTAGAGTGAAGGTAAAGGAGAGAGCAGTGCTGCATTTCGTAAAAAGGTAAGTTTTAAAAATATTTTGTCAGGCATAATATTTTTTTTGTTTAATCTCTTTCCAACAAAACAACATTTTTATATTATTTATATATATATATATATATATATATATATATATATATATATATATATATATATATATATATATATATATATGATGATTTTCCAAACATTGAAATGCCGCAAAGGTCAAACATTTCTTTGACCTTTTCATATCTACCACCTGACAAACATATTCCGCCAGCAAGTAAAATATTTCCTGCTGCATAATGTTTGATTTTAGGCTGGCTCTCCCAAAGTTTCATGTGATGCAGTCCATGGCAGGTAGTATAAACAGAAATCATAGTACCGATAATTTTCTTCTCAATGTTTTTGATATGTGAAATACATGTGGGATTGGGACACCGCATTTGGTAAAGCAAAGTGTCTAAACAGCTTTCAAATACTATAAATTTATTTTCATGGACCAAATTGAGTGCATAATTTAATATGTCAGCAATTGGTATCTCATGTACACTTTCACACAAGCTGTAGTCACTTTTCTGAGGGGTATCGAAATCAGATTCATGACAACTAGGGTCATCATAGTATGCCAGTTTTCTTTTTCTTGTAAAAATTGGACTCTCTGGCCTAGATTCACATAGGGCGGCATAACGTTGTGCGGGCGTAGCGTATCTTATTTACGCTACGCCGTCGCTACTTAGAGAGGCAAGTGCTGTATTCACAAAGCACATGCGTCCTAAGTTACGGTGGCGTATCGTAAATCGGCCGGCGTAAGCGCGCGTAATTCAAAGTAGGCAGGTCATGGGCGTGTTGTATTTAAATTAAGCGGGACCCCATGCATGCTCAGTATCACGTCGTATTTACGCCCAAAGATACACCGGCTCAATGCCTGTGACGTGAACGTAACCTACGCACAGCCCCATTCACGTACGACTTACGTAAACGACGTAAAAAGATACGCTTGTTCCGACGTCCATACCTTGCATGGGCTGCACCACCTAGAGACCAGCTTTATCTTTACGCCGGCGTATGTCTTATGTAAACGGAAAAATCTGAATCTGGAGATGCAATTGGTACAAATGTTTGAACATCTTCAGCGTTTTCAATCTCAGGAATTTTTTTTTTTTTTGGGAGTGACAGTCTGGTGTTGAGGCCTGTAGTGTTCTCATGAATTCAATATCCATATTATAAGGATGATCTAATTGAACTGATTGTTCAATCACTTTTTTTATGTTCGTTTCCTCTGTATCGGTAGGTGTCAAATCAGAGAGGCCGGTTTGAGTAGCTACATTATTATTTTCAATTTGTTTTTCAATGTTTTTGTTATGAAAAAGGACAGTGGCAACTTATGTTTGAATTTGAAGCTGTCGTAGAACTAGCAGACATCATGAATTCAGTGCGAGCAATTTTACTTAGTCTACTTTCCCATTTGTTATCTGATTTTTTGGATTTAGTTTTTGCTTCCATAAAAATCATAGGTATTGATCTGGTTTTAAGCTTTATGTTTGTTCCTTCAAAAATAAAACAATCTGTCGAGAAATGAGCAGAACATATGCAAAAAGAATCAGCTCTTGTGTCTGTGTCTTGTACCTTTTTTGCCACCAGTTGTGTGGCAGCAATTTTTTATGATGCAGCTCACCATTTCTAGGAAACAAAATTTTCATTATTTAAAAGACATAAATATTTATTGAAATTATAGTGTGCGTGTGTGAGAGATATGTATATTTTTAACCAACAATTTTTTTTTTTTTACTTATAAATGGTTTTTTTTTTTTTGAATGACAATTTTTAAAAAGTTACATTTGAAATTTGAATCAAATTTTTTAAATATTATTTAAAAAACATACATTATAGTAATATTCATATACATTAAATTACATAAATATATATAACACATAACATACCAAATTATTATTAATTAAATAATTTTAAAAAAATGTTGTAATTATAAGAAATATAAGTTTTATTATTAATTTAAAAATTAATATAACATGCAATTAAAATAAATAACAAAAAATATATAATATTTTATTTTAAATAAGAAAAATACATTTATTGTATTTAAATAAGAGAGATCGAGAGAGATTGAAAGAGTGAGAGAGATCGAGAGATCGAGAGAGAGAAAGAGAGAGAGAGATTGAGAGAGATTTAGAGAGAGATTGAGAGAAAGAGAGATTGAGAAATAGAGAGATTCAGAGAGAGAGAGAGAGAGAGAGAGAGATTCAGAGAGAGAGAGAGAGAGAGAGAGAGAGAGAGAGATTGAGAGAGATTGAGAGAGAGCTTGAGAGAGAGAGATTGAGAGAGATTGAGAGAGAGAGAGAGAGAGATTGAGAGAGATTGAGAAAGAGAGAGATTGAGAGAGATTGAGAAAGAGAGAGATTGAGAGAGAGAGAGAGAGAGAGAGAGAGATTTTGAGAGAGAGAGAGAGATTGAGAGAGAGAGAGAGAGATTGAGAGAGATTGAGAGAGAGATTGAAAGAGAGAGAGATTGAGAGAGATTGCGAGAGAGATAGAGAGAGATAGAGATAGAGAGAGATTGAGAGAGATTGAGAGAGAGATCCAGAGAGAGACAGAGAGAGAGATCCAGAGAGCGATCGAGAGAGAGACAGAGAGAGTGAGATATGGAAATATATTGATAGAGAGAGATATTGAGAGAAGGGGAGACTGAGATAGTATAAAACATTCAATTGAGAGATCATGTACAGTAATATAAATGAAAGGAGATATATATATAAATAAATAAAAATAACAGAAAAGAAGGAACATATATTTAAAAAACATTACTAAAAAATATAAAAAAAATTAAATAATAATACTCATAATGAACTTTGGTTTGCATGGTTTTGAATAAAATTCAAATCCAATTGTCGCTTCAATCTAGATAAAAAAATAAAAATAAAAATTACATTAATATATAAAAAATAAAAATAAACACATAAGCACATATATATATATATATATATATATATATATATATATATATATATATATATATATATATATATATATATATATATATATATATATATATATATATATATATATATACAGTGATGAAAATAAGTATTTGAATACCCTGCTATTTTGCAAATTCTCCCACTTGGAAATCATAGAGGGGTCTGAAATTGTTATCGTAGGTGCATGTCCACTGTGAAAGACATAATAAAAAAAAAAAATAATCCAGAAATCACAATGTATGATTTTTTTAAACTATTTATTTGTATGATACAGCTGCAAATAAGTATTTGAACACCTAAGAAAATCAATGTTAATATTTGGTACAGTAGCCTTTGTTTGCAATTACAGAGGTCAAACGTTTCTTGTAGTTTTTCACCAGGTTTGCACACACTGGAGGAGGGATTTTGGCCCACTCCTCCACACAGATCTTCTCTAGATCAGTCAGGTTTCTGGGCTGTCGCTGAGAAACACGGAGTTTGAGCTCCCTCCAAAGATTCTCTATTGGGTTTAGGTCTGGAGACTGGCTAGGCCACGCCAGAACCTTGATATGCTCCTTACAGAGCCACTCCTTGGTTATCCTGGCTGTGTGCTTTGGGTCATTGTCATGTTGGAAGACCCAGCCTCGACCCATCTTCAAAGCTCTAACTGAGGGAAGGAGGTTGTTGCCCAAAATCTCGCAATACATGGCCCCGGTCATCCTCTCCTTATTACAGTGCAGTCGCCCTGTCCCATGTGCAGAAAAACACCCCCAAAGCATGATGCTACCACCCCCATGCTTCACAGTAGGGATGGTGTTCTTGGGATGGTACTCATCATTCTTCTTCCTCCAAACACGGTTAGTGGAATTATGACCAAAAAGTTCTATTTTGGTCTCATCTGACCACATGACTTTCTCCCATGACTCCTCTGGATCATCCAAATGGTCATTGGCAAACTTAAGACGGGCCTTGACGTGCTGGTTTAAGCAGGGGAACCTTCCGTGCCATGCATGATTTCAAACCATGACGTCTTAGTGTATTACCAACAGTAACCTTGGAAACGGTGGTCCCAGCTCTTTTCAGGTCATTGACCAGCTCCTCCCGTGTAGTCCTGGGCTGATTTCTCACCTTTCTTAGGATCATTGGGACCCCACGAGGTGAGATTTTGCATGGAGCCCCAGTCCGAGGGAGATTGACAGTCATGTTTAGCTTCTTTCATTTTCTAATGATTGCTCCAACAGTGGACCTTTTTTCACCAAGCTGCTTGGCAATTTCCCCGTAGCCCTTTCCAGCCTTGTGGAGGTGTACAATTTTGTCTCTAGTGTCTTTGGACAGCTCTTTGGTCTTGGCCATGTTAGTAGTTGGATTCTTACTGATTGTATGGGGTGGACAGGTGTCTTTATGCAGCTAATGACCTCAAACAGGTGCATCTAATTTAGGATAATAAATGGAGTGGAGGTGGACATTTTAAAGGCAGACTAACAGGTCTTTGAGGGTCAGAATTCTAGCTGATAGACAGGTGTTCAAATACTTATTTGCAGCTGTATCATACAAATAAATAGTTAAAAAATCATAAATTGTGATTTCTGGATTTTTTTTTTTTTTTGATTATGTCTCTCACAGTGGACATGCACCTACGATGACAATTTCAGACCCCTCCATGATTTCCAAGTGGGAGAACTTGCAAAATAGCAGGGTGTTCAAATACTTATTTTCCTCACTGTATATATATATATATACATATATATATATACACACACACACACATACATAAATATATATATAACTGTAGAGCAAACATAATTTTGATTACCTGTATTATACACTGCAGAAAGGAGCTCAAAAGTTGGACAAATGAAGATCCCTTGGATCCTAGCTATACAAAAAAAGGAATAAATTAAAAAATAAATAATTCATTTGAAATAAGGGATTTAACTGTTATTTATTTTTTCGAAAAGCAAGGAGACACTATGTATGATAGTAGTGTACAAATACTAGATATATGTAGATAGATAGACTTGTTATGTGTAGAGATATGCTGTATAAAATGTAACGATTCTCAAAATTGTTGGTTTAGATTTTCGATTAAAATAAAATAAATGCGCTAGTCTAGAATGAAGGAGAGGAGAATAAAGTTAAAAATGTACGTGCATGATAAAAGAGGTTTGTATACATTTAAGGGATGGAGTAAAGAGCTAATTTTGTAATATATAATAAATAGAGAGAGATGTGAGGGAAATAGAGGATCAGTCTGATTGAAGAGGGAGGAGTCATGTAAGGGAGAGAGAGGATGGATTTGAGGAAATTTTTTTTTTTTTCCGTAGTGTTTTTGAGATGGATAGAGTATGAACGAGTCAAGGAGCGTGGTCGCTTGGGCAATGAGTGTGTTCCATTATTTTTAATAAATTAATACCTACCTGTAATATAAACTAAATATGGAAGTTAAAAGTAGAACAATTCCAGTGAGTTTTGCTCTTTGCTAAAAAACAAAACAAAAAAATAATAACTTTGATCAATAGGAATTAACACTTTTATGAGAGAGAGCGAGAGAGGGAGAGAGGAAGAGAGAGAGAGGGGGAGAGGAGGAGAGAGAGGGGGGGAGAGAGGGGGAGAGAGAGAGAGGGGGAGAGAGAGAGAGGGGGAGAGGGAGAGAGAGGGGGAGAGAGAGGGAGAGAGAGGGGGAGAGAGAGGGAGAGAGAGGGGGAGAGAGAGGGGGAGAGAGAGAGAGGATAGGAGAGGGAAAGTGAGAGGAGAGAGAAAGGGAGTGATAGGAGAGGAGAGGGAAAGGGAGAGATAAAAAATAATAATAACTTTGATCAATAGGGATTAACACTTTTATGAGAGAGAGAGAGAGAGAGAGAGAGAGAGAGAGAGAGAGAGAGAGAGAGAGAGAGAGAGAGAGAGAGAGAGAGAGAGAGAGAGAGAGACACTTGTAAACATACAAAAATGATAAATCTGCACATACCAACTATCCAAGTGCTGGTGATGCAGGGCACGATTGACGGTAAAAATCAAGCAGAGTCTCAGCGCTCGTACTTCTACGGTGCAGCCTGCTGTGTGTCTGTGTCCATACAATCAAAACAAAGTTTTTTTCCAGTATTGAAAATGGCGCCGAACCTTCAATGAATCGCGTCATTTCCGGTATGGAAGTCCCGCGATTCTAGCCCGAGCAGAAGGGCGCAGCATCCTGAGAAATTATGACAAACATTTCCCAGGAGCATTAGCGTTCTGAGGAGCCGAGGGAGCTAACGTCAGGATCCTAGGTGAATCCAAAGGCAGATTTAGTGGGACCGCATAGCAGGTTTTCCAGGTGAGTAAAATTTTTTATTCATTTTTTCTTATTTAGGTATAATGTACACTATAAAGGAAAAAAAGTTTTTGGATGGAAACTCCACTTTAAGCTATTCACCGGGTACAGAAGTAAGTGTCGGGCAGTACAGGCCCCAAGAATTAGACCACAGGCCTTCACCTGACAGCAAACAACTTTGTATTCTATGGCTGGTGGTACATTAGGCATTCACCGGATTGATGGCTCGCTCCTGATACATTAGCAGTCTGGTTTGTCCCTCCTGTGCAATGTAAGTTCGGCTTCTACTCCCTATCTGCTGGTCCATCTCTCCCTCTGAACTCCCCTCCTCTTCCTCTCTTGTGGGCACCCACGTGACGTCTGTAGACAAGTCATCATCGACGTCACCTTCCCCACCACTAACATTAGAGATCTCGGAGTAGGCAGCAACAGAGGGGACCAACCTCCTTGGGCTGATCTGGGTACTGCCGTCAGACTGCTGAGTGGCGGCTGTTGCTACCTCCTCCTCCTAATCCAATACCAAGAATGGCTGCGCATCGGAAATGTCTTCTGATGGATCGGAAAATAATTCCTGTGACTCAAGCGGGGGGTATATGATGGTGGTGGTGGTGGTGTTGGTGGTGAGCCACTCAACCAAGTTTGGTGCATCCTTTGATGTAATCGAACGCACCTTGTGCCACTTCCCACTTTGGCTCCAGCCTGGTGTTCCTGCCCTACCTCTACCACCCCTGCGGAAGGGCCTGACTCTTCCTCTGCTTTTTAAACGACCCTGTGACAAAAGTCTTTAGAGAAGCGCAGTATATGTGGAAGAAGTTATATAACACCCCGCTTCAATCTGTCATTTTGGGGCGGCCACTGGTTTATCGCACCAGTTATAAAACTTTCTTTTCAGTAACTTTTATCTCTGTGTGTAGCTGAGGTAAAGCAGCAAAACAGAAACAAAAATTCTGCAGTACCCAAATACACTATTATGAAAGTATATTTTTATATAACACCCCGCTTCAATTTGTCGTTTTTGGGGGCCACTGGTTTATCGCACAAGTTATAAAACTTTTTTTTCAGTAATGTTTGTCACTGTGTGTAGCAGAGGTAACGCAGCAAAACAGAAAAGAAAATTCTGCAGGACCCAAATACACCGCGAACGAGCAAAGTTTGCCGCGAAACGACCGCCGGGGCGAACCGCCAGGCCATCTCGATTAACCTATATGCCTCTGACATGCTTTGTTTCTAGTTTAAATTAGTTCAAAGTTGTTGTTTTTATGGTAACAAATATGTGTTAGAAAAAATATTACCATAAATATTCCCAGTTTTTATTGTTTTTAACTGTTTTACCATTTATTATTAATTACATACTTAATTTGTTCAGTGGATCCCCAGGTGAATTTATTTTTATAGTTTTGGAAAAAAAGTAAGGAAGCGTTGAGATCTTTTTCAGGTTTTTATAGCTATTTTTATTGCCAGCATGAAGCAAAATCTAAAATGTTGTCATTGCCACTGCTAGTAAAGAAGTCAATTTTATGTGTTCTAGGGATGAGGTTACCAATTGGGGCCATGCAGGGTTTACTCCAAATATACTCTGCATATTCTTAATTCTCAGCACCAAATAGATTCGGCCCGTGTTTGTGTGAACCTCTGGCTGCACCTACAGAGAAAAATCATTCATATAATGGCAATTTTACCACTATCTTATAGTATTTTTTGATCTTTTGTTGAGTTTTAACAAGATAAGCAAAGCGTTACATAGAGCAACAAGGTAGAAAAGAGTAGGAATGCACCGATACCAGTCTTTTCAGAAAAAATAATAAATGCACATTTTTTTGCAGGAAAAAAAAATTTGCATTAATTATTTTTTGTTTTGGGAGCAGATTGCTGATGCCATGCAGATCTCCTGCAGACCAGTCAGTGTATAGGCTTGCTCGTACCTTGTACGAGGATGCCGATACACGCTGACAAGAGTAATGAATGAACTACCACAACGATCACAGCACCGCCGTGGTACAGTGCCTTAAAAAAGTATTCATACACCTTGAAATTTTCCAATACTTTATCTCAAGTCCCCGCCGATACCAATTACCGATATCTATTTTTAGTGTCATGTGACCATTTCTTTATAATTATGAAGAACTGTAGATTTGAAATAGAGCTACTTCAGGGCGATTTCAAAGCCACAGATCAGTGCGATTTGGACCTCCGATTTCATTGTGACCTCCGATTTCATTTTACAGAAGTCAATGCAAAAAAACTCACAATTCCTCCTGGTAGTGTGAGTGTAATGGACAACAAGCAAAAAACTTCACAATTCTGCCTCGTAGTGTTAGTGTAATGGACGAAAAGCAATAAAATTCACAAGTCCGCCTTGTAGTGTGAATGTAATGAACGAAAAGCAAAAAACTTCACAATTCCTCCTTTTAGTGTGAGTGTTATAGACGACAAGCAAAAAAATTCACAATTCCGCCTTGTAGTGTGAGTGTAACGCATGGCAAGCAGAACATCTAATATGATTCCACCTTGTAGTGTGTGTGTCATGTGCTGTTGTATACACTACAGTGAGCATTACAGCCATGGGCTGCCAAGGCACACCCTAATCACCATGTACAGCACAGATTTTCCCTACTGCCTTGGGCAGCCTCCTTCCCCCCACAGTGCTTCCAGCTTTCCTCCTCTCCCACCGGCTGCTGCTGTGGGCACACAGAGGGGGATGTTTTAGAATGAGTGGGGAAGGGGCCGGTAAATATGTGATTTACTGGCACCTTCTCTTTTTGAGTGAACACAGTGAGTGATCAGCAGTGTGTGTTTGAGCTTTGGGGTGCACACCCTAATCCAATAGGCTTTGTACACCTATGATTACAGTATATCAATGACTGCTGTCTCTCTTTTTCTTATTCTCAGCTTTAAGCCAAAATGAGGCTTGGAAGCGAGGAGCCGCTGCACAGTCTTCAGAAGGCTGGGATGGGGGCGGGATTGGAAAGGATAGGGGCGAGTTTACTGAAAGCTAGGCTGGATTTCTTGCACAGAGACTGACAACGGTTTCAGGAAGTGCCTGGAAGCTGCCAATTCCAGCTCAGCAGGCAAACCGCTGTCGGTAAAGAACAGAAGACTGCTGATTGTCTGGCTCAGATTAGACTTTATAAGCAAGTCTCAAAATCAATAATATCAAAGTTAAACATATTTAACATAGTAATCATGCCCAAGTTTTACATTTTGACTCAATTCCACTTCAAATTGGTGGGTTCACTTCCACTTTAAGGGCTCCTACAGTAAAGTAAACCTGTTAATTTTGAATAACTTTAACATCAATTCTTTGTGTGCTTAAACGCTAAACCACTCAAATTTCTGACTTATGCCATACATTGAATTGAATTGAATGATTGTTTGAATTCAGCACTTACTAAGTTTGTCTTTCTTTCCAGGGATAAATGACACCTGAAACAAGATGGCGACAAATAAAAGTTTCCCTGGGTACGATGGCATTATTCCAGTGTTTGAAAGAGAAGACGATCTATTTGAGTCAAAACTTTCAAAAGAAGCTGATATATGTGCTGGATTATATCTATTATGTATTGGTAAGTTATCATTTGATTACTCAGTAAAAATCTGTGAACTGCGCATGTATGGAAGAGCACTGGGGCCAAGTTAAAAAATAAACTTTTGGCACTTCTGAAACACTGGGGTTGATTTAATAATGGCAAATAGACTGTTCACGTTGCAAGGATATTTGCACTTTGTATAGGGAATTTCCCCCAGAGCTTATTGAATGCGATGAAATTTGTAAAGAATAACAAATCATGTGTAAGACAAAAAATAATAATTTTATCTGAAAGTCGAATGAATTGTATTGAAGTTGTCAATTTATTGCCCGGTTCCAACTTTACCAAATTCTGGTGATTAATCAAAATTTCCTTCTGGTGGTAAATTGCTTTTAACCTGGTCATTACTTGCGATCGTAGAGGTTATTTTCTGTGCATTCAAAGTGGTTGCCTGAAAATTGCCAAGTGTATAGTTAGCCAAAGCCCTGGTAGATTTTAGAAACACTGCTATAAACCTATCGTATTTGCCGGTGTATAAGGCGACCGGGCGTATAAGACAACTCCCTAATTTTACAGTTTTTTAAGATTTTTTGCCTGTACTCACAGTATAAGACGACCCCCCTTCTGAGGCTTCCGACGCTTCATATTTCTTCCTTCTGGAGCCATATTCTTCTTCTTTCTTGCTGTAGCTGAAGCCATATTCTTCTTCTTTCTTGCTGGAGCCAATCACGACGAGCAATGTATTCTATTAATGAATACAAAGCCTGCTTGGATTGGCAGAGGCTGTAACATCATCAGCCCGCGCCTATCTGACTCTCAAAGCCAATCCGAGCAGGCTACTGAATGTAACCTGCTCAGATTGGCAGAGGTTGTTACTCCAATCCGAGCAGGCTATATATTCATTTGAATACATCGCTCACCGGGATTGGCTAAGCGGCATATACTGTATGTAGCCGAAGCTACATACAGTATTACCGCACATCTAGCAGGCATGCGAGCAGCTGACCCGGCGACGTATAGGACGACTCCTGCTTTTTGGCCATTTTTTTTATACGCCAGCAAATACAGTACATACCAATTTTCAGATAAATTCAATTTTCTCAGAGAAAAGGTGCAGGTATTCCCTTCTTCTGAGTCACCCATTGTCTCCACACCCCCACTCACCTCCGAGCACCATTCATTGGTTCCACCCCCTACCCACCTCCCAGTATCACCCCTTTTATAGAATACAGAATCAAGTATCATTTTGTGGTGCCTTGTATTAATCTCATTAATAATAATAAAAAAAGCACTAAAATAGATCCCCTGTAGCCAACAGCATTAACCCCCCCCAGCAACAATACCCCCCGGAAACAAAATACGCTCAGAAACAATAGATCACCCACAAACAGACCACCCAGCAACAATAGATCTACCCCAGCAAAAATCCACCCCCAAGAGGATTTTTCCTCCAGCAGCAACAATAGACCCCCCCATGCAACAAAATAACCCCCATCAACAATAATCCCCCTTGCAACAATATACCTCCCAAGAGGATTTGTCCACCAGCAACAATAGATCACAGAGCAGTCAGCATTAATGGACCCTCCAGTAGCCATCAACAACATACCTCTCCCTCAACAGTAGATCCCTTCTAGTAAAAATCACCCCCAGTAACAATAGATCCTTTACCAGCAACAATAGATCCCCCCACCAGCAACAACACACCTCCCAGCAGCTAACATCAATAGACCATTTAGCATACTTCAACACCTTTTGCCATTACATACGTAGATTGCTGGAAGTTCCAAAACTGTATCCCCCCCCCCCCCCATGTTCCCGCTGACAAAAAGCCTTAGTAATGGGTTGACTTGATCGGTGGTTAAAATTGCTTAAAAATTGTCTTAGATTTGGTGAGGCCAATGCATGCCAATTTTCAACCACTTTAAAACAGTTTTTGAAAGCTAATGTGACTGAAAGTGATTGGAATTTATTGAAAGAACACTGAATCTTACAGATTGAAATAAATGGAATACAATGAAAGAATAGTTGCAATCAACTAGAAATCAATTGAACACAGGACCATTTCAAGCGATCGGATAAAAGCTATGGGATTTTCCATTGAGTTTGAACTGGGCTTTATGAACTCAATTACCTAATGGTCAATAGAAAATGGTGGATTATTCATCAGACTCTTTGTTCAAGTTCAGTGGAAAATCAAATCAAAATTGGGATTTGACGGATGTGTTTCCACAATTTAAAAAAAGTAAAATCTGTCTCTGTATTGAGTAACGCATTATTAAAGTGGAGTTAAATCTTAAAAAAAATCTTAAAAAAAAAAAAAAAATTATACTCACCTAAAAGGGCGGTTGCTATACAGGAGTAGCTCTTCTGCCTCTTCTTCCACCGCGGTGGATCTTCTGGCTCGTCCTACGTTGCCGTGTCTTCTGGTGAATTAGCCGCGCTGCCTTCTGGGAACTGTGTGTATCCTAGGAGGCACACAGAATTACAAAGGGGGCATGTCCCTTACCTCCAATCAGCTCTCAGAGCTCTCTTCACTGAGATTTGCAGAGTGTACTGTTAGCTCTCAGGCCCCTTTTTTTCTGAACTCGCAGACAAGCTTATAGATTTTGGACTTTGAACAGATGCAGAGAAGAGAGGACAGCCGGTAAACAGGTACAGCTTATATAGGAGCATTTCCTTAATTTCTGTGTATGACCTGAGGCCAGTCACTTCACTGGGTATATGTAAGGGTTTACTACCACTTTAAGGTAAAACAACTGTAGCGCACCCCCTTAAGATAACTGGGATCCCCCACTCTGCACAGCCAGGCACATCAAATTTATTGAGGGATAACAATTTAGATTTAGGGATGGGAGATCATCGGATTCCCACTTGAATTCAGCAAACAAGCTTCAGAGACAAATCTTCCTCTATACAGCTTCTATATACAGGTCCACTTCTTCCTCCAGCACTCACTTGTTTGCAGAACCCAGCTGGAAAACTGGAAAGATCTGATAATCACTCAGTCAGATTAAAGCAATAGCTCATTATAGGCAGGAACACAAAGTGCCTTGGTTGTGTCCAGCTTGCATTACTCCTGTGGCTACATTGATCTACCTGGCTGCTGCTGCCCCTCTCACTAGCCCTCCAGGGTAACTTCTCCACCACAATCTCCCAGAATGACACTCATCAGCCTGCCCGGCTGACTTTCAGGAGATCTCCCACCATGCTGACCTGATCCTGCTGTCCTCTCTCCTTGCCTCCAGGAAGGGCTTTCTCCATGTGTTTTGGCAGGATCCTTCCAGCACCCGAGCCTGAGGTCAACCCCCCAGTCTAGGGGGCACCCTTCAAGGGCCACTGACAGCCTCCTCAGCACTCTATCTCCATCTTCCACCCGATTGTCCTTCCTGGCATGACTCATGCCTATTTATGTGGTGAGCCTGCCCCCTGCCAGCCCTTTACTGGGGATTGCCTGAGGCCAGTGGCGTAGCATGGGGGGTGCGAGGGGGGCCTAGGCTGACCTGTCCTCAATCGCGGGGGGAGCGGGGGCTGACCTTCGCCGTGGCCACGGTCTTCTCCTCCTCCTCCTCTCCAGCTCGGGTCACCATGTCCCCGTCGCGGCAGGAAGTCTGTGGCCGCCATCTTCTCCTCCTCCTCTCTGGCCCAGGTCACCGTCGGGACAGGACAGGCAGTCTGTGTATTGTGTGTAGTCTATAGTATATTGTGTATTGGTCTGTGGGTAGAGTATTGTGTAGTGGTCAGTATGTAGTGTATTGTGTGTAATGTGTAGTGTATTGTGTATAGTGTATTGTATATTGGTCTGTGGGTAGTGTATTGTGTAGCGGTCAGTATGTATTGTGTGTATTGTGTGTAGTGTATTGTGTGTAGTGTATTGGTCTGTGAATAGAGTATTGTGTAGCAGTCAGTATGTAGTGTAGTGTGTGTAGTGTATAGTGTATTGGTCTGTGGGTAGAGTATTGGGTAGAGGTCAGTATGTACTGTATTGTGTGTAGTGTATAGTGTATTGGTCTGTGGATAGAGTATTGTGTAGCAGTCAGTATGTAGTGTATTGTGTGTAGTGTATAGTGTATTTGTCTGTGGGTAGAGTATTGTGTAGTGGTCAGTATGTAGTGTATTGTGTGTAATGTGTAGTGTATTGTGTATAGTGTATTGTATATTGGTCTGTGGGTAGTGTATTGTGTAGCGGTCAGTATGTATTGTGTGTATTGTGTGTAGTGTATTGTGTGTAGTGTATTGGTCTGTGAATAGAGTATTGTGTAGCAGTCAGTATGTAGTGTAGTGTGTGTAGTGTATAGTGTATTGGTCTGTGGGTAGAGTATTGTGTAGAGGTCAGTATGTACTGTATTGTGTGTAGTGTATAGTGTATTGGTCTGTGGATATAGTATTGTGTAGCAGTCAGTATGTAGTGTATTGTGTGTAGTGTATAGTGTATTTGTCTGTGGGTAGAGTATTGTGTAGAGGTCAGTATGTATTGTATTGTGTGTAGTGTATAGTGTATTGGTCTGTGGGTAGAGTATTGTGTAGCGGTCAGTATGTAGTGTGTGTAGTGTATTGTGCATAGTGCATAGTGTATTGTGTGTAGTGTATAGTGTATTGGTCTGTGGGTAGAGTATTGTGTAGCGGTCAGTATGTTGTGTATTGTGTGTAGTGTATAGTGTATTGTGTGTAGTGTATTGTATATTGGTCTGTGGGTAGAGTATTGTGTAGCGGTCAGTATGTAGTGTATTGTGTGTAGTGTATTGTGTGTAGTGTATAGTGTATTGTATATTGGTCTGTGGGTAGTGTATTGTGTAGCGGTCAGTATGTAGTGTATTGTGTGTATTGTGTGTAGTATATTGTGTGTAGTGTATTGTGTATTGGTCTGTGGGTAGAGTATTGTGTAGCGGTCAGTATGTAGTGTATTGTGTGTAGTGTATAGTGTATTGGTCTGTGGGTAGAGTATTGGGTAGCGGTCAGTATGTAGTGTATTGTGTAGTGTATTGTATAGTGTATTGTGTGTAGTGTATTGTGTGTATTGTATAGTGTATTGTGTATTGGTCTGTGGGTAGAGTATTGTGTAGCAGTCAGTATGTAGTGTATTGAGTAGTGGTCTGTCGGTAGTGTATAGTGTATTGTGTAGTGGTCAGTACAACAATCAGGTAGGTTAGTATGGTGTGTAGTGTAGTTGTGTAGTGGTCAGTGTGTAGTGTAGTGTGTAGTGTAGTGGTCAGTGTGCAGTGTAGTGGTCAGTGTGTAGTGGTCATTTTGGTGTGGTCAGTGTGGTGTGTAGTGTAGTGGTCAGTGTGTAGTGGATTGTATAGTGTAGTGGTCAGTGTGTAGTGTAGTGTGTTGTGTAGTGGTCAGTGTGTAGTGGTCAGTGTGTAGTGTGTAGTGTAGTGGTCAGTGTGTAGTGTATTGTGTAGTGGTCAGTGTGTAGTGGATTGTATAGTGTAGTGGATTATATAGTGTAGTGGTCGATGTAGGAATCAGGTAGGTTGGTGTGGTGTGTAGTGTAGTGGTCGATGTAGGAATCAGGTTGGTCAGTGTAGGAATCAGGTAGATTAGTGGTCAGGTAGGTCAGTACTATTGTAGGAAGGGAAGGGACTCGGATTGCCAACAGTCCACAGGTTGGGGGGGGGCGCAAATTACTTGCCTTGCCCTGGGCGCTGACAACCCACGCTACACCACTGGCTGAGGCCCTCATAAATATTCCAAGCAGCCCCACCTAGCCTCCACCCACTATATCTAAAACATTTTCCAATGTCCCAGAAAACAGGGAGAGGTATCAGGTGAACTGTCAGGATGAGTCATTCAGCCTAAGGCCCCTTTCACTTGGATCCGCTTGTTCATTTTTAATGCGGATCCGAGCGAGCCATCTATTAACTCCTGTGGGCAGGCGGTGAGCAGAGACGGACTTATCATCCGCTGGATCAACGAAGCGATCTCCTGCTGAGCTGGCGTAGTCCGCTGAGCGGATCTGCCCCATGTGGAAAGGGCCTAACACACTGAACCTGGACCCAGATTCACAGCTCAGACCCTGAGCTAAAACAAAATTTGCCTACACACTAACAGCCTACTCTAACAAACCTGGATTACTAACTAGCACACACTAGAGGGTGCTACGCCACATTTAACCTTTACAGCCACTTTAATTTAGTTGTTGCCTGGAGTTCAAACTTAAAGTGGAGGTTCACCCGGAAATAGCATTTTTTACCCTTAGATTCCTGCTCATTTTGTCTAGGGGAATCGGCTAGTTGTTTTAAAATCGAAGCTGTACTTACCGTTGTAGAGAGCGATCTTCTCTGCCGCTTCAGGGTATGGGCTGCGGGACTGGGCGTTCCTATTTTGATTGACAGTCCTCCGACAGGCTTCCGAAGGTCGCATCCATCGCGACCCGATTTTCCAAAAGTAGCCGAACCTCGGTGCGCAGGCGCCGTATAGAGCCGCACCGACGTTCGGCTTCTTTTCGGCTACTCGTGACGCGATGGATGCGACCGTCGGAAGCCTGTCGGAAGACTGTCAATCAAGAAGGAACGCCCACTCCCGAGGACCCATACCCGGAAGCGGCGGAGAAGATCGCTCTCTACAACGGTAAGTACTGCTCAGATTTTAAAACAACTAGCCGATTCCCCTAGACAAAATGAGCATCAATCTACGGGTAAAAATTTTTTTATGGGTGAACTCCCGCTTTAACTTCTGACAAGTTACAGCAGTTACAAATAAACTGAAATGTGAGTTTTGATTTCATGGACCGAAGAGTATATTACTGTATGATTTTTGTCCTTTAGTTAGGCTTCTTCATGCTCTAGCTGCTACAATGGTTTTTAGCCGTAATTGCCATGATGAAAGTCAGTTAGATTCCAACCTTCAGGCTTGATCTCAGTAGGATATCGCTGATATTTTTGGCAGCATAGAACAATACAATGATGAACATTTGGCAGTATATTGTTACTTGTGTGATGAGATATGAGTCGACAGATTTTTTTTTTTTTGATGATTAAAGGTTTCAGCATGAATAAAACCTAAATGAGAGGGATGGTAACAGGTAATATAGCTGGCCAAGAAAAACAACAGCAATTGGGCTGTGCTTAAAGGGGTTGTAAAGCCTCATGTTTTTTCACCTTAATGCATCCTATGCCCCCTCCCCACCTTCCCCATTAAAAAAAAATATAATTTAGTCCCACAAATACCTATTAATCCTGCCAGTGAAGTCCACAGTTGTGGAGTAAATGGAATCTAAGGTTCAGTAGCAGAGGAGTCATGCTATTCAGCAAACCTATTACCATGGCCGGAATGGGAAGAACTGGTTGTCCCAAAACTGAGAAAAGTTATGTTTTGCAAGCAGAGGGTTAGTTAAATGATGACAAGCTTCTTTTATATACAACGTACTAGCACTCTGGTGCTAAGATCTTCTTGTTGAAAGTACTGATTCGTGGTTCATAGTTCCACTCTGTAATAACTGTGTCACATTACTAGCGGAACAGTTACATTGGAATGTTCCAAGCCTTGCCACTGTGGTTTTAGGACTCCAGTTGACATATGTCAGACCTTCAGCAAGTGGTAGTGGCATTGGTAGTAATCAGGGGCAGAATGACCATTGAGTCACTCAGGCACTGCCCAAGGGCCCCATGCCACAAGGGGGCCCCATCAGGGTTGCCAGGCTCAGTAAAACCAGGGACAGTATGTAAAAATCTATGTTTTTTTTACATCTGTCCCTGATATGTCTGAAACGACATGCTTTTGATGTGAAAATCCCGAGATTTTAGCTGCCCCACTTCTGCACTGGCTCATGGCGTGGTGGCCATCTGTAAGCCCAGGGGCCCCATAATCTTCTATTGCCCGGGGGCCCCATGAGTTGTTAGTCCGCCCCTGGTAGTAATAAAATATATTTTGTCAGAAGGCTTTAGGGCCATAAAAGACTAGTGCCAAAATCACAATGAGAGCACCTATCTGTCCTTATGATATCACATCCAATCTTGGGGAATCTTACCATTGAGGCAACACGATGGACAGACATCTCACTGCTTCAGTAAGAGAGGGAGCAGTGATAGACGGGCATTTCACTGCTTCAGCAAGAAAAGGGAGCATTGATGGTAGAGCAGTTAAGAGCTCTCTTATCAATCTTGTCCTTGGTGAGTTGCTGCCAGTAACAAGGCTGCCATTGTTACTTCGGCCTCACTTAAGAAATAGAATGAAGAGAGGGTGTGATGCTGGTGCCTCCAAAACACAACATGTGGTTCTCCAGAAAGATAGTTGTGACTAAAATATCCAAATTGCGGATATGCAGGCAGCTTACATCCTCTAATCCCAGATGGGTAACATATGAAGTTCAATCTCATTGCCTGGCAAATACAGGACAACCTGAAAAGGAACAAGCCCCAAATACATTGTTCATGGTAGCTACATCTCAGCTGACCTCGCTGAGTTCTGAGAGATAAATCTCTCTCTAGAGCAGTGGTTCTCAACCTTTTAGTGCCGTGATCCCTTGATAAAATTTCCCATGTTGTGGGGACCCCTAACAGTAAAATTATTTTAGTATCGTGGATTGTCAGCACCCAAGGCAAGACAAGTAATTTGCGCCCCTAACCCATCTCTTTGTTCTCCTTTCCCTTTTATCTCTCGCAATCCTAATTTCTTCTCCCCCCCTCCCCCCCTCATCCCACTCTCTAGGCATCTTTGTTTTTTTCTCTTATTCTTTCTCTCCCTTTTACTTTCCTCTCCCTTCCATGTATTCTCTATTTTTATTATTTCTCTTACTTCTTGGTGGGGGGGAATGGCTTGAGTGGTGGAGGGAGTTCTGATCAGCCAACTTAGGTGCTCTTAAACAAGGTCATCTGCTGATCTGAGAACTGTAGTGGGGAGTGGGACTTTTAATGGCAACTCTAATCACAGGTAGTGTTACCTCCAGCCCCTCCCACTTCACGTTCCTCACCAGTCAGCTGACCTCTAGTCTCTGCCCCCAGCCATGCCTTGAACTGAATGGGCGGCTGCGAAGAGGCTGAGTGGGCGGCCGTGGGCTCTAGGAAAAAGCCCAACTTGGTGTGGCCATAGGCTCCAGAGACAGCCCTGCTGGGCAGCCGCAAGCAGGCTAGAAGAGCGGTGCGGGCTTCAGGAACAGCCCAGGATTTGGTGACCCCTGGCAAATCATTATTTGACCACCGAGGGGGTCCCAACCCCCAGGTTGAGAACCACTGCTCTAGATGTTAATGTCCCCATCTTCTAGAAGGTACCATTCGACCATTGTAAAGGCCAGATAAACCACAAAGCCACCTAGACAGGTACTTTCTGTGGTCATAGCCATGGTAAGGGCCAAATCTACTACAAAGCCACCTAGACAGGTGCCCTTTGTAGTCCTTGACCATGGTAAGGGTCAGATGAACTACAATGTCACCCAGGCAGGTGTCCTTTATGGTCATCCAAAGTATGATCAGATAAAAGGGTGTAGTAGAACTGCGCTTAAAGAATATATGTAGCTTCTAGCACTTCACTAGACATATAATGCAAAAACATAAATAAACAATAATACAGCGCTGAAGGATAAAGAACATATATAAAGCAAAAAAATAATATTAATTACTGGTTCAGAGATATCACTCACAATACCACTAAATTCTAACATAATCCACTCCAAATCATGTGAAATGTTTATGGCAATCAAAACGTAAAAAACTGAATTAGTACAATTCAAATGAAAAATTAATTGATTTAAAAATCTGTAAAAAAAATATTAATTGTCCAGTAAACAATAATCTTGTTGTGAGAAAATTAATCCCATAAGATTAGATTGGTATCACCATTGAAGTAACGGAATGTTAAAAAGCTCCATCAATATGTGATCCACCACCAATGTGTAAAGCCAGCATGCTTACTGGAAAATATGGACCCATATACAACAAGTATTGAGTCAGACAGGCAGTTACAGGGAATTACTCCACTCAGATTGGCTCCCCAGATTTTTTTAGAAACATCTAGAGAGGCTTGGAACACAAGTTTGGAGAACTTGTCGCTTTACTTTCTCTGTGATGGCTTATGTGAGGAGTGAGGCCCGGAACGCATATCCGGTATAGCCCTTCCCAATTTACTGTACTGATAGGCAGCACTAATGGGCACTGATTGGTGTCACTTATGGGCACTGTTAGGTGGCATGGATAAGTGGCACTGTTGGGCACTGAAAGGCAGCACTAACTGTCATCACTAATAGGTACTGGTTGGCATCACCGATGGGCACTGACTGGCATCATCGATGGGCACTGACTGGCATCACTGCTGGGCACTGTTGGAGCTACACTGATAATTAGAGCAATGATAATCGTGCTGATTATCTGTGCAGATCTCCCCTGTGAGAAAATGCCGCTGATCGGCTCTCCTCTCCTCACACGCTGTCAGTGTGAGGAAAGAAATGCCGATAACGGAGATTTCCTTGTTTACAAGTGATCAGCTGTGATCATGGGTAAAGAGCCTCGTCGTTGGCTCTTTACAAAGATCAGTGATGTGCCGTATCCCCAGGGACAGAGTGCACCACCGATCGTTTTGCGCCCCCGATGGCGCGCAGGTGTGGCAAAAGCGGAACAACGTCATATGACATGGTCCCAGAGCAATACAGCTGCTGCCCACTTATCATTTGTCAATACAGCAGGCGGGAGGTGGGTAATTGAGACAAGTACACACTATAAAGGGGTGTGATTTTTTCATATTTCATGTCTGAGGTCTAAAACCACTTTAAGTGCACTGAATTTAGTTGATGGCTCATTTTTCAATGTTAGTTAAAAGGAAAACTCAAATATATGAATAACTCTTGGAAGTCTTATTTTATTGTCAGTTACTAGGATTTGATATAGCCAAGATACTTACTATACTGTATAAATGCTTTCTTTCGGAAATTGTATGATTACGAGGTTTAAGAAAACCATGCAGCTTAGTCAAGACTTTAAAAAGTCATTAACATGACATGCAGTTCTCTCTCCTCACACCTGCCTCCCATGAGTCTTCCATGTACTGTATGATGCTCAGGGTCAACTAGCATAACATTAGCGTGGGAAGAAGGAGCCAGAGGCATGGTAAATAAATCAGTAGACACAGTCTGTGACATTTCCCATCAATCTTTTGGGAAATGAGGCAGAACTAGTATTATTCAGTCAGCCAGTGATAGGCCTCATTCACACTGATATTGACAAACCTTTATATGTGGTTAGATGCATTGCAACAGTGTGAGGTCCTGCCATGGTATGAGTTTAGCAAACTGGTATAGGGATGACACAGGATACTATAAGGTAAGGTGACCAGATTTTCAAAATGAAATCCGGGGACATATTTTTTTTTACTAGTAATGGTGGCAATCAGCGACTCTCTACCCCCCGCCGCCTGCCTCACAGCCTGTCAAGTCTTACTCTCCGGGCCCCGGCTACTACTGGGTGGGGAGCGGAGGAAAATCACTCCACCAGGGAAGGCCAGGCCGGGACTTGAGCCAAGGCAGAAGAAAATGCGAGTGGGAGCGGAATGGGCATGCACCCGAAACTGAAGAAATATTCCCTCTGCTCCGACCAGCACATGATCATCAGAAAGGGGCACAGATAATGGAAAAAAATACACCACCCTAAGCTAGTAGGAGCGGGGGAGTGGGGGTGTGTAATTCAAGACTTTTTATTCTGCACTGACTGTCTTTGAAATTGCCCCAGTCCCTGTTCAAATCCAATCCGGAGACAAAACCAGGGACAGACTTGGTCTGGGGACCAGTGGCGGCTGGTGAAATTTTAGGATGGGGGGGCGCAAGACCACGCCCCTCCACATTTGGTACCTCCCACTTATCATAAACCACACCTCTTATAGAATCCACCCACTCCGTCCCCTGTATTCCACTTGCTTCCACCCATAGTGTCAGGAGTATACATCTCAGCATCACAGGACAGAGTATATAGCCCCAGCATCACAAATCATGGTATATAGCGCAGCCTTACAGATCGGCGCAAACAAACTAAAAAATTACACTGTTAGTAATGAAGGACTCTAAATGGGCATGAGATTACCAGAGACTGCGGACATACTGCACGAGATTACCAGAGACTGCGGACATATGCACAAGATTACCAGAGACTGCGGACATACTGCATGAAATTACCAGAGATTGCGGACATACTGCACAAGATTACCAGAGACTGCGGACATACTGCACAAAATTACCAGAGATTGCGGACATACTGCACAAGATTACCAGATACTGCGGACATACTGCACGAAATTACCAGAGACTGCGGAAATAACTGCATTGGGGGGGGGGGATATCTCTAGATGATTCAAAGTCTCAAAGTCTAGATTGACTAATAATTCACAGGGTGTATTGTTACTTAGGAGTCGGTTGCGAATCACTTATTAGTTAATACGATTTTAAATACTTTATTTCTCCACTAAATAGTGGTGCAATGATTGACTGTAGAATTGAGGGATAATAGGTTTCTGAACAGGCAGGAGGCTGGGCTCCCTAAATGGGGATGTGTCAGAGTAGACTTAATTTTTTTATAGTGTGTGTTAAGAAGGGAAATGTTTTTTGTTTGTTTTTCGTTTCTTTCCATTTTTGAACATATTACCTTGAGATGTTTATGTAGTTCTTTTTCATACTATGAAAAACATATGTTTTGTATTATATTTGACTGTTATACCGAATCTCAATAAAAAATAAATAAAAAAGTAAATAAATAATGTTGCCATTGAAAATGTGCTACTGCTAACGTATCACATTTTTTTGTGACAAGGATCATGCACAATCCATGACAGAAATGCCCTGCAGAGGGTAATAAAAACTGCACAGAAGATTATTGCAGGAATTAGTCTAGTGTGTATTGATCAACTGGGGGAGGGGAGGTGTCTTCGGGGAGTGATTAATATATTGGAAGACAGTTCACATCCTGGTATTGCTCTATATACATTGCTACCGTCTAGTAGGCTGTATAGAAGTATTGGTTCTTGTACTACCTGGTTGCGCAATAGCTTATTTCCTCGATCTGTGCTGCTCCTGAATGCTAGAGGTCTTGTGAATAAACTTGATTGGGAGTTACAGTATGTATTTACAGTGCTCAATGAGTACACCCCAACATATTTGTCAGAGATCCTTTCAGAATCAACATTTTCTATGGTACATTATACTATAAAATACTCCCACAAATGCTGCCATTGATTGCAACCAAGATTTGTTAATTTGCACACACAAAAAAAGTATTTTTCCTAACAAATTTATTAAAGGCCATGTTGCAAAAATGAATACAATGAAAGTCTTAGGCTGGCCATACATGTTCAGTTTTCTTGTACAATTTTACTTTAAATTTACCAAAAAACATATAATGTGAGGTCAAAACTACACTAAGCAACACTTTTAATTACAGTATATACAATTAGGCAGGCTCTTGCACTACAAAGTTGAAGGTGAATCTAAAGAAAATTGGACAGAAAATTGGAGGAAGATTCTAAAAATGTATGGCCAGCCTTAAGTCTCATACACACGATCGGACTTCAATCTGACTTTTCCGTGGATTTTTGTTCAAAGGGCGTTGGCCGTGAACTTGTTCTGCATGCACACGGCAGGACTTTTTCAGCCAACTTTCACCAAATCACGCAGCACATGAAAGAGAAATGACACAAGGCCTGAGAAAGAAAATAATTTATTTACACCAGAAAAGCGAAGACTACAAGAAGATCAGCAAAGCTTTACTTATTAGTCAGAATACTGTAGCAAAAGTGATTAAAAAATGTAACAAAGATAGAACTGCAGCCATCTCTCAGAGACATCCAAGCTGTCCACAGAAGTTAACACCCCAACAGGAGCATCTCCTCATGAGAAGGGTTGAAGAAAATCGCCATGCAAGTTCACTGCAGTTGGCTAAAGAAATAAAAAGCCAAACTGGGGTGATTGTTTCCTGTGACACAATACGGCGTACACTGCAGAGGATTGGCATGCATTGGTGTTGTCCACAAAGGAATCCTCTTCTAAAGAACATGCACAAAAAAGCCTGCCTAGAATTTGCCAGGACCCGTGCTGAAAAAGAAGACTACTGGGAATCTGTACTCTGGAGTTAAGAGAACAACATAAATGTTTTTGGAACTGATGGCTCCAAAACTGTATGGTGTGGAGTACAAAGAAAAATGCATGGTGCCTACAGTGAAACATGGTGGTGGCAGTGTCCTTCTGTGGGGCTGCATGAGTGCTGTTGGTGTTGGGGATCTGCATTACATTGATGGTATCATGAATTCATAAATTTACTGCTCTATACTGAAAAAGAAGATGCTACCATCACTCTGTGCACTTGGTCGTCGTGCAGTTTTGATACCTACAATTGAGGCATGCTTTCCAGGTACAGTTGTGTGGGTTAGTAATAGAGAATAAAGGGGTTGTACAGGATTTTTTTTTTTTAAATAACAAACATGTTATACTTACCTCCACTGTGCAGCTCATTTTGCACAGTGTGGCCCCGATCCACGTCTTCTGGGGTCCCTCGGCGGCTGTCTCTGGTCCTCCCCGCAAGAACTCCACACATTCATGCAAGCTCCCTCGCATAGTGTGGAGTCCTTGCGCGCACGCTTCCATGATACAGCGAGCGGCCATAGCCGCTCACTGTATCACTCGGCCCCGCCCCTCGGCGCGTCGCGTCATTGGATGTGATTGACAGCAGCGTCAGCCAACGGCTGCACTGCTTTTAATCCATCCGCTCTAGCCAATCAATGGCCAGGCTGAGTGGCAAAGAGGATGTCGGGGCCGAGTGCGGGACTTTTCGAGGGGTCAGGTAAGAATAACGGGGGGCCGGGGGGGGGGGGTGGTATACTCAGAAGTTTTTTCACCTTAATGCATAGAATTACAACCGCTTTAAGCCTTCAGTCCTGGAGAATGTCTTGCAGGATGAGGATCTATCTAAAACATTATCAGTAGCCTATAAACAAATGTTCAAAAGATTACCTCTGGTTACAAGGTGCAGGGAGCTATGGATTTCTGAGGTGCCTGGTATTCAGGGGGATGATTGGGACAACATGTGGGATCATCCTTTTAAATACCTAGTTTTGGCTAAGGATAGATTAATCCATTTTAAGTAGATATGTGCATTCCCGTTCGTACGAATGTTATTTTCGTACGAAAATTTTAATTTTCGTACCCGCAGAATAATGTGTACATACGAAAAAATTTAAGCACCAAAATACGAAAACGACGGGATTACGAATGAGTCGCATAACGAACAACCGCAAATATGAACGAACGATCCGACGAAAATACGACAAAACGAAAACAGCAAAAGAACGAATATGACATCTATAACAAAAGACTTGCATTCTGTATTTTGTTTGAATCTTTGTTCTGTTCGTATTTTGATTTTCAGTCGTATGTTCATTGTTCATATGACATCTAACAAAAGATTTTCATTCTGTATTTTGTTTGAATCTTTTTTCTGTTTGTATGTTCATATGACATCTATAACAAAATATTTGTATTCTGTATTCTGAATTCCTTTTTTCTGTTCGTAATTTGGTTTCAAAATACAGAATGCAAATCTTTTGTTATAAGATGTCATTTTCGTTTTTTTGAATGGACAGTGAGTGTAGTTAGTTAGTGAAGCAGCTTTTCTTTTGTGCTGAGTACAGTAGTACAGTAAAGCCAAATAAACTTTTCTGTGGATTTTCGTCTGAAGAGAGATCAGTTGGCCAGACTTTTGAACCTGGAACCCAAAAATGGTTTTCTGATGGAGTTTAAAAACGAACGAACGTTCGGTAAAACGATCGTTTTTATGTTTGTTGTTAAAAAAGTCTGACCAAGTGTATGGGGCTTAACAATAGTTAATATGGATGAGCCGCGTGTTGAAAGTGCCGCGAATCCCGCAATATATTTACGAAAGTGCAAAATGACGAAAATTCACGAAAATTATTGTCTAACAAGTAACGAACATGCATTAAACAGAATAACGAACCATCCCGCATGTACGAAAATAAAACGGTAACCAAAATACGAAACGATCGGAATACGAAAAAATCGCGTCGTACGAAAAACGAACGGGAACGAACAGGAAAACGGGCGTCTTACGAAAAACGAACAGGAACGAACCTACGGAACGATACGAAACAGAACAAAAAAAAACGAAAAAAATTCTGTGCACATGTCTAATTTTAAGTTTCTCCACAGAATCTACTATACACCGGCTAGATTGCACAAAATATATCCTGTCTGCTTTGCTGAATGCTGGCATTGTGTACATTCCCCTGACCACATTTTCTGTCAATGCCAGGTGATCCATGATTTCTAGGTGGAAGTCACATCTTGCATAGCTGAGATACTCGCCACCTCCATTCCTTTGTCGGTTTTGGTGTGTCTCCACAGTTTGTGGAGGATGTGGTGCCAACCAGTGCTCACAAGACTTTACTCAAAATCCTGCTGTTCTACGCCCGCAAGGCGATTATTTTACATTGGAAAAAGCTGAATGCTCCAACTGGGTCCTTTTGGAAAGGTCTGGTGAATTCAATGATCCCATACTATAGAGTCACATATTTTTCTCGAGGATGCCCAAAAAAAATTGATAAGGTGTGACAGGCAGGCATGGTTGGCATCGTCCTCCATGATGGGATGAATACCTGGGGAGACACTTTGGTAATGGTTTCTAGTTGATTTAAGCTTTAGTTGATGCAACCAGGGCCGTCTTTACCGCAGGGCAAATGGGGCAGGTGCCCTGGGCCCTGTCACTGTTGGGGGCCCAAAGCAACCCCCTTTAAAAAAAAGGGGTCCGGAGGCCCCCAGGGCCCCAGATGGAAACCCCCCAATTTTTTATTTATTTTTAAATAAAAATTTTTTTTTTTTTTTAATATATATATTTTTTTTATTAAAGGTACAATTTTTTAGGGGTCCCCAGGGGCAAACACCCTTTATTTTTTTATAAATGTTTATTTTTTTATTTTTGTTTATATATTTTTTTTATTGAAGGGCCCAGAGGTCCCCAGGGCCCTGGATGGCAACCCCCCCCCTTTTTTTTTTATAAACGTTTTTTTTTTATATATTTATTTTTTATTAAAGGGCCCAGAGGTCCCGGATGGCAACCCCCTTTTTTTTGTAATTTATTTTTATTAAAAAAAAAATATTAAAGGGCCCAGAGGTCCCTATGGCCCCAGATTGCAACCCCCTTTTTAAAATATATTTTTTATATATATTTTTTATTTATTTTTTTCTTTTTATTAAAGGGCCCAGAGGATGGCTACATCCCTTTTTTTATATATATTTTTGTTTATTTCTTTTTTCTTTTTTTTGTAAAGGGCCCCCGCTTATAAATTCGTGGCACCCCCCCCTGCTTCTCAATTTCAGGCGGCAGGGCACCCCCCCATCCCGGTTCTCTGCTCCAGGGGGCCCATGCCTGAAGCTGTGTAAGTGGCCCCATAATTCCTGATGCGGCCCTGTCGCCCGTTAAGCCCCTGTGCTGCCCACAAATCAGGCTGAAAATCATCAGCGGCACGCAGCCAGTGACAGTACTGCTTCCCTTCCCAGTGTTTTAAAATGTACAGCACCCCTGGCTTCCCTTTAGACGTGCACTTCTCCCTTCCTGCCACTGGGTGCTGCTTGTATATAAAAGTGAATTAGAATGTGATTTTATAACATCCCCAGTTTGCTCTTCCCGAGGCTGACTTCTTCATGTCCTGCTCCTTAAGGTATGTCACTGTTTGCTAATCTATATTGTAAATAGAAGTTTTCTGTAGAGTGTGCCCAAAGTCTTTATAATATTTGATGATTCACTGCAGGTCTGGTCAGTGTTTTAAAAAGTTCCTCTATTTTACACATGGCATGGCATGGGGGGTCACAGCACCGTCTGTCCATTCTGCTTTAGCACCATGGGACCCCATGTCATGCCATGTGTAAAATAGAGGAACTCTTTAAATCACAGACCAGACCTGCAATCCAGGCTGAGTAAGGCCTCAGAGCACATGGCATTACTGTCTGTATTTAACTGCTTGATGGGCTTATTTTGGGCCTGGCTGGTTCACATGTATGTGTTTTGGCGGCCCACATTTGCGAAGGCATAGCAGCCCATTCATTTGAATGGGCCGCCATGCCTGCGTTTCCTGCAAAGAAAAGCGCATGGCTCATGTAATAGGCTGCGCACACGGCACGTCTATGCCCATCAAGCACTGGAATACAGCACTGTCTGTCCATTCTGCTGTCTGCTGTGACTTATCTGCAGTTCCCGCACTGTCAAACTTGCTGCATTTTTAGACGTTTAGGTCACGCTTTTAAAAACACAGTGCGTGTGTGCAAGAACTGCAGGTAAGTAGCATGGCGCAAAAGCAGAATGGATTTCAAGGCAACTGTATTTTTCAAATGCTGAATGCACCTTTTTTTCTGCAGGAAACAAAGGCATGGCAGCCCATTCAAATCAATGGGCTGCTGTGCCTGCACAAATGAGGGCCGCTAAAACATGCATGTGAACCAGCCAGGCCCAAAATAAGCTGGAGGGGGGCCCAAAAAAAATGTTTGCCCAGGGCCCAAACCATATTAAAGACGGCCCTGGATGCAACAACAAGGTTTTGTTGATCGGGCTTGGCTTATCTCCTGAGCGAGCCCTTCACTCTGGGTGGGGACACACTATACTTGTTCCATTCCTGATTTAGGATAGCTCTACCTGCCTCTCAGATCCACTATTGTTTTATATGATTTCTCCCTAATAGCTGTTTGATTCCTTAATGACATTGTATTGTAGGTGCACTTAATTATCCCTTTTCAAGGGACCCTTGGGATGAAGGAACAGAGCTGAAGCGGAGGGGGGTCCTGGGGTGTTTGTTTATTCCCTTTAGTATAGATAGTTGGCCTATGTTATTTAGCCAGAGATGAAATCGCCTTCCATTGGTAGTAATGTAATAATGTACTATTTGTGTTGGCTCTGCGTGGCCGTGTTAAGTGGCCTGGTTGTGCCACCACTACTGAGTTTTATGCACTTTAACAAAAACTTCAATAAAAATAATAAAACAGAAACATTTATGGGAACAGTGGTTGACATCTGTACAGCCAGCTTGCCAGATAAATGCCATTCGATCAGCACCACCATCAGAGCATTCTGATGTCAGGGAAGTCTACCCACCATCAGAACACAATAGTTCAGCGGGAGTGATTTCCCTATTCATCTAAATATATGGATGGGGAAACAGGTCAGTTTTTAAGTTCAACCCTCTGGTTGAACGAAAAAAGCTGAATCATCTATGGGCTGCATCAAAGCTATAAATCTACTCACAGATAGGAGGGATGTGGAGAAGATATGTGATCAGCAACAGAATGATTCCAATGCTGTGTATCTGACTTCAGCTCTTCTGCTGAAGTTAGTAATTGTAGTCTCCATCATTTTTTTATGTCCCCTTTACAGCAAAAACTATGCAATTTTTTTTTCGAAGTGCATATCAAAGTGTTTATAGCACTAAAGAAATAAACAGAAGAAAAGTTCAATTGTACCTGCATCAAGAACAAGACTTATATGAGCCATTAAAAAAATCAGTAGGAAATGCAAAGGATATTCTGTAAAAATAAATCTTTAGAGCCTTATCCAGGAACATGTGTGATGGGAATATGGAAAAATACTGTCTCATAAAAAAAAAATGTCATGTAAAACCCCAAAATTCATAAACAAATACACAAAAAATTATAAAATGAAGTCCGAAAAAGGTCCACCAAGGTTTTGCTTTATCCTTTGCATTGTCTGTTTAGAGTCTTAAATAAGTCAGTTTTTGATGTAGGTGCATGTGTGCTTTTTTTTCCGTTGTTTTTTCTTATTATAATTCCAACACTCCATTAGATTAGGAAGCAGCATTCAAACCTGTAATGTCAATGTGATCATTAGTTAGGAAAAAACTTTTTCTAGTAGAGAAAAAAACACTGCGCAGAATAAACCAAAAAATAATAAAATAATATAAATCAGTGCTGCCAAGTACCAAAAAATTGTAGATACAAAATTTTAAAGATAAGTGAAGAAGAAAAGGTACAGCGCAATAAAAAATAAAAAAATAATAATAAAATGAAATAAAAAACTGTGAATTGAAAACCTGCACGGGAAGCGCAGGTTTGTATAGGGGGTAGTAAGATAATTGATTGAACACTGAAAACCAATCAACTAAATGTGATCAATGATAAAAGAATAATATATGAAAAATAAACCAATAAATTTAGCATATCATTGAAAAACTCTTATAAAGTGCCAAGGTGAATTTCACAAACCAATGTGCAAAAAAATAAGAATCAAAAAAAGTCTTTTGTGATACTAAAAGAAAAAAAAGGAAGAAGAAAAAAAATGTCCACAGGTGATAATCAAATGAAGCGCTGTTTCTATAATATTCTAGACGTGACACCAGAGATATCCTGAACAGACTCTCCACCAGAAAGAGGACACCCAGGTGTTGAGGTAATGTAGTCTGCTTACCACACTGTATGACCGCTACAGCGATCGGAATAAGCTCAGGTAAAGGGTCTCCCACTGAGACTAGATGGTGAGGAATCCTGAATGGGTCCTGTGCTGTTGCCTCAAGAATCCAGCTCAAAGGGAAAAGGTACAAAAAACATCCCCCATAGCGTAATATAGTTTCAACTGGCGATATTTATTATTGCTGTAAACCTGAGTACACTCACATTTGGGGTTTAAAATATCATGCACATAGGAACCAGAGCGACTGGCTGCAACATCGAATCTCGGCGTCTCCTCCACACGTTCTCCCGCTGTCTCTGCTCGTGTAGTTGGACGTGATGATGTCAGAACGCTAGCCACGCCTACGCGTTTCGTCACAGATTGACGTCTTCGGGGATTGGCTGCCAATGTAGGTGCATGTGTGCTTTTTTTTCCGTTGTTTTTTTTTATTATAATTCCAACACTCCATTAGATTAGGAAGCAGCATTCAAACCTGTAATGTCAATGTGATCATTAGTTAGGGGTTGGTGTCTGGGAATAATTGTTTGGCAACGCTCTAAAGAAATGTACTGTAACTGCACATTGTGATACAAAATATATAACTATTAGGTTATAATGTGTGATCTACATGTTGGGTGAGTCTACATTCTGCACAGGGTGCCCATGAGTGCAGTGGTTGATGGCTCAGGCTACAACGATGGGAACTTGCCAAAAAACCTGTTTGATCATAAAGAAGAATTTTGCTCTAAAAATAAAATGACTCGAAGATAGTGGTCTTGGCAGAAGACACTTTGCACATCTCTTCTGCCAAAAAAAATTCTTCTTTTTCTTGTTAATTATTTTCGGGTGTACACTGTCTCAACTGTGTGCACAGTGCAGTGCACACCCCCTGGTCTATTCCTGGCATCGGTCAGATGTGGGCCCGGTTCCAGGTGTGATGTAACTTCAGGACACATGTTTAGGAGTTACATCATGAGTGCCCATTCAATGGCCAAAGAGGAGGGACACGGAACCTGGAAGAAGATGGCAGCAGTGGACAGAGTGGTGAAGAATAGATGTCAAACTAACATTAACCACTTGCTTACTGGGCACTTAAACCCCTTTATTGTCCAGAACAATTTTCAGCTTTCAGCGCTGTCACTCTTTGAAGGACAATTGCGTGGTCATTCACACAATGTACCCAAATTTAATTTGTATCATTTTCTAAATGCTTTCTTTTGGAGGTATTTAATCACTGCTGGGTTTTATAACCCTTTTGCCGCCAGGTCTGTACTTCGGGGTATTACACACAATCTGGTGGCTGCAGCCACCGGGATTGTGTGTGAATCTGACAGGCAGACTGCTGCCTGCCAGGTGAGAGCATTCAGGCGGCGCCGCTGCTGCCTGATCGCTGCCGCCTGATCGCCCTGTTCCAGGCCCGCTGATGGGCAAGCAGAGCCCGATAAGCATGGCGGGAGTGCACGAGCGAGGGGGCACCGGTATCGGGGAGATATCCGCGCCCCCGCCATGCTTACCGGGCGACGTTTGCCCATCAGCGGTCCTGGAACAGTCATGTTGGGTGTCAGTGTGTAAAGGAGAAGGGCGGATACATGTTCGCTCTCCTCCCCTTCTTGCTGTGACGTTCTCGGTGTTCCCATCTCGTTTTGCAGAGAAAGGATGTTTTGCATTGTGATCTGCATTGCAAAACATTCAGTCTAAACATCCTTTAGACCAGGGGTCTCCAAACATTCTAAACAAATGGTCGGTTTATTGCCCTTCAGACTCTAGGAGGGCCGGACTATGGCCAGCGGGAGTGGAAATTTTCCTGGCATCAGTGGGAGTAAGCATTGCCTCATTTGGTATTAGGGACAGGAACACTGCCCAGTCCTTCGTATCATAGGGAGGAATAGTACCCCATTTTTGGTGTCAGTGGGAAAAATGATGCCCCATTGTTGGTGGCAGAATGGTGTCTTGTATCAGTGGGAGGAATAGTGCCCAAAGGGCCGGAACAAGGCAGGCAGAGGGCCACATCCGGCCCTCGGGCCGCAGTTTGGAGACCACTGCTTTAGACCCTGTATATCTCAATAAAGAGAACGTGTCACCAAATAATCATCACATAGGGGACTGTTTGTCCCCATGTCATGAAAAAAAAGTTAAGTAAAAAAAGAAAGTTGCACACAAGCACATAAAATCCCCCCCCAAAAAAATTGAGGCCTCCCCACCCCCACATATACACACGCACGAACGTAAACACGTGAGTCAGTGTGCCTACACATGAAAACGTTGATTGCAATACATATGTTACATATCGCCGCGTACGCCAGAGTGAGAGCAATAATTCGAACACAAGATTTCCTCCGTAACACTAAACTGAAACCTATAGGGGAATTTGAAGTGTCGCCTATAATAAAGTTGCACCCAAGCACATAAACCCCCCCCCCCCCAAAAAAAATTGAGGCTCCCACCCCACATATACACACACATGAATGTAAACGCATGCGTCAGGGCGCCTGCACATGAAAAAGTTGATTACGATACATATGTTACATATCGCCGCATACGCCAGATTGAGAGCAATAATTCTAACACAAGACCTCCTCTATAACACTTTACTGATACCTATAGGGGGCCTTTGAAGTGTTGCCAATAGACAATATAGGGAAACTGAAGTTTAACGCCATGTTATGGGCGCAGAAAAATTAAGGTTTGGCATGTTGGGTATCTATTTACTCGGCGTAACCCTGTCTTTATATTTTACCAAAAATGTTGGTAATGTATTGCGTTTGTTTGCCCTAAAACTCAGTTTTTTACTGAAATATTGCGTTTCCTAGACCTTTGCGGTAATATTGTGTGACATAAAAAATTGGAACTAATGCTCTTTTATTCTCTAGGGTGTCTGCTTTCAGAAAATATATAATGAATATAATGTTTGGGGTTTCGTGTAATCTTCAGGCCTAAAATAATTAAACGTGTGCAAAAAACGCAAAAACGGCTCTGGCAGCGAAAGGTTTTAGACCGACTCCCTCTCAAAAAGCAACAGTTTTATATGAAATTTTGCAAACAGATAATTTTTCTCCTTCATTGATGTGCGCTGATGAGGCTGCAACGATGGGCACTGATAGGCTGAACTGATGGGCACTGATAAGGCAGCACTGATGGACACTAAGGCCCTGTACACACGAGCAGACATGTCCGATGAAAACAGTCCGCGGACCGTTTTCATCGGACATGTCTGCTGGGATCTTTTGGTCTGATGTGTGTACACACCATCAGACCAAAATCCCCGCGGACAGAGAACGCGGTGACGTAGAAGACACTGATGTTCTCTAACACGGAAGTTCAATGCTTCCACGCATGCGTCGAATCAATTCGACACATGCGCAGGATTTCGGGCCGCTGGTTATACGTCATAACCAGCGGACATGTCCGATGAGTCGTACTAACCATCGGACATGTCCGACGGACAGGTTTTCACCGGACAAGTTTCTTAGCATGCTAAGAAACTTTTGTCCGCTGGAAACCTGTCCGCTAGGCCGTAAAACTGTTCGCTAGGCCGTACACACGGTCAGACATGTCCGCGGAAACTGGTCCGCGGACCAGTTTCAGCAGACATGTTCGGTCGTGTGTACGAGGCCTGATAGGTAGCACTGGTGGACACTGATGAGGTGGCACTGGTGGGCACTGATGGGTACTGATAGGTGGCACTGATGGGTGTCACTGAAGGGCACCGATAGGTGGCACGGAAGGGCACTGATATGTGGCACTGATGGGCACTGCTAGGTGACACTGATAGGCTGCAGTGATATGTGTCACTGATGATGAGGCACTGATGGGCACTGATTGGCAGCACTGATGGATGGCAAAGGTGGGCATTGACAGGTGGCACAGGTGGGCACTGGTAGGTGGAACAGGTGGGCACTGGTAGGTGGCACAGGTGGGCACTGGCAGGTGGCACTGGTATGCACTGGCAGGTGGCAATGGTGGGCACAGATACTTGGATGATGTCTTACCCTCTTCGGGACCGCTGTCCCTCTGACAAAAGCCGGTGATGTTTTTTTCTTACTGCTCACGCTGTCAGCGCAAGCAGAAAAAAAAGCAGATTACTGATCTTTTGTTTACATTAGGTGATCAGCTGTCGGGATTGGCCACTTACTCTGATCTGTAATCAGCTGAGTCTCATTGACTCTGTGATCACAGAGCGCAGGGAGTGTACAGGCAGCTCATGCACGGGAGGACGCCATATGATGGCCTCCCAGCAATTAAGGTCCCCGCTGTAGCAGTCATATGGCTATAGCGTGGACAGGAAGCTGTTAAACTCTGGTTTAAAATTTGATTCAAGTGTGTGTTCTTAGCTCAAAAAGTCCTGAGACTATGGATTATGGGATTTGTAGTGTGCATAGAGCAGTGCACTTGACTACAACTAACGTGCACTGCTCATTCCAAACAAAGGAAACAAGTGGGAAAAGGAGAGGTTTGGTTGCTCACAGAGGATGTTACAAGCAGGCAGAAGAACCCAGTGAGAAACAATTTATAAAAAAATTAATGACAGGGCCATTAAGTAGTAGATTATTTTTGGAGAATGAGGATATCGTTTAGTGTCACTCTAACTGTCAGCACTGTGTATCCTTGCTCATTATGAAAACATTTATCTACCATCAATCACCCCATTTCCTAAAATAAAGTCGCCTGCAAAGACAATTTAAAAATAAATCTTTGGCTTTTGGCTCTTCCAGGAGGCGCAGGTGATGTCCAGGGCTGGCCCAAGACATTGTGCTGCCTGGGTTCAAGAATTAAATGCTGCCCCCCACCACCCCCCCCCCAAAAAAAAATCACACCCACCATAAGGCCCCCACATTTATTATTTTATATCATGATAATTAAAACTAAAATGTATCAGGAAGTCAGATTTACACATGTAGCACTACCCCGGAGGAGCTGCTGGATTGGGTGGCGTATTACCTCTTGGCTCCTCCGAATTCCTAGGGGTGAATGATGCGTATTGCATATAGTAGAAGTAGAAGAATGTCCACGACAGGTGCTCTTTGCAGTGCTCTTTATTACCCAGCCGGGTAAAAACAGTAAACTTATGGTGAGGAAAGTAAAGTTGAAGAAGAATGGAGAATAGCAGATTCAGGCGTGATAATAGGAAACATTCCTGCTCCCAAACGTAACCCTTCTTTGCGCCACTCCCGCCGGAGTGGACTTAGTGTACCCGGACAGGCCTCTCTCACTGACCTGGCAGCCGGAGTATCACTCGGACAATTGTAGGATAAAGTCCCTGCCACAGACCCTCCTTAGTGAACTTGAGAAAGAGCCTCTTCTACAGACTCCCCTCGGTGAGCCTCAGAAAGATACCTCTGCCACAGGTCCTCTCTGGATTGAATTCTTGGAGATATCCCTCTTTAGATGAGTTACGCCTTGATCTCCTTTAACTTGTCGCCCAGGTACCGACTGACAGGAGGTTAATCCCTCAGTGTCCGGCTACCTCGATCCCCGGTGGTTTGTCCAGGCCCTTTTGGACCGCCAGCCTCTCAATGGCGCTCCTCAGACTGACTCCCTATCGAACAGCAGTACAGCTTGGGATCCTTAAAGGTGGGAACCCAGTCACTTACTGGGTCCCTGTCGCTGTTCAGATGCTCCAGGCCAGCACGGTCCCAGAACCAGGAACACTGCGTGGCATGCACACCCCGGCCAGGTAGGCCATAGCGCCGGGGCACCATGATGTGGCCACCCTAAAGGTGGGTGCCACACTGGACGAAGAAGACCCAGACCACATGGCGTCTGCCTCATAAATACCCCTCCCCAGCATGCACAGCGAGGACAAACCCTCCTGATTGGCTGCTGGGAAAGAGCATCCAAACCTTGACTCCACTGCTGCCACCTGCAGCACCGGGGCTGGAAGAACACCCCAGTACAACAGAATACGCCCACAGCACAGCCAAGCTGAGACAGAGACCCTGTTTTGCATTTAACAATCTGCATCAGAGTTTAACTATACTCTGATCTACCCTTAAATTTATCTTCTTCAGTGCCTAGCCTCACGCATGCACCAGAGCAGAAGGAGACGGGCCGAGCGTGAGGCTGGCCGCACCCCCTCCTCCAGTTCCACCCAATAGAAATGCAAGACTTGCCAGCAGCCGATTTTTCAAGCGCAGCTTGCAGGTCTTGCATTTCTATTGGGTGGAACTGGAGGAGAGGGTGTGGTCAGCCTAACGCACCCCCTCCTCCAGTTCCACCCAATAGAAATGCAAGACTTGCAAGCTGCGCCCGAACATCGTCTGCTGGCGGAGCCAGTGGGGAAGGGGTCTTTCATTGCTCTCTGTCTCCTGTGGGTACCCCGCCACCGTCAGTGCACACACCTGAGCTCTTCATGTGTGTTCGGGTGTTTAACAGTCAGAATTAGACTGTGTGCGAACACCCTTGCGCCCGGCAAATATGAGTATGCGTGTTGAGGGCAGCATTGTGGCCTTTTTACATGGCAGCGGAGCAGCCCAGGGCAGTTGTCATCCTGCCACCCCGGCCCAGTCTTCCCCTGGAAGACACACAAAACTGCTCTAAAATATCTTGGGCATCAAATTGCCACCCCTCTCAAAGTTCCGCCTGGGTCCAATGGACACAGCGGGACCACTGGTAGGGCTGGCCCTGGTGATGTCATTGTGCCACACCTCCAAGAATAGCTGGGAGCTTGAAATACAGCAGGAATACAGCCCACGCACCCAGCTATCTCAGGAAGCAGTGAGCTGTCATTGATGTTAAAGGTATTAAGAACAGAGGTATGTAAACTTTTGATCAGGGTCATTTGGGTAGTTTCTGTTGCCATTATGATTTAAAGAGTAAACGCAGTTGATTGATAATAAATGGCTGCAGCCAAACACTAACCATGAGTGAAAGAAATGTTGCGTTATTCATATTCTCTGATAAATGGGCAAGAAATCATAAATTATGCCAGGGTATGTAAACTTATGAGCACAATAGTATTTAAAGATAACGTTTTGGATTTAGAGGCTGGATTTTTCTGATTATATGTATCATCTTTCAGTTAGTAGCCATTATTGACATCTACCCTTGGCTATATGGAAACACCTTCTGATACATTATATGGCAATGAGGGCCCCTCTTTCCCCTTTGTGGCCAAAAATTTAGGTACATGCCTTTCTTCTAGGATTTCTTTTTGTAGGATATGAGTGGTGAGCAACCTGTAGAATAACATGTACTGCTTTACCTTCTATTTGATTATAGATCTTGATAAACAGTATGACCCGACAAGCCCTAGATGCACGGCTGGCTATTTTTTTCAGCTATTATTGGTTTTAGGCGAGATGAAAAGTCTTCCAGGTCCTGTGCCAAGGGGCTTCCCCTTCGCACACTGACTACAGAGGGCTGCTTGCTTGGCACCACCACCATTCTTATAACAAATTGCATTTACCGTATTTATCGGCGTATACCGTGCACTATTTTGCCCTGAAAATCAGGGCAAAATCGTGGGTGCGCGATATATACGCCGATACCCGCTTTCCCGCCACGAGTTTGAATACTGCGCCGGCATTTACCGAGCGCAGTACACTCGTGAATCTTCGGGCAGTCTCGGCGCCTCTCGCACTGACGTCCTGAGCGTACAGGACGTCAGCGCGACAGTTGCCGAGCCTGCCCGAAGATTCACGAGTGTACTGCGCTTGGTATATGCCGGCACAGTATTCAAACTCGTGGCGGGAAAGCGGGTATCGGCGTATATCGCGCACCCACGATTTTGCCCTGATTTTCCGGACCCGCCGAAGAGGACACCGGACCCGCCGAAGAGGACACCCGACCCGCCGAAGAGGACACCGGACCCGCCGAAGAGGACACCCGACCCGCCGAAGACGGACGCCGGACCCGCCGAAGAGGACACCCGAAGCCGCAGAAGGACGCCGGACCCGACGAGGCCGCCGATGGACGCCGCGCAAGACACCAAAACTGTAAGTACAAAAAAACAAAAAAACTTTTTTTCCACAGGATTGGGGGCCACTTTAGGGGTGCGCGGTATACGCGGGAGCGCGTTATACCGTGATAAATACGGTATTTAGATTTCAGTATCTGTTATTACTCTGTATGTATGGACTCTGCACAGTACTGCTGCCCTTGTCCTGTATGTTGGTTGTAATTCTCAATATCATTTCTTATTCAGGATATATGGACTCTGCACAGTACTTCTGCTCTTTTCCAGAATAGGCCCAGAGCAAAAAGAAGCTTAAGAGGAGGGCCCACATGAATGCTGGGCAGTCTGGACTGGGGTTATTGGTAGTTAGTAAAAAATAAGAGGGTTATGGATTGGTTAGTGGAAGGCCAGGGGTTTGGCCTGCAGACTGGGTTGGTCAAGGGTGGGCGTAGGCATAGGTCAGTAAGGGGACTGGCAGGACAGAAGAAGGCAGCAGGTGCAGTTTGATCTCTCCCTCCCTCCCTATCTAATTAGGCTGGTGTGAATTGGTATTCTGTTTTTCATCTGTGTTTATGTCCCGTTTGGGCAGCTTGGGGATGTAATACTAAAAAAAAAAGGAAGAGAGGGGTGCGAAAGGGGTAGGTCAAGTTGAGTTTGTCATAGCGGTTGGAAGGGGCCTCAGATTCTTGAAGGTCGGAATGGTGGAAGGAATACAGTTTGTGTTGTGGAACGGGTTGGCCCATCTCGGTATGGGTACCTTCCCTACCATGGAAATAATGGGCTATCGGTCATCGGGCTGCATCGGGTGAAAAAATGGTCAAAGTTTGTCCCTGAGCTGGAGGAACTGTGGCTAGGGACCAGGATGCTGAGGTGGTGGTGGTACAGCAGATGCAATACAGATACCTTCCTTCATCAACCTGAGACATAGTCAGACAGTTAAGTTGGGTAAAAAAGTTGGGTTATAAAATTGAATATGTTTTATAGAAAATTGTTATGGCTGTTAATAAAGGGGTTGCTATGGCCATTTAAAATCCAGAAAGTCGCGTGTTTCTTTCAAATGGTATTGCTGGGGCCAAGAAGAGGGGTGGTAGTAGTTGGTGGTAAGACTTTACATCAGCCATACACCAGTCATGTATGTTGGTTGTAATTCTCAGTATCTGTTCTTATTCGGGATGTATGGACTCTGCATTGGAATGTTTTTTTTCCTTGCATGTGCACAGGGAGAACAGAACAATTCATTCACCGGGTCTGGCTGTGTGGAGAAGTTGTGACCATCTTGTGATCACCCTTACAGGCAGAAAATTGAAGAAATGGTGAACACAGGCTTTTTGTCTGATTCCCAATGTTGTTTGCAATAACTTTTCACTTTATTTTACTAATAGACGTCTAATTCACATTATGACTTCCTGGAGAAGTATGACATTTATTAGGTTCAATTTATTTTAAAGGACCAGTAAACCTAAAAAAAAAAAAATAATAAAAATATCAAAGAGCTATTAATATGTGTATATACAGTATGGGCTAGATTCAGGTACATCGGCGTACCTTTTGTCCGGCGTAGCGCATCTCATATGCGCTACGCCGACATAAATCAGGGAGCCCAGAACAGTATTCTGATAGATACCGCGCCGTACGTTGCGCCGGCGTAGTGTAATTAGGCCGGCGTAAGCCCGCCTAATTCAAAATAGGCAGGAAGGGGGCGTGCCTCATTTAAATTAGCTGTGACCCCATGTAAATGAATGTCCGGTCTTACGGCGCATTCGCGCGCATGCTCAGAATCACGTCGCAAATACTACCTAAGAAACGTCGGGTCAATGCTTTCAACGTGAACGTAACCTACGCACAGTCCCATTCACGTACCACTTACGTAAACAACGTAAAATTTGACGGCTGTTCCGACGTCCATACCTTAACATTGGCAGCGCCTCATATAGCAGGAATAACTTTACGCCGGACGTAAGCCTTACGTAAACGGCGTAGCGGGCGCAAGTACGTTCGTGAATCGGCGTATCTAGGTCATTTACATATTCTACGCGTAAATCTATGGAAGCGCCCCTAGCGGCCAGCGTAAATATGCACCCTAGATACGACGGCGTACTAACACTTACGTCGGTCGGAGGAAGCTGAAATTCAGGCGTATCTAGCTCCCAGAATAGCACGCATAGATACGACGGCGCATCTTATAACTTACGTGGCGTATCAATAGATACGCCGACGTAAAGGCTACGTGAATCTAGCCCTATACTGTGTGTATATATATATATATATATATATATATATATATAGGTCTTCAAAAAGTTTCCAAACTTTTATGTTTTTGTTGGAAACTGTGAGGGCAGTTGGAGTAGTATTTGGTCGTGTCTGAGAGTGTCATGTGACTAGTCTGTCAGGCAAGCTGGCTGACCTTGCAGGTTAGTATAAAGCCTCATACACACGATCGGACTTCCATCTGACTTTTCCGTGGATTTTGCTCTAAATGGGCGTAGGCCGTGAACTTGGTATGCATACACACGGCAGGATTTTTCAGCCAACTTTCACCAAATCACATGTTTTTTCAGTTCTTTACATGGTTTTTCAGTTGCCCTGTGGGCAACATCTGCTATTGTTGTCTGATCTTTAGCATTGGTTCTGAGCATGCGTGTTTGGACTTTGGAAATTTGTTGGCGGTAAGCGCACATTTGTCCGATGAAAAAGCGAACATATTTGTCCGATGGAGCGTACACACGGTTGGATTGTTCGATCAAACAGGTCCATCGGACATTTGTTGTCAAAAAGTCTGATCGTGTTTATGGGCCTTAAGAGTTGTCATGCTGTGGTAAAGATGGCTGCGAAATTTATAAATTGCACCAAGGAGGACCAGCATTCTGTCATAGGATTTTTTGCACTTCGGCACTGCGCCGCTTTAACTGACAATGGCGCGGTCGTGCAACGTGGCTCCCAAACAAAATTGGCGTCCTTTTTTTCCCACAAATAGAGTTTTCATTTGGTGGTATTTGATCACTTCTGCGATTAAAATTTTTTGCGCTATAAACAAAAATAGAGCGACAATTTTGAAAAAAATTCAATATTTTTTACTTTTTGCTATAATAAATATCCCCCAAAAATATATAAAAAAACGTTTTTTTTCCTCAGTTTAGGCCGATACGTATTCTTCTACCTGTTTTTGGTAAAAAAAATCGCAATAAACATTTATCAACTGGTTTGCGCAAAATTTATAGCGTTTACAAAATAGGTAATAGTTTTATCGCATTTTTATTAATAATGTTTTTTTTACTACTAATGGCGGCAATCAGCAATTTTTTTTGTGACTGCGACATTATGGCGGACACATCGGACACTTTTGACACATTTTTGGGACCATTGTCATTTTCACAGCAAAAAGTGCTATAAAAATGCATTGTTTACAGTGAAAATGCCAATTGCAGTTTAGGAGTTAACCACTAGGGGGCGCTGTATGGGTTAAGTGTGACCTCATATGTGTTTCTAACTGTAGGGGGGGGCAGGGCTGGATGTGTGACGTCATTGATTGTCTTTCCCTATATCAGGGAACAGACGATCAATGACACTGCCACAACGAAAAACAGAGAAGGTGTGTTTACACGCACCTCTCCCCGTTCTTCAGCTCCGGTGACCGTTCGCGGGACACCGGCGGCGATCGGGTCCGCGGTCACGGAGCTTCGGACTAGGGCTTATTTTCAGAGTAGGGCTTATATTGCATCCCTCCTGGAAAATAATGCTAGGTCTTATTTTCGGGGTAGGTCTTATTTTCGGGGAAACACGGTAGGTTCAGGTGCATAATCTCAATTAGGAAACACTCCTGCTTCCAGCAATACAGCTCTCGTCGCCACTCTAGCCAGAGTGGGTATTGCTCACCAGGATAGGTCCCTCTCACCGGCCTAGCATCCGGAATGGCGCACGGAATAAAGTACAGTCTCTGCCACAGACCTTGCTTTGAATGGAGACACTTTTGGTCCAGAATCCCCTAATACAGGATTCAGCACCCGGATCTCTCCAGATTAACTTCTGTAGAACTCAGATCTGACAGGCGATCACCATCAAGCCTCTCAGTGTATGGTGCATCCTTTGATGAAGTTTCCAGGACTCTCCCGAGATACCAGCCTCTTGCTTGGTCCTCTCCAAGATAGGTCCTTCATCAAGCGGCTTCCTCCCTCCAGGACGGACAGCACAGGATCACCTTGAAAGCGCAGACCCAGTCTGACTACCGGGTCTACTCAACAGATCACAACCCCGGACCAACGTGGTCCCAGAGCCAGGATTGCAGGAACACGCACCCCCGACCAGGAGGGCCACGAGGTGGTGGGACGACAGACTAATGACCGACGACCTCGGTCCAGTGGCGTCTGTTCCTTAAGTACCCCATTCCCGGCATGCACAGTGGGACAACCCACCTCCACTGATTGGATGCCGAGGGGGACACCCAATATCACCCTGACTGAGCTGCTGCCACCCTTTGGCCTGGGGCAGTAAAACACCCCCAGGCGAACAACGGTGGTCACTTCCAGCACAGCCACAGCTGGAACAGAGGCTAAATTTAGCCCAAATTATATGTGTCTGAGTCAACTAACATTCAGACCCCCCTCTAAATTTAAAGCAGCGCCTGCCCAACAGGAGCATTCTGTTACAATTTTTTATAATCAGGGCTCAAGTCCTGCGGGAACGCGTGGGAACGGAGTTCCTGCACTTTTTTCACAGCAGGAACGCAGTTCCCTTTGCAGAACTTAGAGCAGCCGAGCCGCCCGAGCCAATCCTTCACTAAGCAGCGATGCCCAGCTCGAATCACTGTCAGGGGCAGGCGAACCTTAGTAATCCTTTATGTTACTGGCCGATTCCTGTATATGGATTCATCGAGTAGTGTGCGGGTTATTCCGTCACTTCCTCGATGCCGCAATGTCTCCTGGGAGCTTTTGTCATTGTTCCCAGGAGACATTGCGGGGGTCTGCCGCGGGATTTAGGAAGAACTTGCTTAAAGTAAGGCATCGAAGAAGTGACGGAATACCCGCACACTACCCGATGAATCCATATACAGGAAGCGGCCAGTAACATAAAGGATTACTAAGGTACAGTGGATCGAGAAAAAAAAATGCGGTTTAGTAATTATGCATATGAGCGTATCATTTTTTGGTGGGGGAGTGGATCTTGGGTGGGAGTTCCCACACTTTTTTCCACAGTACTTGACCCCTGTTTATAATGACTGTAAAAAGTCCATGTTTGACGACAAGGGAAGCTTTATAAAAACAGCCATCTGCAAACGCCGACAGCAATATAAGGTTTTATGAGGATAGAGATAATTGTTATATCTTCTGATCTCTTGGCGCAAGGATAGTTGTGTTGTCTAGATCTTATTCCACACCCTTAAGGGCTGAATGACTCAGACATTTTAAAGGGGTTCTTTTTAAAGTTCTTTACATATGTGTTATTATGTGTGTAAATGCTAGAATTTTTCTCCCCTGTTTGTAGTCTAATATTATACTATATGTGTGAAAAGGAGCAGCTTTCTTAATAAGTACACGGGCCGTGTCCTCCGAATCAGTCAATTTCTCTAGATGCAAGTTTTTAGCACAGGAATGATGGCTTTTGGTTTTGCTGGTTTGGGCACAAAATAAAATAATTATGCCATAAACAACAACTGTCGCGTAATTGGGGGACAGTCCCCCATTTGGAACCAAATCCTCCTTTTCCTCATTACTCCCCAGTTGTCACAATGTTTTTGGTCTAATGCAAACTATATAGTAAGAAGGCCACATAGATGGTATATTTTAAAAATAATTAAGAGCCCCCCCTCCCCACAGTTGTATATATAAATGCAAAACATTAATGAACTAATGAATAATACCCCCCCCTGCTTTCAGGAGTGCCCACCAGAGGCATCTCTTACATCCAGTGTCAATCAGTGTCCCCCCTTACATCCAGGAGTGCCTATCAGCATCTCCCTTACATCCAGGAGTGCCCATCAGCATCCCCCTTACATCCAGGAGTACCCATCAGCATCCCCCCTTACATCCAGGAATGCCCAGCAGAGTGTCCCACTTACATCCAGGAGTGCCCATCAACACCCTCTTACATCCAGGAGTGCCCAACAGCGTCCCCCCTTACATCCAGGACAGCCCATCGCCGTCCCCCCCTTACATCCAGGACAGCCCATAACCGTCCCCCCCCCCCCTTACATCCAGAACAGCCCATCACCGTCCCCCCTTACATCCAGGAGTGCCCATCAGCATCCATCCCCCTTACATCCAGGAATGCCCAGCAGAGTCCCCCCTTACATCCAGGAGTGCCCATCAGCATCCCCCCTTACATCCAGGAATGCAAAGCAGAGTGACCCCTTACATCCAGGAGTGCCCGTCAGCATCCTCCTTACATCCAGGAGTGCCCATCAGCACCCCCTTTACATCCAGGAGTGCCCATCAGCTTTTCCCCCACTAACATCCAGGAGTGCCCATCAGCGTCCCCCTTACATCCAGGAGTGCCCAGCAGCATCCCCCTTACATCCAGGAGAGCCCAGCATAGTCCTCCCTTACATCCAGGAAGAGTGCCCAGCATAGTACCTTTTTACATCCAGAAGGAGTGCCCAGAAGCGTCCACTCTTACATCCAGGAGAAGTGCCCAGCAGACTCCCCCTTATATCCAGGAGGAGTACCCAGCAGGGTGGTCCCCCCTTACATCCAGGAGTGCCCAGCAGTGTCCCACCTTACATCCAGGAGGAGTGCCCAGCAGAGTGCCACCTTACATCAAGGAGGTGTGCTTAGCAGAGTCCCACCTTACATCCAGGAGGTGTGCTTAGCAGAGTCCCCCCTTACATCCAGGAGGAGTGCCCAGCAGAGTCCCACCTTACATCCAGGAGGTGTGCTTAGCAGAGTCCCCCCTTACATCCACGAGTGCCCAGCAAAGTCCCCCCTTACATCCAGGAGTGCCCAGCAGAGTCCCCTCTTACATTCAGGAGTGCCCAGCAGAGTCCCCCCTTACATCCAGGAGTGCCCAGCAGAGCCCCCCCCTTACATCCAGGAGTGCCCAGCAGAGTTCCCCCTTATATACAAGAGTGCCCAGCAAACTTCCCCTTACATCTAGGAGTGCCTAGCAGACTCCCCCCTTACATTTAGAAGTGCCCAGCAGAGTCTGCCCTTACATTCAGGAGAGCCCAGCAGCATCCCCCCCTTTACATCAAGGAGGAGTGCCCATCATTGTCCCCCCTTACATCCAGGAGGATTGCCCATCAGTGTCCCCCCTTACATTCAGGAGTGCCCAGCAGAGTTCCCCCCTTACATCCAGGAGTGCCCATCAGTGTCCCCCCTTACATCCAGATGTGCCCAGCAGAGTTCCCCCCTTACATCCAGGAGTGCCCATCAGTGTCCCCCCTTACATCCAGGATGGCCCAGTAGAGTCCCCCCTTACATCAGGAGTGCCCAGCAGTGCCCCCCCCCCCTTACATCCAGGAGTGCCCAGCAGAGTTCCCTCTTATATACAAGAGTTGTATATATAAATGCAAAACATTAATGAACTAATGAATAATACCCCCCCCCTGCTTTCAGGAGTGCCCACCAGAGGCATCTCTTACATCCAGTGTCAATCAGTGTCCCCCCTTACATCCAGGAGTGCCTATCAGCATCTCCCTTACATCCAGGAGTGCCCATCAGCATCCCCCTTACATCCAGGAGTACCCATCAGCATCCCCCCTTACATCCAGGAATGCCCAGCAGAGTGTCCCACTTACATCCAGGAGTGCCCATCAACACCCTCTTACATCCAGGAGTGCCCAACAGCGTCCCCCCTTACATCCAGGACAGCCCATCGCCGTCCCCCCCTTACATCCAGGACAGCCCATAACCGTCCCCCCCCCCCCCTTACATCCAGAACAGCCCATCACCGTCCCCCCTTACATCCAGGAGTGCCCATCAGCATCCATCCCCCTTACATCCAGGAATGCCCAGCAGAGTCCCCCCTTACATCCAGGAGTGCCCATCAGCATCCCCCCTTACATCCAGGAATGCAAAGCAGAGTGACCCCTTACATCCAGGAGTGCCCGTCAGCATCCTCCTTACATCCAGGAGTGCCCATCAGCACCCCCTTTACATCCAGGAGTGCCCATCAGCTTTTCCCCCACTAACATCCAGGAGTGCCCATCAGCGTCCCCCTTACATCCAGGAGTGCCCAGCAGCATCCCCCTTACATCCAGGAGAGCCCAGCATAGTCCTCCCTTACATCCAGGAAGAGTGCCCAGCATAGTACCTTTTTACATCCAGAAGGAGTGCCCAGAAGCGTCCACTCTTACATCCAGGAGAAGTGCCCAGCAGACTCCCCCTTATATCCAGGAGGAGTACCCAGCAGGGTGGTCCCCCCTTACATCCAGGAGTGCCCAGCAGTGTCCCACCTTACATCCAGGAGGAGTGCCCAGCAGAGTGCCACCTTACATCAAGGAGGTGTGCTTAGCAGAGTCCCACCTTACATCCAGGAGGTGTGCTTAGCAGAGTCCCCCCTTACATCCAGGAGGAGTGCCCAGCAGAGTCCCACCTTACATCCAGGAGGTGTGCTTAGCAGAGTCCCCCCTTACATCCACGAGTGCCCAGCAAAGTCCCCCCTTACATCCAGGAGTGCCCAGCAGAGTCCCCTCTTACATTCAGGAGTGCCCAGCAGAGTCCCCCCTTACATCCAGGAGTGCCCAGCAGAGCCCCCCCCCTTACATCCAGGAGTGCCCAGCAGAGTTCCCCCTTATATACAAGAGTGCCCAGCAAACTTCCCCTTACATCTAGGAGTGCCTAGCAGACTCCCCCCTTACATTTAGAAGTGCCCAGCAGAGTCTGCCCTTACATTCAGGAGAGCCCAGCAGCATCCCCCCCTTTACATCAAGGAGGAGTGCCCATCATTGTCCCCCCTTACATCCAGGAGGATTGCCCATCAGTGTCCCCCCTTACATTCAGGAGTGCCCAGCAGAGTTCCCCCCTTACATCCAGGAGTGCCCATCAGTGTCCCCCCTTACATCCAGATGTGCCCAGCAGAGTTCCCCCCTTACATCCAGGAGTGCCCATCAGTGTCCCCCCTTACATCCAGGATGGCCCAGTAGAGTCCCCCCTTACATCAGGAGTGCCCAGCAGTGCCCCCCCCCCCTTACATCCAGGAGTGCCCAGCAGAGTTCCCTCTTATATACAAGAGTGTCCAGCAAACTCCCCCTTACATCTAGGAGTGACCAGCTGACCCCCCCCCCCCCTTACATTTAGAAGTGCCCAGCAGAGTCTGCCCTTACAATTAGAAGTGCCCAGCAAAGTCTGCCCTTACATTCAGGAGAGCCCAGCAGCATCCCCCCTTTACATCAAGGAGGAGTGCCCATCAGTGTCCCCCCTTACATCCAGGAGGAGTGCCCATGAGTGTCCCCCCTTACATCCAGGAGTGCCCAGCAGAGTTCCCCCCTTACATCCAGGAGTGCCCAGCAGAGTTCCCCCCTTACATCCAGGAGTGCCCAGCAGAGTTCCCCCCTTACATCCAGGAGTGCCCAGCAGAGTTCCCCCTTACATTCATAAGTTGATCAGCTTTAAAATTTGGCTGGGGTGTTCACAAAATCTTTTATATGTCTTTTATAGTAAATATTTTCAAACACATATAATGAAAAGCTTGCAACTGTATATTGAAGTAGAGCAGGGTTTATGTACACCTCAAACTGCCCTTTAATAGACCTCTAATGACTTCCAATTGTAGCCGGAGTCTTTTTGTGGAAAGACAGGGCTCCCATAGAATCAAGCTAGAGATGTCTTAATACAGCTGTCACAAAGATATCATTATTCTAGCAGGGCTCGAGGGAGAAATGTTGTTTTCCTATTTGTGCCGGAATTTGTAAGTCGCTCTCAGTCACAATAATAAAATGGAGCCATTTGTTTAAAAAAGGAGACTGTAAAATGTAAATGAAAATATGTGTAAAATGTAATACCCACAGCACAAACATTGCTATATGTAACATTTTCACACATATGTTAGTAATAAAACATTTCAAATGCATTGATTATTAAATATGCAAAACAGACAAAATAGAAAACATGGATTAAGTAGGGAATGTTTGGAGTGGACTCTTTGCTAAACTTTTATTTCTGTGTATGTCCTCATTGGGGAGATTCACCTTCTTTTAACCCAAGATTTGCACTTTTCACCCAATATCCACTTATTTTCTACTGGAATCCTGCTGCAAATATGGGTGAATCTTTGTTAACCACTTGACCACTGGGCACTTAAACCCCCTTAACCACTTAACGCCCGCCGCACGACTATTTACGTCCGCAAAATGGCACGGACAGGCAGATGGGCGTATATATACGTCCTTGCCTTCTAGCGGGTGGGGGGTCCGATCGGGACCCCCCCCCCCGCTGCGTGCGGCGGGCAGCTTACCTCGGGGAGCGATCCGGGACGACGGCGCGGCTATTCGTTTATAGTCGCGATCGCTCCCCAGAGCTGAAGAACGGGGAGAGCCGTATGTAAACACGGCTTCCCCGTGCTTCACTGTGGCGGCGTATCGATCGAGTGATCCCTTTTATAGGGGAGACTCGATCGATGACGTCAGTCCTACAGCCACACCCCCCTACAGTTGTAAACACACACTAGGTGAACCCTAACTCCTACAGCGCCCCCTGCGGTTAACTCCCAAACTGCAACTGTCATTTTCACAATAAACAATGCAATTTAAATGCATTTTTTGCTGTGAAAATGACAATGGTCCCAAAAATGTGTCAAAATTGTCCGAAGTGTCCGCCATAATGTCGCAGTCATGAAAAAAATCGCTGATCGCCGCCAATAGTAGTAAGAAAAAAATAATTAATAAAAATGCAATAAAACTATCCCCTATTTTGTAAACGCTATAAATTTAGCGCAAACCAATCGATAAACACTTATTGAGACTTTTTTTTACCAAAAATAGGTAGAAGAATACGTATCGGCCTAAACTGAGGGGAAAAAAAATGTTATATATGTTTTTGGGGGATATTTATTATAGCAAAAAGTTAAAAATATTGCATTTTTTTCAAAATTGTCGCTCTATTTTTGTTTATAGCGCAAAAATTAAAAACCGCAGAGGTGATCAAATACCACCAAAAGAAAGCTCTATTTGTGGGGAAAAAAGGACGCCAATTTTGTTTGGGAGCCACATCGCACGACCGCGCAATTGTCTGTTAAAGCGACGCAGTGCCGAATCGCAAAACCTGGCCTGGGCATTTAGCTGCCTAAAGGTCCGGGGCTTAAGTGGTTAATAACCAGACCAATTTTCACCTTTCGGTGCTCTCACATTTTGAATGACAATTAGTCATACAACACTGTACCCAAATGAAATTTTTGTCCTTTTTTTCCCACAAATGGAGCTTTATTTTGGTGGTATTTAATCAGCGTTTTGTTTTTTATTTTTTGCGCTATAAAAGAAAAAAGACTGAAAATTCTGTAAAAAAAATAATTTTTCTTTGTTTCTGTTATAAAATTTAGCAAATTTGCAATTTTTCTTCATACATTTTGGCCAAAATTTATACTGCTACATATCTTTGATAAAAATAAGTACAAATTGGTGAATATTATTTGGTCTTTGTGAAAGTTATACCGTCCACAAGCTGTGGTGCCAATATCTGAAAATTGTTCGGGGGTATTGCAGAGTATTGTGCAGGGGTATTGCAGAGTATTGTGCGGGGGTATTGCAGAGTATTGCGCGGGGGTATTGCAGAGTATTGTGTGGGGGTATTGCGCAGGGGGTATTGCAGAGTATTGCACAGGGGGTATTGCAGAGTATTGCGCAGGGGGTATTGCAGAGTATTGTGCGGGGGTATTGCAGAGTATTGCGCAGGGGGTATTGCAGAGTATTGCGCAGGGGGTATTGCAGAGTATTGTGCGGGGGTATTGCAGAGTATTGTGCGGGGGTATAGCAGAGTACTGCGCAGGGGGTATTGCAGAGTATTGTGCGGGGGTATTGCAGAGTATTGTGCGGGGGTATAGCAGAGTACTGCGCAGGGGGTATTGCAGAGTATTGTGCGGGGGTATTGCAGAGTATTGTGCGGGGGTATTGCAGAGTATTGCGCAGGGGGTATTGCAGAGTATTGTGTGGGGGTATTGCAGAGTATTGTGCAGGGGGTATTGCAGAGTATTGTGCAGGGGGTATTGCAGAGTACTGCGCAGGGGGTATTGCAGAGTATTGTGCGGGGGTATTGCAGAGTATTGCGCAGGGGGTATTGCAGAGTACTGCGCAGGGGGTATTGCAGAGTATTGTGCGGGGGTATTGCAGAGTATTGCGCAGGGGGTATTGCAGAGTATTGCTCGTTCTGGTATAGTTTTACCAGAACGAGCGTTCCTGTCCCCTAATTTAGTCTGAGCATGCGTGGATTTTTAACCGATAGACGTGCCTACAGACGATCGTTTTTTTCCTATCGGTTAGTTAACCATCAGATCATTTTAAAACAAGTTCCTAGTTTTTTTAACCGATGGATAAAAAAACGATGGGGCCCACACACGATCGGTTAGTCTGATGAAAATGGTCCATCAGACCGTTTTTATCAGACAAAGCGATCGTGTTTACGCGGCATTAGGGTTAGCATTCCTATTAAGTTTGTATTGCTGTTTGTGTTTCCACTGGGTATCCAAACATTTTTAGTGACTACAGGAAATGGGGGTGAAGGGAAATCTTCCAATGGGAAAATCCGTTCCTATCTAAGAGAGGATATCCCATTGCTTTGTACTGATCTCGTTTTACTCCCTGCTGTGTCTCTGGCACAAAAAGTGAAGAGAAATCTCACAAATGGGAAAAAAGGATTTTAAAAAAAACCTTGAGCGTCATTTTTTTTTTTAAAGCATCACCTACAGGGAATTTTGGAGTGTCGTAATTCTTTGCTATTTTGTGGATGCACAGAATTTTGCAGCTTGAAATAATTAGTATCTATTAACGCAACACGGTCTCACACAATGGGGATTATATTGCTTGTGTACATTAAAATGTATTTAAATCTATTTTTACTACAAACATATGTTTTATAAGCACAAATATTAACTTCAACATTTGTAATAATTATGATTTTATTATACGAGCTTTCAGGAAATATATCATGTTTTTTTTTTTTTTTTTTTAATTTTCTGATTTAAAGCACATATTTTAGAATATGTCTTAAAAATATCAAAATCGGTTCTGCAGAGAAAGGATTAAATGCATAGGCCCAGATTCTCATACATTAGCGTTGCTCCTGGGCAGCGTAATGTATGAGCTCTACGTTTCACCGCCGCAGGTCTACAGGTTTAAATCCTGATTCTCAGAACACTTACCTGTAAACTTGCGGCGCTGTAGCGTTAGATTGCTCGGCGCAAGCCCGCCCAATTCAAATGGGGCGGGCACCATTTAAATTAGGCGCGCTCCCGCGCCGAGCGTACTGCGCATGCTCCGTCGGGTAAATTACTCGACGTGCATTGTGCTAAATGACGTCGCCCCGACGTCATTTGCCTAGATGTATACGTAAATGGTGTCCAGCGCCATTCACGGACGTCTTACGCAAACGACGTAATTTTTATTCAATTCGACGCGGGAACGACGGCCATAGTTAACATTGGTTGCGCCTGCTAATTAGCAGGGGCAACCTTACGCGTCGGGTACACTACGCAAACGACGTTTATTCGCTGCGTCGACCTCGCGTATGTTCGGGAATCGCCGTACTTACCTCATTTGCATAGACAACGGGGAAAAGCGACGATGCGACACCTAGCGGCGGGAAAAAAAATTACTTTTAAGATCTGACAGCGTAACAGCCTTACGCTTGTCAGATCTAATGGGTACCTATGCGCAACTGATTCTGAGAATCAGTCGCATAGATACCCGGGGCCAGATGAGGTGTTACGACGGCGCTAATGGTGTTGCGCCGTCGTAACGCCTTTGAGAATCTGGCCCATAAACTATATTTTTGTACAAAGCATTTCAATGACAGTGGCCCAGATTCAAGTAGAATTGCGTGATATTTGCGGGGGAGCAGGGCAACGATTTTGCCCTGCGCCCCCGCAAATATTTTGCGCTGCCCTCGATTCACGGAGCAGTAGCTCCGTGAATTGCGAGGGCGCGCCGGCAAATTTGCCCGGCGTAAGCGCGCGCAAGTTAAATGATCCCGCTGGGGGCGGGAATCATTTAAATTAGGCGCGCTCCCGCGCCGAGCGTACAGCGCATGCTCCGTCGGGAAACTTTCCCGATGTGCATTGCGGCAAATGACGTCGCAAGGACGTCATTTGCTTCTAAGTGAACGTGAATGGCGTCCAGCGCCATTCACGTTTCACTTACGCAAACGCCGTGAAATTCAAATTTCACGGCGCGGGAAGGCCGGCTATACTTTAGCATTGGCTGCCCCTACTATTAAAAGGGGCAGTCTTGCGCTAAAAGTAGCCGTACGGAAACTCCGTACCTGGCTTGCGCGGGGCCCGCGCAAGCTTGTGAATCAGTGGTAGTATGCAATTTGCATACTACACGCTGATACGCAATGGGAGCGCCCCCTAGCGACCCCCGCAAGAATGCAGCCTAAAATCTGCGAGGCAAAAGAGCCTTATGCCGCACAGATTTTAGCCTGCAGTCGGTGTAACGAGGTTCCTGAATCAGGAGCACTCGTTACACCGGAGCAAGTAAGCACTTGCACTGCGTAACCTATGGTTGCGCGGGCGCAAGTGCTTCTTGAATCTGGGCCTCTGTCTTCCTAATTCTTCATAAATATCAAATTTCTATAGTTGTTTATGTAAAAAAAAAAGGTATATGAGCTTAGAGGACTACAGTATTTGATTTATATTTTGTGTTCTACTGATTGTGTTCTTAATAGTCACAATTTTGGGAACACCTATTACATATCATGGGATTACTTCCAGGTGTTTTAAGTATAACTGTAGAACATCTGACAATTATTTCCCCGAGGGACTAAAGCCAACACTACTTTAGTGTAGAAAACTACTGTACATGGTGTAGTTTAAATGTAATAAACTCTCATTAAGACGAGGAAACCCTTCTGGGGTAGCAGGAATTCACTTGCTTCACAGACTTCAGTTAGATAGATCCTACTTAAATGGTAATGTAAAGCTACAGTAGGTGAACCCGATTTTGTGTCAATCTCGCTCTCTTTCTCGGCGAGATTGAGCACCTACGAGCCCCATCGCGGGAGCCAGCGCCGAGCTGGCTTGCCGCGATGGAGACAGAGCCGTCATAGAAGCGACGGGAGATCCGACTTGGATTCCCGCCAATTCTACACGTGTGCGGCGTTTGTTATGAATCCTGAGGGGGAAGTCCCCGCCGGATTTTAAATAAAAATCCGGCATGGGTTCCCCCTCAGGAGCATACCGGGCCCTTAGGTCTGTTATGGGTTGTAAGGAGAGCCCCCCCTACGCCAAAAAAAACGGCGTAGGGGGTCCCCCTACAAGCCATACCAGACCCGTATCCAAAGCACGCTAACCGGCCAGCCAGGAAGGGAGTGGGGACGAGCGAGCGCCCCCCCCCTCCTGAGCCGTACCAGGCTGCATGCCCTCAACATGGGGGGGGTTGGGTGCTCTGGGGCAGGGGGGCGCACTGCGGCCCCCCCACCTCAGAGCACCCTGTCCCCATGTTGATGAGGACAGGGCCCCTTCCCGACAACCCTGGCCGTTGGTTGTCGGGGTATGCGGGCGGGAGGCTTATCGGAATCTGGGAGCCCCCTTTAATAAGGGGGCCCCCAGATACCGGCCCCCCACCCTAAGTGAATGAGTATGGGGTACATCGTACCCCTACCCATTCACCTGCAAGAAAAGTGGTAAAAACACAAATAAACCACACAGTGTATTAAAATATTTTATTAGTCTGCTCCGGAGGCCGCCCCCTGTCTTCTTTATTAGCTCTTTTACCAGGGGGGGCTTCTTCTTTGACGTCTTCGGGTGGGTGGGGGCCGCCGTCTGGTTCTCTTCCACCACCGGGGGGGGGGTGGCTTTTAAAAAAGCCCCCACCCCCCCGGCGGGTTTCCTCCGGCGTCTTCGGCGGGGCTCTTCTTCTTCCGCTATCCCGACGGGTCTTCTCCGCTATCCGGGGGGTCTCCTTCTATATTCGCCGCTCTCCGCTGTTGACTCGTCGCACCCCGGTTCTTCGTCTCGCAGTCCGGTCCCTTCTTCCGTGCTGTACGTCTTCTTCTCCTTCCGTGCTGTGATGAGTTCTTCTTCCGTGCTGTGACGTCATGTTCTTCACTTCTCTTCTTCTCCCGATGTTGACACGCCGGTCCTTCTCGCTGAAATGACGGATGCGCGCCTTGCATCGGACCTATATAGGCCTCACAGTCCCATCATGCTCTGTACCTACCCATGTGATACCTACCCACGTGGGTAGGTATCACATGGGTAGGTACAGAGCATGATGGGACTGTGAGGCCTATATAGGTCCGATGCACCCGCGCACCCGTCATTGCAGAGAGGAAAGGCGACGTGTCAACATCGGGAGAAGGAGAGACGTGAAGAACATGACGTCACAGCGCGGAAGAAGAACTTATCACAGCACGGAAGGAGAAGAAGACGTACAGCACGGAAGAAGGGACCGGACTGCGAGACGAAGAACCGGGGTGCGACGAGTCAACAACGGAGAGCGGCGAAGACAGAAGGAGAACCCCGGAGAGTTGAGAAGACCCCCCGGATAGCGGAGAAGACCCGTCGGGATAGCGGAAGAAGAAGAGCCCCGCCGAAGACGCCGGAGGAAACCCGCCGGGGGGGGTGGGGGCTTTTTTAAAAGCCACCCCCCCCCGGCGGTGGAAGAGAACCAGACGGCGGCCCCCACCCACCCGAAGACGTCAAAGAAGAAGCCCCCCCTGGTAAAAGAGCTAATAAAGAAGACAGGGGGCGGCCTCCGGAGCAGACTAATAAAATATTTTAATACACTGTGTGGTTTATTTGTGTTTTTACCACTTTTCTTGCAGGTGAATGGGTAGGGGTACGATGTACCCCATACTCATTCACTTAGGGTGGGGGGCCGGTATCTGGGGGCCCCCTTATTAAAGGGGGCTCCCAGATTCCGATAAGCCTCCCGCCCGCATACCCCGACAACCAACGGCCAGGGTTGTCGGGAAGGGGCCCTGTCCTCATCAACATGGGGACAGGGTGCTCTGAGGTGGGGGGGCCGCAGTGCGCCCCCCTGCCCCAGAGCACCCAACCCCCCCATGTTGAGGGCATGCAGCCTGGTACGGCTCAGGAGGGGGGGGCGCTCGCTCGTCCCCACTCCCTTCCTGGCTGGCCGGGTAGCGTGCTTTGGATACGGGTCTGGTATGGCTTGTAGGGGGACCCCCTACGCCGTTTTTTTCGGCGTAGGGGGGGCTCTCCTTACAACCCATAACAGACCTAAGGGCCCGGTATGCTCCTGAGGGGGGACCCATGCCGGATTTTTATTTAAAATCCGGCGGGGACTTCCCCCTCAGGATTCATAACAAACGCCGCACACGTGTAGAATTGGCGGGAATCCAAGTCGGATCTCCCGTCGCTTCTATGACGCGCTTGCTGGGATGTGCTGTCACTATTCCAGTGAGTGCGAGGTGTCGGCGAGATCTCGGCACCATGTCGCCGAGTATCAGCGCGACGCTGTCGTGCTAAAAGCACAATATCACAAACACCTACTGTATGCTATTAGTCTTGCAGAGATGGATAGAGTACAAGAAGAAGTGGAATACTTAACTTTTTCTGTAAAAAAAAGTCTGCTTCAGCCTCGTTTCAGTGCAGCTCACATAGAAACACAGAAGAGTGATGACAAAAAAAAGACCAAGTGGTCGGTCCATTGAGTCTGCCCCATTTTTTTACAAGTATAGATAGAGTACAGATCTATGTTTGTCCTAAGCATGTTTAAAACCACTTAGGCCTCGTACACACGACGGGACATGTCCGATGAAAACGATCTGCGGACAGTTTTCATCAGACATGTCCGCTGGCGGATTTTGGTCTGATGGATGTACTCACCATCAGACCAAATTTCCCACAGACAGCGAATGCGGTGACGTGGCCGCGCCATCGCCGCGACGATGATGCGGCGACATGCGCGACCCTGGAAGGTCAATGCTTCCACGCATGCGTCAAATCACTTTGACGCATGCGAGGGCTTTCGGCCGAGCGGACATGTCCAGTAAGTCGTACAGACGACCGAACATGTCCGATGGACAGGCTTCCAGCGGACATGTTTCTTAGCATGCTAAGAAACATTTATCCGCTGGAAACCTGTCCGATCCGCCGGAAAATTGTCCGGTCGGCCGTATAGACCAGTGGTCATCAACCCTGTCCTGCAGGGCCCACTAACAGGCCAGGTTTGCAAGATAACTGAAATACATTACAGCTGATATCATTTGCTCCTCAGTGATTGCAGTATTCTAGACTGCATCTCCCCAAGGTAATACATAAAACCTGGCCTGTTAGTGGGCCCTGCAGGACAGGGTTGATGACCACTGGTATAGACGACCGAACATGTCCGCTGTATAGACGACCGAACATGTCCGCTGTATAGACGACCGAACATGTCCGTGGAAACTGGTCCGACGGACCAGTTTCAGCACACATGTTCGGTCGTGTGTACGAGGCCTTACTGTTGACTCACTGCTTCTACTGTTGGTCTATTCCAAGCATCAACTACTTTTTTTGGTAAAATAATGCCAGTTTGAGGTCATGTCCTCGTGTTCTTGATTTTGGCTTCATTTTGAAAATTCCGCCCTTCTGAACCTTAGCAACACCATTCATGTATTTAAAGATTTTATTCATGTCTCCCCTTTCCCTTCTTTCCTGCAAACTGTGCATAATTAAAGGCCTGGGCATTTGGCGACTTGATCCTAACCTTGCTAGAATAGGTAAATAAAATCTTATAAATGGGTATAAATACCTACTTTTCCTCTGAAAATGCTGCTTTATATTCCAACCAAAGCTACTGATACTGCCAAAAGCCATAGCATTGGGTAACAGGATTTTTCTGATGGGATCATATTGGCTGATCCGCCATTAAAGGGTCCACGTTCATGGGGGAAACAAATAGAAAAAATAACGAAAAAAAAAAAAAATATATATATATATATATATATATATATATATATATATATATAGATAGATAGATAGATAGATAGATATATCTATATATAAATCTATATATATATATAGGAGCAGATCCACAAAAGGATTATGCCGGCGTATCTATTGATACGCCGGCGTAATTTTAAATTTCCCACGTCGTATCTTTGTTTTGTATCCACAAAACAAGATACGACGGCATCTGGGTTAGATCCGGCATTCTTAGTACGCCGTCGGATCTTAAATACAATTTTTCGGCGTCCGCTAGGTGCCGTTTCCGCGTCGAGTATGCAAATGAGCTATTTCCGACGATCCACAAACGTACGAGCTGCCATCGCATTTTTTTACGTTGTTTCTGTTCGGCTTTTTCCCGCATATAATTAAAGCTGCTATATGGTGGCGTACTCAATGTTAAGTTTGGCCGTCGTTCCCGCATCTAATTTTACATTTTTTGCGTAGTTTGCGTAAGTTGTTCGTGAATAGGAATGTGACATCATTTACTTTCACGTCCAAACCAATACGTCCTTGCGGCGTACTTTGTCACAATGCACCCTGGGATATTTTAAGGACGGCGCATGCGCCGTTCAAAAAAAACGTTGTTTACGTCGGGTCACGACGTATTTGCATAGAACACGCCCCATCACTCCCATTTTAAATTGCGCACCCTTAGGCCGCAATAGATACACTATGCCGCCGTAACTTACCGCGGGATTCTTTGAGAATTCACAAGAAGAAAAAGTAAGTTATAGCGACACTACGTATCTTAGATACGCTACGCCTGCCTAAAGATAGGCAGATCTTTGTGGATCTACCCCATAGTATATATAAATAAATATAAATCTAATATATATATATATATATATATATATATATATATATAACATGTACAATTGCAAAAAAGTTGTAATTGAATGTTATTAAAAATGTGCTTTTCTTTTCAATCTGCAGCTCTGTAATTTTCTGTAAAATGCAATGCAATATGGCTACCTGGAGGTGTTCTGTACACAGAATGTGTACAGAACGCCCCCCAGAAACATCATTTGCTGCTTGTGTGATTGGCTCATTTATTTTCCCAGAAGCCTGCACTAAGATACAAGTCAGATTTCAGGCATCCCCTGCAACAGAAATTTCATTTTTGGTGAAGTACTTCCAACAGGGAATTACATCTAAAGACTTTTTTTTTATAAAAAATTAAAAAAACTGAAATGGAATTATTCAAATTTTTCATTTTTTTTTTTTACATACTGTCACCAGTAAGTGTCTGATTACAGCCACACCAGTTATATGATGACGCTGTACAGCACTGGTGACAGTATGAAAAAATATAAAAAAAACTGTGAATCTACACAGCAGGAGCTGATCAGCAGGTCCCGTGGACCCGATGTCCGCTGGTACCAGCTGATTGTTCTGTACACAGGCAGAATGACGATCTGCTTATGTAAACAAGGCAGATTGCCGTTCTGTCAGAAGGGGAGGCATGCATCCTGTGTTACTACAAAGCAGGGACACGGATCCATGCCTAAGCCTTCCCCTAGTAAAATCACCTCCCACAGTACACAAACACACTGGTTAGGCACACAGTTAACCCTTTGATTGCCCCTGATGTTAACCCCTTCCCTGCCAGTGTCATTAGTACAAGGACAGTGCATATTTTTATCACTGATCATTGTATTAGTGTCACCGGTTCCCAAAAAAGTGTCAGGTGTCCGATTTGTCTGCCGCAACATCACAGTTCCACTATAAGTCGCTGATCGCCACCATTACTAGTGATCTTTTTTTTACATCCATAAATATATCCCATAGTTTGTAGACACTATTAGGTGGATTCAGATAGGTTTACTCCGGCGTATCAGTAGATACGCTGTTGTAACTCTGAATCTACGCCGTCACAAATTTAAGCGTATTCTGGAAACCAGATACGCTTAAATTAGGCTAAGATACGAGCGGCGTAAGTCTCCTACGCCGTCGTATCTTAGGGTGCATATTTACGCTGGCCGCTAGGTGGCGCTTCCGTTGAGTTCAGCGTAGAATATGCAAATGACTAGATATGCCGATTTACGAACGTACGTGCGCCCGTCGCAATTAGTTACGCCGTTTACGTTAGAGATACGCCGGCGTAAAGATAAAGCTGCTCCCTAGGTGGCGCAGCCCATGCAAGGTATGGACGTCGGAACAGGCCTATCTTTTTACGTCGTTTGCGTAAGTCGTACGCGAATCGGGCTAGACGTAATTTACATTCACGTCGGAACGGCGTAATTTGGAGCAATGCACACTGGGATATGTCCACGGACGGCGCATGCGCGGTTTCGAAAAAAAACGTCAATTACGTCGGGTCACGAGTAATTTACATAAAACACGCCCCCCTCATCCTCATTTGAATTAGGCGCGCTTACGCCAGACCATTTACGCTACGCCGCCGTAACTCAGGAGGCAAGTGCTTTGTGGATACAGCACTTGCCTCTCTGACTTACAGCAGCGTAGCGTATATGCGATACGCTACGCCGCCTCAAAAGTGAGCCGCCCTACCTGAATCCAGCTATATAACTTTTGTGCAAACCCATCAATATATGCTTATTGGGAATTCTTTACCAAAATTATGTAGCAGAATACATATTGGCTGAAATTTATGAAGACATTTTATTATTTTTTATTTTTTTATTGGATGTGTTTTAGAGCTTAAAGTCAATTTTTTTTATTTTTATTTTATCAAAATTGCTGTTTTTTTGTTTATAGCACAACAAATAAAAAACGCAGAGGTGATCAAATACAGTAGTACCTTGGATTACGAGCATAACCTGTTCCAGAAGCATGCTTGTAACCCAAAGCACTCATATATCAAAGCGAGTTTTCCATAGGAATCAATGGAACTCAGATAATTCGTTCCACAGTGAGTGCTGGTGTATGCAGTACTGTCCAGACTGCTAGTGTATGCAATACCACATGAGGCCTGTGGGGGCACCGGAGACACTTGGAGATACACAGAAATGCTCAGAGACACTCAGCAACCGGGAACCACTGGCCAAGTGCAGTACTGCACACCCCAGCAGCTTGAATCCTGCTCATCTTGCAAAACAATGTTGGAGTCAGGATTGAAAAAAAAAAGCTTGTATTGCAAAACGCTCATAAACCACGTTACTCGCAATCTGATTTTCCACAGTAACGCACTGTAAAAGAAAGCCCCATTTGTGGGGGGGGGGGGGGGGGGGAGAAAGGACATACATTTATTTGGGTACAGTGTCACACGACCGCACAATTGTCAGTTAAAATAACGCAGTGCCGTATTGCAAAAATAGGCCTGGTCAGGAAGGGGTGTCAAATGTGACTGGGGCCTTATAAATGTGATTTTAAGCATTCAGTAGTCTCTTTTAATATATTATACTCTGCTCCTGGTTGTAGAGGTGATTCTACGTCCTCTGCACTAACATATGCATTGCTCATCATTACGTTCCAGCAAGCATCCCTTATCTGAATATCTGCTGTGATATCTAGTTGTATAGCTGTTCATCATAAGATCATTAGATGATATTTTGGCATTATCTTTGCTCATGTGCAAGGATAGAACTGCATAATGAGAGAAAAAAAAAATGCGCCGGCTGTGTGGCTGGACATTGATTTATGGTTCTAAAGTTTTTTTTGTAAATTTACATTTTGTACCAAACATAATAGAGTTCAGAGTACAAACAGGAGTTGAAGCATATCAGAATCGGTGGCGGCTGGTGAATTCTTCTTTTGGGGGAGTGGCAAAAGAAGAACACCACCCCCCCCCCCCGTTAGCGTGGCACGGCACTGAAATAGCACCCCCCCAGGCGGTCTGACACTTACCAGCGGGACTGTAGTGTTCTCTCCACCCCTGCTGGAGTGTGGGCAGCGGCCGCCGCGGCTCCGGCGCTATCTCCTCCAGATTCCTACGCCGTGTGTCTCCTCTTCCGCCAAAGCGCTAGGCATTCAGTAGGAACGCCTGATGCTTTGGCCAACCGGGAAACAGGGCTCACAGACCTGCCTCCTGATTGGTGGGGAGGAACTTTAGTGTGAAAATAGCGAAAATTCATTCGCTATGGCCACACAAATGGGTAGCCTCGGAGCGCAATGCTCTGTGCCCCAAGGCCACCTATTTTTGAAGCCTATTAGATTCTCTGGCTCTAATTAGGTGCTTTAAAAAACACCCCTCTGCATTTAAATCCATGGTCCGGCGCCACTGATATGTAGATCAGGGGGCCGGACACATGCATAGGGGAGGCGGCACCTGTGCACCCTCTATGGATGGCCTGCCGCTGATCAGAATAGAAATAATGGGCCAGATTCAGAAAGACTTACGCTGGCGTATCTACAGATACGCAGCGTAAGTGTACAGATGCGCCGTCGTATCTATGTGCCTTATTCTCAATACTAGATACGCCTGAATTCTGGCTTAATACGACCGACGTAAGTCTCCTACGCCGTTGTATCTTGGGTGCATATTTACGCTGGCCGCTAGGGGCGCTTCCATTGACTTACGCATCGAATATGTAAATGACCTAGATACGCCGATTCACAAATGTACTTACGCCCGTCGCTGTAATCTGCGCCGTTTACATAAGGCGTTTTTCCGGCGTAAAGATAAACCACCAAATAGCTGGTCTAAGTCATGTTAGGGTATGGACGTCGGAACTGCCGTCGGATTTTACGTTGTTTATGTAAGTCTACGTGAATGGGGCTGGGCTTAGGTTACGTTCTCGTCGTTGCCATTGAGCCGTCGTATCTTAGGGCGTAAATTCGATGTGATTCTGAGCATGCGCGCGCATGCGCCGTTCGTTCGGGAATTCATTAACATGGGGTCACGGCTAATTTTAAAACAACATGCCCACTACCTTCCTAATTTGAATTAGGCTAACTTAGGGAGCAAGTGCTTTGAGAATACTGTACTTGCCTCTCTATGTTACGTCGGTGTAGCGTAAATGAGATGCGCTACGCCGATCTAAGATACGCCGCTCTACCTGAATCCGGCTAAATATATTCAACCTACTGGAAGATGGGTCACAATTCAACAGAATTACTAGTTGTTACTGCTAACAATAAAGCGGTTGTATACCCAAAAACACATAAAAAAAAAAAACCCTGCAAGACAAAGGCATAATGAGCTAGTATGGCAGTCACAGCTGTTACGTGATCAGAAAGCTCCTGATTGCATGTATGCATCCGGAGCGTGCTCTCAGCACAGAAATATGATCAGATAGGGACGCATATATGCAGCCTCTCTGACTTTTCCTGTTTTACTTACCTGAGCCCTGAATTTCCGTGGGTGCGATCCCGCGTCGCTCTCTCCATGGCTTCTCGGCTCTTCATTTGATAGATTGATAGCACCACAGCCATTGGCTCCCGCTGCTGTCAATTAAATCCAATGAGGCGGCCGCCGGGCGGTGGGGCCGAGTCATACACTCGGCAGCTATGGACGCCGAGTGTATGACACGGGAGCGCGCCCGCAAGGTAACCCTCTCGGGAGAGAGCTTCCCAGAGGGGGATATCTATTGTGGAGAGGGGCCGTGAGAGCCGCCGTGGTACCCCAGAGCAGGAGGATCGGGGCCACTCTGTGCAAAACGAACTGCACAGTGGAGGTAAGTATGACATGTTTGTTATTTTTTTTTTTAAACTGAACCTTTAAAACCACTTTAAAGCCCACGACGTGACCGCGAGAGGAGCCGAGCCTGCCCGACTATACCCGAGTGTACTGCGCTCGGTATATGTCGGCGCAGTGGTTCGAACAAAGCAAACAAAGCGCGGGAAGCGGGTATCGGCGTATATCGCGCACCCACGATTTTGCCCTATTGCCCTGTTAGTAAGCCAGAACAGCTTACTGAGGAGGAACAGGAAGTGAGAAATTCAGACAAAGAAAACAAAGAAAAAAAAAAAACATTTAGATGGGAAATCGAAGGAAAAGGTAAGTGAACCAACAATGCACTAGCTTAAAGGAACCTATTTAGAAAAAAAAAAAAAAAAACCTTTACAGCCCCTTTAATTGTCTCTACGGTCAGAACGTTACATGATCTAGATTTCACTGTGGCTTAAATTGCTGGATATTGATTTAAAAGAGGTAGAGTAATTTGTGGGCTTAATTCTCTTTAGTAATTGTCTTTCTCTTTACAGGTGTTCTCTCCACTATAGGAAACAGCTATGTATTGTTGATGGCATGCCGAAGGAAAAAGAAGCTCAGACCAGCTGAGATCATGACCATGAATTTAGCATTTTGTGACTTGGGAATATCAGGTAAATGCAAGGAGCCATAAAACTCAAGCAGATTATTAAAAATTGAATAGGTTGTGTTGGTTTTAAAGATTGTAATAAACAGGTATTGCTGTCTACTGTAGTCCAACTGAAGTCCTCTAACATCCATGTATTTTGTAATGTCACTTGCAACTGCCAACCGGCTGCAGTTAGACATGATGGGCCAGATCCACAAAAACGGGCGTATATTTAGGCGGGCGTAGCGCATCTCATATGCGCTACGCCGCCGTAAATCAGAGTGGCTCCTAGGGTATCCTCAAAGAACTTGCTCCCATATGCGGGCCGGCGTAACGTAAATCTGCCGGCGTAAGCCCGCGTAATTCAAAGTAGGCTTGGAGTGGGCGTGTTGTATGGTAATCTGGTATGACCCCACGTAATTGACGCTTTTTACGAATGGCGCATGCGCCGTCCGTGGACGTATCCCAGTGCGCATGCGCTAAATCACCTTGCAAATAGTCAATGCTTTCGACCTGAACGTAACTTACGCAAAGCCCTATTCGCGGACGATTTACGCAAACAACGGAAAATTCAACGCTGTCTTGACGTCCATACCTAACATTGCATACGCCTCATAGAGGCAGGGGTAACGTTACGCCGAAAAAAGACTTACGTAAACGACGTAAAACAATGCGCCGGCCGGACGTAGGTTTGAGGATCGGCGTATCTAGCTAATTTGCATACTCTGCGTGGAAATCAACGGAAGCGCCACCTAGCGGCCAGCGTAAATATGCACCTAAGATCTGACGGCGTACTAAGACGTACGTCAGTCGGATCTAGCCCACATTCAGTTGTATCTTGTTTTGTGGATACAAAACAAAGATACGACGGCGCATCGTAGAACTTACGCGGCGTATCAATAGATACGCCGCCGTAAGTTCTTTGTGGATCTGGCCCGATCTTTTTATGCACTTTAAAGGATAAGAAGTTGTTGTTTAATGAAGCTCCCTACCCCCCTTAGTGGGCTTGTATATTGCCCAAGGATCTTACTGCCAGCATGGACTTGGTCACCTACTCCTTATTCGACCCATTCATTTCTATGGGGAGAGCCATGCTCCAAGAGAACTCTGGAGGCTGCCGCAAGTATGGCTATCCATAGAAATAAATGGGACCACACTGCACATGCACAAAATGAAGAAGACCGCCTGGGTCCTTGCTGGTGGTAGAATCATTGGATCAGGACTGAAGGTGATTAAAAGATCATTCTGCCTGCACTCAGAGGGGTGGGGGCTTCATTAAAGGGCAAATTGTACCAATGTTCATTGGTGTGCGCAGCCAATTGCATTAGGGTGTGCACCACAGAGCACAAACACACATGTGGGTATATCAGCAGAGCAGTGGGTGGTATCAGTAGAGCAGAGACTGTTGTCAGTAGGGCAGTGGACGGTGTCAGTAGTTTTATTTTTCCACTTCTGTCTCACAGAGCATACACACGTTCGTGAAAAAAAAATGCTCCAGCAAAGCGCAGTGACGTACAACGGCACTATAAAGGGGAAGTTCCATTCGAATGGCGCCACCCTTTGGGCTGCTTTTGCTAATTTCCCCGTCTCATAACTTGCTTCTGAGCATGCGCTTTTTTCCCCCCCTCGTTAAAGCGTACACACGACCGTTTTTCACAACGTAGAGCAGGTTCTAAATTTTTAACGGGCATTTTTCTCGTCGAGAAAAATGCTCTGGAGCGTACACACGACCGTTTTTCACGACCAATTAAAAAAAATGCATTTTTCTTGTCATGAAAGACGGTCGTGTGTACGCGGCATTACAGCTGAAGTCATAATACCCAAACATTCACTGCATCTGTAATTTTTTTTACCAGGCTTCTTCGATCTTTCAACTTTGTCAAGCTGGGTGGTGCCAACAGGGCCATCCACGGTTGGAATTTTGGCCGATTCAGCAGGAATTGGCCAAAATTCAGGCAACAAATGACCAACAAATAAATCTACTCTGAAATAGACACTAAAATAAAATATAAGGCTCAGGCAGAGAGAGCTGGTGAAGTCATTGTTATGCATACCACGCAGATCCATGGCATCAGGTTGACCTTTTGATGACCAATCATTCAACCAGTCATCATTTTACCCAGGAGCCAAGAATTTGTGAGGATTCCCATCAATATTCCATTATTTTAACACCTTATGGATTTATCACGGTAGAATATTACTGTGTGTTCCCAAGAGCCCTTTCATTTGCTCTGCTGACCTTCAGAGCCGCCTTAGTATTTTTCTTAAACTATTCAAAAACAATTACAATCATTTGTAGTGCAGCAAAATAAATATTGATTTGTCTCAAATGATTTTGGCATGATAAAATCTTCAACTATTGTGTGTTATTCACTCACTGGACATGTTATTAGGTACACTTCTTCAATTGCTTGGTAACACAAATTGCTAATCAGCCAATCACATGGCAGCAGCGCAATACATTTAGGCATCTAGACATGGTGAAGACGACTTACTGAAGTTCAAACCAAGTTTTAGAATGGGGAAGAAAATCTATGAATGCACAACACATTGAATCTTGAATCAGATGGGTTACAGCAGCAGAAGACCACACCAGATGCCACTCCTGTCAGCTAAGAACAGGAAACTGAGGCTGCAATTGGCACAGGCTCACCATAAATTGGAAAAATGTTGCCTGGTCTGATGAGTCTCGATTTCAGCTGCGATTTGCAGATGGCAGAGTCAGAATTTGGCAGAAACAACATGAAAGCATGGATCCATCCTGTCTTGTATCAACGGTCCAGGCTGGTGGTGGTGTAATGGTGTAGAGCAGAGGTGTCAAACTAAATTTAATCGTGAGCCACCTCAGCATTATGATTGTCTTCAAAAGGGACGGTTGTATCTGTAAGATTAGATGTCCAGCGCATCCCATCCCCTTACATTAGATGTCAAGAGCCACCCGACCATAGGAAGTTGAGTCCCCTACTCTCCCTTACATCACAGTGCACCCCCTTTCCTTATGCTGCTGCTGGGAAGAAGCTGAATGCATTGCTTGAAAGGAGAAAATACAAGGTCCGGAGGAGGACCAGAGGAGGGCTGGAGCTCTCCTGCAGGAGAGGTGTAAGGGCCACATGAAATGGCCTGGAGGGCCGGATTCGGCCTGTGGGCCTTGTGTTTGACACCTCTGGTGTAGAGGATATTTTTTAGGCACACTTTGGGCCTCTTATTACCAATTGAGCATGGTTTAAACACCACGGCCTACCTGAGTATTGTTACTGACCTTGTCCATCCCTTTAGGACTACAGTGTACCCGTCTTCTGATGGCTCCTTCCAGCAGGATAATGCACCAAGTCACAAAGCTCAAATCATCTCACCACTGGTTTCTTGAACATGACAAAGAGGTCACTGAACTCCAATGGCCTCCACAGTCACCAGATCTCATCCAATAGAACACCTTTGGGGGGGGGCGTGGCCAACCGCCGAGCTGTATGGAAGCCTGATCTCACAGCTCCTGCACTGACCGGAGGATTTTTCGCCTAAACAGCTAACCTACACCCTGCAAATGCATCATCAGAACCAGCACACACTGGGGAACCCACCCGGCAACTCCAGAAAACGGAGAGAAGACCGCCCGCCTCGGAAGCTTACCGACTTCTTCTCCTCACCTCACGGCGCCTCGATCCAAGATGGCGACCGCTCACCGCGAGGAGGGAGGACACACGCTGGCATGCCTGAGGCTGTGGATGCGCCTGTACATCCCAGCTCACCCCTTCACGACCCACCGCCGCAATCCGGACCATCCTCCACTACTGCCAGCCCTGCCAAGGCGCGGATGCGGATGGACTCTAATCCCCAGGCCTATGAGGTAAGGCCTGCACTGGACTGTCTCCCCTCACTAGCCCCAGCATCCTCCCCCATAGCTGCATTTCCCACCGCTGATCAACCAGTCATGGACACAGTACTAAAAGACATGCTGATGTCCCTACATAGCTCGCTGCACAGCGACATTGCTACCATGATTTCTGCCTTTAAAACCGAAATAACACACGTGAACAATAGAGTAGGCCGCATCGAACACCAGATGAGCGCCATGACAGTCACAGTTAATGACTTGGTAGATGCCCACGACCACACTAAAGAGGACCATCAATGGTTGCGCGCCAAGATGGCGGACCTCGAGGACAGGTCAAGGCGAAACAATGTGAAGATACGTGGCATCCCTGAATCGGTCATACCCGCCGACCTTAACACCTACGCCAGACAATTGATCACCACGCTCCTACCTGATCTCCCCCCTGTGGAAACGATCATTGACCGAATTCACCGCCTGCCAAAACCCTCTCACCTACCACCTGAAATACCCCGTGACACTCTCATGAGGGTTCATTTTTACCACACTAAGGATATGCTCATGTCCAAATCCAGGCGCCTTGGCCAATTACCTGCGCCCTATACGAAACTGCAGCTTTTCGCTGACATCTCCCAGTACACCCGTCAACAAAGAAGACAACTCCAAACCATAACTAAACCACTGAACAACCACAAGATTCCCTACCAATGGGGCTTCCCGACCAAGCTCATGATCACCAGGAATGGAATTAAACACAATATACATACGGTAGAAGAAGGCATCCGCTTCCTTAAAAAATGGCACATCATTCCGGATGGCAACGCAACACCCCAGGAATCGTTCCCCGACAACCTGCAATCCAGCGCCATGGAATCTCACCCCAGCGTGGCTAATTGACCATAGGGTTAGTGCACTCATCCCAAATCTCCTTGATATGCACTCCGGTCGGTGCCTGCTCGTTGCGGTTGATACACGGACTTTTACCCCCCAAATACTCAGTAGTCATTTCTGACATACTACTGGCCACGGTGTCTTCAACACACCCAGCACTGTTGTTACCCTATTTGAAATTACTGTTCGTATTGTTAACCCTTCCTAGTGATTCCTCACTGTCTTCTTTCTTCCCCCACTCCTCCTGACCCCCGGAGAGCACCATACTCCTGAGAAGAAATACTCCCTGAACTGAACACTGATCCTACGCCGCATCCCACCTGATTCCCCCCTGGAAGATCCACAACGAACCGTGAGTACCTGACTGTCCACCCCTACTACACTCTACCAGCACAATGCCAAAATTCATGACACTAAATGTAAAAGGCCTGAATCACCCTGCAAAGAGGGCGTCACTGTGGAAAACTGCTCGCACTTCTCTCTGTGACGTTATATGTGTGCAAGAAACGCATTTTAAATCCACGGCAGAACCAACCTGTTCTAACAAACTTTTCCCAACTATCTTAAAGGCCTCTGGCCCGGAGAAAAAACATGGAGTCTTGATCGCCATCAAAGACACTATACTTTTTACCCTCCACAACAGCATAGCGGATGTCAATGGCAGATACCTAGCTCTAGACTGCTCCTTGGACAATGTCAGATATACCATAGTGAATGTTTATGCTCCCAACACAAGACAAATCAGCTTTCTATCTAGACTTATGAAGAAACTCAGTCGCTTTAAGCAAGGACACCTCATCATCTGTGGGGATTTTAACATGGTCCCCGACAACTCAATCGATGCCTCTTCCCGAACAGGCAGGAATGCCTCACCTATGGGCTCCTTCCTAAAAACGCACGACCTGTACGACGCCTGGAGGTGTCTCCACACCACCGAAAGAGACTATTCCTACTTCTCCCCCCGCCACAATTCCTACACGAGAATTGACTACTTCCTAGTGGACAAATGGTCCCTTCCCAGAGTCTCGAACTCAGAGATCTCCACCATTACGTGGTCTGACCACGCACCCGTCACCATGTCCTTAAATGCCTCCCCCTCCCTTGCACGCTCAAGGGTCTGGAGGGCTAATGCGGCCCTCATTCAATCCCCACATCACTCTGCATATATCAAAGACTGCCTAACCGAATTTTTCTCCCTGAATGCAGGTTCTGTAAATGATAACTCCACGCTGTGGAATGCCCACAAGGCTTTCATACGTGGAATATTTATTCAGTTAGGGGCAAGAGAGAGGAGGTTGAAAACGCAACGTCTAGACACCCTGACATCTGAGATAAGAACGTTAGAGGCCCAAAACCAATCCAATCCCACTCCTGCTACCAAGAACAAATTAGACCTCCTAAGGAGTGATCTTAGAGCCCACCTAATGGATTCCTATGAAAGAGCGCATACCTATTTCAGGGCTACCCACTACTCCACAGGCAACAAAGCCGGTAAAGCAATGGCTAATAGAATCAAAGGCCAGATCGCCAAAACTAAAATTACCCACCTGTTCCACCCTTCCTCAAAACGGAAGCTTATTGACCCCACAGAGATTGCTGATGCTTTCAGCCACTATTATAACACTCTGTATAACTTAAAGGATGACAGTTCAGTACCCCAACCTTCTCCCCAAGACATAGCATCATTCCTCCAAGACATCAATCTCCCTAAACTGTCTGCGGACCAATTGGAGTTACTGAACGCCCCTTTTACTCCCCTGGAAATTCAAAACACAATCTCAGGTTTGCCCCCCAACAAATCCCCTGGCCCTGATGGCTTAACGGGCGAATACTACAAAAAATTTGGCCCAATACTCGCACCTTTCCTGACCAAAGTCTGTAACGATGCTGCATCCTCCTCCTCTCTCCCCCCGGAAATGCTGTCCGCCCTGATTGTTACTCTACCGAAGCCAGGCAAGGAACCCACATGTGCCCAAAACTTCCGACCCATTTCCCTCCTTAACTTAGACGCTAAAATCCACGCTAAACTAATAGCCAACCGTCTGATAGACTTAATGCCCCTGCTCATACATAAGGACCAGTCGGGCTTCACTAAGGGTAGACAGACCTTTGATGCAACCCGTAGACTCATTGACCTCATCCACACGGCGGGGTCGACTCGAACGCCTTCTCTGCTCCTATCACTGGATGCGGAGAAGGCGTTCGATCGAGTCCATTGGGGCTATATGCATGCAACACTCGTTAAATTTGGGTTTCAGGGCCCTATACTATCCGCCATCATGGCGCTGTACTCTTCCCCCTCAGCCCAAGTATATACCTCGGAAATACTCTCGAAACCCTTTTTGATTTCCAACGGCACACGCCAAGGATGTCCCCTATCACCGCTAATCTTTAATCTCATCATGGAACCTCTGGCAGAACACATTAGAACGCACGACTCAATAACGGGCCTTACAATTGGCACCTCGGACCATAAAATCAATTTGTTTGCCGATGACGTGATAATAATGCTGACTAACCCCCTCTCCTCCCTGGCTTCGGTACAGCTACTACTGCAGAGATTTGGTAACGTATCTTATTATAAGGTGAATGAACAAAAGTCATATATTCTAGACATAGGCCTGGACGCCATCACTAGCAACTTACTTAGGAACATATACCCGTATCCTTGGGCAGACGCGGGAATACCATATTTAGGCATCACGCTGACTAAATCCACATCAACCCTATTCCCCCACAACTATACTGAACTAAAACAGATACTTATCCGTGACACCACAAACATTTCCAAACATGAGTTTTCCTGGGCAGGAAGGCTCGCAGCCTTCAAAATGATGGTCCTACCCAAACTACTATATATTTTTCGGACACTCCCAATCCCACTGCCACAATCCTACCTTAAATCCCTACAGTCCATACTGGGCCACTTCCTATGGCAAGGCAAAAAACCCAGGTGTAGCCAGACTAAACTCATTAAACACAGATCTGTAGGGGGTATGGGTTTAGCAGACATCAAAGACTATTATGTGGCCACCATACTGTCACAAATGCGGGAATGGATGGCAGAACACCCCACCACACTCTGGGGCGATATAGAGTCCAAAATGATCCCAGGCTCCAACCTGTCCCGTTGGCTATTCAGCACAACTGTCAAACACCCACAACTCTCACTGTACTCCCCTACCATTCAGGCCACTGTCAAGGTCTGGAAGTCGCTCCTTTCCTCCACGTGGCCGACTCTCGCAACTAAACCCATCCCTATACCTGTTGAAACACTTCAGCTGCTAACTCCTGACCTACCTATCCCCCAATGGATATCTGACCGCGCATCCCACATTCACGACTTACGACCCTTGGTGACTAACACGTCCTTTCCCCACATCCAAGAGACCTTCCATGCCCCTGCTTCAGACTACCTTACATACTATAGATTGCAACATTGCCTTAGGGAAACTAGATCCCTGGAAAGATCTTTACCTCTAAACATATGGCGCTTCCTCTTCTCTGATATAGCGAAGAGCAAAGGCACCTCCTTAATCTACTCAACCCTTCAGGAAAAAAACTCCTTCACCAAATCCAAACCACTCCTAGACTGGGAATCTGACCTGCTTACCCCATTCTCTGACCATCAATGGCAGACGGCGATTAAATCTAACCACAAATACACCTCCTGCACCTCCTTATGGGAACTCTCCCAAAAATTACTGATGAGATGGTACCTTACGCCATCTAGGATAGCTAGATTCCACCCCGACACATCTCACGACTGTTGGAGAGAATGCAACAACCCCGGCACTCTTCTCCACATCTTCTGGTCCTGCCCATGCCTGAGACTGTTATGGTCCTCTGTGGAGTCGATGCTACAATCCATGCTTGGTATACCCATTTCCCTGACACCTCCGCTAGCCATCCTTAATCTGACCATTGAGGACATTCCATCACCCTTGAGACTAGTGACTGTACACGTCCTGTTAGCAACAAGACTTCTGATCGCTCGAAACTGGAAATCCAAAAATGTCCCTCCACTAATGGAAGTAATAAAAATGGTACAAACCCACTATACATACGAGACCACCCTTGCACGTAGAAAACACTCTTGTTCCACCGTGCTAACCCTTTGGGATCCCTGGCGAGTCTGGTATAATGGCCAGAAGACCAATGGATTCACCCTCTGAATATACTGGTAAACTCTTGATGCTCTCTGCCTTCCCCTCCTTCTCCCCCCCCTCTTTACTCCCCCCCCCCTCCCATGTTAATACAACTATATTCTGATGTTCATTTGACATTTATCTGATGAATGTATAGTTGGTGCAGTACGTGGCGCGATATTAACCTCTTTAAGAACCCACACATTACTCTGTACTGTATACCCTAATGTATTTGATACTGTTGTATTATTTCATTTGACAAATACTAATAAAAACCATTTGAAAGAGAACACCTTTGGGATGTGGTGAAGATTCGCCTCATGGATGTGCGGACAGCAAATCTGCAGCAACTGTGTGATGCCATCATGTCACTATGGACCAAAGTCTCTGAGGAATGTTTCCAACACCTTGTTGAATCTATGCCATGAAGAACTACATTAGGGCAGTTCTGAAGGCAAAAGGTGACCTAACCCAGTACTAGCAAGATGTACCTCCATAGGTGTGCGCATCCTATTGCATTAGGGTGTGCACCCCAAAGCGCAAACATATTTGCATGTGTGTGCATGTGTATATTCAGTTTACTGATGGTGTCAGTAGAGCGGTGGACAGTGTCAGTATGGCAGAGATTGGTGTCAGTCGGGCAGTGGACAGTGTCAGTAGTTTTTATTTTTATTATATTTTTTTATTTTTAGGAGCCCCATTAGGGAGCTTTGGTGAAATATCAGGGGTCTATTTCTGTGCGTTACTGCACGTTTAATTCTGTATATTTCTGTGCATTACGGCATGTTTAACGTTGTATATTTCAGTGTGTTATGTGCCGTTTAATGCTGTATTTTTCTGTGCGTTAGTGCACATTTAACGCAGTATATTTCGGTGCAATCTGCACCACACAGGGTGATTAAGGTGTGCCCAGACACACCTGGCACACCCTGTGCGCACACCTATGTGTACCTCATAAAGTGGCGCACTGTATTTGCGCAGCGGTTTTTCAAACGCAATTTTTTGTCAAAAAATACACTTTAATTAATTAAAAAGTAACTAAACAGTAAAGTTAGCCCATTTTTTTTTTGGTATAATGTGAAAGATGATGTTACGCCACAAGAATCATGGGGGTAGATTCAGGTACATTTGCGCAGTTCTTACGGAGGCGCAGCGCACCGTTTTGCCGCTGCGCCTCCGTAAATTACCTGCGCTACGCTTGATTCACGGAGCAGTAGCTCCGTAAATTGCGTAGGCGCTCCTGAAAAATGCCTGGCGTAAGAGCGCGCAATTTAAATGATCCCAATGGGGGGCGTGGATCATTTAAATTAGGCGGGTTCCCGCGCCGAACGTAGTGCGCATGCTCCGTCGGGAAACTTTCCCGACGTGCATTGCGGTAAATGACGTCGCAAGGACGTCATTTGCTTCAAAGTGAACGTGAATGGTGTCCAGTGCCATTCACGATTCACTTACGCAAACGACGTAAACTGCGTACGCAGGGCTCGCGTAGGGTTGTGAATCGGCGTCAGTATGCAATTTGCATACTATACGCTGACCATTACGGGAACGCCCCCTAGCGGCCATCGTAAGAATGCAGCCTACGATATGACTGGCATAAGAGCCTTATGCTAGTCATATCTCAGGCTGCAGTCGACGTAACGAGGTTCCTGAATCAGGAGCATTCGAAACGCCGGCGCAAGTAAGCAATTGCGCTGCGTAACTATGGTTACGCAGACGCAATTGCTTTTTGAATCTGGGCCATGATCTTTATTCTAAGCCCAAAAAAATCGTGATTCTCATTTTAGCCAGAATTGTGTAGCTCTGGTACCTTGGTACAGATATAAAGCATCAGGGAGAGTTCGAAGGAGCCTGGCACTGCACCTGCTATCCACGGTCACAATACTTTGGAGGCTCGTTTGCCCAAAAAATTATAAATACTTATTTGTTTAGCACATATTTTTTTTTTTTCTATTGAAAAGCCTGTGGCGTGCAAAACACAACCCAAAAACTTTTTTTTAGCACATATACTGTATGTGCTTTTTTCTTTTTTTTTCCCCAAGGTGGATTGTGCCACCCACTCCTTCCTGCACCAGATCAGGCCACATCCTTTTCAACATTGGGGTATTACTTGCACAGGGGGTAGAACCCCCCCCTCGCTTGCAATGCACTTTTGTCCCAATGCTGGGTGACAAGAGCCTATACAAGAGCCTATACCCCACCTCCTTGTGCCCTAAAAAAGGGGTCAAGGTGTAAGTAAAATGAAGATAATCCACGTCAATAGAGAGAGTCCAGAGAAGGGCAACAAAGCTAATAAAGGGACTGTATGATCTTAGTTATGAGGAAAGGTTGCGAGCACTGAACTTATTCTCTCTGGAGAAGAGACGCTTGAGAGGGGATATGATTTCAATGTACAAATACCGTACTGGAGACCCCAAAATAGGGATAAAACTTTTCTGTGAAAGGGAATTTAAAAAAACACGTGGCCATTCATTAAAAGCAGAAGAAAAAGAGGTTTAACCTTAAACTGCATAGTCAGTAGTGTATTTAGGTTTTGTGCTGCCTTAGGCCTGACTAAACTCGTGCACTTCCTAATTTAAATATGACCCACCCCTTCCTGTCAAGGCCACACCCCTTACTGTTTAAGACCCACCCTGAAATTTAAGTGGGGACACAAGTTCTGAGGGCCTGGGGGGGGGGCAATAAATTCCCCTAATTTGCATAGATTTCTTCTCACTTCCTGTTTGGCTATGGGGCAGGAAGTGAAGTGAAATCTCTGCAATGGGACAGGGATGGTAAAAATTAAAATAAAAAAGTGTTCTACTTTAAGCACAAATTTATGATAATTTTATGGAGAGGACTAAGAAGATATAACCAGGTCTGTGCTCCAGGATGATAGAACAGTCACAATTAGAAGCAGCGCCCCCCCCCCCACAGTTGCGTAATGCTGGCCACCCGCATGGGGGTGCTAGACTAATTTTCCTCTCAGCCCAGTCCGCCCCATAAGACTGGTGCTACACTAGCCGGTGGGGACTCTTTCCGTGCTGCCCCCCTGCAAAGTGCTGCCCTAGGCCTGGGCCTTGTTGGGTACAGCATTGCGTAGAGTGTTCTTTACTGTAAGAGCGGCAAGGATGTGGAATTTCCTTCCACAGGCAGTGGTCTCAGTGGGGAGCATCAATGGTTTCAAGAAACTATTATATAAGCACCTGAATGACCACAACATACAGGGATATACAAGGTAATATAATCACACACATAGGTTGGACTTGATGCAAAGGCGGATCCAGAGTCTAGTCTCAGGAGGGGCACTGCCAGAAAATAATGTGTTGCTTACAGAACTGTATTTAACGTATCGTACAGTCCTTACAGAAGTAGAGTATGTAACGTATCGTCGCCATTACTAGTAAACAATAAATAAATAAAAATGACATAAATATATTTCCTATAGTTTGTAGACATTATAAGTTTTTCACAAACCAATCAATATACGCTTATTGGGATGTAAAAAATATATATATATATATAGCAGAATACATATTGGTCTAAACCAATGAAGACATGTTTTTAGATCAAAATCAAAAAATATTGTTTTTTTTTTTAAATTGGCGCTCTTTTTCTGTTCGAATCGTAAAAAATAAAAACCGCAGAGGTGATCAATTACCACCAAAAGAAAGCTCTATTTGTGGGGAAAAAAACATCAATTTTATTTGACAATTGCGCGGTCGTGTGACGCTGTTCCCAATCAGTTAAAGTAACACAGTGCCGTTTCGCAAATAATGGCCTGGTAATAAGGGGGGGGGGGTAAACTATAACAATGTAATAGTGATGACCTGTCACCCGCTGATCTTTTCGCACTGCGCAAGGCATCTCAGAATAACAAATACCCAGCTGCAGTCATTTAATCACCTTAAATCCCAAATGATGGCATTGGCCAATTTGGTGCTGGAGCATCGCTACATAGAAGTCAATTCTTTTTCTGCAGCTCATGTAATGCAAAAGGCACAAGAACATCCATTATGTTACAACACTGCCACTAGTGGTCATTAAACAAACAGCCATACTGTCTTCAATCCAGACAATAAGCTGTTTACATGTAAAGACTGGAGAAGTCACATCAGAATGGATTGAAGAATTATATTAATAAAATATTGTTGTGAGACCAATTCATTTAAAAACAGAGTTGAAATTAATAGGTGAGTTTAAATTTAATCTGTGAGGATAGATATATGGGGGGGGGGGGGGTTTAAAAAAAAAAACTGGAGCACTCAGAATCTAGTGCAGCTGTGCATGGTAGTCAATCAGCTTTTAACATCAGCTTGTTCAAATAAGCTTTGATCCAAAAAAATCTGAGAGTTTATAGGTTTCTATGTAGAGCTGTAACGGATTTAGCATGCTCCCGTTTTAGTAAATCTCCCCCATTACTACTACTAAAAAGTAAATTTTGACATGACATTTATAATTATACATGCTGAGATCTATACTTTGGTACTCCCTTTTAGTGTGGGGGGTGTTTCCATAGACATCTGTGCAGAAACCCGCACAGATGTTTCTGAAATCGCCCCTGAAGTCGGGACTGACAACTCATTCCAGCTGTCAGTGTGAACCTAGGCTAAATAAAAGGATTTGGGTAGCTATGGAATGCTTTTGGGATAAGCTGCCTTGGTGTGTGCAGCCTATTACATTAGGGTGTGCACCTCAGAGAACAAACAAAGTGGATGGTGTCGGTAGAGCAGAGGTTGGTGTCAGTAGGGCAGTGGACAGTATCAATAGTTTATTTTTCTTATCTTTTACAATTAGATTTTTTACAATATTATTTTTTACAATATTATTTTTTATTGTTTATTTGTTTTTATTTTTTAGAAGCCCCACTGGGAGCCTTTGGGGAAACGTCAAGGGTGTAAACAGAGAGAAAGTGACAGAGCTTCCTCAGTCCATTTCTCTGCAGCCTCAGCTGCACTGGACAGTGAATAAATGGGAAAAGCTCTTTGCTGAGCGGCTTCTTGTTCATTCACAAACTGAAGCATAGTAACCGTTTACTATGCTTCAGTTAAGAATGAACACAAGAGCGATCATAGGCGTGTCTAAAGGCACACCCTAAACCTGGGGTTGGCAACCTGTCAATGGTGGGCAGGTAACAGGTGAACCACAATCCTTCCTTGCCGACCCTCAGAACATGGACAGGAGAGGCGGCGGGGGTGGAATTTAGTGGACTGATCTGTATTTTCCTCCTGGAGCAGCTGAAAGGTGTAAGCGACATCTTCGTTGCCGTTTGCGTTCCACGCTGGAACGCATACGGCGACTGCGCACTGACGTCATTGCCCGGCGCCGTATGCGTTCCACGCTGGAACGCGGAAGTACTGAGCGCAATCAGCGCTGTCCTTTTCACACATGCCTGCCTGCTATAAATTCACTCAGCTGCCAGCAAACAGCGTTCCTTTATTGTTGGCCGTAGCCAGCCTGAACCCCAGGCCACGCTACCATCAAACTACAGCTTGTTGATACTCCCTAAGAATTAAGCATTATCAAACCGGATCCATGCTACCATCAATACCTTACCTGCTGTTGGGACACCAAAACCTATTTACCTGCAGGAGACCCTCATTACCAGTGGCGGCCCATCCATAGGGGGCGCCCGGGCGCCGCCCCCCACCTCCTGTAGTCTTAAAAAAAAAACAGGCCCTTTAAGGCTTTTAAAAATTTGTTCTGCAGCGCCGCGCAAATAACATACACTCATGCATTGCATCAGTGTATGTTATTGTGGCCAGCCTATTCAGATAACCGGACATTGGGCGCCGATTATCTGAATAAGGACAGCTGGTTGGCTGTGCGGAAGTGCCTATCAGAGCCAGCGGCTCTGATAGGCTTTCCCAGTACAGCCCTTCAGCTCCCGGATGTCTTATCCTCGGAACGTAGTGGGCTATGTCCCTTGGATAAGACTGACGGCCATCTCAGCCAATCAGGTTCACTGATTCTGGTTATCAGTAACCTGATTGGCTGAAGCGTCATCGAGGGCGGCAGAAGACATCGAGGGACAGTGGAAGGAGGATGGCGAACCCCAGAAAGGTAAGTGCCGGGCGGGGGTCTAATCTGACTGGCAGCATTTTACAGGGCACAGTGGGGACAATTGATGTGGGGACAATTGATGTGGGCACAGTGGGGACAATTGATGTGGGCACAGTGGGGGACAATTGATGTGGGCACAGTGGGGACAATTGATGTGGGAACAGTGGCGACAATTGATGTGGGCACAGTGGCGACAATTGATGTGGGCACAGTGGCGACAATTGATGTGGGCACAGTGGCGACAATTCATGTGGGCACAGTGGCAACAATTGATGTGGGCACAGTGGCGACAATTGATGTGGGCACAGTGGCGACAATTCATGTGGGCACAGTGGCAACAATTGATGGCATGGCACAGTGGCTGCGTTTGATGGCACGGCGGCTGCGTTTGGCATGGCACAGTGGTGACAATTGATGGGCACAGTGGTGACAATTGATGGGCACAGTGGTGACAATTGATGGCACAGTGGCTGCATTTGGCATGGCACAGTGGCGACAATTGATGGCATGGCACAGTGGCGACAATTGATGGCATGGCACAGTGGCTGCCTTTGATGGGCACAGTGGCTGCCTTTGATGAGCACAGTGAGGCTGCAATTGTCTTTTTTTTTTCATTTGTTTGCGCCCCCCCAAAAAAAATTTGAGCACCAGCCGCCACTGCTCATTACCTCATTTCATTGCTGACAACTATACTCTGCTACTACTAAGTAACCTCATCCTCTACAAATGGATAAGTACCCTTATTTCCATACTTCAATGCTTTAGAATTACCCTGTTCTCATATTGCACATACTATCTATAGTAATTGAACCCTGCTCAAGTTTAAATTACCACCTTGCTTGGGATGAGCTACTGTGGATTCATATTACTATTGTGGGACTTTTCTTACTAAATATTTCTTGAGTACTTATGAAGATTACTGCTTAATTATACGTCTTAGTTTATGTCTTAAAGGAACATACATTCCTAAGCCATTCATATAATCACCAGCTGTCTCTCCCGAAAATATATTCCCCTAATACAGTATTATTCTTATGCTACGTGCATGACATTTGTTAACTATAGAAAACGTGCTTCTGGCCTGTATATGAAACATGTTCGCATATACCTTTTAAATTAGAGGTTGTAGGTATGTAGTAATACCTCCTCCCTAAGTTCCTCAACGCATTCCTTTCTGTGTGACAGATGATGTAATGAACCCCAAACTCTTTTTCCTAAGACTAGAGTGACGCCTGGGGTCCAGTACTGAATGTCATATTACATTGAGAAATGCATTGACCCCTTTAAAAAAAATCTAACCGCAGTTGTGGTACACTCTCGTTCACCGTAGTTTGTGACACAAGTAGGCTTCTCTACCTCTCCTTTTTGTCAACATTCAGCTGCCACAGGAGGAAAATATAGGGGATCAGTACTAATATATGCCACCCCTCCTTTTCTTGTTCTTCTTCCTTCTGTTGCCGGGGTCCCTCATGTGCTCCCTTGCTCCCCCTTTATCCCATTGTTTCAAGATGGAGAGGGGAAGAGACCGGTAAATATGTCAAATGCATATTTGTTGGAGCTTTGGGGTGCACACCCTAATGCAATGGGCTGCTCACACTTATGGGAGTGATCAGTACAGATCATTTACTGTGTTCATTCTATCATCCTGAAACATCTCCAGCAGCAGCCAGCGAGGGAGGATAGGAGGAAAGCTGGCAGCACTGCAGGGGAGAGACAGGGGATGCCAGGAAGCAAGGGGAATTGGCACCCCCAGGGTGATTAGGCTGTGCCCAGGCACACCCAGTACACCCTGTGCACACGCCCATGATAAGCTGTTAGTACCATTGCCTTGCCTTGGCAGATGTTTCATTTTTCCCCAGAAATGCAAAGTGTAGGGAGTTATTTTCTTTACTAAGATGCGTGACTGTCAATGATCTTGGAAATGCATGCAGTGGGTGAGTTGAGACGTTTAAGTCATCTCTGGCTGCATACTTGTTTCCTGTCCATCCCCCACCAGGCAGTGATATCAGGATCAGGATGGAAGTCTCAGAAAAAAGTATTGTAGGAAAACTGCTCTGCTTATGTTTAGGGGGGTAGCAATGATAGTGGAAGAATATACACATAAGATGTAGACTGTATTACAGCACAAGAAAAGATCTAGCCATAACAATATACAACTGTGTGTGTCATGTGATCCGATCACTGATTACTTTCCATATTGTTGCAGTGTCGGGAAAACCATTCACCATCATATCCTTTTTCTGCCATCGCTGGGTGTTTGGCTGGAGCATCTGTCAGTGGTATGGATGGGTTGGCTTCTTCTTTGGATGTGGGAGTCTCATCACTATGACAGTGGTCAGCTTTGACAGATACATGAAAATCTGCCATCTGAGATATGGTAAGTTCAAGATTCGGATATGACTGGAAATGCAATTCATTCGAGCCTATCTCTTTATTAGAAAAGTATTTTTTTTTTATCAGACATTATTATTTGAAGTGGGGTGTTGGTAGACCCTGGTACCCAAAGCACATACCCAGCTCTGCTTCTGAGTGTCCTGGGTTTTCTTTTGAGATATGGAGATAACTTCTATACAGTATACAGTTCTGGAACATTGTATATTTTATCTTCTTTTCAGTCCATCTATTATTTATTTTTCCATTATAAAATAAAATTACAGCTATTAGAACAATGATTTTTTGTTCAAATAAAAAGATTACATTAGTCTTAGATTTGATCCAAAGTGGTCATAATGGTACCCTACCAGCCCTTCAACATTGAAATGTGTGCCCAGAGGTCTGTATGGCCCCTAAAACACCCCTTACCTTTTAATTATGTGTATTTTTATTTAATTTTTTCAAATAAAGACAGCACACTAGGGTTGCCACATAATCTCTTTAAACCCGACCACATATGAATTACACAGGTTCTGAGGCTAATTTATTGCAGATAAGGCACCAAGTGAAGGGATGAGATGGCAACCCTAGAGTACACACAACACTCAATTTGCAGAACTTGCTCCAAGAAGAAGGCCCAACACTGCCTCTGTGCTTGTGTTAAAAATTCTGTCTGACATCCTGCCTCTAGTGTAACTCATTTAACTGTCTGTGTGATCTTATCCCTCCTGCTATTCATGTATACACTATATTACAAAAAGTATTGGGACGCCTCCCTTTAAAAGCACATGAACTTTAATGGCATCACAGTCTTAGTCCATAGGGTTCAATATTGAGTTGAAATATATATGTGATACATGGGTATATTCATGGGTTTTTGTTTTAGGGGGGAGGGAGGATTGGGGAAATATAAAATGAAAGGGGAGGAGTAAGTAGTGATGTGTCGGATATAGATTAGAGATAATAATAGGTAGGGGGGACCTGGAAGTAGACATACAGGAACCCATAGAACCTATTTAGCTAATACTGAAAGATCTAAGTAGAGATAGATTATGTGTATACGTGATTAAAAATGGAAAAATGAAGAGAAATGAATTATGTACAAAAGTAATGGAAGACATGTAATATACTACTTGTACTCCTTGACTATAAATAAAGAATAATACATTTTTTTTAAGAAATATATATGTGATTAGGCTATCACTCAACCATCAATATTGAGTTGGCCCAAAGCAAGGTCCATAAAGACATGGATAGGCGAGTTCGGGGTGGAGAAATTTGACTGCCCTGCACAGAGTATGCCCTGAAAACAAAAAACCTCCTGCTACTCAAGGACTTCAACCTTTGGGCTAACACCTCTCAGGACCCAATCGCCACCACCTGCATCAACCAACTGGAAGAACTAGGTCTGCAGCAACTGATAAATGCTCCCACGCATGGTTCGGGTCACACCTTCGACCTCATCCTCAAACAAAATATGGACATCAACATACTGGACAACACGCCTTTACCATGGATGGACCACCATGCCATCAAATTCAAAATAACCAGTTCTCCAAAAACCTACAAACTCAAAAACAACACACTGGACAAGATCGCAGAAAAAACTACACTCGCAACTCTTCAAAACCACACTAGCAAACCAAATAGCAATGCTAAATCAAAACCGTTCAAAGGAAGAAACACTCTACGGCCTTAACAAAACTTTACTACAGACAGCAGACATATTTGCTCCGAAGCACAGAGCACTCATCCGCAAAAAAAATCAGGTTGGTTCAATGACACTCTTAGATCCCTGAAGCATGAACGCAGAAGAGCGGAAGGGGCCTGGAGAAGGAACTCAACTAAGAAAAACCAGACAAAATACAAATTACTCACTAAGAAATACCACAAAGTGATCTCCAAAGCAAAAAAAGAACACTTCTCGGACACCATTTTAAAAGCGTTAAACCGGCCTCCGGGAACTTTTCAAACTAGTGGCACAGACCATGAACCCCACCTGCCTAGAGCCCCCAGCAAACGAAACACAAGAATTCTGCAATGAATTATCAGATTTCTTTATCGACAAAATCGGAAAAAAATTGAAAAAAACAACCCACGCCGATCGACAGGAGCAGGAAGAAAAAAGACAGATAAATACACTACAAGCAATGAAATTTAGTCTGGTCCCAATCACCATCGACACCACCAAAATCATCATCAGAAACCTCAGAGACAGCACATCACAGAATGATATTATTCCCACAAAACTTCTGAAAGAATGTGCTGACATCTTGGCACCGACCATAACCCATCTCATAAATCAATTGTTCAAAGAAGGTACTGTGCCGATCTCCCTCAAGGAAGGCATTATAAAACCCCTCCTAAAGAAACCGAACCTCGACCCCAAAGACCTTAATCACCGCAGACCAGTAACAAGCCTTAACATCATCTCGAAGATTTTGGAGAAAGCGGTAGTACAACAGTCACAACTCCATTTGGACACCTACAAACTCTTAGACCCACTACAATCGGGTTTCTGTCCTGGCCACGGGACAGAAAAGGCACTTCTAAAAATATGGGACAACGCCCTCAAAGCAGCAGATGAAGGAGAATCATGTCTCCTGGTGCTACTGGACCTTACCGCAGCTTTCGACACAGTAGACCACAAAATGGTGCTCACTCGTCTCACAGAAGTAGCCGGAGTCGCAGACTCTGATCTACACTGGTTCGCATCCTTTCTAGAGAATCGATCCCAGACAGTGAAGCTAGGAGCCTTTGTTTCAGAAGCATGTACAATTACATGTGGTGTGCCTCAAGGATAACCTCTGTCGCCCGTGCTCTTCAACATCTATCTCCGCTCACTCCTCCATATTTTCAGAAAACGGGACCTACTCTATCACTCCTACACGGATGACACTCAACTCTACCTTCATATCACCGGGAAAAAAAGACCAATACGACGCACTAGAAAATTGCCTCTTACTGATCGCCAATTGGATGACAGAGAGTTCCCTCAAACTTAATGGATCAAAAACAGAACTTCTCTTTTACCACGCAAATTGAAAGAAAAACTCCAGGACAACAAGCACACCTCCCATCATCCTTGGAAAAACCATCACCCCTAGCACCAAAGTCAAAACCCTCCGATTCATCTTTGATTTAGACATGACATGACAAATAGTATCACCCGTAGACTCATCCCCTTCATCCCGGATAAGGACAAAGCAGTAGTAGTCGTAACAATAATCAATGCTCAACTGGATTACGCTAACTGCCCTCTACCTAGGACTTCCCAAATACCAAATCTTGCATCTACAAGTCATCCAGAACACAGCCGGTCGACAAATCAAAACCTGCTCTGCATCCCCAAGACTCGCTACAAATCTAAAGGAGAACGTAGATTTGCGTCCAGGGGCCACGGCTGTGGAACGTGCTACCAGCCATCATCCGCATGGAAGATAACCATCGCGCCTTCAGGAAAAAACTGAATACCCACCTCTTCTGAAGGACAAGGACCTCCCCGGACAGAAGCGCCTTGAGGCGATTTAGTTCGCATTTGTTAGCGCTATATAAGTTTCTCACTCACTCACTCACTCAGAGTCCTGGCCTCAACCCCATAGAACACCTTTTGGATGAATTAGAGTGGAGACTGCGAGCCAGGACTTCTCATCCAACAGTACAAAAAAAGGTCACTGACCCTAACTATAACTGGTCTTCACAGCAAGACGCACTGGAAGGGCAGACGCATGTCAAATACAACCAAAGAATTTCCAACATCAGTGCCTGACCTCACAAATGTACTTCTGAAAGAATGGTCAAACATTCCCATAGACACACTCCTAAACCATGTGGACAGCCGTCCCAGAAGAGTTGAAGCTGTTACAGCTGCAAAGGGTGGACCAACTCAATATTGAACCCTACGGACTAAGACTGGGATGCCATTAAATTTCATGTGCATGTAAAGGCAGGCGTCCCAATACGTTTGGTAATATAGTGTATTTAACAAAACAGCAGGTAAAAAATGGTGCAGACAGCTAATGCTATGCTTGCAACACATATTTTTGACAATGACAATAAATGAATGAAGAAAATATTAAATATAGATATAAGCCATAGACTCCCTTTAAATGTTAAATAGCTCCTTACACCATATTAATATGACACTCTGTCAGCTAGATCCCTTTATAATGGGGATTTTGGTTGAGTTAGAAACTTTCCATATAGGCGGTAGGCCTATACTATGGTCATGCGGCAATATACGGAAAGTATCCCAGGGTTGGGTTACTTTGAGAGGTAGTCATATAAGAGTAGGGGTCAGACCCATGTGAGCAGTACAGATAATCAGGTAGGAGTTATGTTGCCTACTAGTGGAGGAATAAATTCTGCAAGAGGCAGGATCCAAGAGTGTCTGGTCAACCCCAGAGCCTCTTGAGATGGTTGTGTTGACCCTTGCTGAAAGTGATGGACAGACAGACAGATAGACAGACAGTGACTAGTAAGATGCAAAGTAGGTATATAAAGAGCTACTGAGCCAAGAATGCTCATATGGAACACAAAGAACAATACAATGAGCAAAACATTTCTAAAGCTGAGGGAGTATGGGCTGAGGAGCGGAGAGGGATAATACCAAATCACACTACACTACAGGAACATAGCAAACACCAAGGATCAAAAGGCCAAAAAGAGTTCTGGATCAGACAAAAATGACCTAGTTAGTGGCAGATAGATACACGATTGTGAATTCTTGCCAGTGTTAAAAAACAAACAAAAAACAAAAACCATAAAAACATTTTGTTTTGGTAGCCCTCATCCCCACTAGATAGTAAGCCTCTAATTCTAGATTAGATTAAACCGTGAGAAATACTTACCATTTCCACTCTCTTATGCTTCTATTATATGAGTTAGCCATTTGCATCCTCATAGTGCCGCACACACCTCCAGTGGTCCTATAGGGTACAAGAAGAGTGGCCAGATAGCTGGTGAAGGAGAGCAGCTTCGAGTAACTGATTGTCCACTGGGAAGGAATCATGCAGGAGGGAGGAATACAGTAACTATTTCTGTCCATTCCTCACCTCCTAGACCAGCCTTTAACCACCAGGGTTGTCTATATTCCCATTGCATTCATTCCTGGATCACAGCAGGCTCATATATAGCGGGTGCTGGTGAATATGTGTGTTGATCTGTGATATGTCCTGCATCCAGCTGGTAATTGCTAGAAGATCTATGGTGTGCTGGTGAATATGTGTATTGATTTAACCACCAGGGTTCCTCCAGAAGCTGCTACGGGTTCCTTGAGAGGAGATCAATTTCCGCATTTCTCAGATATGTAACCACCACTGACACCAATTATCTTTTTAGCTATCTGTAGGGCGGGCATTCTTCCTTTTAACTACCTAGAGAAAGTGTATCCTTTCCACTAACCACTACATAAATGTATGGTGGGCTGTAGATAGAGGGCCATATTCTCAAACATTTCAGGCGGCGGAACGTATGTACTTTACGTTACGCCGCCGCAAGTTTAAGTGGCAAGTGCCGGATTCCCAAACCACTTACCTGTGAACTTGCGGCGGCATCGCGTAAAGTCCACCCGTGTAAGCCATCCTAATTCAAATGATCCAGGCAGGGGGCGTGGATCATTTAAATTAGGCGCGCTCCCGCGCCGATCGTAATGCGCATGCTCCGTCGGGTAAATTACCCGACTTGCATTGCGCTAAATGACGTGTCACAGACGTCATTTGTTTTGACTGTAACGTAAATGGCGTCCAGCGCCATTCACGGACGACTTACGTAAACGACGTTCAATTTTGAAATTTCGACGCGGGATCGACGGCCATACTTAACATTGAGTACGCCACCTAGGGGGCATCTTTATCTTTACGCCGCGTATCGCTTACGGAAACGACGTTAAAACACTACGGCGGGCAAGCGTACGTTCGAGAATCGGCGTGACTAGTCATTTGCATATTCTACGCTGACCGCCACCTAGCGGTCAGCGTAAATATTGCAGCCTAAGATACAACGGCGCAGGCTGTTGTATCTTAGGCATGTTTAAGTGTATCTCAGTTTGAGAATACACTTAAACATAGGAAACGGACTTACGTAGGCGTATCTGTTGATACGCCTACGTAACTTGTTTGAGAATATGGCCCAGAGTAACTATTAGCAGGGATTTCCTGAGACCAGAAACTTATTTCAAGGGTTCCTTCAGTATAAAAAGTTTGAGAAAGGCTGACCTGGACTAAACAAATATTAGAGGCTTAATCTCTGGAAACAGGAAGGAAGCAGCTAACAACTTTTTTTTTTTGTAGCTGGCTAGAGTTTATCTTTAAAGTGTAACTACTTGTTAGTTACATACAGTATATTTAAAATATTTTAGCAAACATCGTTGGCCACCCCCACCTGCTGCCATTTGTATTCGGTCTAATTCACTCAGGACTTTAATTTTAATTTAATCTTTGCCCTGTGCAAGGATCATGTTGACCCACATGGGGGTGTTCCATGCATCCCTGTGTGAGTAGTCCCATTTGTGTCTATTGGGGTACGGCAACTGCAAGGACACAGCCACTGTGTCCCAATATGACATCCCTTTGGGTGAGGGGGTGTGTGGGTGCATGTCCCCGAACTCACCCCAGGTACATTCGGGTTCATGCACCTGTACCCTCATGGATGTCACATTTTGAGCAGCTGCTGTGTCTGTGCAGCTGCTGCATCCCAGAAGACAACAATGGGACTGCACCAACACCTGTGCATCCCTGTGCCGGTAAAACACGGCTCTGCATAAGGCACAAATGTAATTGCCCAGTATGAACGAGGCCAGTCACTCGCATTCTGCAGGCATTTTTTCCTAAGTGACAGATCTTCCTGCTAGGGTTACAGGGCCTGACTGCTGGGAGTGCCCAGCCAACTCATAGGCAAATGCGGTTAGTATCCAGATCATTACACCCTGCTTCTCATCTCCTGGTTCAGCCTACATGCCATTGCAAATGTGTCTACACCAGCCATTCTCAACCAGGATTTAGTGGAATCATAGGATTTTTCTAGAGGTTGCTAGGGTTTTTTTTTGAGCAGTTGTCTGATTGACCCCGTGTTTGATGGTGCATGCATGGTTCCAGATCCAATTCAACCTGGCAGAGCCAGTAGATGACCTTTTTAGCTGACTGTAAGGGTGGCATTCTAACCGCTACTGTAAGTAGGGCATTCTTCCCAGACCTTTTTCCTAATAATCCCCTATAGCCTAATCATAGCAGAGGTTCTCTGAGACCTTAAATTATTTCAAGGGTTTCCCTGGGGTAAATAAGTTGAGAAAGACTTATCTACACATAACTTTTTTTTGTGTTTCTGTTTTTTTTCCTCTAAATCTGCACCTTGATTTTTTTTAGGTACTTGGGTAAAAAGACGGCATGCCTTCATTAGCCTGATCCTTATCTGGTTCTATGCATCCTTCTGGGCCACTCTGCCATTGGTGGGAGTGGGGAACTATGCTCCGGAGCCATTTGGAACCTCCTGTACATTAGACTGGTGGCTGGCACAGGCTTCTCTGCAAGGAAAGGTCTTTGTAATCAGCATCATGTTCTTTTGCCTTATTCTGCCCACCGTTGTCATTATATTCTCCTATGCAAAGATCATCGTCAAAGTCAAGTCTTCTGCTCAGGAAGTGGCAGTCTACGATACCAGAAATCAGAAGAATCACACGCTGGAGATCAAGCTGACCAAGGTGATCTACTGGCCTGGCCTATCTCATTAAAAAGTAGAATTTTATTTTCCCTAACATTCATGGGAACAAGCCATGCAAAAGCCAGGGGAACATTTGACAACTAGAGTAAAGAGCCTAACACTTTAGGCCAGGAACATTCAACTAGAACTCTATAGCAGTTCATTCTCTACAACAGCCTCACCATGCCATCAATTCCCACTACTGTGCCCATAAAATGCAGCCATTGTGCCCCATCAAATTCAGCCACCGTGCCCTATAACATGCAGCCACTGTGCCCTATAAAATGCAGCCACTGTGCTCATCAAATGCAGCCACTGTGCCCATCAAATGCAGCGCCTGTGCACATCATATGCAGCCTGTACCCATAATATGCAGCCTCTGTGTCCATCATATGCAGCTTCTGTGCCCATCATATGCAGCCTCTGTGCCTATCATACGCATCCTCTGTGCCCATCATATGCAGCCTCTGTGCCCATCATATGCAGCCTCTGTGCCCATCATATGCTGCCTGTGCCCATCATATGTAGGCTCTGTGCCCATCATATGCAGGCTCTGTGACCCCCCGCTCGCCGTCTGACCGGCACACACTTGCTCCTGTGTGCTCCATGGTTCCCTGTCCTCCTGTGTGTGTCTTCTTCTGTTCTGTTAGGCGTCCAATCAGGGTGCCTGTGCCTTTAGCAATTAGGTGACGGTTATTAGATCTGCACCTCCTGATTGGCTAACATACCTGGGTGGACTGCGAGTGCAAAATCCCTCTCTGCTAAAATTCAGGCGCCCGATGTCTGAAAAGGGGCCTGGAAGCCTGAATAGGGGTGGCTACAGTGGCCATGGATAGATTGATGCAATGTATGAATCTATCCATTCTACACAGCGGGGAGTGGCGTGACAGAGGGGGCAGTGCCCGTGCGCCCTTAATGGACGCACCGTCACTAAGCTGATTCATTATACTTAAAGAGGAGCTCCAGTCTCCCCCCAAACAATTAAAAGTCATCAGCTACAAATACTGTAGCCGCTGACTTTTAATATAAGCATACTTACCGGTCCAGGGATCTAGCAATGTCCACACCTGAGCTGATACTTTAATCGGCTTTGGGCGCAAGTGCCAGAATCTCAAGTAAGGGAAATGGGAAGTGAAGCCTTGCAGCTTTACAGCCAGTTTCCTACTGTTTATTGTATGCATGAGCCACTCTGCGCCTTGTAAATTGTCCTGTAGTCTTCTGGGACCTGTGAAGTGTCCTAGAAGACTGCAGGAGAATAAGGGGTGCTGAACTTCCAGGTCAGATAGCCATGGCACACCCGAACCGGAAGTGCCCACTCCCCCCAAAAAAGTGCCAAATGTGTCAGTGCAGTCCCTCATATTAATTCCTCTTCTGATCGAATATTTTAGCCTATAGTGTTGGGCTATTTTCTCTATTGGTCAAATGTTCTTTACCTTTTCTGGTTGAATGTCATTAAGGGTATTTTCTATCAGGAATAAATGTTAGGGAATGATAAATTTGCCATGCAAAAGGCAGCAAAAAAAATCCTGACATTTCATGCATATTACAAACATTATGAATATTATTTATGACTTTTGAAAGCTGAGACATTTGCACTGCAAATGTTTTGTAAATGGACCCCCAAATGTTAGAAGTCTGAGAGTTGCAGAAAGGATTCTTTAGTGGGTCTTTTAGCTGTAATTGCCAAATTTTGTCTTCTTTTTTGCCTAAACTTTATCTTGAATCTGAACAACACAGTGATGATGTCACCACTACTTCTGCAAAGTGATATCTGAGTTTTTAAAAGCATTTGGTGCACACAAAGAGAATTTATAACTTTTTTTTTTGTGTCCATAGTTCAGTCCAAAAAACAGCCAAACATGCTTTCATATACAAAACTGTGAATGCTCCATCTAGTGGTCAAAAAAAGTTGTATGCAAGCAGGAAGTTTAAAAAAATCCCTCTCAACAAGGACACAGACAGCTATGAAACCTTGCCTCCAACCCTTTCTCAATTCGCAAAAAAAATAAGGGCCCATTCACACCAATTTATTGTATTAATACACACACGTTGAGTGTGTATTTTTGCATATCTTACATGCATTGTGCTAAAAAGCTCATTCATTTAAATGGCCTGCAATGTGCCAGAGATGATGCATGCCATGCTTTTCATAATGTAATGCACAGGTTATTCAGATCTGTCACGGTGGAGCCTTACAATGGATGCGCACTGCAGTGCTTTGTGTTATCGTGTTGGGGTGCTATTCAAAATGAATGGCAATGCACTGCAAGACAGGTTGCAGTGCATTTGTGGTAACACATGGTAAAATGTGCATTTTACAGTGAGTTAACACAATGCACTGTTGTAAATGGGCCCTGCGTTTTTTGTTATTGCAGGCTGAGTAACGGGACAGGTTCATCTAGTGCCCATGGCAAGGATAAGGAACTTTGTCCCCTCCCTTGCACCTAATGCATGCCATAGAATGGGTGTACCCACCTGTGCCAATTATCTGCCCCTTTGCTTTGAGTGTCAATAGTTGGCTTGGTTTGTGTACTGCATATGCATCACCAATTGCTTGCATTCTAGAAGATAGCAGATAGTTGCACATGACTAGTGTGTTTTTGTGTGAGCTGTGGGTGGATATGGTGAAGGGTGGCCATGTTTGAGCACACCATGACAGCAGTAACTATCAGAACAGACATTAAGGTGTGGCTTGCTGGCTGCATGTGGTGAGGCATGCACCCCCCTAGATCAGGGATGTGTAGTCAGGGGAGGCAGGTGAGGCAAAACCTCACCTGCCATTAAAATAAATATTATCATTATTATTATTATTATTTAGGTACTTGTATAGCGCCGTCAATTTACGCAGCGCTTTACATATACAATGTACATTCACATCAGTCCCTACCCTCAAGGAGCTTACAATCTAAGGTCCCTAACTCACATTCATATACTAGGGCCAATTTAGGCAGAAGCCAATTAACCTACCAGCATGTCTTTGGAGTGTGGGAGGAAACCGGAGTACCCAGAGGAAACCCACACAGGCACAGGGAGAAAACATGCAAAAAAAGATTGACTTCTAGGGTCATAGCTCTGCTACCTGGTGTCACAGAGATCCCAAAATTAGGAGGTATGTAGCTGAAGTCCTACACCATCACTGCTCATATCATCATTGGTTCCAGAGATACAGCACTCTTTGCGCAGCCTGTCAGATGCTACATACAGAGCGGCCAGTTTAAATACAAGCTGACACACTCTGTTTGCATTAGACTGAGAGGATGAGCTCACAGTGCCTCTCACTTCTTGCCAGAGTCACTGAGCATGAGCTCATTGGTCAGCTTGGAGTCTTGGCCCAAGCTGTTCAATAAAAATTCTGCAGTGGAGGCACGCCTCTCACTGCAGTGTCATAGAAGGGGCATGTGTCTAAAAGACAAATGCTCCCTTCCAGCCCAGCCTTCTTAAAGCGGAGCTCCACTCTCCACCTCTACTCCCGCGAATCGGAACCCTCCCCCCTCCGGTGTCACATTTGACACCTTTCAGGGGGAGGGGGTGTAGATACCTGTCTAAAGACAGGTATTTGCACCCACATCCGGCCACACAGTCTGCAGGTAGACTGTGGGCAGGACGTCACCTCCCGTCCCCCCTGTTGTGTTCTGGGAAACACTCGGCTCCCAGAACACAGCGGGAACCAGTCAGCACAGCGCATCGCGAATCGCACATGCCCTGTAGGGAACCGGGCAGTGAAGCCGAAGCGCTTCACTTCCTGGTTCCCTCACCGAGGATGGCAGGGGGGCAGCAGAGTGACGAGCGATCGCTCGTCCTCTGCTGCGAACGGCGCTGGACTCCAGGACAGGTAATTGTGCCGATATTACAAGTCAGGAGCTGCAGTATTTGTAGCTGCTGGCTTTTAATATTTTTTTTTTCAGCTTTAACTGCAAGGAAAAAACATGGGTTTATGTGTATAAGATTTACCCATAATCCCAAGTTTTTCTCACACAGTTAAGAGGGAGAATGAGAATCTGCTGCTGCTGAAGGTACTATTATATTCAGGCTAAATCATATATTATTTATTATGCTATATGTTATAAGACAATAATTTATTATTTTTCTATTTACTGTGAAATTACTGGTTGGAAGTTATAACTTTAAACTTCAGTAATTTGTCCTTTATGCCGCCTTCTCGAGTACAGTTTTTGAAAATATAGTAGATTACCTTAAAACTAATATATAATAATTATTTGTATATTACTTACTTACTTGTGGTAATTAACCCCTTGCCACCCAGGCCAATTCTGACACTTTTCTCCTTCATGTAAAAATATATTTTTTGCTAGAAAATTACTCAGAACCCCCAAACATGATATATATATATTGTTTTATGAGACATTGTTTTTGGAAAGAAACTGTTTCATGAATATAAAAGAAACAAAACAAAAAAACCCACTAAAGTCTGCCCGATTTTTTTGTATACTATGAAAGATGATGTTACGCCGAGTAAATAGAGACCTTACATGTCACGCTTTAAAATTGCGCACACTTGTAGAATGGCGCCAAACTTCAGTACTTAAAAATCTCCATAGGTAATGCTTTAAAAATGTTTACGGGTTACATGTTTACAGTTACAGAGGAGGTCTAGGGCTAGAATTATTGCTCTCGCTCTAAGGCTCGCGGAGTATGTAACCTTTGTGTATCTGGCTCTGATTCTAGCCACTGGCCTCACCGAACATCTCCGCCCCAGATGGCCTCCCCCGTCCTCCCCTTGTCCCAGCCCTGGCTGACTGTATTACTGCTGGTGGGATCACAGGGGGAGGAAAAGAATGAAAATCTCAAACATACAAAGATTTGTTGAATCTTTCCCTACTCCGCCCAAAGAAAAAAAAAATGTCTGAAGTCTCATGGTTAATATATCAAAGTAATTTCAGCGAACGCAATGATAGCTATATACTGAAAATGTTTCCCATGCAAGAAGAGATAATAGGGGTGAATGGTTGTGAGCGGAGTGAAAAGTGACAGTGAATGCATCTTCTACATATGGAAAAACATAGTACCGAAGGAGCAGCAAATGGCCCATTTGGTGCTTCATAAACATATCACAATATATTAATATCTATTATCTATAATAATAAATCTATTGACAGTAGAATTTTTTTTAACAAATATGTTCTTCTCCTTTTGACCACCAGGTGGCGATGTTGATCTGTGCAGGATTCCTCATTGCATGGATTCCCTATGCTGTTGTGTCAGTCTGGTCAGCTTTTGGCAATCCGGATTCCGTCCCAATTGAATTTTCTGTGGTACCAACTCTGCTGGCAAAATCGGCGGCAATGTATAATCCTATCATTTACCAAGTTATTGACTGCAAATGCCCATGCTTCAGATCCAGCAAGACGCTACAAAAATCCAATTCTAGGTACAGTGTGACAAATAAACCCAAATCATATCACTCACAAGTATTCCCTGTTTTCAATGCTAAACTGTCTATAAAAGACATTTGTTTTAATGGGACTGGAGAGACGATTTTTTTTTTGGATCCACTAATTTCAAAGGAAAGCGTAAAGCCTCATGCACACTGGACATTTTTACAGCTGCTTCTAAGGGTGTCTGGCATAGCTCACAACTGTCCCTGATTTAGAGGGACTGTCCCTGATTTGGAGCAATGTCCCTCTTTCCTCTCCTTTTGTCCCTCATTTTGGTCTCATCTATATAGTTGTATATAAAATGCACTTTTTAAAAAGTAACCTTTTTTATTTTGGTTAATTCTCCTTTAAGGGGGGTGTGGCAGGGGGTGTGTCCTATGCCTACATGCGTTTGCTAGTAGGTGTCTCTTATTTCCATCTCATAATGTTGGGAGGTATGGTCTGGCAATTTTTTTTCCTGGCTCTAAACGCCCCTTCATGACAGCCTCTGTGTCCACCCATACTAAAGCTGGCTGCGCATTTATATCTTTTTTTCACGCAAGTGCTTGATTGCATAAAATGTGAAAGTGTTTTATCTTTGACCTTATTTTATACAGTTTATTGGTAAATCTGAAGGAAAATTGTACAAGAAGATTGTATAATGTGTAACCAGCTTTTGTCTTTTAGCAGTAAAATAACGCTTAATGCTGCTAAAAACTGAGCCAGCCGTCACTCGGCCCGCCCCTCGGCGCGCCGCGTCACTGGATGTGATTGACAGAAGCGCCTGTCAATGGCTGCGCTGCTCTCAATCCATCCGCTCTAGCCAATCAGCGGCCAAGCTGAACGGCGAAGAGGATCTCAGGACCGCGTGTGGGACTTTCGATGGGTCAGGTAAATAAAATGGGGGCTCGAGGGGGGGGGGCAGTATACACTGAAGTTTTTTCACCTTAATGCATAGATTGCATTAAGGTGAAAAAACATTTTCCTTTACAACTCCTTTAACTCTATTAGTCCAAGATTATTCTACATAAAGAGAAAAGATTCGACATTGTAGAGAGAAAAGATTCGACATAGAGAGAAAAGATTCGATATAGAGAGAAAAGATTCTTCATAGAGAGAAAATATTCGACAATATAGAGAGAAAAGATTCGACATTGTAGAGAGAAAAGATTCGACATAGAGAGAAAAGATTCGATATAGAGAGAAAAGATTCAACATTATAGAGAGAAAATATTCGACAATATAGAGAGAAAAGATTCGACATTATTGAGAGAAAAGATTCGACATTATAGAGAGAAAAGATCGCTGCTGGAATTGGGCGGGGGAAGTAAAATAAAAATAATGATGCTGATGAATGTTATTGGCTGATTGTAACCAAAGAGGAGGAGCAGTAAAATAGCTAGAACTACATTGACAATTCAACATGAACGACGAAGATTCGACAAAGCATCGAAAAACATACAAACATCGAATCTGTCATTGAAGGCTTAAAGGATCAGTAAAGGAAAAAAAAAATTGTCCTAAAATGCCCTGCTTTATCGTATAGAGCCACAATAGTATAGTGATTTATTTTTAAAAATAGTGAAAAGGGGTTAAATTCCTTCATATATCTTACCTGCTTCTATCTAGTTTCGTTTCTGCTTTAGACTTCCTGATTCTCGGCGCTCGTTCATGTGAGCGACGTCGCCATCATGCTGGGAACTACATTTCCCAGTATCCTTTGCGCATCGCGCATGCGCAGGTAAAAAAAACGGGACAAGCGCTCTGCAGTAAAATTTGAATAACCCGCCCACCATACCTCCCACTATACCGCCCAACAATCATTATTCAAGCTATTCAACCCACCCACACAGCCAGCCAGACACAGCGATACCCTGCACAAGCAGGGTAGTGGTTTCCTAAAACGAAACTTATTGAAAGAGAGGAGGTGCTGGGGTGTTATAGACACACCCAGTAATTCACACCTCCTTGCAGTCTGCAAGACGTACACAGGGTCCAGACGCACAGATGTAGTCTCCAGAGGAGGGAGCGAGCACGTTAGTGACCACAGCATGAATCCTCGCTCTCCTGTCTTTTTCTCAAACAGACAACCAGGAGATGGGGAGAACAGACAAGACATAGATCAACTTCAGAGCGAAAACGAACAATCAGGGAATGAAAAGACCACTGCACCAAGGTAAAGGAAGCTATTTAGCTAATAAAAATGTTTCCTTTAGTGACCCTTTAAGGTGTCTGTCGAATATTCAAAGAAGATTCGACGGAGCAGCTAAACTGTACGACGCTGCAATCGTACATTTGCAGTCAAATGCTTGGCCCATAGGCTATAGAAAAATTCTAATGTTGGTTGACTAGTAATAATAATTAATAAAAATAATTATTACCAGTGTCATACAACATTAGATTTCTTTTATAGCTTGTAGGCGGAACATTTGACCGGAAATGTACGATTGCAGCGTCGTACAGTTTAGCTACTCCGTCGAATCTTCTTTGAACATTCGACAGACATCATAAGTATTCAATGGCAGATTCAACTTTAATTCATTCGGATTTTCGGACAAATGCAATTTCTAAAGAAAACCGAAATAGATTAAAACGAATTTCGGGAGTAACTAAAATTTTTTTTTTTTTAAACGAAATTCCGAAACGAAATATTTTAGTGTGCACATGTCTACTATGCATTAAGATTAAAAACCTTCTGTGTGCAGCAGCCCCCCTCAGCACCTCCTCATACTTACCTGAGCCCCATCTCTTACCATCAATGTCCACGAGTCCCTCGGCCATCCCTGACTCTCCCTCTTCATTGGTTGAGACATAGCAGCGGCAACATTGGCTCCCATGGCTATCAATCAAAGTCAGTTAGCTAATTAGAGGAGAGAGGGGATGCGGCAGCTCCGTGTCTGAATGGACACACAGAGCTGCAGCTTGGCTCGGGTGCCCCCATCGCAAGCTGCTGGCTGTGGGGGCACTCGATAGGAGGAAGGAGCCAAGAGCAGCAAAGAGGGACCAGAGAAGAGGAGGATCGGGGCTGCTCTGTGCAAAAGCACTGCATAGAGCGGGTAAATAGAACATGTTTGTTATTTTATTTTTTAAACCAAGACTTTATGATCACTTTAACCATCACCGGTTCTCTGCTCAGTGAAGACTGAGAACTAAGCGATCAAAGCCCTGTGTTAGAGCCAACAGAGGACAAATGCAACATCGGATTGATGCTGCATCCACCTAGGTGAGTACTTTTTTCCTTTGTTTTGAACAGAGAGAAGATAAGTTAAATCACCTGTCAGTTGTTATTGCTGTTTGTGCCCCGTCTCTATTTGTCCTGTTTACCATTGAAAGTGAAAGTAAAGTAAAGTTCTGGGTTGTCCCCAAAAAAGTAATAGAGGGGAAATCTTCCAATGGGGACACTAGTTCTGGCGGCCTGGGGCTACCCAAGGATTTCCCTTAATTTGTAGGGATTTCCTCTCAATTCCTGTTTGGATATAGGACAGGAAGTGAAGGTAAATTCCCTATGAACTAACAGGGGTTCTAACACTCTCTTACAGCTGGTTCACACCACAGATCCGCTCCGGATGCGTTTTTTATTCACGTTTTAACACATTTTTGGCGTGTTCCTGTTGCTTTTTTGCTGCATTTCCGGATGCATTGCAGATGTTATTTTTTTCTTTTCCCCTTTTTGATTTTTTTTCACTGGAGTCCAGTGCATTTTTGTTGCATTTTTGATGCGTTCCAGTGCGTTTTTGATGCTTTTTACCACGTTCCAGTACATTCCAGTGCAGGAAAATGCAGAATGTTTTACTTTTTTTTCTGGAACTGGAAATCCCTGGAACTACTTTCCATGCATTTTTGATGCAGAAAAATAATGCACTGGGCTGCATGTGGTGTGAACTGGCCGTTACTCTATCCAAAATGAAATTTTTTTTTCTCATAGTTCTACTTCTACTAAAGGTAGCTGAATGATGAGGAATATTTGTGATGAGGGCTATATATTTAGTATTTAATGTAGGTGAGTTAGTTTAATTTTGAAATATTGGCAGTGATCTTGTTCAACTCATAAACTAATTGTGTACAATGTATTCATACTATTCTTTAGTCACATAACTTAAGTGTAATGAAATATGTCCCACAATGTGCAAGCAGCTAGATCAGGGGTCTTCAAACTATGGCCCTCCAGTTGTTCAGAAACTACAATTCCCATCATGTGATGTGTAGTTTCGCAATAGCTGGAGGGCCGTAGTTTGAGGATCCTTGAGCTAGATGATAGACAAAAATTCACTGCAGAGCTGTCCCATCCTGTGTTGAACTTCAAACACTGAATGGTTAACAGCTTCGGGACTTCAGGCAGAACAGCAGTACAGATAGTCCAACTGGGACACGCCCCCTCCTGCCCTCCTTTCTTTAAGAAAAGTTATTTTTATAGATTACACTGTCTGTAACATGATCTCTGAGTGTGGGAGAATCTGATCTGCCACAAGATTCCCTCCCCATTCACAGACCATGTTACAGTTTAATCAATAAAATGGAGGAGGAAGAAGACAGGGGCGTGTCCATGTCAGATCATCTGTACTGCTGTTCTGCCCAAAGACCCAAAGCTTTATACCCTCACAGCACTGGTAGTTCAGAGACAGGAAGAGGATGGGAAATCCCTGCGGTGAAGATTTGTACACAATCCAGCTGTTTTCACAGCTTTGGACTAGTTAGTTACAGGTAAGTGATATAACTAAAGCAAGGATTTTATTTTTTTCAGCTAAACTTCGGCTTAAAAAAATATGTAGTTCATCTCTGCAATACATGTGCATTTTCCAAGGTTTTATCCCTTTAACGACCCCGCAAGTACAAAAAAAAAAACTTGTTGATCTTCCAGAAATGCATTCAGTTGCTAATTTCTTATTGTGGTCTGATAACTCACAGTAAGTTGTGGACTGAGTGATGTCATTCCTTGCCAATTCTCTTTTTTAAACCTCTCAAACTTTTCCCTATTCTATTCTCCACAACATAAAGACTAATTACTCTGTAGTCCTAAAATAAGAACTTGGAGGCCAAATTAGACCTGAGATTACCAAACCACAAGACACAGGACAGCTCTAGATTTCTGACATGATCAACAAATATTTATTAAAGAGATATAAGAAAACACTTTGAATGGTAAATTTAACAGACCAAAAGGGAGTGGTAAGAGAAGTTAATTTTTAGAGTTGACATACACTTAAAAGACTTTAAATATCATAACAACTTGGTAACTAGCATTTTTCGAAAGAAGAATGCAGCATCAGCAAGCTTCATTTTCTTCCCAGTACACATTGCCTTTACAATGCAGAATAAGGAGGGACAGTACCACATATGGACTTCTAGTAGTAGTTGTGGATCTTTTTTTTTTTCTTTAGTTATTAAACTGTTATTTTTTGTTATTACAGGGTCTACACTATAAGTAGAAGATCCATCCCATCAACTGCAGAGTAAAGAGAAGAGAACATTTACAAATGGACTGTAATTATTAAATTATTTAAGAGATTTTCGGGAGACCCCTGAATTTTAAAGAAATATTTTATTTTCCCATGTATGTACATTTGATCTATATGAACACAAATTTGTAAAGAAAAATGATTTATTGTAAGGTCGTGCCATCACTTTAAAGTTGCTTTTTTTATGTTGTAAAATGTAATTATAATGGGGCTTATTTTGAAGAAAAAAAACCTGTTAAGTACCATTTTTGTTGAAAGTTTTTCCTAGGAGTATCTGTTATTTACAGAGAATTTCCAGACTAATGTTACTCCGCAAAAGGGTAAGTATTTGGTGTTTTCAGCTGATTTGTGAGCACAAAGAGCAGTTCCCATTTTTGCACAGAGGTTCAGAACCCCGGGATGTACTGTATGTACTATGATGGCACATGTGGGTTGCTGTCTATGAGAATAGCGGAAGAACAGGACTTTTGAAGCTTAAGCAGACCTCCTCACTCTTCCACCATCCAGAAAAAATTCCTCAGCAGCTAATATGTGTCCATTTTAAAGTCCTAATGGCCTGCAGCATACCAATTTTGAAACAGAAGTGGAGGCTTACAAGGGTCCCTGGTCAAACTGAAAATGACTGACTGACAACTCCAGGTTATTATAGGAGTTAGCTTGATGAAGCACTGGGCTCCAAGCTGAGTGAAAGATTGAACTGTTATCAGGTTGCAGCCTTTGGGTTTGCCCCACCAAGGGGTTGCAGGAGCACGGTGGCTATGTTGAGGAGATGGGATGGAATGTGACTGCAGGTTGGTGTCTGGGCAGGGATCAGGGCAGGTGGCAGGTACAAGAGCAATAAAAGTCTAGTCAGGTGAGATTGCGGCAGGCGGCAGGCAAGAGAGTGGTTAAAGTGGTTCTAAAGGCAGGTTTTTTTCCTTAATGCATTCTATTCGTTAAGAAAAAAAAACCTTCTGGGTGCAGCTCCCCTCCCCCCTGCCCCCCCCCCCATTATACTCACCTGAACCCCATCTCGATCCAGCGATGTGCATGAGAGCAACTGCTTTCCCAGGTCTCTCCCACCTTATTGGCTCACACAGAACCATTGGCTCATTCTGCTCTCAATCATAGCCAGTGAGCCAATGAGGAGAGCGTGGGGGCGGGGCCAAGCTGCGCTCTGTGTGTGAATAGACAATTCACAGGAGCACAGCTCCGGAGCAAGCCTGGTCAAGTGCCCCCATAGCAAGAGGCTTGCTATTGGGGGAACCTGGCCAGGGAGGAGCCAGGACTGTTAGCGGGGGGACCCAAAAAGAACAGGATGCAAAACCATTAAACAGAGCAGATAAGTATAACATGTCTGTTTTTTATTTATTTTTTAAATCAAAACCTTTAGAATCACTTTAATGTCCAGGGCAGAAGTCTAGGCAGGCAGCAGGAAAAGAGTATCCGTGGTCCAAGTGGAGGCAGACAACAGGCAAGATAAATAATGGGAATGGGCAGAGTCGGCAGCAGGGGCTGGAGATGAGAGCAGAATTAGGCAATCTGGGTTAGCCATGGTTGATCAGAATAAGAAGAATCTCATGCACAGGATAGCCGGTAAGAAGACGCAGCACAAGCCACCAGAAATGAAGATGTTTAAATACCCTGCAAGCCAATGAGCACACCCATGCATGCTCATGTCTACCGGCATGACTAGCTATAGCCAAAAGTCCATGAACTGGAAGATGGACAGGACAAGCAATGCCCCTGGCTGTGCAGATACAAATCCTAGAGGTACTGTAATGGTATGTACAGTACAGTTAAAAAGTAGCTGTCCATATAAACCACATTCTAGCATTATTTCAGCATACGTAGGGGGGGGGGGGGGGGGGGGGCTTGTACTAAATAGGGGTCATCATTTAGGTGTTCTCAGGGAAGCATAATGTCTAAATATGGCTCTAATAAAACCCACCCTGTCAGGCTGATGTCATTATATGCATTCAAAAAAGCCAGATCCTCAGTATTTCCTACATTAGTATTATGATTTCTCCAAATGTACATGTCTGCTCCTTACCTGCTGTTTGTATGCCTCTTCCCCATTAATGTCTTTGAGGGGTGGGGCTTAGGACTTTTTTTTTTTTCCTTTTTCTTATCTAAGTGTATTTAGTGGCATTTTTATACATTTTGTTAAACTAATGAAGAGGTTCTTGTACCCCAAAAAAATCATATTCGTATTCTTTATATTGCTGCTTTTCAAAAAATTGTGAGTGGAATCCTTTTTAACCACTTGAGACCCGCGCTATTGACAAAAGACGTCAACAGCGCGGCTCTCAGGCGCCTCTGGGGAGCGCGCAGCGGGTAAACACTGTCCCGGCGCATCGCTGGGAAGCCAATGCGTGTACCTGGCGGCCGCGATGTCCGCCGGGTACACGCAATCTTCGGTAACACAGCAGGGACGTGGAGCTCTGTGTGTAAACACAGAGCTCCACGTGCTGTCAGAGGAGAGGAGACCGATCTGTGTCCCTTGTTCATAGGGACACAGCATCGGTCACCTCCCCCAGTCATCCCCCTCCCCCCACACAGTTAGAACACACCCAGGATACACATTTAACCCCTTCTTCACCCCCTAGTGTTAACCCCTTCCCTGCCAGTCACATTTATACAGTAATTAGTGCATTTTTATAGCACTGATCGCTGTATAAATGTGAATGGTCCCAAATTTGTGTCAAAAGTGTCCGATACGTCCGCCGCAATATCGCAGTCCCAATACAAATCGCAAGATCGCCGCCATTACTAGTAAAAAAAAAATAATAAAAAAAAAATCATAATTCTGTTCCCCATTTTGTAGGCGCTATAACTTTTGCGCAAACCAGTCGCTTATTGCGATTTTTTTTTTTTTTTTTACAAAAATACGTCGAAAAATATGTATCGGCCTTAACTGAGAAAAAAAATATTTTTTTAAAAAAAAAAATTGGGATATTTATTATAGCAACAAGTAAAAAATATATATATATTTTTTAAATTGTCGCTCTTTTTGTTTATAGCGCAAAAAATAAAAAACGCAGAGGTGATCAAATACCACCAAAATAAAGCTCTATTTGTGGGGAAAAAATGACATAAATTTTGTTTGGGAGCCACGTCGCACGACTGCGCAAATGTCAGTTAAAGCGACGCAGTGCCAGAAGCTGAAATTTCGCCTGGGAACGAAGGGGGTTTATGTGCCCAGTAAGCAAGTGGTTAAGAAGTAAAAAAAAGGTATAAATAGAGTCCAACAGATATTGTGCAAACCACCTCTACTTTAATAGTCTTATGTGTATTTGCTTGTCATAGCAGGGAGTCTATGTATGACTGTGCAGTCCAATAGGCACCATAGTTAGGACCAGTGCACTCAGTAAAAAACACATTGGACCAAAAGGCCCAGAATAAAAACACTACACCTTAATGCAAGAAATCTATACGAATATATAGCTTAACACTGTTCTTATGGAAAGCTTAACAACCTTTCTCGGTTGGTACAATGTAATATACAATGAAGTTATAAATACAGTATTATTACATGCTTCTTCATAGCATAGTAGATATTAGGTAGGCTTTCCTCTGAATCCATTGCATCCAGGGCCAGCCTTTGGGGTGTGCGAGCTGTGCGGCTGCACAGGGCGCCATGGGCAACAGGGGCGCCGTGCGGCCATCGCAGCTCGCAAAATGTGAGTCGCAGCAGGGCCGGGTGGTCGGCGCTACCACTAGGCGGATTAGGAAGGCAGCCTCCTAGGGTGCACTGCCACCTAAGGGCTCCGCTGACTCTTGCCTCACCTCTTCCTCCTCATTGTCACTCCCCAGGCTCCCGGCAGAGGATAGAGGGGCCCCGGACAGCCTCTTTGTGTATGTTTAGGTGACCAGGGGGCAAGGGGTGAATATGGGGTGGGCGCCACAGGATTAGTCCGCACAGGGCGCCTGAACACCTAAGGCCGGCCCTGATTGCATTGCATCAACATTGAAGACTTGAGTCCTCTTCCTCGGGATAAAATGTTATCATAATAGTTATGTGGCATATAGTGTGCATGCATATCAGCCAACGCAGGTATAAGCCATTCCCCAGGCAGACATATGAGTAAGAGGGAGAGGATCCCAAACAGGAAGGACAAAAGACTAAAAATCCTAAGGTACGATGCTTAAAGCGGGGGTTCACCCCAAAAAAAAAAATGTAATTGCATCTAGCAGATCCAGCATGTTATGTTATGTACATACCTTTATATCCTGATGTTGTCCAGGGCTTCCGGGTTTCGATGACTGCAGGACTGGGCGTTCCTATCCTTCCGTACGATGATTGACGTCTTGTGAAACAGGTGACCTGTCGCACAACGCGCGTCACCAGACGTCGGGAAAGAGCCGAGCTGTGAGTCGGCACTATACGGCGCCTGCGCAGTCAGCTCTACATGGCGGGCGCAGGCGCCGTATAGTGCCGACTCTTAGCACGGGTATTTCCGGAAATCTGGTGACGCGCATTGTGCGACAGGTCACCTGTTTCACAAGCCGTCAATCATCCAACCAAAGGATAGGAACGCCCAGTCCCGCAAGCATCGGAAGCCTGAGGCAGGGATAGGAACGCCCAGTCCCGGAGTCGTCTGAACGCGGAAGCCCTGGACAAAATCCGGATATAAAGGTAAGTACAGAGCAAAAAAAAAAAAAAAACTGCCGAAAATGTAATGTCCTTACTACTACTTGTACTTTTTAATGTAAAAAAAACCGTTTTTAGGGTGAACCTCCACTTTAAGCCTCATACACACAATCGGACTTCCAACTGACTTTTCTGTGGATTTTGCTCCGAATGGGCGTTGGAAGTGAACTTGGCATGCATACACACGGCAGCCAACAAACACGAACGTAGTGATGTAATAGACGTACTACGTGTTTTTTCAGCTCTTTACCGCCACCCTTTGGGCAACTTCTGCTATTGTTGTATGATCTTTAGCATTGGTTCTGAGCATGCGTGTTTGTTCTTTGGACTTTAGTCCGATGGACTTGTGTACACACGATCGGATTAGCCGACGTAGGACATTTGTTGCCGGAAAGTTTGTCTGTTCTCACAGCGAACATTTGTCCAATGAAAAAGCGAAAAAGTTTGATCCGATGGAACGTACACACGGTCGGGTTGTCTGCTAAAACAGGTCCGCCGGACAATTGTTGTCAAAAAGTCACATCGTGTGTATGGGCCTCTAGAGGGATTCACCAGGTGCAGGAGATGCAAAGGTACAAGGAGCAAATTATTCAATAAGTTACACATGGACATATGCTCATATATGCCAAAAAATGCAGATCCTCAAATTGTCTACTGAAGATGAAAAGTTATTCCAAAAATCCAATACGAAGCACGAAAAAATGGATAATAATCGCATTTAAAAAAAATCCCAAATTAATAAAACATGTTAAATGATAATAACCAGCAGCCAGCAAATTATTCATTTGCTCTTCAATTACAAAACACTATAAAAAGTATACATGCAGCTCTAAGACGAAATATCAATATAGAATGTCCATATTATATTCAAAAGTAAATGCATAAAGGTGCTTTAAGCAATGAAGTCTATTTGCATGATATATATGACAGGAGAGCCCAACACCAGCCTCAGTGTAAAAACAAAGCACTCGGGAATCAGCGTGATCAAGCCAAGCAGCTTACCAGATAATGTGGACCCTCAAATTATACAATGGTCTCAAGATGCTTAAAGATGATATATCCAGAGCTCTGGGTCACTCCAATGAAGCGAGGGATGGTAACTTTCAGTCAGATCACCAAGGACTTTATCAAACAGCAATTGAGGCTGTGCCTGGGAGAGAAGACACCACACAGGTTAAAGGGAGTGTAAAGATGTGTTTTTTTATTTTCTAAATAGGTTCCTTGCCTGGGTGAGCCCTGTTTTTATCTGTTGCAGTTGTTACGCTTAGGTCTTGTCCCGCCATCAGCCTGTGAAGGAAGATCAGCATACTAATAAGCTTAAAGGATTTGTAAACCTCCCTGCAGTACTTTTGTAGGTAAGCCTAGAATATGGCTTACCTATAGTTACTGTAAATATCTCCTAAATGTGCGCCGTTTAGGAGATATTTACTGTATACTGCGCCGATGATGTCATCAGCGCATGCCCTCTGAAGGAATGGCCGCCCATGCCATTTCTTCAGGAGCAGGTGCCGTGACTGGAAGCTCCCGCGCACATGCTCCAGCCAGTCACATTTTTTCTCTCAGGGTTTACTTCCTCTTTAAAGTATTACTAAACCCACAACAATGAAATCAGTCTGTATGTAAAGCATGCTTGTTATACTCATTGTGGAACGTAAGGGTTAAATCCTCTGCATTGTGTATAAAGGCTGTTTGATCCTGTCTTCTATGATCCTCCTCTTCTTTAACTGTGTCCAACCCATCTCTTGATAGAACAGAGCGTTAGGAGTCAGGCTGCACATGCTTAGTTTGGTGTGTATTGCTAGAGAGTTTTATTTTTCTCTTGGGAGAGTGCATGTGATCACCACAGGGCCAAGCAGCACTGTCTAGACAGAGGGTCAGGGGAGAATGAAAACTCCTCCTACATGCTTAAGCAGGCAGTGATACAAGTCACAAGATTGCTATACAGTTGAACCTTGGTTTACGAGTGAGGCCTCGTACACACGACCAAGTTTCTCGGCAAAAACCAGCAAGAAGCTTGCTGTTTTTTTTTTTTTTTTCCGAGGAAACCGGTCGTGTGTACACTTTTCGACGAGGAAACCGTCGAGGATCTCGTTGGGCCAAAAAGAGAGCATGTTCTCTATTTCCTTGACAGGAATGGGGAAATTTGGCTCGCCGAGATCCTCGGCGGCTTCACAAGGAACTCGACGAGCAAAACGATGTGTTTCGCCCGTCGAGTTCCTCGGACGTGTGTACGAGGCCTGACACTGCATTTTGAAAAACAAGCAACTTTTAAAAAAAAAATCTGACTCGGTTTGCGAGTGTTGTCTCGCAACTCGAGCAGAATTCAAGCTAATGGGGTGTGCAGAACCACATTTGGCCAGAGGTGCGGGGGCGCCGATGACACTTGGAACGGTTCAGAGCCATTCGGAAGCCGTTCGAAAATACTCAGAATCACGCTGAAATACTCGGAAACACTTGGAAATACTCAGTTGCTGGGTGTTTCCGAGCCTTTCCGAGGTCAGCTGAGCTGTCCCTGAGCATTTCTGAGGCTCTCCGGTGCCCCCCCACCTCTTGCCACATGCAGTATTGCATGCCATTGAAGTCAATGCGGAACAAATTATTTTAGTTTCTATTGACTTCTATGGAGAAACTCCCTTTTCATATGCAAGTGTTTGGGATTGCGAGCATTCTCCTGGAAAGTAGACATGTGCACACTGAAATATTTTGTTTCGGAATTTCATTTTCGTCCGAAAAATAAATTTATTCAGTTACTCCCGAAATTTGTTTTTATTTATTTAGTTTTTCGTTAAAAAAATGCATTCGTCCGAAAATCCAAATTAATTAAGGTTGAATCTGTCATTGAAGGCTTATGGTGTCTGTCGAATGTTCTAAGAAGAAGAAGAAGAAAAAAAAAAAAAAGATTTGACAGAATCTTTAAAAAAAAAAAAAGATTCGATGGAGCAACTGTCTCTCTATGTCGAATCTTTATGTCTCTTTATGTCGAATCTTTTCTGTCTATGTCGAATATTTTCTCTCTATGTCGAATCTTTTCTCTCTGTGTCGAATCTTTTCTCTATGTCGAATCTTTTCTCTCTATGTCGAATCTTTTCTCTCTATGTCGAATCTTTTCTCTATGTCAAATCTTTTCTCTCTATGTCGAATCTTTTCTCTCTATGTCAAATCTTTTCTCTCTATGTCAAATCTTTTCTCTCTATGTCAAATCTTTTCTCTCTATGTCAAATCTTTTCTCTCTATGTCAAATCTTTTTTCTCTATGTCAAATCTTTTCTTTCTATGTCAAATCTTTTCTCTCTATGTCAAATCTTTATGTCTCTCTATGTCGAATCTTTTCTCTCTATGTCAAATCTTTTCTCTCTATGTCGAATCTTTTCTCTCTATGTCGAATCTTTATGTCTCTCTATGTCAAATCTTTTCTCTCTATGTCGAATCTTTTCTCTCTATGTCGAATCTTTATGTCTCTCTATGTCAAATCTTTTCTCTCTATGTTGAATCTTTTCTCTCTGTGTCAAATCTTTTCTCTCTCTGTCGAATCTTTTCTCTCTATGTCAAATATTTTCTCTCTATGTCAAATATTTTCTCTCTATGTCAAATATTTTCTCTTTATGTCGAATCTTTTCTCTCTATGTCGAATCTTTCCTCTCTATGTCGAATCTTTTCTCTCTACGTCGAATCTTCCCTCTCTATGTCGAATCTTTTCTCTCTATGTCAAATCTTTTCTCTCTATGTCAAATCTTTTTTCTCTATGTCAAATCTTTTCTTTCTATGTCAAATCTTTTCTCTCTATGTCAAATCTTTATGTCTCTCTATGTCGAATCTTTTCTCTCTATGTCAAATCTTTTCTCTCTATGTCAAATCTTTATGTCTCTCTATGTCGAATCTTTTCTCTCTATGTCAAATCTTTTCTCTCTATGTCGAATCTTTTCTCTCTATGTCGAATCTTTTCTCTCTATGTCGAATCTTTATGTCTCTCTATGTCAAATCTTTTCTCTCTGTGTCAAATCTTTTCTCTCTCTGTCGAATCTTTTCTCTCTATGTCAAATATTTTCTCTCTATGTCAAATATTTTCTCTCTATGTCAAATATTTTCTCTTTATGTCGAATCTTTTCTCTCTATGTCGAATCTTTCCTCTCTATGTCGAATCTTTTCTCTCTATGTCGAATCTTCCCTCTCTATGTCAAATCTTTTCTCTCTATGTCGAATCTTTTCTCTCTATGTCAAATCTTTTCTCTCTATGTCGAATCTTTTCTCTCTATGTCAAATCTTTTCTCTCTATGTCGAATCTTTTCTTAATGTCAAATCTTTTCTCTCTATGTCAAAACTTTTCTCTCTATGTCAAATCTTTTTCATGTCTCTATAATGTCAAATCTTTTCTCTTTATGTGTAATAATATTGGACTGATAGAGTTAAGGTTAGGCACATTCAACCGCAACGAAAATAAAGCATTTTTGTTTATGTCAGATCTTTCGGTTTTCGCTTTCTGTGCTTTCGTCATCGTTTGTTAAAACGATAACCAAAATACCAGACATTCGGACGAAAATGCATTCGGACGAAAACAAATGCACATGTCTACTGGAAAGGATTATGCTCGTAATCCAAGGTTCCATTGTATACTGCTAATGAAAAAAGGTATTTAGTAGTTCATATTTACTAAAATAATTGCATTTCATGTTCTGTGTGCTATAGGAGACCAGACATAGTGAATGCAGGCTCCTGGGTTTAGTAACACTTTAACTCTCTGTGAATTTGTTCTCTACTATCAGCATGTCCCTTGTTAGCACAGGAACACAGCAGCACACCTGATTGGCTCTATCTGCTGTTTCCACCTCTCCCATTCTGAGCTCTGCTGTACATGGACTGCTGATACCAGATCATTTAGGTACTTACATGGCTTGTATTTAAAAATACTTTTAAGCATGTATTCATGAATACAAAGTTGCAATACTTTTATATATATGTATTTTTTATTTATTTTTTCTAATCTTCTTGGTATTTAGTGCTAAATCTCATTTTCTAGTCTGCACTAATGAAATACCAGGTAGATCTGATTGCTTATCATGGGCAACATTGTTTTTTTTTGTTGTTATATTCATTTTCAGAATCAGCCCCAGAATGTCTTGCCAAATGTATTCTTTAAAAAGAAGATACAGTGCCATGAACCTATAGTTCTCCAACCAGGAACATTCCAGTTCCAGGAATACATTGTTTTAAGGTCCATGGATGTCTACAGAAGATATATAAACCTTTATATACGTAAACCCCATACACTGTATGATGCAGACCTAAATGCCAAAAACAGCACTGACTATGTATTATATTGCTTTATATTTGTATCTATTGCTAATTTATATTTCACAAGTTTTTGTGGCGAATAAGCCATGATGGTAAATAAAATTAAATTATAATATATCATTAATTGTTTTTGTTATTTGTGAGTTCTTGGTGCCTGTGCATTTCTGCTGTGCTGTATTTAGAAATGACATCAGTCCCTGCTACAGCCTGGCATGTGGTGTCATAGCGCCCAACTGTCCCTGATTTCGAGGGACTGTCCCTGATTTGGAGCAATGTCCCTCTGTCCCTCAATCCTTCTCATTTGTCCCTCATTTTGGTCAGATCTATACAGTTGTATATAAAATGCACTATTTATCTAACAAAAAGTGTTTCCCAGCGCTAAATCTTTCATCTGATTTCTAAATGGCTGCATTTATAAATTCCAAAAGCCAATATAAAGGAATAGTAGTGGTAATAAAAAGCACTTGTGGGTTTAACCAATCTTGTGTTTTATTGTACAGTTCTCCTTTAACCACTTAAGGACCGCCTAACGCTGGCAGAATGGCACGGCTGGGGACAGGCACGTTGCCCTTTAAGTGTCCAGCCATGGCTCGTGACCCGGTCCAAAGCTCAGTGAAAGCACCCGCAGGACCCGCGGACCCGATTGCCGCTGGTGTCCCGCGATCGGGTCACAGGAGCTGAAGAACGGGGAGAGGTGAGTGTAAACACACCCTCCCCGTTCTTCTCTGTGGCAATGTCAGTGATCGTATGTTCCCTAATATAGGGAACGATGATCAGTGACATCACATGTCCAGCCCCGCCCCCTACAGTAGGAATCACTCCCCTAGGGCACACTTAACCCCTTAGCGCCCCCTAGTGGTTAACCCCTTCACTGCCATTGTCATTTTCACAGTAATCAGTGCATTTGTATAGCACGTTTCGCTGTGAAAATGCCAATGGTTCCAAAAATGTGTCAAAAATGTCCGATGTGTCCGCCATAATGTCGCAGTCACGGAAAAAATCGCTGATCGACGCCATTACTAGTAAAAAAAAAATTATTAATAAAAATGATAACTATCCCCTATTTTGTAAACGCTATAACTTTTGTGCGAACCAATCAATAAACGCTTATTGCAATTTTTTTTTTACAAAAATATGTAGAAGAATACGTATCGGCCTAAACTGATAAACTGAGGAAAAAAAACGTTTTTTTATATATTTTTTGGGGATATTTATTATAGCAAAAAGTAAAGAATATTGCATTTTTTTCAAAATTGTCGCTCTATTTTTGTTTATAGAGCAAAAAATAAAAACCGCAGAGGTGATCAAATACCACCAAAAGAAAGCTCTATTTGTAGTAAAAAAAGGACGCCAATTTTGTTTGGGAGCCACGTCGCACAACCGCACAATTGTCAGTTAAAGCGACGCAGTGCCGAATCGCAAAAAGGGGCAAGGTCCTTAACCTGCATAATGGTCCGGGTCTTAAGTGGTTAAGGGGCAGATCAGGGGTGTGTCCTATGCCTGCATACTTTTGCTGATAGGTGTCCCTCATTCCCATCTCAAATAGTTGGGAGGTATGTGGTGTCATGCTGGAAAGTTGAAGTCTGGTCACTGGGAGAAAGGAGACTGAGAAAATGCTCCCTTCTGCCTGCAACAGACTGATGACTTCAGCTCATCCTAGGCAAAACCACTGGAATGGAGCTTATAGACTGCTTTTTAAAGTGTGTGTCAGGACAAAAGAAAAACACATATTTAGTAGATTTTTTCAAAACACGTATATTCTCCATATCTCATTGCTTTAAAAATACTGCAAGTACAGAAATATGCCAGAAATTGTGCTTGCTCCTAATTTCCTGTAAGGGCTGACAACACAGAACTGTCCACTGGAATGAAATCATCCAGCATTGTCGGCTCTGCTTTCTGGACTAGAGATCTCCGCCTATTCTTCATCTCTCTCTCTCCTTTTTCACATGCTACTTAGTTTTTTCCATAAAATGCTATTATTGCACCAAATTCTAAAATAATTACCTCCATTTCATAGATAACAAAACTGGAGGTAATTAAGACCTATTCTAACTTGGCACACAGAGACAGGCAGGATGAGGTGTAGCAGAGCCGCATATTTGCCACCGTTACCCTCTCCCTGTCATTGGTTGTTAACCACTATACTACCGGCCGCCGTCAATTGACGGCGGCACAATAGCTCTATTGTTCTGACAGGACGTGATATGACGTCCTCGTCTTTCACAGCCACTAGGGGGCGCCCGCCGCGTTACTGGGAACACGATGCACGTACCCGGCGGCCGCGATGGCCGACGGGCACCCACAATTGACCAGTAACTGAGCAGGACCGTGGATCTCTGTGTGTAAACGTCCTGTCAGGGAGAGGAGACCGATGCTGTGTCCCTTGTACATAGGGACACAGATCGGTCACCTCCCCCCACAGTTAGAAACACTATGCAGGGTACACATTTAACCCCTCCCTCACCCCCTAGCGTTAACCCCTTCCGTGCCAGTCACATTTGTACAGTAATCAGTGCATATTTATAGCACTGATCGCTGCATAAATGTAAATGGTCCCAAAAATGTGTCGGATGTGTCCGCCATAATGTCGCAGTCCCAATAAAAAAAAATTGCAGATCGCCGCCACTACTAGTAAAAAACAAAAAATAAAAAAAAATCATAATTATGTCCCCTATTTTTGTAGGCGTTATAACTTTTTCGCAAACCAGTCGATATACGCTCATTGCGATTTTTGTTATTTTTTTTTACCAAAAATATGTAGAAGAATACGTATCGGCCTAAACTGAGAAAAAAAAATATTAAAAAAAAAAAAATTGGATATTTATTGTAGCAAAAAGTAAAAAATATTGTGTTTTTTTTTTCAAAATTTTCGCTCTTTTTTTGTTTATAGCGCAAAAAATAAAAACCGCAGAGGTGATCAAATACCACCAAAAGAAAGCTCTATTTGTGGGGAAAAAAGGCCGTCAATTTTGTTTGGGAGCCACGTCACACGACCGCGCAATTGTCAGTAAAGGGGGCGCAGTGCCGGAAGCTGAAATTTCGCCTGGGCAGGAAGGGGGTATATGTGCCCAGTATATGTGCCCAGTAAGCAAGTGGTTAGGGAACTGACAGCTTCCTAGCAACCAGTGATGCTACAGTGAGCAAAACCTGATGCAGAAGCTGAGACACTAAGGGCCAAATCTTCAAAGGAGATACGCAGGCGGAACTGCTGTTCAGCCTGCGTATCCCTGTGACTATCTTTGGAAACGATCCTCAGAAGGATTTTTCCAAAGATAGTCAGAAGATCCGACATCTGTAAGACACTTACACTGTCGGATCTTAGGATGCAGTACCGCATCCGCCGCTGGGGGCATTTCGAGTCGAAATGCCGGCTAGCGTATGCAAATGAGTACTTAAGCAGATCCACAAAGCTTTTAAGCTTTGTGTTTTCTGCGTAAGTTACGATTTGCACGCGTTAAATTAGGGCTGGTTTTACAATGTGTAAAGTTAGTACACCATGTAAAACCAGACTTTTTTTTCGATCGCCGCGATTTTTTTTAAATTTGAATTTTTTTTCCCGGCGCATATTTTTTTTTTCACCCGTCGCAACTTTATTGTCCCGTCGCAATCCACAAAGCCCGGCGTAAATTACGTTCGCGCACTGCACGTCGGGAAAAATGACGTCACACGCATGTGCAGTACGTCCGGCGCGGGAGCGCGCCTCATTTGAATAGGAATCGCCCCCTCGAGGAGACGACCGCCTTGCGACGGAGGCACTTAGGTTACACGGCGTGTAATTTCTAGGTAAGTGCTTTGTGGATCGGGCACTTAGGTAGAAATTTAACGCCTGTGTAACTTAACTGCTGAAAGTTAAGTTAGGCAGCGTTTTTGAGAATTTGGCCCTAAATTCCCATCAGGTTTGCTTTTGCCTTGTAATTGATAGCAGGCAGCGGGTAGATTCTTTAACCAAGACCCGCTGCCTGCTGCTGCATTGTCTGTGTGACAGGTGCATTGGTGGAGAGGAAGCATGTCTGTATGGACACTCTGGTCTTATCGTGCCTCCACACTTGGTGCATGCCCCGGATTCATGTACCTGTCTACAAAATTCCTCAGAAAGCAAACAATTGAGCTGCAATTTTGAAAATAACTAGCCAGGCTTCACAAGTTTGTTGCATAATTGCAGCAAATCCACAACTTTCTTTGCAAACATTCTGCAAGTCTGCCGCATGTGAGATCCTGTCTGTAATGGGTCGCTACCATGGTACCTCATGTGGTACCTCACGCTGTCATGGTACCTCAAGTGAACCAGCAAAAGCTGAGCAGGAGAGAAACATAGGGGCCACATAGATCCACGTACCTTTGCGCCGGGCGCAGCGTATCTAAGACACACTACGCCACCGTAACTTTATTCTTTTTTTCGAATCCTCAAAGAATTTGCGCCATAAGTTACGGTGGCGTGGTGTATCTTTGGCGGCGTAATGGTGCGGAATTCAAATGGATGTAATGGGGCGTGTTTTATGTTAATACGTTGTGACCCCACGTAAACAACGTTTTTTTTAAACTGCGCATGCGCCGTCCGTGGGGGTATCCCAGTGCGCATTCTCGAAATTAACCCGGAACAAGCCAATGCTCACGACAGTGATGTCATTCTACGCAAATCCCTATTTGCGAACGACTTACGCAACTGACGTAAAAAATTCAAAATTGTACGCGGGAACGCCGGCCATACTTAACATTGAGTACGCCTCATAATAGCAGGGGTAACTATACGCCGGAAAAAGCCGAACGCAAATGACGTAAAAAAATGCACCGGCCGGACGTACGTTCGTGGATCGCCGTAACAAGCTAATTTGCATACTCAACGCGGAATTCGACGGAAACGCCACCTAGCGGCCGCCGAAAAAATGCACCTAAGATCCGACAGCATACTAAGACGTACGCCTGTTGGATCGATCCCAGATGCAGTCGTGTCTTGTTTTGTAGATACAAAACAAAGACACGACGCGCAAAATTTGAAATTACGCCGGCGTATCAAGAGATACGCCGGCGTAATATCTTTGTGGATCTACCCCATAGTGTGTGCAGGAGGAAAGTTGAAAGGGAGTCTGTATATACACTAGGGGCCAGATCCACAAAAACCTGACGTAACTTAAAAAATCCAATTTAAGTTACACTGCCTTAAAGTTTCTACCTAAGTGCCTGATCCACAAAGCACTTATCTAGAAATTTCAGGCTGTGTAACTAAAATTCCGCCGGCGCAAGGCGTTCCTATTCAAATGGGGCGAGTCCCATTTAAATGAGGCGCGCTCCCGCGCCGGCCGTACTGCGCATGCGCGCCGGCCGTACTGCGCATGCGCGAAGTTACGTTACGCCGAGTTTTGAGGATCGCGACGGCTTAAAGTTGCGTCGGGGATAAAAAAAATGACAGCGGCATGCATTCCTGAGGGAGAACTCCATGCCCATTTTCAAAGAAAAAAACGGCATGGGTTCCCCCCCCAGGAGCATACCAGGCCCTTAGGTCTGGCATGGGTTGTAAGGAGACCCCCCCACGCCGAAAAATTGACGTAGGGGGTCCCCCTACAATCCATACCAGACCCGTATCCAAAGCACGCTACCCGGCCGGCCAGGAAGGGAGTGGGGACGAGCGAGCGCCCCCCCCCCTCCTGAGCCGTGCCAGGCCGCGTGCCCTCAACATGGGGGGGTTGGGTGCTCTGGGGCAGGGGGGCGCACTGCGGGCCCCCCCACCCCAGAGCACCCTGTCCCCATGTTGATGAGGACAGGACCTCTTCCCGACAACCCTTGCCATTGGTTGTCGGGGTATGCGGGCGGGGGCTTATCGGAATCTGGGAGTCCCCTTTAATAAGGGGGCCCCCAGATACCGGCCCCCCACCCTAAGTGAATGGATATGGGGTACATCGTACCCCTATCCATTCACCTGGAGGCAAAAAGTAAAAGTTAATAAACACACAACACAAGGCTTTTTAAAATATTTTATTATTCTGCTCCGGACGCCCCCCCTGTCTTCGTTATTAGCTCAATTACCAGGGGGGGCTTCTTCTTCCGCTCTCCGGGGGTCTTCTCCGCTCTCCGGGGGGGGTTTCTTCTTCCGCTCTCCGGGGGGGGCTTCTCCGGACTCCGGGGGGCTTCTTCCATCTTCTCCCCTCTTCCGCTCTTGACTCGGCGAACCCCGGTTCTTCTGCAGCTCTCCGGTGCCTTCTTCTTCAGCGCTGGCTGCCTGCTATGTTTGTGTGTTAGCTCGATTTCAAACAGGCAGCCGGCGCGGTCTTCTGTGACGCCAGGGTCTTCTGGTCTTCTGTTCTTCCGATGTTGCCTCGTCGCCTGTTGTCGCTGTAATGATGGAAGCGCGCCTTGCATCACATTTATATAGGCATCACCGTCCCATCATGCTCCGGCAGGTACCCACGTGGTGGGTGCCTACCCACGTGCACCCACCACGTGGGTACCTACCGGAGCATGATGGGACGGTGATGCCTATATAAATGGGATGCAAGGCGCGCTTCCATCATTACAGCGACAAGAGGCGACGAGGCAACATCGGAAGAAAGGAAGAGAAGACCCTGACGCCACAGAAGACCGCGCCGGCTGCCTGTTTGAAATCGAGCTAACACACAAACATAGCAGGCAGCCAGCGCTGAAGAAGAAGGCACCGGAGAGCTGCAGAAGAACCGGGGTTCGCCGAGTCAAGAGCGGAAGAGGGGAGAAGATGGAAGAAGCCCCCCGGAGTCCGGAGAAGCCCCCCCCCAGAGAGCGGAAGAAGAAACCCCCCCGGAGAGCGGAGAAGACCCCCGGAGAGCGGAAGAAGAAGCCCCCCCTGGTAATTGAGCTAATAACGAAGACAGGGGGGGCGTCCGGAGCAGAATAATAAAATATTTTAAAAAGCCTTGTGTTGTGTGTTTATTAACTTTTACTTTTTGCCTCCAGGTGAATGGATAGGGGTACGATGTACCCCATATCCATTCACTTAGGGTGGGGGGCCGGTATCTGGGGGCCCCCTTATTAAAGGGGACTCCCAGATTCCGATAAGCCTCCGCCCGCAGACCCCGACAACCAATGGCAAGGGTTGTCGGGAAGAGGTCCTGTCCTCATCAACATGGGGACAGGGTGCTCTGGGGTGGGGGGGCCCGCAGTGCGCCCCCCTGCCCCAGAGCACCCAACCCCCCCATGTTGAGGGCATGCGGCCTGGCACGGCTCAGGAGGGGGGGGGACGCTCGCTCGTCCCCACTCCCTTCCTGGCTGGCCGGGTAGCGTGCTTTGGATACGGGTCTGGTATGGATTGTAGGGGACCCCCTACGTCGATTTTTCGGCGTAGGGGGGGTCCCCTTACAACCCATACCAGACCTAAGGGCCTGGTATGCTCCTGGGGGGGAACCCATGCCGGTTTTGTTTTTTACAAATTGCCGTGGAGTTCTCCCTCGGGAAAGCATACCAAATGCCGTCGCTGCAATGGGCCTTTACAAGGTGTGACTAACTTTACACTTTGTAAAACGAGCCCTAATTTTACACTTGCAAAATAACACTTACGGCGCAAAAAGGAAGCTAGAAAGCTTTGTGGATCGCCTTAAGTGCTAATTTGCATACTAGCAACGGCATTTCGACTCGAAATGCCCCCAGCGGCGGATGCGGTACTGCATCCTAAAATTAGGCAGTGTAATTCAATTACACATGCCTGATCTTCTGCCTAACTTTGGAAAAAGCCTTTTGAGGATCGTTTCCAAAGTTACACACAGACTGAACAGCAGTTAAGTCGGAGTATCTCTTTTGAGGATAACCCCCAATATTACCAAAAGTATTGGGACACTTGCCTTTACACAGCACATTGAACGGAATTAAACACTCTGGCCCAGATTCAGTAAGCAATTGCGCCTGCGTAACCATAGTAACGCAGCGCAATTGCTGACTTGCGCCGGCGTAACGAGTTCTCCTGATTCAGAGAACTTGTTACGCTGACTGCAGCCTAAAATCTGCGTGGCATAAGGCTCTTATGCCACGCAGATTTTAGGCTGCATTCTTGCGTTGACCGCTAGGGGGCGCTCCCATTGTGGTCAGCGTATAGTATGCAAATTGCATACTTACGCCGATTCACAATGTTGCGCGGGCCCTGCGTACGCAAGTTACGGAGTTTCCGTACGGCGTCTTTAGCGTAAGGCTGCCCCTTCTAATAGTAGGGGCAGCCAATGCTAAAGTATACCCTCCGTTCCCGCGTCGTGAAATTTGAATTTCACGCCGTTTGCGTAAGTGATACGTGAATGGCGCTGGACGCCATTCACGTTCACTTTGAAGCAAATGACGTCCTTGCGACGTCATTTGCCGCAATGCACGTCGGGAAAGTTTCCCAACGGCGCATGCGCTTTACAATCGGCGCGGGAACACCCCTAATTTAAATGATTCCCGCCCCCGGCGGGATCATTTACATTGCGTGCACTTACGCCGGGCAATTTTGCCGGCGCGCCCTCGCAATTTACGGAGCTACTGCTCCGTGAATCGAGGGCAGCGCAAAATATTTGCGGGGGCGCAGGGCAAAATCGTTGCCCTGCGCCTCCGCAAATAGAGCGCAGATCTTTTTGAATCCGGGCCTCTGACGACCACTCTGCTTAATGCAGGCAGACCAGCGAGACCCATGGATCCGTGAGAGACCAAATGAGACACGGGAAACAGGCTTGAGTGTGTTCATAAGATCTCTGACTTTATTGAGGAAAAACAGTTGCTTATATACAAGTGAAAGAAGGGAGGGGCTGTGTTTTAATGTATATGTTTCTAAAGGTTATACAAACTCAGTAATTTATTATCATGATTTAAACTGCTGACTAGATAACAAGAAATAACTGATGATTTGAAGTTGGGAGCATGAAATTGTCCAGAATGTCTTGGTATGCTGACGCCTTAAGACTTTCCTTCACTGGAACTAAGGGGCCAAGCCCAACACCTGAAAAACAACCCCTCACCATAATCTCTCCTCCACCAAACGATTTGGAGCAGTACACAAAGCAAGGACCATAAAGACATGGATGCGTGAGTCCTGACCTCAACCCAATAGAACACCTTTGGGATGAATTAGAGTGGAGAATTCTAGCCAGGCCTTCTCATCTACATAAGTGCCTGGCCTCACAAATGTAAGTCTGGAAGAATGGTTAAACATTCCCATAGACACTCCTAAACCTTGTGGACAACCTTCCCAGAAGAGTTGAAGCTGTTATAGCTGCAAAGGGCGTGCCAACTCAATATTGAACCCTACGGACTAAGACTGGGATGCCATTAAAGTTGTGTGTGTAAAGACAGGTGTCCCAATACTTTTGGTAATATAGTGTATCTGCATATAGGAAGTTGTCCCTGAAGTCAAGTGGGCATCCCATAACCTCCTATCCCCATCCAAATGGTTGCCCACTAATAAATAACAAAAACAAAGCTATGGACTGTTTCCTGACTCTGCGTGCCTGTGAAAACTCGGTGTGCCTGGCTGTGCGGAAGTAGGGGATCTTTGTTCATTTGCAGGTCCTACATGGGGTGTGCTACACCAGATAGAGGGCCATATTCTCAGTAGAGTTACGACGGTGTATTTCAGGAAACTCCGTCTTATCTCTGTTTTTTGACCCGCGTATCTATGCGAGTGATTCCTAGAATCATTTTCGCATAGATACGCTGAAGATCCGACATGTGTAAGTCACTGTCGGATCTTAAATGTAATTCGCCGCCGGCCGCTAGGTGGCGTTTACGTTCAGGTCTAATTTGTTTATGCAAATGAGCCTGATACGCCGATTCCCGAACAAAATTGCGTTGCGTAACCGTCGCTTACGCCGTTTGCGTAAGCGTAAGGTTACCCCTGCTATATGAGGGGTAACCTTACGCCAGTCCCACGTATGCCATGTTAAGTATGGTGTCGGGTCCGAGTCGTCTTTTCCCGTCGGGTACGTCATTTTCGTAAGTCGTTCTTGAATACGACTTTACGTCAATGACGCACACGTCGGCGTCATTGAGCATGCGCACTGGGCTATTTTTAGCCCGGCGCATGCGCAGTTCGATCGGAACGGGGGCGCGCTTAATTTAAATCGCTTAATTTAAATATAAGCCGCCCCCTTTGAAATACGCGGGGATACGCCGGCCTTTTACACTACGCCTCCGCAAACTACGGAGCAAGTGCTTGAGGAATACGGCACTTGCTCCAGTAAGTTGCGGCGGCGTAGTGTAAATAGCTTACGCGAGGCCGCCGCAGATTATTGGAGAATCTGGCCCCCCGTGAATGCAGGGTCCTGGGTTTAGTAACACTTTAATTCACAATGTAAAAGTATAACTAAAAGGATTTTTTTTTTTGTCTTGAATAGAGTTGGATTACAATGCTTGTCAGGTTTTTATTGCTGTCTGTCCCCCCATTAGGGACAAAATCCCAAGTTTTGGGGTATAACCACAAGGGGGTAGCTTCCAAAGGGGAAGATTTCGGCTGTTTTGGATTTGTCACAAGTAGCCATATCTTCCTAATGGGATAAAAATGGTAAAAACAAAAGGACGTGAAGGGGACACCTACGCTGGCTACAGCCCAATTCAGAACTAACACAGGACACCACTGTTTAACCACTTTGTGCCCACGCTATAGCCGAAAGACGGCTACAGCGCAGGCTTAAAATGGCGGGAGGGCGTATATGTACGTACTCCCATCCTCGCGTGCCTTGCCCTGTGATCTTCGAGTCCATGGAACTTGGCTGATCATAGAGCAGGGTAAAGGGCCAATCACAGCGGGCCCTTTACCACGTGATAAGCTGTCAGCCACTGACAGCTGATCACGGAAGTAAACAGAAGATGGTTTCTGGTGTGAAGAAAAGAAGAAAGCTGTTAACCGGCTTCTGTTAGAGGGACATCGGTCCCCTTAGTAATCACCAGTTCTGCTAATCAGTGCTCTCCAGTGCCACCTATCAGTACCTATCTGTACTGCTAATTTGTGGCCACCAGTGCCGCCTATCAGTTCTGCCAATCAATACCCATCAGTGCCTCCTGATAAGTGCCCACCAGTGCTGCCTATCAGTGCCTATTAGTGCCACCTATCAGTGCCTATCAGTGTCCCCTCTCTGTGTCGCCTATCAGTGCCACCCATCAGTGGAGCTTCATCAGTGCCCACCTATCAGTGCAGCTTATCAGTGCCCATTAGTGCCACCTCATCAGTGCCCATCAGTGAAGGAGCAAAATTACCTGTTTGCAAAATGTTATAAAACGTACCACCTATCAGTTCTGCCAATCAGTGCCCATAAGTGCCTCATACTTAGTGCCTCCTGATCAGTGCCCACCAATGATGCCTATCAGTGCCGTCTATCAGTGTCCCCTCTCCATGCCGACTATCAGTGCCCATCAGTGCAGCCTGATCAGTGCCTCCTAATCAGTGCCCACCAGTGCCACCTATGAGTGCCCATCAGTGTTGCCTCATCAGTGCCCATCAGTGCAGCATATCATTTCCCATTAGTGCCACCTCATCAGTGCTCATCAGTGAAGGAGAAAAATTACCTGTTTGCAACATTTTAGAGCAAACTGTGAAAAAAAAATATTTTTAAAGAAAAAAAAGTCTGTCTTTTTTTGTATTTTTAGTAAAAAGTAAAAAACCTAGCGGTGATTTAATACCACCAAAAGAAAGCTCATTTTGGCTACAGTGTTGCGCGACCATGCAATTGTCATTCAAAGTGTGACAGTGCTGAAAGTTGGAAATTGGCCTGGGCAGGAAGGGGGTATAAGTGCCCGGTAAGCAAGTGGTTAAGACAGAACACCTACACATGGGGAAATCAGAGCTTTGATTTTTAGAATAGTAAATACGTTTATTCCATAGTTACTTGGTTACTATTTACTTGATAACAAAGCGCGTTCTTATACAAAAAAATATATATATTTGAGTTCAGCAAAGCCCAGAGGATGTTTGTGACTTCCCTTGTGGGCGCTAGGAATCAGCATGGTACTAAAGGGAGACAGGGGGGGGAGGGGCATCATGAATTACACATCAGGACGCTCTGGAAGGAATGCGGCATCGGGCTCATACATTTACACCGCAGCAACGGTGTCACACGTCCACCATCAATCAACATCACATTTTTCTCAGCACATCTTCAGGAATTTTACATTTTGTCTGTGAAATATTAATAAATGTCTATTAAAGTGTAAATAGGATGTATATGTGTTCGAAAAAAGCGAGCAAGACCATAATAGAAAATAAAAAAATAGAATTATTACCACGCTATACATGCTGTATATATAAATATATGTCTGGTAATGGAAGCCGTGTGCTTGGTCACATGACTCCCTCGTGCTCCGTGGCTGAGAGGTGGGGGAGGGGCACCTCTACTCTTTATCCTTCACTACCTGACCTGACTCTGTACATTCAACCCTTTGGGGTGGGCATGGAGTTGAGCAGGTTCCCAGCACACACTAACAATTTCGAAACAACTGACATGGCGCCCAGCCTGGTCTAATCGGTGTAGAGTAAAACCTTGGATTGTGAGTGATGCGGTTAATGTGCGTTTCACAATACAAGCATTTTTTTTTTAAATCCTGACTCGGTTTGCGAGTGTTGTCCCGCAAAATGAGCAAGATTCAAGCCACAGCGGTGTGCAGTACCGCATTTGGCCAGAGGTGCGTGGGCGCCAGAGCCGATCGCAGCCGTTTGGAAATACTCGGAAATACTCCATTCCTGAGCCATTCCGAGGTATTCTGAGTTCAGCCAAGCAGTCCCCAAGCCTTTCCGAGTATTTCCAAGGCTCTCCGGCGCCCTCCCACCTCTGGTCACATGCAGTATTGCATGCCATAGAAGTCAATGCGGAACAAATTATTTTAGTTTCCATTGAATTCTATGGGGACACTTGCTTTGATATGCGAGTGCTTTGGATTATGAGCATTCTCCTAGCACGGATTATGCTTGGAATCCAAAGTTCCACTGTACTTTTGACTGTTTAATCCAGGGGTGTCCAACCTGTGGCCCAAGATGCCTATGAATGCTGCCCAACACAAAATCGCAAACTTACTAAAAAAAATCAGATTCTTTTGGAATGTTTTGTAAAAATGCATTTACACTTAACTTACTGAGAGCACCCGAGAGCCGAGCGATAGATCGACTTTGGGTGCCAACATCACGGGCATCCTGGACAGGTAAGTGTCCTTATTTTAAAAGTCAGCAGCTGCAGAATTTGTAGCTGCTGACTTTTTTTAAAATAAAACAATTTGGCGGAACTCCGCTATAACAAATAAATAGTGAAACATTGAAAAGATGGAATATCATAAATGTCCATCAAATAAAAGACGGAAGATTGTTGTGAAGCTGATAAACGATGCACCCAAAAAATGTGATAGGGAACAAGATGACTTCCACCACTACACACACTGCCGCTTACCAACTTTCAATGATCTCCTATCACTAAAATCTTAGTAGTTTAATAAGTAAAAGAAGTATTGCACTTACAATCAAGTTGAATATATAAAGTATAAAAACACAAGCCGGCTGGCTTTTCCAATGCTGCCCCTCACTCTGAGACATGCGTGAACGCGGTGACGTCAGCACGTCGCTCCTCCCTGTGCGTTTTGTCAGAACTGATGTCGTCCACATTCACATTCTTTGGGTGCATCGTTTGTCAGTTTCACAACAATCTTAAGTCTTTTGTTTGATGGACTTCATTTATGATATACATTTTTAATTTTTTTTTCAATGTTTTACTATTTATTTGTTAAAAAGTCTAGCGCAATTTTTGAAAGGTGTATGTTTTGTGTGTATCTCACAAGAAGTTGTAGCTTGTTTTTGCATTTTGTTTATTTTGTATTTAGATAATTTTTTTTGATAGCGCAGTCATTTTAATTTGCTATTGCAACCTGTCATTCAAAGAAAATCCAGTACAGAAATCATATGAGATTTCAGTATTAGGCGATTCCCATGGACTTCTGGGATAGATGATGCCAATATCCTAGGAGTCAATGGGTATCGCCTAGATCCGTCATTGTCTAGGCAGCCATTGCCAGAAGTGACCAACACAATAAGGAAAATAAGGTATTTTTAAGAAAGAAAAAAGGGGTTGCCGTATGAAATATAGGTGAGGATGGGCATTGAATTGATCTCATGTTAAAAAAAATGGGTGGAACTCCGTTTTAGGAATTCATTGAGAATCGCTACTACATCCATTGACCCAGAGATTGATGCGTTAGTTTATAAAAAAACTGTCAAATATTGCACTCGTCTGTTGCCCTAGTCTGTTTTACTTTTATAATAATAATAATAATAATAATAATAAAAAAAAATAAGTTGTTTTACTCAGATAGGTACCTTGGACCATATTTTGGTAGAAAGTAGGCGAGCGGCGCATAAGCCATTTACACTCCGCCGCCCCAACCTACAGGAGCAAGTGCTGTATTCCCCAAACACTTGCTCCGTAGTTTGGGGCGGCGTAGTGTAATTGGCCCGGCGTATCCCCGCGTATATCCAAGGGGGCGGCTTGTATTTAAATTAAACGCGCCCCCGATTCGAACGAACTGCGCATGCGCCGGGCTTAAAATAGCCCAGTGCGCATGCTCCAGTTCTCGGTGTAAAACGTCAATGACGCCGACGTGTGCGTCATTGACGTAAAGTCGTATTCGCGGACGACTTACGTCATTGACGTAAAGTCGTATTCGCGGACGACGTACCCGACGGGAAAACACGACGCGGACCCGACGCCATACTTAACATGGCCTACGTGGGACTGGCGTAAGGTTACCCCTCATATAGCAGGGGTAACCTTACACCTACGCAAACGACGTTAGCGACGGTTACGCGACGCGATTTCGTTCGTGAATCGGCGCATCAGGCTCATTTGCATAAACAAATGAGACCTAAACGTAAACGCCACCTAGCGGCCAGCGGAGTAATTACATTTAAGATCCGACAGTGTAAGTGACTTACACATGTCGGATCTTAAGCGTATCTATGCGAAAATGATTCTAAGAATCACTCGCATAGATACGCGGCCCAAAAAAGAGAGATACGATGGAGTATCCTGAGATACTCCATCGTAACTTTACTCAGAATATGGCCCCTTATCTATATCAGTGATCGTTAACATGTGATCTGCCGGACTTTTTATGCTCATCAGCTATCCCTATTATCCTATTGTTAGTGTATTTTATGTTTTGCCCAAGACAGTTTCTCTTCTTCCAATGTGGCCCAGGAAAGTCAAAAGGTTGGACACCCTGGTGGAATCCATAATTTACTGGGCCAGGCACATCGGACCCCAGTGCAGTCCACCGTTTCCTCTGTGAAGCAGATCAGAAGTAATGGTTAATGGATCTACAGAATAAACTTTTTTTGGATAGTGTGGAAACTTCCATATGCGATGACCTTAGCTTCTGCTAATTTTGTAAAGCTGTCCTTAAAGGGGTTGTAAAGGTAAATGTTTTTTCACCTTAATGCATCCTATGCATTAAGGTGAAAGAACATCCGATGATACCGGCCCCCCCTGAACCCCCGTTTTACTTACCTCACCCCTCGAAAGTCCATCGCGCGTCCTTGTGATCCTCTTCGGTTCCCAGCCTGGCCATTGATTGGCTAGGCTGGACAGATTAATAGCAGCGCAGCCATTGGCTGGCGCTGCTGTCAATGACATCCGATGACGCGGCACGCCGGGGGCGGGCCGAGTGATACAGTCGGCGGCTATGCCCGCCGCTGTATCACGGGAGCGCGCTCGCAAAAGCTTTCCACCATGCGAGCTCGCTCGCATGAAGGTGGAAAGCTTTTGCGAAGAGGAGCCGAGACAGCCGCCGAGGAACCCCAGAAGACAGGGTTAGGGGACACTCTGTGCAAAACGAGCTGCACAGTGGAGGTAAGTATAACATGTTTGTTATTTAAAAAAAATAAAAATAATTTGCCTTTAATGTTCCTTTAACAGCAGATTGCTCGTTCCTTTAATCCCAGGCTTTAGCTTGTCAATTCAAATTGTGACTTAAAGTGATACTAAACACACTGGGCCAGATCCACGTACCCTGGCGCATATTTCCATCGGGCGTAGCGTATCTCTGATACACTACGCTGCCGTAACTTACAGCTTTTTTTTGTATCCTGAAAGAATTTGCGCCGTAAGTTACGGCGGCGTAGTGTAACTTTGGCGGCGTAAGGGCACGCAATTCAAATGGATGTGATGGGGGCGTGTTTTATGTAAATACGTCTTGACCCGATGTAAATTACGTTTTTTTTCAACTGCACATGCGCCGTCCGTGGGGGTATCCCAGTGCGCATGCTCGAAATTAAACCGGAACAAGCCAATGCTTACGACGGTGATGTCATTCTACACAAAGCCCTATTCGCGAACGACTTACGCAAACGACGTAACATTTTCAAAATTCGACGCGGGAACGACGGCCATACTTAACATAGGATACGCCTTTTCTGCATATGGATGATAGCACTAATAATTTTTATAGAAAAACACATCTAAGCACCTTTTTCCTAATCGATATACAGTTGTCACATGACCCAGATCACTCCCGGCCTGTCTGCAGGGAAACATAAGCAGGAGGAGCTTCTAGTCCTCTGTTGCTGGTCACATGTTCAACATAAAACAAAAACAGCCTTTGAAATACAGAGTAAAAAAAAATAATATCAATAAACTTTTAAATTGGGATATATGTGTGAAATCAAATCTTTATTATGTTGTGGAAAACACATGGTGTGGGTGGATTTCTGCCAGTCACAGGCTGTGCCATGCACCTCCAGCCCATGTCTTAGAATAAGAGGGAGGTGAAGCCACCATTAACCGCTTCAGCCCCGGAGGATTTGGCTGCCAAATGACCAGAGCACTTTTTGCGATTCGGCACTGAGTCTCTTTAACTGACAATTGCGCGGTCGTGCGACGTGGCTCCCAAACAAAATTGACGTCCTTTTTTTTCCCACAAAAAAGATCTTTCCTTTGGTGGTATTTGATCACCTCTGCGTTTTTTTTGTTGCGCTATAAACAAAAATAGAGCGCCAATTTTGAAAAAAAAATCTATATTTTTTACTTTTTGCTATAATAAATATCCCCAAAAAATGTATACATTTTTTTTCCCTCAGTTTAGACCGATACGTATTCTTCTACATATTTTTGGTTAAAAAAACAAATAAGCGTTTATTGATTGGTTTGCACAAAAGTTATAGCGTCTACAAAATAGGGGATAGTTTTATGGCATTTTTATTAATAATTTTTATTTACTAGTAATGGCGGCGATCAGTGACATTATGGCGAAAACATCGGACAATTTTGACGCTATTTTGGGACCATTGTCATTTATACAGTGATCAGTGCTATAAAAATGCACAGATTACTATGTAAATGACACTGGCAGTGAAGGGGTTAACCACTAGGGGGCGAGGAAGGGAATGCTCAGCATAGAAACTCACTGAAAACTGAGCATGTGCAGAGTTGCCACCACAGCTGAAAAATCCCTAGCTGAGTAAGGCTGCATTCACATCTAGACGGACGAAATCGCGGCGTTTTGTCACCGCAAATCGCGGTAAAAATAGCGGCGTTTTGTACCGCGATTTGCGGTGACAAAACGCGGGTATTGTCCGCCTAGATGTGCCCCAAGATGACCCCCTCTATGGAGATGATTGCCATCTCCTAGCCGAACGCTCGAAGACGCCTGAAAAAAAGGTCCGGGACCTTTTTTCACGCCGCAGGCGACAGGCGTCTGGCGTTCGGCGTGGAGATGTGAACCATCTCCATAGAGGGACATGTATTTCCAGCCCTCTGGCGGCAGAGGCGTAGCGCTACAGGCGTAAAAACGCCTAGATGTGAATGGGGTCTTAAAGCGGGGGTTCACCCTATTAAAAATTTTTTTTATTTTTTTTTTATTCTAGCATAAAATTCGGCATCGTAGCGCGAGCTATAGTATGCCGGTCTTACATTTTTTATCCCCGTACTCACTGTTTAATCCTACCTAGACGATTCCGACTGCCCACTCGCGCTACGTTGCCGAATTGTATGCTGAAATGTTGTTCAGCAGGGTGAACCACCGCTTTAAGCACATGGACAGAAGGTGGAGATAGAGAACAGCATGAACAACCAGGATTTTTGCAGAAAACAGAAAACGAATCTCACAGTGACTGAGTATGAACAGCATATGATACACCATTTATTGATCGTGTTTATGATGTAGGTTTAGTGACACTTTAACCACTTGCTGACCAGCCGCCGTTATTATACAGCTGCAGGTCGGCGCATTCCCGTGAACCATCGTAGCTGTACGTCGGCTTCTTTAAGCAGGATAGCACTGTAGGGGTTCTGATGCGCATGGCCAGCGGTCGAGATGACCGCCGGCTACGTGCGATCGTGGGCATGAGAGTCAGAACAGGGATGTGTGTGTAAACACACACATCCCTGTTCTGTGAGGAGAGAAGAGATAGATCAAGAGTTCCTACTAGCTAGGAGCAACAATCTGTCATCTCCTCTAGTCAGTCCCCTCCCCCTACAGTTAGAAACACTCACGAGGGAACACAGTCAACCCCTTGATCACCCCCTAGTGTTAACCCCTTCCCTGCCAGTGACATTTACATTTTTTTTATATATTTTTGGGGGATATTTATTATAGCAAAAAGTAAAAAATATTGAATTTTTTTCAAAATTGTCGCTCTATTTTTGTTTATAACGCAAAAAATAAAAACCGCAGAGTTGATTGATCCACCAAAAGAAAGCTCTATTTGTGGGAAAAAAAGGACGCCAATTTTGTTTGGGAGCCACGTCGCACGACCGTGCAATTGTCAGTTAAAGCGACGCAGTGCCGAATCACAAAAACTGGCCGGGTCCTCTAGCTGCCTAAAGGTCTGGGTCTTAAGTGGTTAAATGTAACCAATCATTTGTTTTCCTATTAATTCTTCACAAGCTACATAACTTGCAGAACCTGGCAGGGATGGGTCTCTTTTTTTTGGTGCCCTAACTTTAGTCAGCAAGTGTATTGCTGTCTAAAGTATGGCCGTCGTTCCTGCGTCGAAATTCAAAATTTAACGTCGTTTGCGTAAGCCGTCCGGGAATACGGGAGTACGCTACGCGCGTCGCCGTTCAAAAAAATGACGTTAAGAAACGGAGCATGCGCAGTAGGTCCAGCGCGGGAGCGCGCCTAATTTAAATGGCACACGCCCATTTGAATTGGCCCGCCTTGCGCTGGAGGCCGCCGGCGTAGTTTTCATCGCAAGTGCTTGGTGAATCAGGCACTTGCGATGAAAAATTGCGGCGCTGTAACGTAGGATACGTTACACCGCCGCAATTCTACGTGAATCTGGCCCAAAGTACTACCGATGTTGTGATACTAACGAGAGAAGGCTGATTTCTATCTTCACAAGTCTGTCCTGTTATGTTTAATCTTTTTTAACAACTTAACCTGCAGAAGATTTACCCCCTTTCACGACCAGGCCATTTTTTCCAATGCGGCACTGCGTTATATTACCTGACAATTGCGAAATCATGCAGCACAGTACCCAAATCAAATGTGTGTCATTTATTCCCTACAAATAGAGGTCTCCTTTTGTGGTATTTGATCACCTCTGTGTTTTTTGTTTTTTTTTATTCTATAAAGAAAAAAAGACTGACAATTTTGAAAAAAAAACAACAACATTTTTTACTTTCTGCTATAAAATACATCCAATGAAAAAAAAATAAAAAAACTTCTTCATAAATTTAGGGCAAGATGTATTCTGCCTTGTTTACATAGGCAGAGCTCCATTCTGTAGCTCTGCCCGACGATCGGCAGGTGCCGGTGGACAGCAGATCGGCTTCAGCTGTATATACATGATTCTGTGCAGGGGGGCTGCACAGTATATCTGCAGTATGTCCTTAAAGGGGTTGTAATGGTTCGTTTTTTATTTTCTAAATAGTGCATTGTTGGTTCACTTACCTTTTCCTTCGATTTCACTTCTAAATGTTTTTTTTTCTTTGTTTTCTTTATCTGAATTTCTCACTTCCTGTTCCTCCTCAGTAAGCTGTTCTGGCTGACTAACCCCCAGCCAGAACGGCTCGGATGATGGTAGAAAGCTTACTTAGGAGAAACAGGAAGTGAGAAATTCAGACAAAGAAAAATAACATTTAGAAGGGAAATCGAAGGAAAAGGTAAGTGAACAGCCGTTTCAGAGGCGAACCGCTTTCATCAGGACCTTCAAGGTATTTCTGATGAAAGAGGTTCGCCTCAGCCATATTACCGGTCTGATACCATCTGATCCGTGCTGTCATCGCGTTAGGTGGTGATGCTGTGTACCTGTTTTATCATCTGTTAAGCGCTGTTTACAACTCATTTTGTGAGTATGACCATTGTTTTAATATATTCAATAAAATCCTTTTTAAACGGTAACACACCAGGTCGGTGCGCCCTCTTTTCATTTTCTAGTTTTATGAATTCCCATGATTCTGAAGAGGGCTGCAAGACCATAGAATTTACCCTGTAATTGGATTACGTTGCCCTATAGCAAGAAACACCAGAGCGCAGGAGAATTGTTTGTGTGTTATTCCTAAATTTACCTGCCAGGTATAGTTACCTTGGCTAATTGTTGAAGATCAATTTATTTCACTCTAAGTCTGTAATTGCTGCCATTTTCTCCTTTGCCGCTAGGTGGCCGGGCACTTGCTGGCATTAGGTAAGACAAGGGCACTTCAAGGTCAGATTATGGGTATATGGGGTGTCTCAGCCAGGTGTCAAACCAGCAGGTGTCAAGCCAGGGACCCAGCCAGCGGAGGTGGCGCTTGCAGAGCAGCCTTGTATGTCAAGCCAGGGACCGAGCAGGCCAGTGGGGTGAAGCTTGAGGAAGATACTACCGTAGAGATTGGAGGAGCTCAAGGAATTCAGTGACAGTGAATCATCTAGTCTAGTGAGAGAGAAACTGGGAGCTCAGTGGGCTGAAGAACTACAAGACGTGACTGTAGTGGAAGTGATGGAACTGTTACACTTTGTGTTAGAAACTGTTAAAGACTGTTGCCATAGGTGACAGCGATCCTACACATGCAGATGTGGTGACTTGCTGGATGTCTTTCCCTGCATGGCTGTCTTCCTGTAGAAGTCTCGAAGTCTGCCAATTAACATTGCAACTACCTAAGGGTGTCCTGGACCTAACCCTCTCTCCCAAAGTTCTGTTAAGAGAATTAAAATCTCTTTGCATTCAAGAAGTGTCTGGCGCCCATGAATCTACCTTACATTACACCCACTATGCCTTGCAACCCACCATATACAGAAGGGTGTCAGCAGTTCTTAGCTCTGAAGGTTCTCATTAGACTAGAGGAGGCCTGGGACTTTGCTACACATTGAATGTAAACCAAAGGAATGGGCAGAGGAGAAGCTGCAAAGTATTGTTGATAAAGCAACTCCAACCATGAGCTGTCAGTTTTCCTTTCGTTAAACCCGCTGGGTTGAATAAAAAAAAATTGTGGTGTGTACTAGGCTTTATAATCATGTTAACAAGTGTAGAAGTCATGGCCACCCAAATCACAGCAGGGCTTGGGAAGGAGACACAAAAAGAGACTCTGAATCTGGATGTAAACCCATTCTCATCCTTTCTATACTACTGCCATAGTGCTGATCTATAAGGATATAGATGTCTCCTGCATGTATCCTCACCTGTGAAATGTTTCCCCTCTGTCTGTTATAAGAACTGAAAAACTGCAGATTCTGAGGGTGAGTCTGTTGTCTGGAGCTCGGTAGGTGGAGTCGTGATGTCAGTAGACTCCCCGCCCTCCTCTACACTCCCCTTGTCAACATGCAATTTTTTGCTATTGCAAAAAAATTCTGCTATGATTACTAACATCCAGTCAAAATCCAGAAAAGTAACCACATGACTTCAGAAAAGGAGTGGGGAGGGAATTAAAAAATAATGCCCGTCTCCAGGCTAGTGCATGAGATATGTAAATAACCTGTCACTCACAGCATGGGGGCGGAACGGACTCTGTAAGTCCGTTTTATTTCACTGAACAATAAAAGAGGATTGCTCAGAGCTGGATTAACTCTGTGTGGCAAGACTGGGCACAGATCATAGGAAATCTTATACTGTACATTGTGACATCAAAAAAAATATATAAAAATTCTCAGGTTTACATCCACTTTAATACCTAGAACCAATAACTAGAAGAGTAGGGCAAACGGTCACCCTACTCGGTTAGCAGTTTGATTCTAGGTGTATGTACTCAGACTGGGTGAACCAGACATCATTCCATCATCAAAAATACACCAACTGTGCAGGGACAGTAAGAATAAGATCCTAGCCTGATTGCACTGCAGATTGCAAGCAAGGGAGAAGGCTAGAGACTTTACTTATGTCCAAAACTGGGATTCTAGCAGCCAAGAAATTATGTTTGTTTAATCTGCACCTCCCTGGCAGACCTTCTGTCCAAGGCCATGGCCTATGTTGACTATACAGAGATCCAACCCTGCCAGTAATACACATCGGGATACAAAAGCTTTGTTATAAACTTGTTATAGACTTTAAATTGCATGCCGTCATAAGCAGGTCCCTCCTAACCCTCTTGTATTGAATTGTATTGTAACCAGGGCCGCTGATAGGCCAGTACAGCTGGCCCTGTTGTACCGGGCCCGGCAATCTGATCAGATAAATAATTAAATATAAATAAAAAAAAATCCTTCAGCCATGTCCCTTAACGACAACATCATCTGCCGCCACCTAGCCCCCCCCCCCCCCAACCCGCCAAGTTTAGATTTTACATATTTTTTTTCGTTTATGATCGATAATTGAACTATTAGGTAGCGTCAGGGAAGGGACTTTTTTCTGTATTTCGGGCGCGGAAGAATACCTCTTCCGTGCCCGCTCCTTGTGCTGGCTCAAGTCCCGGCCAGCACGTCGTCTGTGTAGTGCCGTCCTCCCGGCGCCGCGGAGTGATTCCTTCCTGTCTTAGTCTCTCCGCGTGAGAAGTAGCAGTGGGGTGACGCGGCAGAGGTTCCCATCTAACTGACCTTCAAGTCCAGGCAGCAGCAGCCATCAGGAAAGAGAAGTGACTCGGACCCAGGCAGCTAAAAATGACACAGGTGTGTGCTGGGGGAGGGGGGGGGGGGATTCAAGATCTCCTACTACTGCAGCAGCAGCGTGTATACATTATGGCATCGGCATGGGTGGCTCTGTCTGCCCATAATGCATGTGCTGCCTGCAGAGACAGTGCCACCCATGCAATGCCGTAATGTACTGCAGACAGGGCCACCCATGATGCTAATGCCATAACGCATGTGCTGCCTGCAGAGACAGTGCCTACCCATGCGGCCATTGGCATTATGCCATTGGCGGCATGGGTGACAGTGTCTGCAGCACAACATGGCATTGGCGGCATGGGTGGCACTGTCAGCAGGTAGCACATGCATTATGGCCCATAACACATGTGCTGCCTGCAGAGACAGTGCCACCCATGCTGCCAATGCCGTAATGTGCTGCAGACAGTGCCGCCAATGCTGTATGGTGCTGCAGACAGTGCCACCCATGCCGCCAATGCTGTAATGTGCTGCAGACAGTGCCACCCATGCTGCCAATGGCATTATGTCATTGGCGGCATGGGTGGCACTGTCTGCAGCACAATATGGCATTGGCGGCATGGCATGGGTGGCACTGTCTGCAGTACATTATGGCATTGGCGGCATATGTGGCACTGTCTCTGCAGTACATTATGGCATTGGCATGTCCCGCTCTCAAGTCGCTGGGCCATGGGGCGGGGCCAGGGGTGGGGCTGAAGGAGGGGCCAGGGGCTGGACCAGGGGTGGAGCTGAAGGGGGCCCCGTCAGGTAGGCTGTACGGGGCCCCATGATTTCTATCAGCGGCCCTGATTGTAACTGTACTGTCTATCCTTTTATTGAAAAGCGCAAACTGTTAAAACTATTTCAATCCTGTATAATAATATAATAACATTATGTTGAAAAAATCTCCACTTTATATCTTCACGGGCTACGTTCTTCAACTTGTATTTGCTTCTGCAGTCTTTGGCTGTTTCTTCACCCATATATGAAAAATAAAAACAAATATATTTATAAATCAAAAAATACATGAAAGCTAGTTACTAGAAAGAACCAAATAAAATATTTACTTTCCTTATCCTCCTCCGTTGAATCATTGTGTTTACTTCCCAGTTTGCAAGCAAAACATCAAAAACACAATTTAAAGGTAAAATTCACCTTTACAGGAAAAATGAAAAGGTGAACTAACTCTTAATCCCTGTACACACGATCGGTTTGTACAATGAAAACAGACTGATGGACTGTTTTCATCGGACAAACCGATCGTGTGTGGGCCCCATAATTTTTCTTTCCATTGGTGAAAAAAAATAGAACATGTTTTAAAATCTTCCTATGGATAAAAAACTGTGTGGAAGTCTATCGGTCAAAAATCTATGCATGCTCAGAATCAAGTCGACGCATGCTCGGAAGCATTGAAATTCATTGAACTTCACGTCATAGTGTTTAACGCCACCACATTGGACACGGTCGGATTTTTGACCGATGGTGTGTAGGAAAGACTGATAAAAGTCAGCTTCATCGGATATCCGACGAAAAAATACATTGGATTAGATTACATCATATATCAGATCGTGTGTACAGGGCTTAAAGTGGAGGTTCACATTATAAAAAAATTCTAACACTGCATCCAGCCCAGTTGTGCATATAAAATGACACTGACCTTTTTTTTTTTTCCGTAGATAGCTATAGCCGTGGAATTCACCGCGGCTTCTGGGTAGGGAATCCCGCGGGAGTGGGCATTCCTATCGACACCGAATAGAGCCGAGCCGACCCGAGCTTCCTTCGGGAAGTTGTGACGCGCTGTGTGCGCCGTCGTTTAGCATGTCAATCAATTGGCATGTCGATAGGAACGCCCACTCCCGCGGGATTCCCTACCCGGAAGCCGCAGTGAATTCCACGGCTATAGCTATCTACGGAAAAAAAAAAAAGGTCAGTGTCATTTTATATGCACAACTGGGCTGGATGCAGTGTTAGAAATTTTTTATAGGGTGAACCTCCACTTTAAGTAACCTGGTTACCGCTCAGGACCCCACTGCACATAATAGTTGTGATGCAACATGTCCGTACACTGTAAACCATGACACACAGCCCTGGAGTGAGCATTCTTAATAATGTTCGCAATGATAAGTGCTCATTAGTTATTGTAGCCCGTGACTGTGCTGATCAATGAGAAGTGCCTCTGAGGCTCCTTCTTCCAGTAAGGCACCCCACAAGTAAGAAACACTTAATGGTCAATGCATATACTTGGACATTGATAGCAACGGTACAATTAATGGGAATACAAGGGAAAAGTACTTAAGGTTTTGCCAGTTCTGTGGTTCCAATTTAATTTAGTATAAGTCTGATTCTGACAGAGTCAATGGCCCACAGAATGACTCTGCACCTTCGTGCATAGTTTGATGGGACATTGAGAACTGACTAGCAGCAGTTGCAACAGCTTTCTGTGACCCTAAAGAGGACATTTGCAGAAATAACATGATCAATTAAAGGGTTTGAGGGGTGGGGGGGGGGGGGGGTTAGATGGCTAAACTATTACATTTTCCAGCAAAATCCACCCACAATATAATTTTTCAAAATGCCATGTTATTTTTTTTACAATATTCCACAAACTGATAACCCGTATATTATTGTGCAACATGAAATTACCATTTTGTAGAGACTAAGGGGTAGATCCACAAAGAAAGTATGCCGGCGTATCTATTGATACACCGGCGTAATTTCAAAATTCCCGCGTCGTATCTTTGTTTTGAATCCTCAAAACAAGATACGACGGCATCTGGGTTAGATCCGAAGGCGTACGTCTTCGTACGCCTTCGGATCTTAAGTGCAATTTTTAGACGTCCGCTAGGTGGCGTTCCCGTCGTAAACCGTGTCGAGTATGCAAATTAGCTATTTTCGTCGATCCACGAACGTACGAGCGGCGGTCGCATTTTTTTACGTCGTTTTCGTTCGGCTTTTTCCGGCGTATAGTTAAAGCTGCTATCTGGTGGCGTACTTAATGTTGCAAAAAAACGAAAAAAACTCTGGACAGCCGCACTCCAAAATGACTTAAAATAAAGTTGGTCTTTAATGTAAAAAGTACATACAGGCACTGCAAACAACAGGTACAGAATGGCCGATGCGTTTCACGCTGCAATTCAGCGCTTAGTCATGCCATGACTAAGCGCTGAATTGCAGCGTGAAACGCGTCGGCCATTCTGTACCTGTTGTTTGCAGTGCCTGTATGTACTTTTTACATTAAAGACCAACTTTATTTTAAGTCATTTTGGAGTGCGGCTGTCCAGAGTTTTTTTCGTTTTTTTGCTACAATCAGCATTGCCGGCACCCTGGTGGTTCAAACTACCCTTGATGACCTATGAGACTCACCTGGAGCGGTGAAAGAAATTGTCTGCGTACTTAATGTTAAAGGGGTTGTAAAGACAAAAATATTTTCCTCTTAAATTAAAGTCTGACAGTAGCTGATAAAGTAAAAAGTAATGTTTTGCATTATAACTAGTTTGATACCTGTTGAAATCGAGCCGTTTTATTCACCTCCGTCACTCCTGAATCGTTATTCTCACTGACTTCCTGGTTTCCGGTGCACATTCATTCTTGCTACATCACGGCCTAATGGGAACTACAGTTCCCATTAGGCTTAGCCTCCATGCCTGTGAGGGATAAGAGAGCATCTTCACGCAGGGCTGTAGTCATAGGGAGGGGCTGAGCACATTCTGCTTTCCACCATGCAAAACGGCTCGGGTGCTGGTGGAAAGCAAGAAGAGGAGAGACAGGAAATGGCATTTTCAAACCTGGATTACTGTATTTTGGAGGTCAAAAGGAAAAACGAGGTAAGTGATATTTAAATGCTCTAGCTTACAGCAATCAATTGATCTAATAAAAAACGATCCTTTAGTGTTCCTTTATGTATGGTCGTCGTTCCCGCGTATAATTTTGAAAATTTTACGTCGTTTGCGTAAGTCGTCCGTGAATGGGGCTGGACACCATTTTCGTTCACGTCGAAAACAATTACGTCCTTGCGACGTCATTTGGAGCAATGCACCCTGGGAGTTTTGACGGACGGGGCATGCGCAGTTCGTTCGGCGCGGGGACGCGCTTCATTTAAATGAAACACGCCCCCTACCCGCCCAATTTGAATTCCGCGCCCTTACGCCGCGAGAGATACACTACGCCGCCGTAACTTACAGCGCAAATTCTTTCAGGATTCAAAGAAAAGTAAGTTACAGTGGGGTAGCGTATCTCACATACGCTGCGCCCACACAGATGTATGTGGATCTGCCCCTAAATGTTATATACATTAGATGTTTGCATTACACAGGTGATGGAATGCATCTACTCTACCTGCTGTACATAAAAAGATTGTTATGTTTAGTATCAAATTAATTGTGATTTACTTAGACATTTGGATAGATACTTGTTATTAATGTAGCACTATCATGCCAGGATTTATTCATCATGTGTGCATTTTGAGAACTGTGGGTTTGAGAGAGGGCATTTTTCAGGTCAAGTGATCCAGACAATCAATATGGATTTCCCCAAATGGTGTTACAATTTTAGTTATAACGTGTTTTAGATGTTTTATGGTATGCCAATTTTTTATAGCTATTAGTGTTCTGGCATGCCAGGTACTTGGTAATGGATTTAACAACATTCAACTAGCCATTCATAAAATACCAAACCAAAGAATGTTTAAAGACTCTTTAACAATAGACTTAATGGAAATCCTTTGACGCCTACAAACCCTCTAAATGATGTTTACTCTAATTAAAGCTTGATTTCTTTCAAAAACCATCCACCAGATTCCATTAGTAAAAAAAAAAAAGCTAAACCCCATTTTAACTTACCTGAAGCTGTGATCACATGACATCTTCTCCTCTTTTGTCTACTTCCTGGAAGGGTCCTTCTTCAGGTGTCCACATTACTGCCTTTGAGATATGGACACTTCCAATTGGATGGCCGTTGGCAGGGTCTTTTCAGGACAGAGAAGTGGAAGATGTCATCACAGGGGGACAGCAGGAAACTGGTGGTCTTGAAGATCAGCGCTCCCCTTCACTGGAATGAGCAGCAGTGAGGAATCTTGATAGCATACTTAGGTGAGTACATTTGCCTTCACCAGTTAAGGTAGGTAAAAACAGTATTAGGATAGGTTAGAGGGAGTAGAAGGAAGATGCTGTAAAAAAAAACATTTTTGCCTAAAATGGGACTTTAATCTGCAAATTTTTAGGATGACACCCCATTTGCCTCTCAGTTTTGGGTGTCCTCAGACCTCATTATCTTTACACACAGAGATAGCTTGGGAACAATGTAACTGATCAGCATACAGCAAAGGGAGAGAGCTTAGGTAGTTATCAGCTAACAAGGATTCTGGCAGGATCAACAGGTATCTTTGCCCTGATTGGACATAACACATATTTTATGCTGTCTTATCTAAAACCATATTTATGCAAATACACAATAGAACACACAGGATTTAATACAAGTATCAGTATAATTTATTAAATACAAGTAATAGGCCTTCTTTCTACTGTAGATAACAAATACAAAATAGATCTGCACTAAGTGGGTAAGCAGCTACAAAAAACAATAGACAAGTGGAAGGTGACAAAATAAACATATAAAATTGTAGCGCTAAATAGTGTCCCAAGTGATGTGAAAACACTGTATATCCTAAACAAAAATAACTAGATGGCATATAACAATGAATATATGTAAAAAAAATTGCAAAATCACCAATGTGAATAATGTACAATCAAATAAATAATTGAAATTACAAAAACATGTGTAAGTTGGAAAACGTGAATTTACAATATATGAAAAGTCCAATGAAGACAAGAAAATACTGCTGATGTTCCCACAATCTGAACGTAACACACACTGTGAAAAGGCTGCCACCAAATAGAAAGAGGCTTACCGGAAGTGTTGAACCCTGAAGAGCATCAAAGGGTCAACAAAGCTTGATATAATCACTTGGTATTTTCGCTGTGAGACCGAATCTTCAAATGCAATGAACAGATGGCATCCAACAAACCGATCAGTGGAGCAGATGTACGTGCTTATGGGTGATGACCCACCGAAGGTCAAACAGTAAACCAAATAATGTTGAAGAGAGTTAAAAAGAAGAAGCACATAGTGTGATACAAACAAAGATGGTGGCAGCAAATTTGCTTAAATCTGCAGATCAAAGGGCATTGATACCTTCTGTTCTTCCCCTACTGCAGAACACAGCATATAGATCCATTCACTTATACTGTGATCTATAAATTATTTAATACAGCAGTTTTAGTTAAGTAACCAATTTAGAAGTGTGAGTCATTAATCAATAATCACAATAATGCCTTTCAAAGGCACACTGAGGCATCTGGAAGAGTCTGTTTAATACATTATTATATTACCATCATCCATCACATGGACAGTATGCGTTTTTATTAAATATATTTATAATTTAATGAATTATCCAAGGAGCACTATAAAGTTTGTTTAAAGGGATTTTCCTCAGTTACATTGAGCTTCCCCTCCATCTGAATTGTGAATTTGGCTTCCAGAGTCTTGCCGTTGGTACCCCTGGTATGTGCCTACTCCTAGAATAAAATGTATTCCAATGTTGCATGAGAGCTCATTGCAGCTCTGAATTTCTCAGTGTACAACTTTGTTCACGTTTTAAATCCACAATATACCACTTTATTGCACAAGAAGAATCTCTTTGATAACAATGCAAAGAACATTGCCATAGGGTAACCAAATCAGAAGTAAACTTTCAGCAGGTTAACGTGGGCATGTTAATTAAAACTGGCTTCTAATTAGTAATTCCGTTTTTTTGCAGCACATGTGAGATAACATGGCAGGCCCAAGTATGTGTACTGCGATGTTAATTAAGCGCATATGCTGAGTCATCATATAGTTAAGTAAATAAAATGGACCGTTTACGCGTGGAAGGATAGAGAAAAAGGAGACTGAATGACCAAGATGTGCCGGTTAAATGACAGTAAAAAAAGTAACCCACAGAATGGATATAGAAGTTTAATGGAATAAGGCAGGAAGAATGGATGGAAGGATGAAATGGGTAATGAAATTACATTTTGGTCAAGTGTGAAGATATGGCTATAGAGATACTGGTAACTAGGAATGAGCAGATGGAAGGATGAAATGGGTAATGAAATTACATTTTGGTCAAGTGTGAAGATATGGCTATAGAGATACTGGTAACTAGGAATGAGCAGATTCCAGATTGTGTCAAAATTCTGTTAGCCATTAAATGACTAATTTTGCCAAGGCAGAAATTCTCCATTTTGCCCACTGAATTGTTTGGATGACATTTCTTTGTAAGAAAGAATGTGTTCTATTTTACTTATTTAGATTGTATTTTTTTTGCAAGGGTTTAATAAGGGCAGTGAGGTTTTTTAAATATAATGTTCTTTGTCTTTTTCTTGTCATTTGTTGTGCATTTATTTGATAGTCGCGAACTGTCGCTTTCATTTTTAAATTACTTTTTTATTTTGCTGTCTTTTTTTTATTTATGAAAATAATTAAAATTAGTCTCACGAGGGAGACTAATTGCTGTAATCCTGCCGATTGCTGTAAGCTAGAGCATTTAAATATCACTTTTGACCTCCAAAATACAGTAATCCAGGTTTGAAAATGCCATTTCCTGTCTCTCCTCTTCTTGCTTTCCACCAGCATCTGAGCCGTTTTGCATGGTGGAAAGCAGAATGTGCTCACCCCCTCCCTATGACTACAGCCCTGCGTGATGATGCTCTCTTATCCCTCACAGGCATGGAGGCTAAGCCTAATGGGAACTGTACACATGACCGGTTTTCACAACGAGAAAACTGCCATTTTTCATGGTCGTGAAAACCGGTCGTGTGTATGCTCCCTAGTGGTTTTCTCGACGAAAAAAATGGCCACCAAAAAATTTAAACCAGCTCTCTTTTTTCTCATTGTGTTTGCCGTCAGTCTTTTTCTCGTCGCGAAAAATGGTTGTGTGTATGCTTTTCCGAGGGGAAAAAAATGCACATGCTCAGAATCAAGTATGTAGCCCAAAAGCAGCCCAAAGTGTGGTGCCATTTGAAAGAAACTTCCCCTTTATAGTCCCGTCATACATGTTGTATGTCACTGCGCTTTGGTCGGACGTTTTTTTGCATTAACATGTGTATGCAAGTCAGGCTGGAGAGGAATCACGTTGGGAAAAACTTTGTTTTGTTTCCTGCCGAGAAAAATGGTCGTGTGTACGAGGCACTAAGCTCCATTAACACCTAAGGCTGCGTACACACCATCGGTCCAAACCGATGAAAACAGACCGAAGTTCAGTTTCATCGGTCCAAACCGTCCGTGTGTACGCCCCATCGGTCTTTTGTCCTTCAGACAAAAATTAGATAACTTGCTTTAAAATCGAACCGATGGACCGCTGACCGATAGGTCCAAACCGATGGTTAGTACACAAAAGCATCGGTTTAAAACCCGCGCATGCTCAGAATCAAGTCGACGCATGCTTGGAAGCATTGAACTTTGTTTTTTTCAGCACGTCGTGTGTTTTACGTCACCGCGTTCTGACCCGATCGGATTTTGAACTGATGGTGTGTACGCACATCAGACCATCAGGCCGCTTCAGCGGTGAACCGATGAAAACGGTCCGGCGAACCATTCTCATCAGATGGATCGACCGTGTGTACGTGGCCTGAGAGTAGTGCAGTGTGTTTCATTTAGCTTCTTTAATTTTTTTGTGGATTCATTTGAATGGGCCTCCCCTCCACTCCAAAAATGCTCCTAGGAAGCTCATGTTCCAAGTCTTGGGACAGAGCCAGGAGCATTTGCGATTTTCGCCATGGTTGTAGCAAATTTTATCGACAATTGCAGCAAAATCACACTGCGTTTGGGGTGCCATTAAGAAATATTGGCATCGCAAACGTGTTCCATGGTTTGTCACAATTCTGGAATCGCGGGCACAATCGCAACCATTCCGCTCGCGATTCAAATTGCTCCGGTGTGAACAGAGCCTTATACCCAGTGAAGTGAGTGGCCTCAGGTGATACACAGAGATTAAATAAATCCTCTTAAATAAGTTGTACCTGTCTCTCTACAGCCATCTATGCTCTATACCTGAACAAAGTGATACAATTATAAGCCTGTCTGAGAGTTAAGCCACGTAGACACGATTGGAAATTCTGACAAGAAAAAATATTGTTAGCTTTTGGTCGAAAATTCCCACCGTGTGTAGCCTCCATCGGAATTTTTCTGTCAGAATTTCTGCTAAGAAAATTTTCAAAGCTGGAAAAGTTCTAGTTGGAAATTCTGATCGCCTGAATGCAATTCTGACGCCCAAAAAACATGCATGCTTGGAATCAATTTGAATCATTGAACTTAATTTTTCTCGTCTCGTTGTAGTGTTGTACGTCACTGCGTTCTTGACGGTCGGAATTTGGTGTGACTGTGTGTATGCAACACAAGTTTGAGCCAAAATTCCGTCGGAAAAAACTCCACAGTTTTCTTGTTGGAATTTCCGAACGTGTGTACTCGGCATTAGAAAAAAGGGGGCAGAGAGCTGAAGTTACACTCTGCAAAGCTCAGGGAGTAAATCTCTGAGAGTGGATTGGAGGGAAAAGACACACTCCCCTCCACACAGCACACAGAAACAGAACTGAGGCTGACAATCAGCTGGAGCTCCCGTAAAAAACGTAAAAATATGTTTTTATCATACATATTGGCCTGTCTATCAAGTCCATGAGGGGTACATTGTGCATTTTTGCACCCAGTCTTCTTTTTTCTATATTATATTTCGGACTGGATGGACCATTTTTCAAAACAAACCACTTTCCTCTACGATCCAGTTTTTATGGAATCAAAGACAGGTGTGTGAAATCACATAAGGTAATGTTACTTACGGAGACTGTCCAACATGTTGGCTAAAACTTAAAAATGATTAAAAGTCAAATTGGTGCTTAGCATGGGGGTAAGAGATCTCAAGCAAGCTCTCATTGAGATGATAAAATCCTAGAGGAGGCTCAAACAATTCATCCAAAGGAGAACAATTTCCATTCAAACTATAATTAAAATAACTGCCATGAAAACTATGATCACATTTTTATGACTTTATGTTTAATAGGTGTTATAGTAAATAAAGGATTGTGTACAAAAAGTAAAAGCAATGACTTTATTCAAACTGGTTTATGCAATCGGGCTTTTCTTTGGTTTCGTTACAGATTTGATCCCTATAGATTTCAACAATTTTGCTTCAAGGAAACACGAAACCTTAAATTGGTGTGAAAAACAAGCATTTTATGCCTTTTACATTTTATCACTTTAGATAATCCCACATTAGAATGCCCACAGCATCACAGATATAGTTTATTTTAATAATCTCCCCTATTGCATAATAACATAGATCCTTTGTTTCCAAAGAGAGTGTCATGCTCTGATAAAGTTAGCATAGTACAAAACTAGAAAAGTCTCCTGTTATTTAACCCCCTGAGAGCACTGACAAACATGTTAGTGCAGTTCATGTTACATGCATATTTACTGTGAGGGGTTAACATTTACGGTCATTTTGTTTTACAAAAATAGAAAATGTAAATACATACTATTGATCAGCAAGGGTACAATGCGTGTCACTGGGTCAACCTATTCCGAATGGTTGGAAGGTGTCTGCAACAACAAAGCAAAACTTGCCAATCGCAGGCATAAGCTAATGTAGCAAATCCCCTGGCTTGGCATGTAGATTCCATAGGCTGCCTATATGGAGTCCAATTACACACGGATACATAGATTTCAGTTGATTTAGCAGTTGTTGCAGAGGTGTTCGGAATATCATGCATGACCCACTGCACCAATAAGCCATCAAAAGTATACTATTGCTCATTGTGTCCATTTCGTTTTTGCTGGCGATATGTTCTGAATACAAAACCAAACATTGCCTTCACTCTGATATAAACATTAACTGGCATTGAGTCGGGCTGCAAAGTCTTGATGGGGACTTAATTGGAATTTGTCAATTAAAGCCCAGTTGAAGTTTCATATTTCTAATTTCCTTGGGCCTGCCATATTATCTCACTACTGCACATGCACTTATCCACTTCCCTTTTTCCTTTTTTATATGTGTTTTTGTCACTTCACTTTTTGCACAGCACGTATGCACTTTCTCACTCCCCAATTAGTAGGGTGTAGGTTCTCAGACCTGCCCGTGGTCTTCTGGTCTGGTTCTTCCCCTCCCATGGGTTCTCTTTTTGGGGGAGACCAACCTAGTGCTTGGGGTTGGTCTGTTTCGGCAGGACTCCCAAATAACGGGGTCCACCTGGTTTTGGCCAAGTGGACCAGTGAGTACCAAAGTCCCTGTCAGGAGACTTGCATCCCGGATTATGAGGGCAAGGGTCCTTTCTCCACAGAGGAGGACCATGTGTACACCAATGTGCACTTATTTGTTTTCTCACTTTTGTGTGCATACTTTTTTTTTGCACCGAGTGTCAGGCCCCGTACACACCATAGAATCCATCCGCTGAAAAATCTCAGCTGATCGGTTTCAGCGGATAGATTCTATGGTGTGTACATTCCTGCGGATATTTATCCACGGGAATTTCACGATTCCAGCAGATAAAAATTTGTAGACATGTCTACAAATCTATCCGCTTGAATCGATCCCAACGGATTGATCCGCTGGTCTGTACAGACTCACCGGATCAATCCGTCCGAAGGGATCCCCCGCATGCGTCGTAATGATTCGACGCATGCATTCCTTATATGACAGCGTCGCGCTCGTCGCCGCGTCATCATCGCGGCGACGGCGCGACACGTCATCGCGAGGGGATTTCGGCGCGGATTTCGATCCTATGGTGAGTACACTCCATCGGATCCAAATCCGCTGAAATCCTCGAGAGGATTTATCCGCGGAAACGGTCCGCTGGACCGTATCCGCGGATAAATCCTCTCGTGTGTACTAGGCCTAACATTTTTGTGAGTGTGTTTTACTACACCATGGGGCTAAAAAAAAAAAAACTCAAATTTTCTTAATAGCCTGGCTATTTTTTTACTTTCTGCCCTCCCATTCCATTGCTCAATACCGGCTTAGATTAGTATTGGCTGCACATACACTTGTACTGCTGGGGAAGAAACAGGTCATATCTGACTAGGCCAGTTAGTGTGCACTGGACAGTCTAGTTAAATGCTGGTGTCTATTGGACTGTGCGTTCTTATTTAGATTGTGTATTCTTATTCAAATCAACTTTGGAAATTAAGGCCTTTAGTAGGCCTTTAGTACAATGTCGATCTGACCGAATGTTTCTTTCTGTTGCTTCAATTGGGCTTTAAGCTATGCGAAAAAACAACAACAATGTATGCAGTAACCAATAGCCGCTGTTGTGTTTCTGATCAGTTATTAGTTGCCATTGGATATTGCACTTCGTAAATTCCTTTTCTCATAATAAAGGAAGCAGCTGCAGAGCTGGTTTCTCATCAACAAGATCATGGTGTCCCATCATCGGACAGATAAATAGATACAAATGAAAATGCATTGGAAGCCAGTATATAGAGGAGCAAACCTGTTAGCAGTCCCTATTTTAATAAAATAAATGCCTGGCTTCAGTGGGAGCTGGCTGTGGGAAAGGGGCATTTCCTTCACCAGACATGATCAGTTTTAGAGGCAGATCGATCAAGGCTGCGTTTGACAAAAATAAATTGGGAGGTATTACGCAAAGGATGAACACAGCATGTTCTACCATGCAACCAACAGGGGGTAACCCCTTACTTACTACTCACAAGACTTTTCAGAAACCCCTTAAACAGATAGCCCTGAAAATGTTAAAGTGAACCTAGCATTGGATATATTTTTTCATAATAAGTGCAGCATGCTACGTAACATGGAACTGTAACACTTCCAGGTATTTATTACCTCTTACAAAGAACACAGTACTCCCCTTGACAATGCCCTCATCTGCTGGTTTTATACAGAATGACCACGTCATCTTTTTTCAGGCATAAACATTTGATTTGATTAAATCTTTGTGCCAGTGCAGTTCACAATTTTTTTTAACATAGATCAATCAGCCCACTGCTGCAGTCTCCCAGACTCCCACCCATTATTTCAAATTTTAAATATTGCAGCCTTTCCCCAGGGCAAAAAGACTGCCTGTTCTATCTGCAGCACATTGATCAAAGATGAACAAGGCTATGTTGACAAGTTTTCGATAGGTGAGTAAAATTTTCAATGGGCATGATAGCTCTGGTTTGGCAGCTCTTCACAAGTCCAGGGGTCCCCCATAAAAATTAACGTGGTCACCCCTAGTTGAGTTTCCTCATGTAAACAAATATAAGCACCAAACCAAATATACAAAATCTTTTAATGGTAAAATTGATTCAAGGCAAGAACAAGAGAAAACTTGGATAAGACAAATTCCCACTTCTTCAGGGCCCTGGTTTAAATATTGGGACTCTAATGGTAGTTAAGTAACCAAGAATAATTACTAATGGTGTGGCATAGGATACATAGCATCTACATACCATGCAGAGAAAATAGAAGTTACCTCTCCAGGTGATAATTCCACATTCACACCATCCTTGCATGGGAGATAAAGGGTGCTGGCTCCGCATACATACATACTGAATGGAGAAAGAAGAAAATTGGACAGCGGCACTCCAATGCAACACCTTTATTGATGTAAAATGAAATCAATAAACCAACAGAAGTACAGGTACAAGAGTTGACGTGTTTCACACCCTTTTAGGTGTTTAATCATAGCTTTAAGACCACCAACCGCAATCTCTTTTTTATACATCTGAAGTGCTGATTACATGATCAGACATGTCTCTTTAAATTGTGGTCAGGTGTGGTCCATAGAAAACACATAGAAGGAGGGAATGTGGAGGCGATTAATGCTATACAGAATAGTTTTACACATTATTTTTATGTTTATAGCTCTCTTTTTTCAGGAGTTTTGTGTAGATATGTATGATGTGTCATAACATTTTTGGTTCTTATGTTTTATGTTTAATGAAGTTCTGATGATACATTGTTACTGTATTTATGTTTATGTTTCTGATTACATCCATGTTCCTGATTAATAATATCTTTTTTTGAGACAATAGTTTGCAGTGTTTATAGATAGACTCAGGTTTAAGCTTGCCTTTCAAGGGTAAATTTCTATGCACAACACCTGACCACAATTTAGAGAGACACGTCTGATTATGTGATCAGCACTTCAATTCTATATATGAGAGATTGGAGTAGGTGGTCTTACAGCTATGATTAAGCACCTATAAGGGTGTGAAATGCGTCAACTATTGTACCTGTACGGATTTTGTTTTACGTCAATAAAGGTGTTGCATTGGAGTGCAGCTGTCCAATTTTCTTCTTTCTCCATTGACTACATACCATGCAGATTTGAGTTGTCCTATGACTTTTACACCATTAATAATTATTCCTGGTTACTATACCATTCTCAGAGTTCCATCATTTGAACTAGAGCCCTAAACAAGGGGGCATTTGTCTGACCTCCAAAATGTGTTGGCATTTTTGTCTTGTTCAATCTTTCATTTTCGACTCTTGGACATTTGGTTTGGTGCTCTTAGTGGATTGTTTACATGCAGCATATTGATGAAATCATGCTTTTTGATACTAAAAGGTACAGTTTTTTTAAAAAGCATACTATTTCAATATACTGTGGCATGTTACAGATGTATTCATACAGACTTGTAAAGTTATTAAAAGATCCAATAAATGTGAACTTTATATTGCAAACTTTACATCTGCTCATATGCTCTGGGCTAAGACCTACTGTATAAAGATTTAAATATGAATCTTGATGTTGTTATCCTCTGCATTCTGTTTGACCTGGTATGCTCTGGGGTTCCTTGCTCTACAAATTAAGACTGTAATCTTCATTATATCTCCGGGCTATAATGTTCATAAAGTAGAATTAGGACAAGACTGTATTTCGATATTCTTAACAAGCAATAAAGCTTTAAAGCAACCATGGCATTAGCTGGTAGGAGGAATTCCCAATGCACCCTGTAAAAGAAAGAGGAATACTTGGGTTTCTGGCATACAATAGGTTAAATCTTAGCTATTTTCATTGACTATAACCACTGTTGCTATCCAGAATTTCTGTGTGTTGCAGTATGTCCTTTATATTGTATGGCAGGAAGAACCAGGCTGCATAGAATGAAACACACTATCCGACGCACCCAGCAGTGTGAGATAGAAAAGTGTCTGTAGCTCATTAAGAGAGCAAATATTTACCACACTGCAAAGTGTGTTCTTTCAATAAGGTGGCACTTCTGCAGGAGAAATAAAGGGTCACTTAAAAACAAGCCCTCACTGACCTCTGTAGCTGCAGATAGGGTGGAGAAATTCATCTTCAAATTTACAAAAGAAATTTACTGAAACATTTTGTCTCAATAGATAATTTTCTCTCTTCCTCCTCTCTAATGTAAACACAGAGGGGCAGATTCACGTACCTCGGCGCATATTTCCGCCGGGCGCAGAGTATCTAAGATACACTATACACCGCCGTAATTTTTTTTTTTCGAATCCTCAAAGAATTTGCGCCGTAAGTTACAGCGGCGTAGTGTATCTTTGGCGGCGTAAGGGCGCAGAATTCAAATGGATGTGATGGGGCCTTTTTTTTATGTAAATACGTTGTGACCCGACGTAAACGAAGTTTTTTTGAACGGCGCATGCGCCGTCCGTG